>NC_091938.1:0-1200000 GCF_041260155.1 Ptychodera flava
GCCACATGGTAGCAATTTTGTTATGGTTTTTTTCATGTCGAGAGCCATAACTCTAGCAAGTCTCAACTGATTTTATTCAAAGTTTGTACCTGGACATTGACTTATGTAATACATATACGTGTTGATTTTTTAAACAGTAAGATCAAATATCGCTGCGTGGCGGCAAATTTGTTACGATTTTCTCATGTACTGAGCCATAACTCAGACATACCGGTATTTCCACCAGTATCATTCAAAGTTGGTACAAGGACATTGACCTATTTCATACATGCTCGTCAGTTGTTTCACGTCATGTAGCAGTATCATGTCAATTATTAAAGTTTCATAATTAGGTTGATATGTCAGAAATACTGCATCAAATTTCATGAAACTTTGTACAGATGTTAAGCTCACATTGCTTTAACATTGAAGAAGACATTTATCAGTGTCATTTTAATTAATTTGTAATTGCATATGTAATGAACTTTCCTAATTAGAGTGATATATCCACAAATACAACGTCAAATTTGATGAAACTTGATACAGATGTTGATCTTATAGTGTTGTAAATACTACATTAAACTTTATGAAATATGGTACCGGTTATCTATTAGTGTTAGGATAGAATGAAAAAATGTTTTGCAACATCCTGTCAACTAATTCCCAGTTGACTCATTTAATGACCTTTAGGATAGCGGCCTACATTGGTTTTATGTTTTTCATCACCATGGAACTCATTCTTGGCCATTGAGTGCCATCTGTATCAAAGTATTTTTATCACAGAACCTGTAATCAAAGTACCCATTAGCAAGCGGGGACTGGGTCATCAACGATGACTTGTTTTGTACAGCTGCCAGTGTAGAGCTCACGGTCCGAACCTCATGTGAAGGTTCATAAGGTGTTGAGGCATTAAATAAACTGAAAAATTGCATTGGCGAAGTTCTAATTGACTCACGCATACCTGGACGCGTGTTGGTGCCGTTTACCGGCAAAACCCGTTCATAAGGCTAAGCCGTAAAACATCGTGCCCTCCCAAGGATATACAGCAGGAGATCGACAATGTCTTCAGCAAGTGTAAGAGCGACTTGTTCCCCATCTCGAATACGTAGAATGTACAGTCGATATATTGCTGACTGACCAATAGACCGCAACATCTTGATGGCAGTAGTCGATAAAATCTCTCGGATAACATCGAGGGTTCTTTCACTAAAATGCTCGCATAATTCTGCCCGCGTTTTCTCACGACTAGCTGTAACGACGTTTCGCAGCACTGTGATAGTTTATCAGGTAACAGCGTGAATATTTCGTTCGTTTCAATGTCAAGTTCACGGAAGTCGATGTGACACACGTCCTGACGTGATATAGCACTCCCCAAATGTATTTGGCCAAAGAACCATTGTGTATCTGACACAGTCTTCAATTTGCGCCCTAAGGGCGCCCTGAAAATAAATAAGTCTTCCAGAAAGTAACTTTTGATGGATTTTTTCTTTCACCATAGTGAGCCATCTTTTTTTCCTAAGCCCCCTCTGGCTGATTTTTTTCATTGACATTCGCTGGGAATATTTTTTGTTAAATCTCCGAGACCTCCCCCTGATATCAAATGGTCCACCACTTATTTGCAATGTTTGAATCGCTATCTGGTTGCTATTTCTGACCCTGGCATTACAAACAGCAAAAATATTCCCATGTGCATTTGCATTCGAACGACTCTGAAACTCTGTGATTGTAACAAAGAAATTTCAGATCTTACATAGTTTCTGTGACACTTGTAATCAGTGTTTGTATTTGTCAGAGAGAGAGAGAGAGAGAGAGAGAGAGAGAGAGAGAGAGAGAGAGAGAGAGAGAGAGAGAGAGAAATATTTTGCACATCATGCAGTGTTGTCTGGCCACTGCGCAAATTGCGAGTTCCCAGGCGTACTCTCAAAGATAGACTTGGTTCAAGTTTGTGATTTGCGAATGTTTGAGCGGGGTGAACGCGATGATTTGTGTTCCGTTTTCATTGGAAACGCGTGAGTGGGGTGAATGCTATACAGGGGAATCCGGCAGAAACTAACTCACTAATGCGCAGACTCAAAGGTAATGCGGAAACCTGGCCTTGGCTGCCAAATTCCAAATAGGTTTGTATGAAATAGGAGAGACACAAGAGAAACTATTACAAAATATTTTTTTTTTAAATTCACCGACTTGATCCAAGTCTACCTCAAAAAGTTCACAATTCAAGATAGTTTTGACAGAAATCCTCTCGTTTTCAGAGAAAGTACGCACAACCAACGTTTCCTTGTTGAACATTACGTTATTCTGCGCACCAGATTGTGACAAAACTTGTGGATGATAAATGACTATTCACCGTGCATAAAATGTTCAGTGAAGACCAATTCGAACGGTATTTCTCGCAACTGTAAGTGTGAAATATGGGTTTGCTTTTTTCAAATTACTGAAGACTAACACAATTATGAAAACCGTGTGTACCACAGGGTTCGATTATTACAGCCACTGTACTAGTACCTGACCTATTACTTGTACCCTCAACGTAGGCTAGAAAATTTCGGACCTTCGGCTACCCAAAAACTATTTTTCCTATCTGTACCCCTATCCAGACAAAGACAATTAAATTATAGTAAGTATGAATACTGGTCTCTGTAAATTTTGCCTTCGATTTATTTGTAATCATTAAATTTCGTGTTATTCCGAAAATGTAGCCGTGTACCTAAGCTCTCAAGTGTATCTTGCTCGAGTCGAGTACTGACTTGGAAGTTACAAGCTCACCGTACTCCGCTATGATCATAACCATATGTGCAGCCTCCATGAACATACCCTGCAAGGAAGTTCCTTCCGTCTATTCGGTGAAAAGACTCAGGGCAAGTCTGGTGTCTGCCTTTCTCAGCGATAAGAAAATTGTACCAATATGACTCAGAGGTTTGCTACGAACTATATTTCGTCTGTTTGGCTCCTTTGACGTCAGAAGGAAAATTATTTTATATTTCTTGTTGATAATAAACTTAACCTATTGTTTATCCATCCAGAAATCCTTACTTCGAACACCTAGATGACATAGACTATTGACGTATGTGAGCTGGTTCAAGATATGGGCTCTCATTGGACAATGGGCTGAGCTCAAATTGCGGTTATATGAGTTTACGAGGTAAATAACTGTAAAAATGCGGTAAAATGCTTGTTATACCATGCCTCGTGTTTGAACTCCTCTCAATGAATTACCAATGTACAACGGAAAATCAGTAAATTAAGTCAATTAGAACCAAATTTTTCGAGTGTTAAACCAACAAAGACGTGATTTGATCAATGACATTTCTGTTTCGTTAAATCAATCATGACAAACGGCCACATCCAATCTGATTAAAATCAGATGTAGAGTACGTATGGTGTCCAATCCATGCCAAAATTACTACTTTGATTTTACAACACAACATGCCATTCCGAATTCTATTTTACAATTCAACATGCTATTTCACAACACAACATGCCATTCCGAATTCTATTTTACAATTCAACATGCTATTTCACAGCACAACATGCCATTCCAAATCCTATTTCACAACTCAACATGCTCTTCCGAATTTCATTTGACAACACATCATGCCATTCCAAATCCTATTTCACGACTCAACATGCCCTTCCGAATTTCATTTGACAACACATCATGCCATTCCAAATCCTATTTCACAACTCAACATCCCATTCTAAATCTAGCTCTGCGGAGCAGGGCAGTGTTACAGGCTATCGAACAAGATTCAAAATGGCGGACGCGAAATGGTCCCCTCGCACGGAGAGAGAAATGCGAACTTTGCACAAGTGTAAAAACGCAGCTTAGCACATTGTGTATCTAAACAAGATGAGCGTGCTCGAAAACTAGGATCGATCACGATTTTAAATTAAAAATTGGCTGTTTTTGGAAAGGAAACTGCGCGCTGCAATCAGCAGTTTTGTCTATGGTGCACTGTGCGTGGGAGGCTTATCGTGAAAGACCGAGATTTACTATATGGCGTCTGATACGGATATGGTCCCATCGCATAGAGAGATGAAAGTGGGCTTTGTGTAAGTTCAAAAGCACAGCTTAGCTCATCGTGCATCTAGACAAGTTGAGCGTGCTCAAAATAGGAGATCGATCACGATTTTGGGTGAAAAAAACCGATTGTTTTCGGTGGAGAAACTGCGCGTTGCAACCAGTGGTTGGTTTTGCCTATGGCGGTCAGCAGGGCTGTGGTGGGAGGCCTTTAGCCGGCAAGGGGTGGACCATTGGGGAGTGGAAAATTTTCGAAAAAAAAAATTCCCCACAAATTTCAATAAAAATAATCAGCCAAAGAAACTTGAGAAAAACAGATGACGCACTTAGGTAAAAGAAAAAAAATCCGTCAAAAGTTACTTTCTGAAACACATTTTTATTTTAGTCTGCATCAGATATACTATGATTCTTTGGCCAAGAGGGGGGGGAGGGGAGATCTGAAGGGTATAATCGTGGCCAGTAAATGAAGTAACTTTTTTATTTTATAACTTTTTGTTCTGTTTATCACATTTTTTCTTTCACTGAAGTTTGGCATCGTAAAGTAATTCGAGATATAAGATAATATAAAAATCATATCTGTGATATCGATTGTTAACAACTGTATTGTGGGTCTTTACACTATGACTAATTAACAAGAATTCAACAATTTAGGCAGCTTGAATCGGTACATAAAATGGGAAATATTCACCAACCATATGACAAACAATCAGTTTCCCACCACAGCCCTGCTGACCGCCATAGGCAAAACCAACCACTGGTTGCAACGCGCAGTTTCTCCACCGAAAACAATCGGGGTTTTTTTCACCCAAAATCGTGATCGATCTCCTATTTTGAGCACGCTCAACTTGTCTAGATGCACGATGAGCTAAGCTGTGCTTTTGAACTTACACAAAGCCCACTTTCATCTCTCTATGCGATGGGACCATATCCGTATCAGACGCCATATAGTAAATCTCGGTCTTTCACGATAAGCCTCCCACGCACGGTGCACCATAGACAAAACTGCTGATTGCAGCGCGCAGTTTCTTTTCCAAAAACAGCCAATTTTTAATTTAAAATCGTGATCGATCCTAGTTTTCGAGCACGCTCATCTTGTTTAGATACACAATGTGCTAAGCTGCGTTTTTACACTTGTGCAAAGTTCGCATTTCTCTCTCCGTGCGAGGGGACCATTTCGCGTCCGCCATTTTGAATCTTGTTCGATAGCCTGTAACACTGCCCTGCTCCGCAGAGCTAGGTTTCGGAAGAGCATGTTGAGTTGTGAAATAGGATTTGGAATGGCATGTTGTGTTGTCAAATGAAAATACGGATAGTTTTCAATCGGATTCGAACCCACAACATACGGCATCAGTCGCCTAGCTGAGAGGCCACAGACAGAACCACTCGGCTAAATCTCCACTCCCAAAAAAGAGTGGTTCAATAGCCGGCTAAGTTGTTACATTTTTCTGACTGAGACCGCTCAACACGTTGTAGAGTTCGTGAAGCACTCACGCACAAATTCGGAAGAGCATGTTGTGTTGTCAAATGAAATTCAGAAGAGCATGTTGAATTGTAAAATAGAATTCGGAATGGCATGTTGTGTTGTGAAATAGCATGTTGAATTGTAAAATAGAATTCGGAATGGCATGTTGTGTTGTAAAATCAAAGTAGTAATTTTGGCATGGATTGGACACCATAGAGTACGGCGTCTTCTTATGCGTACGCGGTATTCTCTTGTTGTCGCCTCTCACCACCTATAGTGAGAGGCGACAGCAAGAGAATACAGCGTAAGTAGACGTTGCCGTACTCTACATCTGATTTAAAGCTCCGTTAGCTTGAACTCTAATTTTGTACATTTTTTTCTGTCATATGTGTTCTGTTTAGAAACACAAAATTTGTGTATTCTACACCCAACATAGTGTCGTAATCCCTGTATTCATCTTGTCAATACAGAGTGTATGTGTGAAATGGGCAATATTGATATCATGGAGACTTGAATGGTCATGTAGTCCGACAATTGCATTTTCACAAGATGACTTATGTTTAAGAACTAATGTTTTGTATTTCGACATGTATTTTTGGAAAGAACCAGACAATTTGTTGTTTCCAAAAACTTATCTGTTCTAGTTCTGTTAACGTAGTATGCGCCTCGAAGGTGAAAGACCTAATCACTGCAATTTTCCAAGCGTCCTCTTCACCGCCTTGCCTGTCTTTTCCCACTGTCCATTTTCCTAACATTTATGTCAACTCCGCCCAACATTTGCGCAACGACCTGCCCTGCCGTCTCTGTACCACCCACTTTCTCCTCTCTCAAGCATTTATTTTCCTCCGTTCCCTTCGCCGCCTTGCCTGTTTTTTTCCCGACATTATTGCCGACCTATTTTCCCTACTTTTATTTCAATTCCGCCCGACATTGCTACACTGCCCGGCTCCGAAATATCTATACCACCATTACTTAACACTTTTCCCTCCTTTCTTTCTTTCTTTTATTTATTTTCCACCTTGTCGCCCGTTTTGTCCATGCTGCTCTGCAGTCCTGCCGCTTTCCCGCCTTCTATCTCTGTTCTCTCCCATTCGTTTATATTTTTACTTCCACGCATTCACGATCAATCTTCCCCGGCCGGGTTGAGGATGAAGTAGACCCTGTACGAGAAAACCTAACCCCTAAGTCTAACCCTACCCCTACCCCTAACCCGACAACCGATCCTGCTGTTTTTAATAGAAAACTGACAAGGGAGCCTATTAAACCGGGTATTGTGGCAGCACTTTTTGTGGCCAGTGTTTTTAACCATTCGCCAAACTGCTTTACAATTTCCTTCGCTTTTGTGTATATTCTGGGTGGGCCTGAGCCATTTGTACGGCCGTAAGCCGCCAGTTCCAACCGCCCCCCCCTCTTTAGTCACAGCCAGGGCAATTGTTGATATTGTCATTCCAAGGGCAGTAAGTAATGCAGCGATTGTTATACCATTCCGTTTAAATAACTGTCAGAATTTTAGCCACTACTTTCTTTATGGACTATCTTCCTGGATAACCAAAGCACTCTGCATGACAGTGAACTCACTCATCTATACAAATTATCCGCCCATACTTGAAACAAGCGACCTAGCGGCCGATATAGCTCCGCTGTGTTTATGTAGAGAATAACTATTTTTGACACATGTTGATGAAGTAGGTGGAAATCTTTGATAGCTCAATGCAGTGGCCAGAAAAAAGTGGCTAAAATAGCTGCAAAAATACACAATAGAAGATTTCATTGTACTTTGAATATATTACATTGGATCATCCCTAAGAACATGTCAACTATCTGATGAGTAGTTTTTTGGAGAATAAAATTTTCTGACCAAAAATGGCAACAATTGCCCCCAAAAATAAAATTTGCAGATTTCATCATAATTTCAAAAGATCAAATTTAGTTCATCTATAGAAACCTGTATACCAAATTTCAAAGCTGTTGAACAGTACTTTTTGAGAAACACATTTTTTAACCAAAAATGGAAAAAATTGACACAAAAATTCAAAATTGCAGATTTCATCATAATTTCGATAAATATTATTTAGTTCATCTATAGAAACCTCTATACCAAATTTCAAAGCTATCAGATGAGTAGTTTTGGAAATACTGGTACACATTTTTTGACCAAAATTGGCAAAAATTGCCCCAAAAATACAAAATTACAGATTTCATCAGAAATTCAATATATATTACTAAGCTCATCTGTAGAAACCTGTATACCAAATTTCAAAGCTATCAGACCAGTACTTTTTGAGAAACACATTTTTTGACCAAAAATGGCAAAAATTGCCCCAAAATTACAAAATTGCAGATTTCATCATAATTTCAATAAATATCATTAAGGTGATCTGTAGAAACCTGTATACCAAATTGCAAAGCTATCAGATGAGTAGTTTTGGAAATACACATTTTTTGACCAAAAGTGGCAAAAATTGCCCCAAAAATACAAAATTGCAGATTTCATCATAATTTCGATAAATATTATTTAGTTCATCTATAGAAACCTCTATACCAAATTTCAAAGCTATCAGATGAGTAGTTTTGGAAATACTGGTACACATTTTTTGACCAAAATTGGCAAAAATTGCCCCAAAAATACAAAATTACAGATTTCATCAGAAATTCAATACATATTACTAAGCTCATCTGTAGAAACCTGTATACCAAATTTCAAAGCTATCAGACCAGTACTTTTTGAGAAACACATTTTTTGACCAAAAATGGCAAAAATTGCCCCAAAATTACAAAATTGCAGATTTCATCATAATTTCAATAAATATCATTAAGGTGATCTGTAGAACCTGTATACCAAATTGCAAAGCTATCAGATGAGTAGTTTTGGAAATACACATTTTTTGACCAAAAGTGGCAAAAATTGCCCCAAAAATACAAAATTGCAGATTTCATCATAATTTCAATAAATATCATTTAGTTCATCTGTAGGAACCTGTATACCAAGTTTCAAAGCTATCAGATGAGTACTTTTGGAAATACACATTTTTTGACCAAAAATGGCAAAAATTGCCCCAAAAATACAAAATTACAGATTTCATCAGAAATTCAATATATATTACTTAGTTCATCTATAGAAACCTGTATGCCAAATTTCAAAACTATCAGACCAGTACTTTTTGAGAAATACATTTTTTGACCAAAAATGGCAAAAATTGCCTTAAAAATGCAAATTTGCATATTTCTGCACAATTTGAACAAATCTGAAATAGATCATCCCTAGGGACATATGTACCAAATATCAAAGCTATCTGACTGGTAGTTTTGAAGGAGAAGATTTTTAAAAAATTTTTTACCAAAAATGACAAAAATTGCCTTAAAAATACAAATATGCAAATTTCACGACAATTTGAAGAAATCTGTCTGATGTCACCCTAAAGTAAACTGCATATCAAATTTCAAAGCAATCAGACAAGCGGTTTCAGAGAAGAAGAGTTTTTTACCAAAAACACCAAAAAATGCCCCAAAAATACAAATATGCAAATTTCACTACGATTTGAACAAACTTAAGTGAGGTCACCCCAAGTGAGCTGCATATAGATTTTCAAAGCAATTGGACTTGCGGTTTCAGAGGAGAAGGCAATTGTTGACGGACGACGACGGACGACGACGACGACGGACGACGACGACGACGGACGACGACGGACAACGACGGAAAATCAACCTATTTGATAAGCTCCGCGTCGCTGACAGCGGAGCTAAAAAATACCGTCAATGACGCTGTACCTTCTGTAATGTGTGGCCAGGTCAGGTAATTGGTTGTTGGCATGGAGTTGTTGGTAAATAGTTGATAATGAAAAATTCTGTAAAAATACAAAATTCAAGATATCTTCACAATATTCATACAACTGTATGAGGTCCACCTAAGGTACTTGCATACAAATTTTCAAAGCAATCAAAATAACGGTTCTTTAGTTATTAATTCTTTACCATTTTCACATGTTCTAAGCTCATTTGCATAATTTTGGAGATGCAAACTTCATTTGAACAAAATCCCATCTATAGCCCATGATACATCCACACACCAAATACCCAGCTGAAACGTGCAGCTGTTCACATGTTTTTGATGTTGACCGACATACTGTATGTACGTACATACATACATACATACATACACACATACATACAGACACCACCGACTTCAGCATATAAGATAACCTTATATTGGTATACCAAATGTGAGCTAATAATTATTGCCTAGGCTTCATTAGGGAAGTATTACTTGCTTCGATCAATGGGCAAAATTCGTAGACTGTGTCTGGAAAAACCTACAATTCCATTGCAAATTATTTTTAAAGAATTTTTGCCACTTTCAAGTCTATATTGCATTTTGAGAGTTTGGCGAGCATAAGCATGAATACTGAAAAGTTGAAATCAAAAGAACATAAAACAATAAGGAATTGTTTGGTGTCAATGTGTCTCAAACCTTTCTTATGAATAGAATGCTTTGAGTTTTTGATTTTGCTCAAATTCCAAGATACTTTACATTTACGATAAGGTTGTACTTTACATTTCAATAACATATGGCTATTTATTGTTATCACCATCATCATTATCAAAACAATTTGTCTGTTGCTGGAGGGGATAAATACGACAATTGCCTGAAAGCCACCAGGGACTGGAAGTCACTGACTACTTTTAAGAACTCTTGTAACACTTTCTATATTCTATTTACTTCTCTGATGCTTCTTCCTAGTTTATTGTTTGTAATCCTATTCTTCAAGTGTTTCCATGTTTTATGTACATTTTTTATATATTTTTTTTCTCTGATCCATTTAACCTCCATGAAAAGAGATGTTTCAACAATGGAGATACCGAGTTTAAGGTGGAGCTGCATGTTGCTAACACAGTTTTTCAAAGCAATTTTTCTCATCAAAGATGACAAGGAAACCCTCTCATACCATATATATTTTCAAAAAGCAGAGACTCTTAAGGATGAAGTAGGTGTGTATTTGGGGTAAAAAACCTGAATTTTGGTATTAATGATAAAATTAATTTAAGTCAAAACTTGACACTATTTTCTGAAATGCAATATTTCACTTGAAAGAAGAGTTTATGAAGGAAAAAACCCTATTTTATTTCGCATTATCTATCCTCATTCTAAAATGGTAGGGGTTGAAAGACAGACACTCTAAAAAATTGATTAAAATCAAGATAAGCAAAATTAAAATGCCTCTTATTCAAAATGTAAGAACTTTATTGCCAAAAAAAATGGTCCTTTTATTATATAGCATTTAAAGAACATAATCATAAAATTTGACCAGGCCAGAGGTGAGTTAAATTATTTGGAAATTTTGAAATTGGGAGGAAAAAGAAGCCAGGAAATCGGGTGATTTGCATACATTTGCATAAATTGACACTTCTTATCACACAACTTTCAACTGCTTGACAAGCTACAAGGGGAACCCAACCAATATTTTAATCTTGGGTCAACAAATTAATTAAAATTGAATAAATATTTGCAAAAAAGTGATTTGTGAGCAAAATATGCGGAGTTGGGTGCAGTGCCCTTAAATAAAGAATAATAATAATAATCATCATCAACAGGCATATCTTTAAGAAAATGATGATTTTAGGAGATTGAGAAATTTTGCAATTTTGAAAATATTGTTTATTCAAAGCACTATTTTCTCAGACATGACATGATAAATATTTAAATGAGTCTAAATTGCATTTATATATTTGAGAGGACTGCTTTTGTGGTTGAAGGCTGCAAATTATCTCTTCAGATTTAGCTGTCGAACTACAATGTACATTCAGGCATGGATCACCAGTACATGACTGATCATTTATGACTAATCTGAAGAAATTATGGTCAGTGTGTTACAGTGTATCCTAGATATTCCACTGTTGCTTAACAACAAATACATGGACTGCTGAACATAGTAAACAAAAGGCAAATTAAATTCAACTAACTCATTTTAACTCTATTACTAGCTAAGAGTATTCCATATTCTTGAAAATACAATGGTAACAAATTCTTCTAAATGGTGACAATTGCCTTATTAAAAACATTTCTATAACTGTCCATCATCCTACAGAAGCTGTTGTCTGGTATATTCCCATATCAACAAAGCACCGCTGACGTGAACATTGAGAGATCTGATAATACCAAGCTGAGGAATCTCCACACACACATCAAGAAGCTGAATTAGGTCCACTGGAATGCCTTCTTTTTCATTTCTGTAAGAAAATTAATTGAGATGTTGCATGAACAGGGCTCTAAATATCCATATGGAATGAAAATATTGAAACACATAAAACATAGATATGATATCATAAATTAAAGCACCACCATTAACAGCAGAGTGCTTCCAGTTGAAAAACGCATGAATTTACAACAAGTTTTGAGGAGTTTCAATTAGGGACCGTCTCAAATTGTTCAAGAAACAAAATTCATGCATTGAGATCAAAACCCTATCCCCTCTCCCCTTAAAAAAAATTCAAAAGTGTGAAATGTTGATGTCTGCCTTAGAGTACAATTTAGCAATAGTAAATAGCTTTCAACACAGCAGTTTTCAGTATTCCTGATGTTTTGTTGTTGATCTCTGTGTTTGCTATTTTATTGAGCAAGAGCTTCATTGCTGTAATCTTTGAAGAAACTTTCTCTTTGTCTTCAAAATTCAAACATTTTTGTCCTTTTTTCTGGGAAAGGTTGTCATATTCATATTCATTTTGTGTCTATTTGAGCAAACAAAACCACTTCCGAATCGAGACTTGAAGTAGCGTTACCATGAATCCTTACATCATCAGTCAAGAGTTTTGCCTGGTCTATATGCCAATATGATTCAAAAAGTCAATGATTGCTTTGCGTTCAAATTGCTGAAATGATGAGAACTTTGATGTTTTACTTTCATGTACACCAGAGGATCAGGCAATGATTTGGTGGCAAAAATTGGCTGATGAATATTCAGTATTACTTGTGGTTGTGGTCAGGGTTTCTTTTCTTTAAAAAATCAATGTCAATACCTATCCAGTCATACAAGTTGCTTGACGACTTTCTTGTAAATCCATACTGTTTTGAAACATTACTTTCCTTTTCTTTTTGTTCATTTTCTTTCTCGCAAAAATCAGTCATATATTTTTTCAGCTTTCCAGCGTCAAACTTGTATACTCTTTTCCAATCTTCCTGTGCATCTCTCTGCTCATTTCAGTTTTTGACAAGTCGCCCTGGTGTACAAAAAATATAGGCTTCCACAAACTTTTTGCAGCCATTATGGTGTTTTCGAAGAATTGCTTTGAGCATGCCACTGGTTTACCAAATAAATAGAGTCTATGTCCTTGGGGTGTTTTTATTTTTTGACAGTTTCACTAAGAATGATGCGTCTCATGCAGACTGCAGTATTCAGTGCTGTTTTGACAACACATTGAGAGTAAAATGTCAAAGTGTTGTTAGAGCAGGCAGATGCTGGTAGCACATTTTAATCAAGAATGACAAAAGTAAATAAGGTCTGAAACTTTAGGTACTGGAGGTCAACTTTAGCAACACGCATAGCACAGGAATGTTTCAACACAGTCCCTCTTAGTTTGAGCAGCTCTGTCAATATGTAACAGTTCATGAACAATGACAGGAAATGACTCATAATCTGTTTCAGTCACTACCAACACTCCTACACATAACAGGTACACTGCATACAAATAGGTTAGAGATCCTAGAATCTCAAACTCAGATGTGTGGGCTGTTTCAGTTAATGCCACCACTCCTGCACATTTGCCGGATTTCCCCTTTTTCTTACCTCATTTGCTTATTTTTGACACTGACATGTTCATTTGAACATCTCAATGTCACATCTCAACCCCTGGGTCTACCTGTACACCAAATACTAAGATGGTAGATGTGGCAGTTGGGGAGCTTTTGCATGTGACGGACATACATCCGCACATACATACAGACATACATACTATGCCAATGAATCACCATATAAGCTCTTTTTGGTATTTATATACATACCAAATACAAGCTAAAAATGATACTTTCTATCTTTATAATTTGATGAATGAAAGCCTTAGGATAAAATTTTACTGGCGGTAAATTGTGTTTCGGACACGAATAAGCTGGAAACACTTACTGTAGAATTTGTTGGCTTCAAGTGTGCAGATTTCAGTTTATTTTTACACACAAAGAACTTGTGATCACAAAATATAAGTGTGCAAGTGAAGCTCACTAATTGAATGGAGGTCAAACCCCCTCCCCCATACACAAATGAATTTCGCTTTTTGAACTAATGCGACAATCTGAGACTGTCCCTAGAACATTCTTATAGTGTTGACAGTGGCACCATTAAAGTTAGTTGAGGATTTGTTAAGTTTCACCCTCTGCTATGCTCATTTGCATATCAGAATATGTTCAAAAAATTTGTCAATTAGGAAAATCTTCAGCAAATACTTAAGTCACAGAATAAGTACAGTCCAATTTAATACTTTGGCTATATTTGACTATGGTAATTATCATTCATCTGATAAATTTAACATAAACTAGAAAGCATTGGAAGCAAGCAAAAGCGAAGTTCCAGAGACCAGAGCAGCGGAAGAAAAGAGATTGTGTGAATATGTGATACATAGCGGTAACAACAGAATACAACTAAAAGCAAGGCAGTCCGGGGAATTACAGTACACAGATTACAAATGCCTACATGTACGGTAAAAAACGCAACAGATACATACGGGGACGACAACGCATGGAAATGTATATCATACGAGGGGACATCGGACCTAGGTGCTTGAACTTGAAAACCGAGGCCACATGGCTACCCACTCAGCTCCGGACAATCAACAAAGAAAGCCTCGTATATATGTATACAAATATCTTCGGCAAAACTTATATTAAAGTTATAAAACCCACGTTCAAAATGCAATCGCTCTCCGAAACGTCACAATATCTAAGGTCTTCAACGATCACGCACGGTCACTATGCTTGAATCATCGCAAAGCAAAAATTCAACATATCTGCTAGACCAGTCTAAACCAGTATGGAAGGCGTATGATGTAACAGTACAGTGCCACGTACGGCGGGTATTTAGAGAAAAATAAAAATAAAAAAGCAACAAAAAAAAAGTGAAAGAAAGCTAGAATTATTAATAGCTGAACGCAATTTGATATTTGTGCAATGCAAAAAAAAAAAAATAAACAAACAAGAAATGCCCGTGAAACCCGTCCGAGCTGAGCGATGATGTCATAAGCATGTCACAATGCATTCTGGGTAATAAAGGTAAAATTTGTATGTAGCATGTTCTATGGTAGTAATACGAGAAATAGAGAAAGAAAGAAGAAAGAAAGAAAGAAAGAAGGAAAGTGAGCAAAAAACTAACAGTTCCAGAGCTGGTCTCCGGAACAAATTATCTCACATTTGCATCGAAGCATGACTATTTCTCCCACAGAAAAAATTCCTGGAGCCAATACTTTTGACTTTGCAATCTTTGACTGTTTTTTCACATTCACCTTTCATACTTGTGTCCTTTCACCTAGTTTGGTTTAACAAACATGCATCCAAGTGCCTCATTTCACCTCGTTTGATTTGGCAAACATGCATCTAAATGCCTCCTTTCATCTAGTTAATCATGAGCCTGCCACGCCGACCAAACAGCTTTGTCAGTACTTTTCATGGTGGCTTTGCTTCACATCGTCTATTTTGCATTGGTCAATCTCTCATTCACATTTTGGAAATGGCATTGTCACTATGTCAATCACTTAAACAGAGCAAGCTTTGAGAGTGCAAACACTGACTGCTCCTCCTACAATACGATCATGGAGGTTCCTCAGTGATACAATGTTACATTTTTTTTAGTACAAAAGACACTGAACGTACGTATAAGGAAACAAGGACGGATGTGAAAACTTGAGCAACTGGAGTTTTTCATAGGCTATCGGATATATCATTGGGTAGACTGATCAGATATTGGCAAACTTAAAATGCTGTCACGCCCAATACGCTAAAAACCGTTTTGAGAGAACACTGCATACAAACTGCCAGGAGGGCTTCATATTCTGGCAAATCTAAAACAGGGAAAACATTTCAAAAAGAACCGAGGGTTGTTTGTTAAAATAGGTATTACTACTAGAAAAAATTGCTACATTTACAAATCTCTGGGTAGTATTCAATTCTCCCCATCATGGAAAGGAACCAGTGAGTGTACAAAAGAGCATGATCAATCTGGAACCAGGCTATGTTTATCAGCTAGTCCCAATATTAACAAGGACCATTTAGCACCTCCATAAAGTTCTCCTCCCAGCAACTGAGGGAAACCATGCTTGATAGTCCAACAGCACAGGATAACTTGGTATTATACTAATTTATGTGAAGACATAAACAGCAAGGCAGACCTGTCATTTTCTGTTGGTATTTTTTCTCATGTTTGATCATATGCATAACATTTGCCTTATCAAATTGGTTTGCATATAGTTAAATTTGAATCAAAATAGGAATTTAACCAAGAAATTTCAAAGCCATAGTGCCAGTAATATATAATCAAATACTATAAAAGATTATTTTATGAAAATGTTAAAGTCAGGGAAGAAGCACTTTCTAAGTTTTGAATTTTTTTTCACCTTTTAGGATACTTTTGCTCATTTGCA
Organism: Ptychodera flava; assembly: GCF_041260155.1. NCBI lineage: Eukaryota > Metazoa > Hemichordata > Enteropneusta > Ptychoderidae > Ptychodera > Ptychodera flava. The sequence continues at coordinate 16,077 of NC_091938.1, forward strand.
TATTACTCTTGAATGTTATCTGAACAAACGTAAATCTGCATTAAAATAGCTACATTCAAGCAGTATTTTAAAGTCCTACAGCAAGCACTTTACTAAGTTTAAAAATTTTAACATTTATATTTCTCATTTGCAAATAAGTTATGTGATCATTTTGAACAAACACTAGACCTGCAACAAAGTACGACAGTTCTCTTGCAAAATTCAAAGTTTTTTTAAATCTCTACAGTTATTATTTTCATAACACACACTTTGAGCCATTACATTAACATATAAGAATATGACATTAAACTGGTCCTATAATCACTTTCATACAAGGTAATACATTACCAGGTCCATGGGATATTTGAGATTTACAAATTTAAGTAGGACCATCCTGAACCACTGATAGTTAGTGGTGGTACCAGGTGTCCGGAATGGGTAAGCGTACCCTGCAAGCATGCTACACCCATCAGGATTGGTCCCAAAATTGTCTAAATATTGTATGAAGTGATACAATATATGACTCACTGTATTAAGTCAAAGCCGTGAATGAGTGACCGAGGTGTCATATTTGGCCACAATGTCATCATATCGACCGTAGAACTTTTTGAAAGTCCTCTCGAGTCTTTTGGATGTATATCCCTGTCTCACTAGTTTTGATAACAATGAGCTGTGTCTCATTTGACAATCAGCGTAGGAATCACAAGCCCTACAACATCTGGGAAGTTGAGACACATACACACTATAAGCAGGTGCAGATGGAATATTACTTGATAAGTGGGGATAATTTATGATTTCAAAATCGAAATCATCCCTTTTGTCATACAGCTTGGTGTGTAGCCCATTAGTACCCACTTGTAGGAACAGATCAAGATATGAAGCTGAGTTCTTACTCTCAGTTGTTTCTTCGATTTCCAACTCATCAGGGTAGATATGATGTAAGTAATTTGATAAGTCTGTATTGTCTAGACTAATGAGATCATCAATATATCTGTGTGTGTTGTTAAAATGCTTTGCAAGATTTTTAGATCATGCTTTGTAGAGAGATTGTAGGAACTCTGCTTCATATGAATAGAGAAATAAGTCAGCAAGAAGTGGTGCACAATTTGTACCCATTGGTATGCCGATAGACTGTTGAAAGGTCATACCACCAAACTTAACAAATATGTTGTCGATTAAGAAATTACTGTGGTTTTACGACTTATCCGGACACCAAACTTCCTAATTACCCAGCAACTTCGCCGATGATATTGAGACTTTGATCAGTAATTACCAAAGCACTTCGGTAATTCACCTCAAACTTGATACTTGATCTGGCTGCAGTAACTCCATGGGTGGCAAAGTGTAAACACAGACGCCGACATCTCAGTGCATACAGTGAGAGCATAAACTAATTTGAGACATGAGTTTGCACTCAAAGTTTTCAACAGTGTACCCATACAGAAAATCGCTGAACAAAGTGATGAAAATGGCACAGGACAAATACAACTTGCAACTGCACTAAAAAACATTTCTGTAACTTCAATGGACATCATGTCTGATCAAACAGCCTTCTTAAATACTTTTTCCGCTCAATTCATGCTGATTTAGGCACAATTATTGAACACCACTCAAACTTTCAATCACTTTCCTAAATCGACTTACACCTGAAGAGATTGTAAAGGAAGCTAGAATACAGAAAAGGTTTTCAATCTCTCTATCTCCATGAACGGGCATTCCTCGATCACATTTATGCCGATAGACAACCATTGCCAAAAGGCAGCAAAACTCAGCAACGATTCTGAGCTAAACTAACACAGTATTTCATATCCCTGCATCAAATGAAATTGAAAACACCATCCCATCAGTGACATTTGGTAAAATTTTCACATGAATCATATCTTGAAATAAAAAAAGTTAAACAAAGATGTCTTGTACTTTGCCGATCAACAGCACAGTGTGAACTGTGAAGTGGCATCTGCATTGCCTGCAACTCAGTGTACTCAGTATCAAATGGTCTGCATCTTATGAAAACAACAACTGGCAGTGAAAGTTGTAACAGTCACCGGTAAAAACTCTTCACAGATGAAAGGATAATTGCTTCAAATGAATGAAACTGCAGGTTTTAGAGGAGATAAACCAATGGCGAATGCGTGGAGTGGGACTATTCTATTTAGGTGACGGAGACGGAGGGTCATAGGATTATAAATAAACTGGATAATGTAGGATTTTCCTCACAATACTGTAACAGGAATTCCAATGTCAGCTTGTTCAACATTACTAATAGTTTTTCTGCTCTGAAAAGTAATTTAACAAACTCTAACGACCCATTATACTCTCCTTACCTCTCCGTAGTTGAGTTTTACATGTAGCACAGATGAACAGCACACATGTACATATGTTGGTTTTACTGAGGAATGCTGTTCAGTGGAATGCCAACCCCTGGTCACAAATTAGTTTATGGCACTAGTATGATACTTATCAGTGACTTTGTATACACATTGTGTACCCCATGGAGCAATCATGCAGCCAGATCAAGTATCAAGTTTGAGGTGAATTACCGAAGTGCTTTGGTAATTACCAATCAAAGTCTCAATATCATCAGCGAAGTTGCTGGGTAATTGGCGAGTTTGGTGTCTGGATAAGTCGTAAAACCACAGTAAGCATGTTGATAATTTCTTCATCTCTGTATTTGTGCTGGGCATCCATGTTGTTACTAAAGTAACCTGACCTATGTTTGATGGTACTGCCATTTTTATGCAGGAAAGCTTGTTTAACAAGAGATGACTTGTTTCAAGTTTATCGCGGGGAATTGTGATGTATAATGTGGAAAAGTCAAATGTTCAGATTGACCTGTACTTGTTTTTCTTGACTCTTAAATCAAGCAACAATTCCTTTGAATATTTTAGTATCCACATTTGATTCAACACACTCGTTTCATACACTTTGTCACAATATTAAAAAGACCATTTTTGATGGTTGTTAAAATTATAGTCAATAATTGTGACAGATGTTTAGTGGTGCATTTGCTTGATCCTGCAATAAAGCGTTGTTTGTAAGGGTTCTTGTGCAGTTTAGGTATCCAATACAACATAGGCGGTGTTTTGTCCTTCTCTTTCAAAGGAATGCCAAATTCATGAGCACAGATGAATGGTTTGAAAAAATGTCTTCATCCTTGTACCAACTTTGAATAAAATCGGTTGAAACGTGTCTGAGTTATGGCTCTGTACATGAAAAAATCGTAATAAAATGGCCGCCTGGCGGCCATATTGGATCGTATCAGAAAACAAATCGATATGCATCTGTATGACATATGAAGTAATCCTTGAACCAAGTTTGAATGAAATCTCTCCAGGCATCTCTGAGACATCTACGTGAATGGACGGACAGACGGGCGGACGCACGCACGCACACACGGACATGACCAAACCTATAAGTCCCACGGGCACTAAAAATGACTTAAACATCACTGCAGACCCTCCGGCAGGTCAACCTTGTTTTTTAAAATTACAACTTCTTTGTGAGCAAAATACACTGCAAAGCGTCAATGTCAAAAAACTCTTCGTTATAATTCAACCATGTTTCTTGCATACATGCTATATCAAACTTTTTGAGAAAACTTGAAAATTCATCAGCATGAACATCTTTACCACTAATGCCATGTACAATCCATGAACAGATGGAAATATTACTTTGGTTACTAACTTTACACATTTATACCAAAGGGCAATGATTTGAGCAAGCATTGGCAACAAAAAAAACAAAACTACATTATGACTTGTAAAATGTATATGTTTGTGTGATCTGGACATTTAAATTTACATCGTTTTCCTTTTTTTTTAAGTTTGAGCTTTCTTTCCAATTTTATTTTTAGAAATTTGAAAAAATAGTTCTATTTTCAAACACTCTGGTTTGATAACCGTGGGACTGCAAATTATTTGTAGCTCCGTAAACATGTCAGTACCGTATTCCTCCGATTCTAAGACCTGGGGTCAGCAACATGAAATGGTTGTAATTATCACGGGGGTCTTATAATCGAGCCATCTCGCGTTTTGAACTAACACTGCTAATTTATGCTAATTTATTCACATCAATTCAGCATTACTTGAGACTTTCACACATTTTTTGGCAGAACGTACTAAAACTTACGTACATGAGCAACATCTGACAAATTATTTTCGAGAATACACAAAGTCGAAAATACATGTAAATGGCAACTGTTCCTTCAATGATAAAACACAGCGATCTAGCGATGACTTCCCAACCTAACTGAGGAGTTGTTTTTTAATCGCTGTTAAAATTTCAACCGCTCAAACAATCCGTGTCTGATCAAATGATTTGTGAGGTGAAATAAAACTTTGAAACAATTCTTGAAAGACGTAGACAATTCAAAATACAAGTCGATCATGTATTCACCGGATAGGCATCATGCAGTTAACTCATGGCATATACAATACATGCATTTGCTGCACGTAAAAATAACCAACCTTTCTTTCAATCTAACGTCTGTGTCGAGAAAAATAATACGGTAAGAATTCATGATCCAAGGTGAAAAACTGTTACCTACAAACAGTAAACCCGTGCATTGTAACACATACATCGTGGATCAGTTTGCAGCATGCAGCAAAACAATATGGCGGTCACTGTGGACTATTCTATTATATTGAGCAGGAGCCGCAGAAGGTTAACAACGGAATGATACAGAAAGAAAAGTATAAGGACAAAATTTAGTTTTGCCTGCCGTTCCAGTAAAACAAATTTGAATGTTACATCATTTTAGCATCTTTAATGATTTTTCTAGGTCTTAAAGGAAATTTTAACCACTAAATAATTTACAACACTATGCTCATGCGTACACACCCTGCCTAACAAATAGTATCTCCATTACAGCTCTTCAATAGGCTCAAACAAAGGCCAAACGACCTTGAAAGTGTCAATGAGCAATCTGCAACACCAGCAATCGTTTGTAAATATGCATGTTAAGGCTCTTCTAAATCGTTAGATGGCCATGCCAGTCAGCAACAACTTCGTATTTATAGTGATCGTTGAAGTCACGTTATACTATCATCAATTTTTGAGTTGTGATTTGTTGGCTTTTTGAACTAAGGTAGGGAGGGGTCTTATACACGGATGTATAGCATTTTTGAAAATCTTCTAAAAGTGGGGGAGGGTCTTATACTCGAGCGGGGTCTTAGAATCGGAGGAATACGGTATTACCATAAATATTTGGCACAAAATTTGGCTCTGAAACATGGCCAGAATATGAACCGCTGTTGCCAGATTGTGTGCCCTGTTATCCAAAATCTGCACCATAATGTGGTTGACTTTGACCAAAACCAACATCTTGCCTATATCGATAATTTTGGTTACTTTCTGTGTTGGTTGGCATATGATTTCTCTCGTAAGTTGCTCTATGGTGGGACCTGTACGCCTGGTTTCTGGGACTATTGTACGCTATGATTATTTCTCATACTCTGGTATGGATATGTGTTATAGCAGGTAAGTTGTGAACGTATGGGACAATAAATTGATCTTTTTATATCAGCGACTAATAATATAGTGCCAGCAAAAGTAAGATGAACATTATCAGGCTCAAATAAGAAATGCCTTCTAGACAATTTCCTATGCCAGACAAATATACACGAATTCATACTGTAACACTTTGCACAAAGCTTTTCATTTAACTCACTGATCTTAGGATTGACAATGACACCATCAAGCATAGGTTGCAGGCTCAATTTTAGAATCTGGGAATTTCCTGCTTCGACGATCAATAAGGGTGTGAAATCTGTCAGCACAGCAATTCACATCAGTGTTAAGAATATCATTGGTACCTACATGTACAACTACAGACTGAATCTTATCTGTATTGACCATCTTACCTAAAGGGGATACGGTATCAAGAATTGTAGGAGCAAACAATTTCTTTATATGCATCTTTGAGTACATTGTGGTAGGATAAACTCTCTTATGCATGGAATCACCTATAAATGTTACCCTTGACTCCTGAACTTTCTGTCAAATGTGACAGGAGTGTTTAAATCAGTCGCAAGTTGCTGTGGTTTCTCGGTATCGTATTTACACTCGCTGACAACTGATGCGATGGAGAGATCTTCGGTCTGTCCATTAGACTGCTCGTGTACGTTTACAGAGAACTTTTCTTTTTGGCTACGATTTCCTGACACACTGGCATACTTATTGCATGTACAAACTTGTAAATGAAATAACATGACATAATTTAGCATGAAAAAACTTATGCATTTATGCATCTTTGTTCTCATTATGTATTAGTTTATTCCCTTATGGCCCTCTAATATCGTTTGCTGAATTTAGCAGTTATTGTTACAGTATTGATCAAGGACTGATTCTGACTAGCACAGTGCTACTTTTCTGTTTCTTTCTACCCTGTTACTTCTGTATATGTCTCTACGCCAATGTCCTGTACATTTATTTGAAAAAATAAGGTAATAATAAACTTATCTATCAAAAAATGTCCATAGGTTACATATATCAGGCAGCTTTCAAAATTATACTTGTTGTGTCATTGCAAGTATTAGAAACAGCTACACAATATTTGCACTTCTTACAACACAAAAGCGACCTAGCAGCCGATAGAGATCCACTGTATTATGTAGGGACAAACTATTTGTGACCCGTGATGATAAAGAAGGTGAAAATATTTGATAGCTAACTTAAAGACAGCATGACTAAACATGGCATAAGTGGCTGCAAAAATACACAATTGAAAATTTTGTTATAATCTTAACTTTTAACATTAGGATTATCTCTTGGAACATATTTACCAAATATCAAAGCTATCAGACGAGTGATTTTTGAGAAACAAACTTTTGACCAAAATTTGCAAAATGTAAAATTTTTACAAGCAGTGTCTATAGGAAAGCATGTCTCACATTGATATGTCTATGGTAAAGCATGTCTCACATTGATATGTCTATGGTAAAGCATGTCTCACATTGATATGTCTATGGTAAAGCATCCTGTACTTACCATGTCTGCATTTATTGTCATCTTTCATAACCTGAAGTTACTTACCCTAATAACAGCAAAGTCTTTTCTAGGAATCTATACTGTGTTATATTTGTACTATTTGCAGTCTGCTCAACTCCAACCAAAGTGTAGCCCTGTTTCCTCATTTCCAGAAGATATGGCCTAAGATCTGATGGTTTTACCTGTAATTATATTCAAATGAAAGAAATCTGAGAGAAGACGTCAAAACATTTCCCAACTCTGATGAAAGGTTTAATTTCTGAAAAAGTTGATTAAAAACTGGTAAACAATTGCTTGCCACATTGCTGTAACACATTAAACAGTACAAGTCATCCTATGATATTCAATAAGATCTCCATAAAAGAAGAGAACAGATTTATCTTATTGTGTGTAGGTCTTGAAGTACAGGGCCTGCATGTATGCAACCACATGCATCAGTCAGACTGTATACACCCTACAATCAATTTTTTATTTCATGCCTCTGAACACTATAAAAGTATGTCTATCATTTCAAAGTGACTTTTGAAAATTGAGCTGACATAACATTGTTTCCCTAAAGGGGGACCAATATGGAAAACCCCTCAAAAAAAATTTAAATTTTTAGAAATAGTACTCTCCTTTAATAAACAACTGGATAACAGTATTCTCTGGAGCAAAATGTAACTGTATAGAGAATTTTCCCTCTCACTGAGGAGCCATATTCCAAGATATTGCATCAAAGGCCCTTTATCTTACTCAAGTTAGCAGCAAATAGTATGTAGACCACCAAACGCATGGCTAACCTTACAAGCTTGTGCATAAGGTCTGATATAAACAGACAAAATCAAAATCATCTAGCACGGGGGGAGCTAGCTGGGTGTATGTTTCACAGAAGGCAAGTATCATTCACAGAATTAAAATCCTTTTGGGGGGTTTTCCATTTCAATTACATAAACTATAATTTCTGTCAAACAACTGTAAACCGTTATCAGAGTCCAAAATTGCAGAACTTTATGACAAAATAAATGACGCAAAACTGCAAAAGAATTCACATAGTTTCCAAGAAACTGCCTAGCATTTCATGAAAACATTAAGGACCTACTGTTTGTGTGATAAACCAAATTGAGCCACACAGACCGGTCCTAAGAAAAAGATAATTTGATGCTAAAATGACATATTTAGCATATCTGTATTATTTTCATTTTAACTGCCAGCCGTAAAATGACTATGAAGGTTGAGGAAAATGCAACATAACCATGTTTTTATGCAGCAATAAACTTAGGTTTGTTTACTATTTGACAACCTTGTCTAACTACTGTAGCTCAGGCTGACAAAAAAAGTCTTACAGTGGATTTCAACTAGGCACCGCAACTCAGCGTATGAGACGTACACATTTCACGTACGACACAAACGATAAGCTTGGGTATCACGACACATTTCAAAGCCACCGACTCCTTGATTAATTGCTGTAGACCAGCATGGACAGTTGCTCTGTCTAGACTTAGAGATACACTTGATCTACAATGTAACTGGTTTTACAGTTTCAGCTTAGAGTTTTCTCAATAGAAACTAAATAAGGCCTCACATTTTGCTGCAATGCACCTCAAAATTACAGAAATTGCACAAAACACACACACCGTAGCATACTTCAAAACGTTTATTTTTTGAACATGAATAAAGTGACCATAATTTAACTGGCTACGTTTGCTTCTGCTCTCAACTCTGTGGAATGAAATGTTAATACGCAACTTTACAGTAACCTTGAAAGGAATGAAACACACTGGGCCTGAATGCGTCTTCTTCGAACTGTTGGTCAACAGTTTTTCGCTAGCAAAATGGCGGTCTCCGGGTCGTCATGTCGGTTAAAGCTAGGAAAAGGGTGATATTTCAGTGAATTTTAAGCGGATTTCTGGTCGTGGTGAGTCCCTAATAACCAAGTTGTCGATGAGTGTTGGCAATTCGTAATTTGGAGGGAAACTTTTCGAAATATCGCCAAACAAAGTTGCGACAAGGGTGCTGTCGGCGTAACGTGGATGTATTCTACGCAGTTTCCCATAGCTGTGGTGGCGGGGTTAAAATCGTAAAAGTCAAAACCAGCCCGTAAAAGGCAGGAATCCCGTCTAAAAACACTACAGCTATGGACCCACAGCTAACTCCATATGTAACTCGTTCGAAAGTAAAGTTAAGCCATTTCTTATCAACAGCAATCCAGATAAATATCTCATCAATGGTCGTGTCAGACAACATGGACAAGTGATTGTAAATGCAGACATAGGCCATTTTTCGTGCGTCTTATAATGGTAAAATTCCAGAAAACATCGAGACTATACGCAAAGTTTGGCCAGAGATAATCCAGGCAGCCGCAAGCAGACCGGAGAAAAAAACGACCGAAGCACACTAACAGTGTACAGAAATTACTTGAATCGCAAGGAATACTTTTTCAAGCAAGCAGACGTCAAAATCACCCGGTACACCAACATGTGCTGGCACAGATGTCATTACCGCTGCGAATGTAAACAAGGGTTGGTACAGAACGACGCAACTCCATTCAGTAGAGAGCGTGGTGAACGGTACTCCGAACTTTGCAATGTTTCACAACAGACCCGGCCGAACTATCAACCTAGCATGTACTATGAACAGAATGTATTGCCTTATCACCAGTCTATGTTCGCACAAATGCATGGATTCCCTATGCGTACATGGCGAATTATGGGCGATACTATAGTATGGCTCTGAATCAACCTTTACACTCTTATCCATTTTTCATCCGGCATGCAATGACATTCACACTCGCCTCCTTTGCCGACTGAACAACCATCGCGCCCGCCATACCATTTCAATAGTAATGGCGAGTAATTGTCCCATATGTTCATTCCGTAAGGCAATGCAATATTTTGCTGTTCTTGTTTTTCTTTTAACTTTTGAGTGACTACAACAAATCAGAAATTTGAGAAAGAAAAATTTGCTTCGAAATATATTTCAACTGCTTTCTCGTTTTGCGACCTTACATCAGAGTTACCTTGTTCAATTATCCGTTGATTTCGTATTCTAAACTTATTCTTGTGAAGTAGTGCACAGTAGATTTTCTCATGCGAAATACAGACAAAGTCGTCATCTGTAAGCGGCTTTGGTTTTTTCGTCAACTAAAGATATCTGTTGACTTTATTTCACCGATTCCAAAGCGGGAGTCGAAGTACATGTTACTCCATTTACTCATGGTCACCACTATATTCACTTTACTCGTGTTCATAAAATAAATATTAAAAAGTATGATAAGAGGTATGTATGTTGTTTATTCGTTTAGCAATGTGAGGTGTTTGTGCAGCAAAATATGTGGTATTTCGACTTGTCTTAGCAGCAACATATGCGATATTTCAATTCATTTTAGCTTGCAGCCGAAACCGTAAAAACAGTGACATTGTAGGTCAGATGTATCTCTCAGTCCAGACAGAGCGGCTGTCCCATGCTGGTTTACCGTAATTAATCAAGGAGTCGGTGGCTTTGAAATGTGTCGTGATACCCAAGCTTACCGTTTGTGTTGTACGTGAAATGCGTCCGTCTCATACGCTGAGTTGCGGTGCCTAGTTGAAATCCACTGTAAAAGAGAGATTTGAATTGACTGATGGCAAAGGTTCACTATGGTGATTCTAACAAAATGTTAGATACCAAAGAAATTTAAGACCCCACTAAGTTGCTAAAGGGTCTGTAGCTGTCTGCAAAGCCAGATAATCAATCAGATCTGAAGTTATCACTACTTAGTTTAAGAGATTGAGTATGTTGCCAATAGCCCATCTGTATCCTTTAGTTGTACTAACTGCCAAGTTCTTCTGGTGAAATATAAACAGAAAGAAATCAGCTGATTGACCTAGTTTATACCAACTACTTAAGGTGAGTGTAAGTATTGTTGGAAAGTGTAAGCATTGTTGGAAAGTGTAAGCATTGTTGGAAAGTGTAAGCATTGTTGGAAAGTGTAAGCATTGTTGGAAAGTGTAAGCATTGTTGGAAAGTGTATGCATTGTCGGAAAGTGTAAGTATTGTCGGAAAGTGTAAGTATTGTCGGAAAGTGTAAGCATTGTTGGAAAGTGTAAGCATTGTTGGAAAGTGTAAGCATTGTTGGAAAGTGTAAGCATTGTTGGAAAGTGTACGCATTGTTGGAAAGTGTAAGTATTGTTGGAAAGTGTAAGCATTGTTGGAAAGTGTAAGCATTGTTGGAAAGTGTAAGTATTAATGGAAAGTGTACGCATTGTTGGAAAGTGTACGCATTGTTGGAAAGTGTACGCATTGTTGGAAATACAGATAGTTTTCAATCGGATTCGAACCCACAACATACGGCATCAGTCGCCTAGCTGAGAGGCCTGAGACAGAACCAGTCGGCTAAATCTCCACTCCCAAAAAAGAGTGGTTCAATAGCCGGCTAAGTTGTTACATTTTTCTGACTGAGACCTTTCAACACGTTGTAGAGTTCGTGAAGCACTCACGCACGCATGCTCACTATCATACATCGCACATACACACTTTATCGAAGCGAAGAAACGAATTTCATCGCTTTAACTGGGCGAACGATAACCTCGGGGACAATTCTGTCCACCAGCAGTGTTACCGACCCAGGATAGAAAATAGGGATCGTTTTCAATCGGATTCGAACCCACAACATACGGCATCAGTCGCCTAGCTGAGAGGCCTGAGACAGAACCAGTCGGCTAAATCTCCACTCCCAAAAAAGAGTGGTTCAATAGCCGGCTAAGTTGTTACATTTTTCTGACTGAGACCTTTCAACACGTTGTAGAGTTCGTGAAGCACTCACGCACGCATGCTCACTATCATACATCGCACATACACACTTTATCGAAGCGAAGAAACGAATTTCATCACTTTAACTGGGCGAACGATAACCTCGGGGACAATTCTGTCCACCAGCAGTGTTACCGACCCAGGATAGAAAATAGGGATAGTTTTCAATCGGATTCGAACCCACAACATACGGCATCAGTCGCCTAGCTGAGAGGCCTGAGACAGAACCAGTCGGCTAAATCTCCACTCCCAAAAAAAGAGTGGTTCAATAGCCGGCTAAGTTGTTACATTTTTCTGACTGAGACCTTTCAACACGTTGTAGAGTTCGTGAAGCACTCACGCACGCATGCTCACTATCATACATCGCACATGCACACTTTATCGAAGCGAAGAAACGAATTTCATTGCTTTAACTGGGCGAACGATAACCTCGGGGACAATTCTGTCCACCAGCAGTGTTACCGACCCAGGATAGAAAATACGGATAGTTTTCAATCGGATTCGAACCCACAACATAGTGTAAGCATTGTTGGAAAGTGTAAGCATTGTTGGAAAGTGTAAGCATTGTTGGAAAGTGTAAGCATTGTTGGAAAGTGTAAGTATTGTTGGAAAGTGTAAGTAAAAGTGTAAGCATTGTTGGAAAGTCTTCAGACAAAAGAGCTGTATCTCCTGTACAAGCATGGGTGCCTGAAAGCATGGCGAGGGAGAACCAATAACGATCTCTCCCTCCTCACTTTGTATTGCACTGGCATCAAAGACTTTGGTGCCGTTACAAAGCCTAATGAGTACAGCTTTACATTGATCTCAGAATATCTTTCGATTGCCTGATACTTCCCACTGTGAATGCATTTGAGGTAACATGTAAGCGAACATCTCCCCAACTCACACTGAATGTGTCGTAACTCTTCCCTTGAGAAGGGAAATGGACAGATACAAACACCAGTAGTTTGCAACTGAAAGAAGTCGCAAACAGGACTGGCGTGATGCACACTCCATAGGTAGAAACTTCTGCCTGGAGAAAGCATTGGCACAAGTATTTTGAACAGCTGTAATACGAAGAGCCATAAGTATAATGTTGCTTGACTGTCACCATTTCAGAATGTCCAAGACTAGATAACCCTGTGTTGGAGACTTGGTACCATCCTGTTTGTTGATATATTGTACTATGAAGGTATTGACAGAACCATCATGATCACTATGTTGTGAATAAGCACTGTAAGGTTTTTCAGAGTCAGAAAGAGTATTGTCACCAATAGCCAAATGCATAACATGAACTCTGGCCTAACAGGCTGAAATCGCAAATTTGAGGAGGGACTCACATGTGAATTTTGAAACATTCGCTATAGGGGAAGTCAACAGAGTTCCTTTTTCTGTATTGTCTCCTAACAGAAACCACTGCAGGTGAAATCACAGTGCTTGCATGACTCAACAAACATTCCCCTTATTCCCTGTAGATGGTCTCCACAGAGGAGGAGTAGATATAGGCGAGCGGCGAATCCACAAAAAGGGCCTTATTTTAGGAGTTGAATGTACCCACCTTACATACGGCCACATCATACGTCATTTGAAAGCTTATTATCTCTACTTTAAGAAAATTGACGATGTGGAGCTGCCAAGTAGGGCCATAACCTCCTAATTTGCATAATTAACAAGGGTACCCAATTTGCATAGATGCGATATAATATTCGAAATTTATTGTTAACTTCTCTAACGATACGTTTAAACTATCGAGTGATATATCAAATTAAAGGTCTTTCCATGTAGAATACAAAATGGATATTCAAAGAGATATTGAAATTGATTATACTGAAATATTTTCATGTTTATATGGAAAACAATATTTTCCCCTTTTGAATAACAATATTTTAAAAATTTTAACACATACAGCCAATTCACACAGCCACATCATACGTCATTTGAAAGCTTATTATCTCTACTTCACGAAAATTGACAATTTGGAGCTACCAAATTGGGCCATAACCCCCTAATTGCATAATAAACACGCATACCCAATTTGCATAAATGCGATATAGTATTATAAATTTATAGTTAACTTTTCTAAACATACGTTTAAACTATCGAGTGATATATCAAATGAAAGGTAGTTACATGTAGAATACAAAATGAATATTCAAAGAGATATTAAAATTGATTTCACTGAAATATTTTAATATTTATATGGAAAAAATATTTTCCCCTTTAGAATAACAATATTTCAAAAATGTTAACACATAGAGTCCTATCATACAGCTACATCATACGTCATTTGAAAGCTTATAATATCTACTTGAAGAAAATTGACAATGTGGAGCTATCAAGGAAGGCCGTACCCCTTTATGTCCATAAATTACACTGGTAAGCAATTTGCAGAAATGAGATATGAAATTAGAAAATTCATTGTTAACTATTCTAAACGCACTTTTACACTATCGAGTGATATATGGTCTGTGGTAATGGTATTAGCATGTAAAACATAAAATTGATATCAAAAGTGATATTTAAATTAATTTACGGAAATATTTTCATATTTCTGTCGAAATAAATATTTCCTCTTTTTAATAATGGTGTTTTAAAAAATTAACTTAAGTAAGCTTATCAATGCAACAAAAAGATCCACACGAACGACACTATTGTAGTTGTTGAAATGTAGCTCTGTAGCTGAAACAATGTGTCAGAGTAAGCTGCAGTCAAAGTAATGGCATGATTCATGATCCAAATCATTCATGTCATTTCCAGTAAATCTAGTAATTGTAGGAATTCATCATCCTCTTCTTCACCAGCATTGTCATGAGTAAAAGGGTTGCCACAGTTATCGCTGCCTTGGCAGGAACAAAGGTCTGTGCAGGGAAGATTAATTCGACAGCAGACACAATTGGTGACATGTAATAAGAGAAAGCAGCTCCGCAAATCGTTCATATCTTAGTTGTTTGAATTTTTGTATGGTACATGTGTATATTGTAAGTGTATATTATGTTATGTTTGGCCGTTTTATGTATAGTGTTGATTTGCCATGGCGAGACGCAGTCCTTATCTACGTGTTCTGCCCTATGGGGTAGCAAGACTACAGTGGATTTCAACTAGGCACCGCAACTCAGCGTATGAGACGGACGCATTTCACGTACAACACAAACGGTAAGCTTGGGTATCACGACACATTTCAAAGCCACCGACTCCTTGATTAATTACGGTAAACCAGCATGGGACAGCCGCTCTGTCTGGACTGAGAGATACATCTGACCTACAATGTCACTGTTTTTACGGTTTCGGCTGCAAGCTAAAATGAATTGAAATATCGCATATGTTGCTGCTAAGACAAGTCGAAATACCACATATTTTGCTGCACAAACACCTCACATTGCTAAACGAATAAACAACATACATACCTCTTATCATACTTTTTAATATTTATTTTATGAACACGAGTAAAGTGAATATAGTGGTGACCATGAGTAAATGGAGTAACATGTACTTCGACTCCCGCTTTGGAATCGGTGAAATAAAGTCAACAGATATCTTTAGTTGACGAAAAAACCAAAGCCGCTTACAGATGACGACTTTGTCTGTATTTCGCATGAGAAAATCTACTGTGCACTACTTCACAAGAATAAGTTTAGAATACGAAATCAACGGATAATTGAACAAGGTAACTCTGATGTAAGGTCGCAAAACGAGAAAGCAGTTGAAATATATTTCGAAGCAAATTTTTCTTTCTCAAATTTCTGATTTGTTGTAGTCACCTCAAAAGTTAAAAGAAAAACAAGAACAGCAAAATATTGCATTGCCTTACGGAATGAACATATGGGACAATTACTCGCCATTACTATTGAAATGGTATGGCGGGCGCGATGGTTGTTCAGTCGGCAAAGGAGGCGAGTGTGAATGTCATTGCATGCCGGATGAAAAAATGGATAAGAGTGTAAAGGTTGATTCAGAGCCATACTATAGTATCGCCCATAATTCGCCATGTACGCATAGGGAATCCATGCATTTGTGCGAACATAGACTGGTGATAAGGCAATACATTCTGTTCATAGTACATGCTAGGTTGATAGTTCGGCCGGGTCTGTTGTGAAACATTGCAAAGTTCGGAGTACCGTTCACCACGCTCTCTACTGAATGGAGTTGCGTCGTTCTGTACCAACCCTTGTTTACATTCGCAGCGGTAATGACATCTGTGCCAGCACATGTTGGTGTACCGGGTGATTTTGACGTCTGCTTGCTTGAAAAAGTATTCCTTGCGATTCAAGTAATTTCTGTACACTGTTAGTGTGCTTCGGTCGTTTTTTTCTCCGGTCTGCTTGCGGCTGCCTGGATTATCTCTGGCCAAACTTTGCGTATAGTCTCGATGTTTTCTGGAATTTTACCATTATAAGACGCACGAAAAATGGCCTATGTCTGCATTTACAATCACTTGTCCATGTTGTCTGACACGACCATTGATGAGATATTTATCTGGATTGCTGTTGATAAGAAATGGCTTAACTTTACTTTCGAACGAGTTACATATGGAGTTAGCTGTGGGTCCATAGCTGTAGTGTTTTTAGACGGGATTCCTGCCTTTTACGGGCTGGTTTTGACTTTTACGATTTTAACCCCGCCACCACAGCTATGGGAAACTGCGTAGAATACCATCCACGTTACGCCCGACAGCACCCTTGTCGCAACTTTGTTTGGCGATATTTCGAAAAGTTTCCCTCCAAATTACGAATTGCCAACACTCATCGACAACTTGGTTATTAGGGACTCACCACGACCAGAAATCCGCTTAAAATTCACTGAAATATCACCCTTTTCCTAGCTTTAACCGACATGACGACCCGGAGACCGCCATTTTGCTAGCGAAAAACTGTTGACCAACAGTTCGAAGAAGACGCATTCAGGCCCAGTGTGTTTCATTCCTTTCAAGGTTACTGTAAAGTTGCGTATTAACATTTCATTCCACAGAGTTGAGAGCAGAAGCAAACGTAGCCAGTTAAATTATGGTCACTTTATTCATGTTCAAAAAATAAACGTTTTGAAGTATGCTACGGTGTGTGTGTTTTGTGCAATTTCTGTAATTTTGAGGTGCATTGCAGCAAAATGTGAGGCCTTATTTAGTTTCTATTGAGAAAACTCTAAGCTGAAACTGTAAAACCAGTTACATTGTAGATCAAGTGTATCTCTAAGTCTAGACAGAGCAACTGTCCATGCTGGTCTACAGCAATTAATCAAGGAGTCGGTGGCTTTGAAATGTGTCGTGATACCCAAGCTTATCGTTTGTGTCGTACGTGAAATGTGTACGTCTCATACGCTGAGTTGCGGTGCCTAGTTGAAATCCACTGTAATGTGACACTGCGATATCCTTTGATGCTACCTTTCGAGAATAGAGTTGTCTTCATCAGTCCTTCATTTTTTTTGGGTGAAACATGTGCACTGATTGAATGATTGTAGGTGTTACCAATCGAGTTGTTCCACTGAAGTTCAGTTTGTTCAAGTACGGAAGCTAGAATGTCTACTGTTCGTTCAGGCTGTATTTGTGTACGCTCATTTGAATCGGAGATCGGACTGTTGTAGGTTTTGTGAAGTTTGGCATCATCGTAACGCTTATATTTCCGTTTCTTATATATGTGATTAGACTACGCTCACAAATAACGGTGAGAGGCAGAGGAATTTGTGTTGGATTCGAAAATTTTGGGAGATTGTAGAGGGGTACTTGGAGTTTTAGATCTGCATATAGGGGACCTGAAAATGTTTTGGTTCCCTTTTACTTTTTACGATTCCAAGGTTTTGAAATTAATTTAATGAAAATTTAATAACATTTAAATGTCGTCCGATTGTCCAAACTTAGTAATACTTAAACAAGATTTAGAATCGTTTGGTTGCATTTCATTACTTTTATCTCGAAAACATCTTGTATTCTCTATTGCCTTGTTGTTGCATGATTGTTCTCATGTATCGTAATGTTTCGCGTTTAACAAGGCCCTTGAATGTTGCTGTTTGGTTTCGTGAACCGCAATGTATCTGTTGGTTTTGTGTGTGTTTTGCAGTCGAGAATGTTCTCTTTGTTCCACCGATGACCTTTATAGATAATGAGGTCTAATGATATGATTTCTTGAGAAGAGCTTTCGAAAATTTGAAAGTATGATGCATTTGTTCATGTTTGATATGAATTCATTAAGCTCGTTTTGAGTTCCAATGAGAATCATACATCGTTTCTGAATCTCAGTCAGAGCGATATTTGTTCAGTGTGTTGCTGAATTATTCTCATTTTGTCTTGTGAAATGATTGTCAACATGTGCAACTATTTTGGGAAGCATTTTTCATGTTATGGGGACAAAAATTAAAATTGAGAGTAAGACCAAAAATATGGCAGATCATACTAGGTGATCCCAAACTTTCTAGTATTGTGAATTTCCTACTGCTTATTGGTAAAAGGTACATTTATATTTGTCGTTGTAAAAAGACCTTGCCTAACTTTACAGCATACAAAAGATTTGTGAACTCTATACAAAAAACTGAGTATCACATTGCCTTGAGGAAAGATAAAAATTTTGCCCATAATAAAAAGTGGAGAATTTACAGTACTAATATCCACCAAGACCCTAGCACAACAGACATACACAATAATGATGTATATGATCACTACTTTATTGATTTCTGTAATGTCTTTTTTTTTTCTCAGAGTTAATGAGACATGTTTTTGAAAATTTTTGATAACTCCAATAAAAACGTTTAAAAAAAAATGTAATGTTGGGAATTTCTGGTAAAACTGGAGATCTCGTACCGCACCTAAATACATGGCGGTAAATTCACTGTTGACTTGAAAGTGTTGTTTTTCATGATCATTTTCAGCATAGCTATCATGTATTTTGTTGTTGGTTGTTTGATTATGCAATCATTTGATGATCTTTCCTTATTTAATGCTCTGTCGACTGATTCCATTGCTTCATTCTGCTGTGTATTAGTGTACATTGAAACAATGTCTAGTGTTACCTATGTCGCATTAGTCGGAACTTTTGTCTCAATTTTACGTGTAAAATCAGTCGTATCTTTGATGTATGTTGTTTATTTCTTCACGATTTATTTGAGAAAATAGTCAATGAATTTTGATCTGTGAAAGGTTGGACTGCATCATCCACTTTTTTTTTCTTTGAAATTTTTTTATTTATGCATCATCCACTTATAATTGGGCGGCCCACGAACTTTCCTCGTGGGCGTCATTTTGTTAACTTGTATTTTTAGCATAAGGTACCAACTTGTAAGTTGTGCTAGTATTTTACTGTTATCTGGAATAATCGCCATGGCTAATTAACACTTTATATAAAACAGCCAAACATAATATACACTGACAATATACACAATATCATACACAAAATGCAAACAACGAAGATATGAACGGTGTGTTGAGTTGCTTTTCCTTCATTATATAACAATAAATACGATAAATGAAATATGGTGCCTTCTGTCTACATATTCCACATAACTGAACTGAAAATACAGATGTAACAGATGTAGTAACCAATGATGTCTCCATCAAACAAGATTTCTAGAGAGATTGAAACAAAAATGACATCAATAATACAAAAGGGTCATTCAACACACAGCTATTTATAACAAGATTGGAACTAATTTGGGATAATTGGATGGTGAAGTAATGTCGATTTAATTTGCAAATTTAAGCTCATCTGCTTTTCTTTTTACTTGTTTTTAAGAGTAACTTGTTATATTTCAACACTCAACTATAGAGCACAAAACACGCTTTAGAAAATTTGCAAAATATGAAGACCCAATTATCCCAAATTAGTTCCAATTGGTTTTATGTATTCTTGTTGTTCAGTTATATGGGAATTAGACAGGAAAATGTTCCAGTTTGCGTATCCTTAATAAACAAAAAATCAATTGCAAAACAAATTCAGATATTTATCCCCATAACTTTAGCATTATTCGTTATTAGTACTCAATATTTTGAATATTAAAAAGTAGTCAAGATGTTTACGATTTAATTGAAAATATTCAATAAGAATATTTTAAATACATGTTTGGAGTTCATGATTCCATTCTACATGCAAATACCTATCATTTGATATATCACTTGATTGTTGAAAAGTAAGTTTAGAGTACTTTACAATTGATTTTAGTAATTTTATATTGTATTAATGCAAATTAGCTACCCGTGTGCATTATGCAAATTAAATCATTACAGCCCTTTTTGTCAGCTGCGTACCGTCATTTTTAATGAGGCAGAGATAATAGGCTCTCAAATAACGTTTGATGTGGTTGTGTGATGCGGTTCTATGTGTTAAAATTATCAAAATATCGTTATTAAAAAGGGGAAAGTGTATTGTACTACATTAGTACGAAAACATTTTAGTAAAATAATTTTAATATCTCTTTGGATATCCATTTTGTATTCTCCGTGCAAATACCTTTCATTTGATATATCAATCGATAGTTTTAAAGTATGTTTATAGTAGTAAATAAATTTCTAATTTTATATCGCATTTATGCAATAGGGTACCCATGTAAATTATGCAAATTAAGGGCCACGTCCGTACTTTACAGCTCCACATTGTCAATTTTCTTGAAGTAGAGATAGTAAACTTTCAAATAACGTATGATGATGCTGTAAGATTTGGCTTTTTGTATTAAATTTTTTTAAATATTGTTATTGAAAAGGGGAAAATATTTTTTCAATATAAATATGACAATATTTCAGTAAAATGAATTTTAATATCTTTTTGGATGTGTTTTTAGTATTCTACATGCAAATACCTTTCATTTGATATATCACTCGATAGTTTAAAAGTATTTTTCGAGTAGTGAATAATAAATATCTAATATTAATCGCATTTATGCAAATTGGGTACCCGTGGGACTTATGCAAATTAGGGGCTACATCTGTACTTGACAGCTAAATGTTGTCTTTTTTCTTCAAGTAGAGATAGCAAGCTTTCAAATGATGTATAATGTGGCTGTATGATGTGGCTGTATGTGTTCAAATTTTTAAAATATTGTTATTCAAAAGGGTAAAATATGTTTTTCAGTATTAATATGAAAATATTTCAGTAAAACCATTTTAAATATCCTTTTGGATATCAATTTTGTATTCTACATGCAAATACCTTTCATTTGATATATCACTCAATAGTTTAAAGTATGTTTAGAGTAGTTAACAATGAATTTCCTAATTTTATATCACATTTATGCAATTTGGGTACCCATGTGAATTATGCAAATTAGGAGGTTATGGCCCTACTTGGCAGCTCCACATCGTCAATATTCTTAAAGTAGAGATAATAAGCTTTCAAGTGACGTATGATGTGGCCGTATGTAAGGTGGGTACATTAAGTGTGAAAAATAGGTGAGCCTGCCGCTCGCCTAATACAGTTAAGCAGGCCACAAATGAGGCCTAGAGGAACTACATGAGCTGTAGGGCTAAACAGACTAAGAGGATTTGCAATATGTTTGTAGGCAAAGGAGCACTTCACTTCACCTAGGGATAAAGGGAACCAATCGGGGAAATCAAAACCAAATTATCAAGCTGTGGTGTGCCCTGAACCAGCCAACAGGCAAGGATACCAACCCACTTGAATCCTCCACAGTTGATGCCATTTCACTCGTCTGTAAATCAGACCCCACATGTACAATGATTATCACATCTTATTTGATAGTAATCACCCTGTGTCACCTTCCAACCTATAGTTATCATCTACCAGTATATCTCTATTTCACCATTTGTTATTTTTGTTAAATTTCACAGCAGAGCATGGTTGTACACTTGAAAATTCATTCTTTCTGTAAAAATTTTCCTGGCCATCACAAAACATCCATGAAGCTTGATTGGTTTGGCAGGTCCTCATAATTGCATATAGCCATGAGAAAATTTGGTGACAGTATACCTCTTGCAATTGAAGCCACTTCTCAGCAGTCACACTCAAACTTTGAAAATCATGACTTTCAGCATACTGTAGATTACCCAGAACAAAGGTACCAACACCGAATATTTCACTTGTTCTACAAAGTCCTGAAAAAGAAGAACATTGAGTAGATTAACATTAGATGACATAAAAAGATTTATGAAAGTCAGATGAATGAGAAGTATGGTGACTGCTTGGAATAAAGTTTAACAAATGAAAGTAATTATCGAAATTGATGCTGTTTTTTTAGTTTTTATAATTTAATTTTTACCATCTCTTTAGTGTCAGATTTAGCCTGAGAATCAACATCAGTTGATGAAATTTTGAATTATGCTTCATTGTTATTCAACTTGCTACTCTTGACATGACATCATAACAGATGTTGAAAGGTTTGTATTTTATCAGCAACCTTAAGGATACGAATGGATAATTTCTCCTTGGCAGATGAGTAGTCAACAGTGCTGTACCTGTCTTTCACTTCTTGAACACAAGGAAGCAAATGACTCTAAATGCAGATCAAAGATTTACGTGCCAATCAGTTACTTGGTTTCCCGATGCACTTTGTTTTGAATTGTCTAAACTTTTTTTTTAGCAGCTTTCTGTCGTCCTTGAGTCACATACTTTTTGATCCATTCTTCTAACAAAAACCTGTAATTTTTTTATTTGAAGCCAGTTCCATGACCGTTAAACATGTTCTGTGAAGTTTTGGCAGTCTGGCGAATCATTTCTGGTGTGGATAGACAGCTCTTAAGGTGGAGCTGCATGTTGCCAACACAGTTTTTTTCAAAGCAATATTGCTCATCAAAGATGACAAGGAAACCCCCCCTCCCCCATACCATATATTTTCAAAAAGCAGAGACTCTAAAGTTTAGTATGGTAGCAGTAGTTTACTTGAAGGATGAAGTGGGTATAAATTTGGGGTAAAAAACCTCAATTTTGGTATTAACGATAAAAATAAATTTAGGTCAAAAACTTGACACAATTTTCTGAAATGTAATATTTCATATGAAAGAAGATTATATGAAGAAAAAAACGACCATTTTATTTTGCATTGTCTATTTTCTTTCAAAAATGGCAAGGATTGAAAGACTGACATTCAAAAAAGTGATCAAAATCATAATTAGCAAAATTCAAATGCCTCTTATTCAAAATCTAAGAATTTCATTGCCAAACAAAATAGTCTTTTTTTTCATAGAGCATTTACAGAACATAATGTGAAAATTAAAAAAAAATTGACCCAGCCATAGTGGAGTTAACTACTTTGGAAATTATGAAATTGGGAGAAAAAAAAGCCAGGAAATCGAGTGATTTGCATGCATTTGCATATATTAACACTTCTTTATCACGCAACTTATGACTGCTTGACAAGCTAAAAGGTGAACCCAACCAATATTTTAATCTTGGGTCAACAAATTAATTAAAATTGAATGAATATTTGAAAAAATATGATTTTTGAGCAAAATATGCTGTGTTGGGTGCAGCGCCCCCTTAAGTGAGAACTTGATGTACTTATCACACAGTGATGCGAGAGATTCTTACCCACAAGACAATTAATGTGACAACTTCCTACCCTGGGCTATGAAAATTGATATGAAACCTTCCTACTTTGTGCTAACATTGCTATGACAAGTTCCCATTCTAGACCAACATGGATGTGACAACTTTCTGAGGTGAGCTTAACACTGATCTGAGAACCTCCCACACTGGGCAGCTTAACACTGATCTGAGAACCTCCCACACTGGGCTATACATACCGGTAGATACAAGTGTGTATGTGCGATGTATGATAGTGAGCATGCGTGCGTGAGTGCTTCACGACCCTTACCGAAAATTATTTCTACTGCAAATTTGCCGTAAGTTTGCTGCAAATATGCAGCAAGCATATAGCTTGCAGGAAGGAGTTGCAGAAGTTTGCAGCTAGCTGTGACCCTCCTGCAAACCCTTAAGTCAGTTTGCTGCAAATTTGCGGTAAACGACTAAGTTGCTGCAAATTTGCGGCAAACCAGATTATTGCTGCAAATATGCAGCAACACATGAATGACATATTTCCCACTATTTCATTACCAGGGAGTACACACTACACACTGAGTACTGTTGCACTTCGTGACCAGTCATGTGTAAGCAACATAAAATTGATCTTTCATTTATATTTTATGTTCATTTATTTCATAACAGACAATCCACTTTTTAAATTATAATAACTGGTAATGCTAGATAATGAACAGCTCCAGTTATGCTGGTGAAAGCATTGCATGGATATAGAGTGCATCTATAGTATATACCGTAGTGACATGATGTAATAAAACTTTTAAGTGCCCTTTGACAATCTGGTTGGGTAAATTATGGTTGGATCGAAAACTGAAATTTTAGGGAAACAAATTTTTGAAACAGGGACTTGTCTAAGTCTTGCAAGTTACACCGTGTATTTTCTGCGAATGATACCAAAATGCAAACAGTTTCGAACGAAATGTGCGTTTGATGATGGTCTGTAAGGACACGTCGTAGACTTTTGTTACTGCAAATCTGTACAGTAATGTTTCCGCTACTACCTCCAAGCAGAGTAGTGGCTGTGCTCCAAGCTATTCATCCCATGATCAATATAGTACATGTATACGGTACGTACAATGCACTGCAGCTTACACTGTCTGTCCCATCGATGCCGCTGACAAAATCTCGCCTTCTGATAACATGGGTCGAGGTAAAAGGCTTTTGTCCATGTTTTCAGCGTTAGAGTTATATTGCCGAGCACAAATTTGAGGTTTAGGATTACACTCCATCCCGAGTCGCTGTACGAAAATTCAATGCGCTACTTCACCAACGTCCAACACGTCCTGTGTATATCAGCTGCGAGCAGCCGACATGTTTACACTCTCCGGTCACGGTTCATCAAGGTCAGTTCGCGCATTGATATTGATTCTTCGTGCTGAAAGAATTTTTACTCTCTTTTTAGTCTTTCTATGATAAAAATAACCATTTTCATTAAACTAATAAATTAAATGCTATAATAAGTATTAAATATAACGGATTGGTGCAGATGTAGAGTCAATTCCAGCATTTAAAAACGGGACTACATTATCAATCGCGTAATGATTTATAGATCGCACTTCCGTTATCGTCATGAGGCTTGATCGGCGCGAAGTTAGATTTTAGTACCATCGGCCAGTGTCGGCTGCGTACTTGTGAGCAGGGAGTTTTCTAGTGGACAATTTCGTGATCTTTCTATGGAATCGCCAGCCAAATGATATCACATAGTTGCAAAAACGTGTATACAGTACCAGGGACAGGCGGAGTTCTAAATTTGTGAACGCGAGCGGCAGTAAAGATGCCGACTATATTTTTCTGAGTACGGTATTTACACACAGCACGGTGAGACCTGCAACCGGACCGGGAATTGTCCAGCGTCTGCGAGCCGTTCAGAAATGTAAGTCAATGTACCGTTCGTCTGTACATCGATCGCTATAATTATGTTCTGTAATCGTTGTATTGCAATCTTTACCTAAAGATAAATTTTCATTGAGTACTGATTCATACTGAATTCACTTTCGTTTCACAACAGTTACTTACAGTAAGTGCTGAGATTTTTGCAGATTGTCGCCGTCGTGTATGTAAACAACATACGGCGAGTTGTTTTAATCATTATTAATTTAATTTTGATCATGAATATTTATGCATTTTCTGCTTCAATTTTTCAACTTGATTTTGTCTCATTTTCAAATAATTATCGATTTCTTTCATGAAATTTACAATGTTTGGTCAAACAGTAAAGACTTGCACTCTTCCCTGAATGAAAAGGGGACAAGAAATTCAGAGAACAGAAAGCCAAATCGCAGCCTTTGACAGTAATGTAAATGTTACATGAAACTTCTCAAGTCAAAAGAAAATCTTGACATGATCATGACACTTATGTGGCATGAAATGAACATGGCATATAAAAAAAAGTGTACCACAATTGAATTTAACCTTTTTTTCTCTGTCATCTTTTTGTTTATAATGACTTTATTTGCGCTGACCATTGTTTCTCGTGAAACTGGTATTTCAGAGTTTAGTTGGATAAATAATATTTATATATTGGCGGACTGTGGACAGCGCAAGATGTGTTTTATCCAACTAAACTCTGAAATACCAGTTTCACGAGAAACAATGGTCAGCGCAAATAAAATAATTTGCTGTATGGAGTTTGCGGCAAATTTTCAGTAACATTCAAATTAATTTGCCGCAAGTTTGCTGCAAGGATTGTGCCGCAAATTTGCTGCAAAGAGTTTGCAGCAACGTTGCGGCAGGGAGTTTGCTGCATATTTGCAGCAAGTTCACAAGAAACCTAATTTGCATCTGAAAAATGAACCACCCGCATATTTGTGGCAAATAGTTTGCTGCAAATTTACTGCAAAGCTTGTGGCAAATTTGCAGTAACAGTTTGCGGGAAGCCTAAAATTTCGGTAAGGGGAACTCTACAACGTGTTGAGCGGTCTCAGTCAGAAAAAATGTAACAACTTAGCCGGCTATTGAACCACTCTTTTTTGGGAGTGGAGATTTAGCCGAGTGGTTCTGTCTGTGGCCTCTCAGCTAGGCGACTGATGCCGTATGTTGTGGGTTCGAATCCGATTGAAAACTATCCGTACATGAATGCATAGATCTGCATGCACTCAGATGTTTCATACACTGAACCAACATAACCAACGCAACACTGCAGATGGATATGGAACAGCCTTCATTTTACAATGGCTCAAGTTGAAAATAATGTAAGTGAAACCTTACATGATTGCATATTCTAAAATGTTATCTTTTCCATCAGAATAGAATGTAGAAGATAAATGTCCGACGTTTCAGCCGATATCTCTAAATGTCTAAATATCTCGAAATCAGTCTATTTTCCAGAAATCTTAACAATTGCAGCATAGACATAATTCATCTCACATACATAATTGCACAGTTACACAAATCTTATTATATTTTCTTGTGAATAAAAATTTCTGGAGGAATGTAAATCTTGATAGCTTGATAACTATAATCACAGAACGGACATCCATTTACCTCCAAGGTTTGGTCGTTTATCAATGAGTGATGTTACCAGAATCAATTTTCCTCCTTTCCTGTTGCCATAACTACCAATATCATCAAGGTCATGGCTGAGAAGAGTCTCTGTCCATGGCGTTATCTTTTTCTGCACATCACCAGTATTGACTATCACATCTGCACTTTCACTGCTTGAAGAGGAATGTGCTGCTGTAAACAGATATAAAGTATGATATAAAGAAACTTGGCTTATATACAACATTGAAATATTATAGCTTAATTAAACTACCTTGTACATGGGCAGTATTAATATGTACATGGTATTAAATGCACCTACATCTCACCCTTCGCAATATATCTTTCTTCTAAAGACAGCCAATCTACCGGGGTACATCCTTTATCACAGCCATACACTTTAAATGTAGGTTTTGTGATAATAATGAGATTGACAGATATCTTATCTATCATTTCATTCCATTTCTTACTTACTGTGTTTTGTAATGCACTATAACCAACTGCATCATTTTTACGTGTTCCATATTTTTTTCAAGTATGGCAGAGTTTGAAACATAACATATAACATACATATAACGTATAACATGTCAACAGAATATGGACAATGACTGTTACAGTCAATTACAGTATGATAATGTTGCTTGAGTTATTTTTTACATGTAAGAAGTATTCATTTTGCAATTTCACTTGTCAATTATCTCACAAACACAGACAACAAGTGACTGTCAAAATGAAAGTATTGCATCTAGTGGCTACCTAAGGAGTGATCGAAATGTTTGTCTGAAGGGGCAATTTCATGGCTCTTCAAAATGGCAGTCTAGGATCCCTGTTTTCAGATTACAGATCAGTTTCAGTGTTACACTTGTATTGTGGCTGTCTACATAAATTTGTTCCAGCTGTTTGGCACTTTAGGTGAATTCCAAGCAAATTGGAAACTGTAGACCAAAGCCATGTTTTGCGGAGTTGGCTCTCAAACTGGGGTCAGAGGTTAGGGTCAGAGGGGGTGTCCAATCTCATGCATGGCCCAAATACCACTAATTATCAGAGAAATGATTTTTCCATGAGATTAAAATTAAATGCATCACAGTTGTTTGAAACAAGATGTGCATCATTTAATCCAACGGTAATAACCAGTATTGTTTTGATCTCTTTACAAAACCAATACAGATTAGGATGAAATAACAACTCCAGGAAATTCTTGTTTTTGTTTCCACAGTCATTTGGTTGAAAGATATTGTCATGTAACATATGATAATTTCTGGATATGTTAAAATAAGACAAAGGTTAGCATACTTGGTCCCCGCACTTTCCAAGTCCCTGGCTCACACATCTTAAGATCATCTCTTTCATTTCGGAATGGTATGATAAAATCCATCTCTGATGATGATATGGAACAGAGCTCTGCTTGCAGGATATCTGGTGATATCAATTCTTCTTCTATGACATTACACAGAAATGGAAGAGTGTGGAAGATAGTCTGTAAAAATTATGAAAGTTCAACGTCTGTAATAAATATAGGCTGGTACAGTGATGAGAGTTCAAGGTCTGTAATACTCTTTTAATTCTCACCATGTCAAGAAGAAGCAGATGGGCATGACAAAATAGAGAGAACCATTGCCAAAGAGCAAAGTAAAAACACTGACAATTTCCATTCCAACTGTAACATGGTATTCTTTATCTGTGTTCAAAATTAAACTGATTATGCAATGTGGATAAAGAAATGATGTTTTGTGAAATTACAGCTTAAATTTATTCTTGAAATGAAGAGAAAAGTTTGCATGAAGACGTCATGTTTCACGCATAAATTCAACTTAGTTTCCAGCTTCTACCTCTGTGTTTCAACTAATCAGAATCAATCGACACCATTATGCATTTTGATGCAAGTTAAAATAGTTGCCTTTTCAAAGATCAAACAGCAACGTTGTAAAAATTCTTCAAATATGAAAAATAATTACTTAAAAAGATAAAATTGTATGTGTCAAAAAGACAACAAAAGATCAATCATTGATTAGAGCAGCAAGGCAGATGTGACATCAAGAAAAATTGTGCTACAAGGCAATAGGGCTCATAGAATTGAAAATACTGGAAAATATATTTCTGCTTTCCTCCAGGTTCTGTCAAAGGAACTTCCATGCTGGCTGCTTAAAAAGGCTGGCAAGGTGGCCTACGGGTCTTATCTACATTTGCTGTACTAACTGTTGATGCTGTAGACCCAGGTCCAACTCCTGGTGTAACGACTCATTTATTATACCAACTTTGAATTACATCTGTTTAGATATGTCTAGTAATGGCTTTATGATGAAAATCCATAACAAAATGGCTGTCTGGCAAATATATTGGATTGTATCAGGACACAAACCAACATGTACATGTAAATGTATGTAATAGTACAGTGTCCTTGTACCAAGATTGAATGAAATCAGTTAAGGTATGTCTGTGTAATGACTTTGAATGTGACAAAACCATGACAAAATGGCCACTTGGCAGCCATATTAGATCGTACCCTAAAATAAATTGATGTGCACATATACTGGTATCAACTTCGAATCGAAACAATCCACACGTCCCACTTACATATACAACGCTAGGCATGTCTAAATTACAATTAAAGACAATATTCTAGACTTGACAAAATTGAAAAAAAATGACTGCTTAGCAGCCATATTGGACCTTATTTGGAAACACAACAATGACGTGTATATTACAATTTCGTTAATGTCCTTGTACCAACTTTGACACACAATTTGTCTAGAAAAGTAGCAGTCACAGCTTTAGAAATCTCCTGAGATGTGTTGCTGTATTTGATTTTACATTTACTACAAAAACCAGATAAGAATGGACACTGAAATTGATCTAAATGTTATCACACTTGTGTAAATGGTTTGAAAAGTTGTTTCAAAATTTACTAGATGATCAGTAATTGCAGTTAAGTTGCAGCAGACAACAGAGGATGATAGTATTGTTTCACAGTAGGCTTCCACTGTAATTGTTTAGATAGAGCAATAACCCTTTTCCTGCCAGACAGTATCACTTCCCCATCAGCCAAGTCAGTGAAAAGCGGTATTGAGCCAAAACATGACATATTTTCACCAACTTAGCTTGGTCTGCTATAGCATCTTTAGTCCAAAAATATCAAGTTTACAGCATATATGTTTTCAACAGCCTTCAAATGTACAGTATTATGTTAAAATACACCATATGGAATATGTAGTGTTTTATTAATTTTAACCATCTCGACCTGATGGTGAAGTATGGACTTGGCAGGAAAAGGGATAAAGCCTGTTGCCAGTAGGAACTGATTAGTGTCTGTGTGTGTACGGTAAAGATTTTCTGACTTTCCATCCCCGTACATTTCAACAACTTTCTCTTGTACAGCTTCTGGCATATGTACACCTTTTTTCCCGGCAGATCATGATTTTTTTGCAAAAGAACTTTACACATCGTAAAGGCAACAAAAATCTAATGACAACTCAACTCAGACTAAGTTGTGATATATTGTAACTCAGGGCTGTGGTAAGGAGTGTAATATGATTCTGTGTATGTGAAGTGCACCGCAAAGTGTACTTCCTGGTATGTGTTTATTGCGGGCCCATAAAAGCTCTTCAATCTTCACTGCAGTTACAACAAGTCAGTGCAACTAACTAATGAGGCAAATATTGGAACAACTTTACAAACCAATTACACAAATTTGATAACATTTAGATCAATTTCAGTGTCCATTCTTATCGGGTTTTGACATAAACTAATAAAAAGTGTAATTTATTTGTTTTGAAAGTACCAGACTAATGTGACTTACCTTTTATACATCCCTAAGTGTGAATGCTTTTGTAATGTATTTGATAGTGTAGAACCCAAAACCATAGTTTCTTCAATTTTGCAAAATATCAAGTAATAATATCAGTTCCCCTTACCTCTAAGCTGTAGTCCTGGAGTGGGTCAAATTTGAAATAAAAGAAATTTCCAAGTAGCCTTTCCTTGAGTCTGTCTGTGTGTCTGTGGGATGGTGTAAAAACCCAGATAATAGTTGTATTATCTGAACAGAAAAACTGTAGAATACTCATATAGTTCACACTTTTATTTAGAAATGTTGCCGGTGCAAAAAACAAAGCAAATAATGTCAATGACATATGATATGGTACGTCTAATGTCAACCAGCAATTCTGCAAGTTCACTTTGACTTTTAATTATCTTTGTAAGATTTCTCTTTCAAATCAGCTAGCCTCACATACAAAGGTACTGACTAGATGTTAAAGACATGTTTGTCATTGCAAATTCAGAGTAATCATTTTGTGTTTGTCATTGCCGACTCAGAATATTTTGGAGTAATTAATGCAGCATTTTTACATGTTTGCAGCAGACGGATAAACAGACAATTTCCTTGTTCATGAAAAAAGTTTTAAAATAATTAGTATTTGAAATCATATAATTTGGAGTATAAGTTATCAGAAATTGCACATGCTGAATTTGAACTGAAGACAACTTTGCTACTTCAAATGGACAAGAATACAATTATGAATCATTGGACTCCAGAATAATGAAAGCATGCCTTTGATTGTTGATTAAGGACAAAATTAAAATATTGTACACTTGCCTGCTATTCTGCATGAATTCTACACACTTCTGAAAACCAGGATACTTGTCAATTAATTCTGTTAAGTTCTGCTGTTCACATGAGGTCCATAGTCTTTGAAAAGCTGCTTGGGCATACAGTCGGACTGTAAAATTTCCAGCCATGGTAAAACTCATGGCCAATGTTAATGCCTGGTGCATGAATGATTCCTAAAGAAAACACAATAACACATATTCAGTAAACAAAATCCCTGGACATGATGTTTCACCGTCATTTCTGCCAAGAAAATCCTCTGTCACCTGATAATCTATCGAGCATGTCGCCAGTCAATTTGTTCCCCTTCTTGAGTAGAATTCTGGAACAATTAATGGCGATGTTGAATTGACCCCTGAACCCAATACCTGTCAGACAACTCTAACAGCTTTAGGTGAAATTAGAACACAAGACAGCAGAGACGATAGACTCATGACGGTACTAAAGACATCGAAAGTAAAATGCAATGATATAAAATGCGAGATGAAAACATACATACAGACATACCGATGCCACCGACTCACCATATAAGCTCTTTTTGGTATTTATATACATACCAAATATGAGCTAAAAAATGAGTGGGAAATTTTGTGCAATAGAAGCAAAACTGATGAATTTTGAACTGGCCCTAGACAATGTAAAGCAAATAGCCAAAGAGAACACGGAAAAATTGTGTAAAATAGATGACGTGATAGAAGATTTTGTTAGAATATCTGTAAGAAGATATTGTTAGAATACGTGCAGAAATCGAAGTCCTGCAAGCAGAAATTAGGCAGGCACAATAATATTTTGTGGAATTGAAGGAGAGCCAAGGAAACATGGGAGGTTATGGAGAGAAAGGTCAAGCAAATACTCTGTGATAAGATGAAAATTGGAAGTGAAGTTGAATTTGAAAGAGTACATCGACTAGTAAGTCGCCAGAAAGGATGTAGACCGATAGTGGCAATGTGCTGCAAATTCACGGACAAAGACAATATTTTATCAAAGAGGAAAGAGCTGAAAGACAAAAATATATACGCTGATGAAGACTTTTCGAGATGAACATGAGAAACAAGGAAAAGCCTCTTTCAGAAAAGAAAAGAACTTCAAGACAGAGGAATAAAGTAAAATGTGAACTACAAGAAACCAGTAAGTCATGAAAACGGACAGAATATCGTGTACAGTTTTGATGAAGCCATTGGAGCCGTGGTCCAACAGGTCAAGGCCAAGGCCATGATATACATGCGTACTAGTAATTATTATGATGTTAGAAAAGTAAACCTCATGTCTTGGAATGTCAGGGGATTATTTGGTCATTTATGGGACCAAAGTTTCAAAAAGTATTGTACAAGTTTTCACATATTTTGTCTGCTTGAAACATGGCTTACATGCAGTAATTATGTCAGTGTGTATTTTCCAGATCATGTTTTATTTACCAATGTTAAGTTCAGAAGAGAGGGAACAAGAGGTAGACCGAGTGGTGGTGTTATTGCGGCCATTGCTAAGAGTATAATGCCTGGTATTAAGCGTATTGACACAGAAATGAAATATGTGGTATTTTTATTGTTAAATACAAATTATTTTGGTATTGTCAATGATATTTTACTAGGGCTGTGTATATTCCACCCGAAGGATCACAGGTTTACATGAACGAAAATAACGGGATTACTATTCTAGAAAATGAACTTCTTAGATTGAATACTAATTTTGAACATTTAGATAATGTTATTTTTGGGATTATAATGCATGGATTGCAGAAGGGTGTGATAATATAATTAATGATGATACTTGTTACCTGTCCATACCAGCTGATGTCTATGATGGGGATACTTTTTGCTGGATATGCAAATCCAAAGATAAGACAACAAATAGCTTAGATGGGGACAGAGATGGACACATTACATGTACTACTAACAATGGAAAGAGAGTAGTTGACTATGTTATTGCATCATCAAATCTTTTGATTCATTTGTGTATTTTAAAGTTGCAGACAGAAACGAATCAGATCACTTCCCTCTGGAAAGTACTTTACAGTGTAAACTTAATCAACAGATGGATAGTTGTGTGAATATTTATGAGTATACAAGGTACAGGTGGAATGCTCATAAAGAGCAAACATTTGTGAATAACTTAAATACAGGTGATGTGAGCGATCTGCTCGAGAAATGTAATGAAAACATTGGTGTAAATAATGCCAAAGCAAAAGCTTGTTTTGTTAAAGCAGTCCAGCTTGCCACTATTAGCATGGAATGCCAGGATAGCAAACAAAAACAGTCACACCAGCAATAACCCCTATGGTTTAACTCCAGTTGTCACCAACAAAAACAACAAGTTATAAGGAATCTATGTGAATTCAGGAAAAGCAACTCAGAAGAGTCTTAGCAAGTGTACAAATGTAGTCGTAATATTTTTAGAAATACATGCCAGAAGTTGAAAAAGGATTTTGTTGATACACTTTGGGCACAATTCAAAAACTAATGAGATTGTATGTCTGGTAGTGATGGTATGTGGTCCATTATTAGAAAAAGTCAAAAATATATTCAGGGTTACTCTCCTGTTTCTTCCAAACAATGGGTTGAATATTTCACACAACTAAATAATCTGCAAAATATATCACCAGATGACACATCTGTACAAGTTGTAGTATGGAATGTTAATGACGATTACTAAGATATTCTGGACTAAAAAATTACTGACGGGGAAATAATGAAAGAAGTTTCAGATCTGAAAAACGGTATTAAAAGCTCCAGATGGAATGCCAGCAGAGTTTTTCAAGTTTATCATCCCCGTAATGTTACCTATCATGAATAAGCTGTTTAACAACATTTTTGATACGGGTAACTTTCAAGAGGGGTTGTCGCGGGAAATATTATCCAAATGTATAAAATGGGCTCTAAAACAGACCCAAATAATTATAGAGGAATTACACTCTTAGATGTATTTGGTAAAATATTTTGTGGTATTTTAAATGAAAGGTTATACAGGTGGGCTGAAAATACCAATGCTATTTGGATTTCGTAAAGGTTTCTCAACAATGGACAATATATTTACCTTGCATGCCATAATACAGCACTGCTAGAAGAAGAAGGGGAAATTTACTGTCTGTTTGTGGATTTTGCCAAAGCATTTGATTCAGTTGATAATAAATGTCTTTTTTTTTCAAACTGCAGTCTATTGGTTTATCTGGCAAAATGTATAACATTGTGAAATCTATGTATAGTGATGTGAAATCTCGTGTTCGTTTAGATGGAGGAGTTTCAAAATATTTGAACTGTAGCACTGGTGTAAGACAACGTAATGTGTTAAGCCCAGTGCTGTTCTCCCTTTTCATTGACGGATTATATCACATGGTTATTTCTTCAAGTGCTAGAGGTATTCAACTTGTGCAACAGATGTATGATTTATTTCTTTTACTTTATGCCGATGATATTGTCATGTTTTAAGACTGTGTAATAGGGTTACAATGATTCATTAATACATCCATGAGTTTTGTAACAGATGGAAACTTCAAGTTAACCTACACAAAACCAAGATTGTAATATTTTGTAAAGGGGGCATAATGCAAAGAATGAAGTGTGGAAGATGAATGGAGAAGTCATAGACTTTGTTACATCATATAAGTATCTTGGTTTATTGTTATCATGTAAAAACACATGGAGCAAAGCTGTGAGTAATTTGACTGCACATGCATGAAAGTCTATGTTTTCAATTTTTAAATTTGAATGCAAAGTCTGTACAATTAAAAGGAATGTTCACTTTAAACTTTTTGATACCCTGATACTGCCAATATTATTGTATGGGGCTGACATATGGAAATTCAAAGAACGTATGGAAATAGAAAGGGTCCATTTGAGGTTTTGTAGACATTTTCTGGGAGTGGGTCAGAGCACATCAAATGAAGCAATATATGGGGAGTGTGGGAGATATCCTCTTTATGTAAGTTCAATGACAAACTGTATTTAACATTGGTTGCACTTCACTGAACTCGCAGAAGACAGGATAGCTGCACATGCATACAAATTGATGTTTACAATGGATGAAAATGGGCACACATCATGGGCTTCAGAGATTAAAAATATTTTATGTTCATATGGTTATGGCATGGTCTGACTTTCACAAGGAGTGGGAGATATTTCTTCATTTATAGCTGATTTTAAACAAGTGTGCCAGATGTTTACAAACAAGAATGGTACAATGATGTATGTACAAAAGACAAACTCCGTACATACCGTAATTTTAAAAGTATGCTCGAAACAGAGAAATACCTGCTTGAAATAAGTCATTTTCAACGACAAGTCATTTTCAATGACATAGTCCCCGCCAAACAGTGATTGGGAAGGCAGCACGCCCTGTGCCATTTTTACATTGACCTGAAAAATGGCTAATTGAATTTGATTTGTTGGCACCCCAGAGCGCATTGAAGTTAGAGTACAAAATTTGTTAATGACTCGACTAAGAACTGTACACACCTAGAAGTCACTGTAAATCTTTAAAAAATTTAAAAGGTATTGTGGAAATCCCTGTGAAAATCAGTCCAGAAAATTGATTAACTACATCGTGAAAACAATCGTTCTTTCCATCATAAAATATGAAAAGTCGTCAAAAAGATTTGAGACACGTGCTCTCTACAACATACTGCCGAGAACACATTGTTTTCCATGTGTGCTGTAAAGTGGTATGTCCTTCACTCAAGAGCTTGAACGCCGTGGTTCAGTTTACCCACTCGGACCTTGCTCGATAGCGTAACTGCACCGTGTGCTTGGTTGATGGACTGTAAACTAACTTGGAGCCATAGATCTTGTATACTGTTACTGTTATATCCCTGTTAATCAAACTTTGGCTGAAGAACTACGGCTCAAAGTATCCATGGTGGTTGGAACGGGCTCGGGCAAAATTAGCTGCAGTGCCGTCGGATCACAGTGGCAGGGCCTCACATATAAACCAGGCAAAACCTCAATCTGCAGCTAGCATAGCACTGTAGCTAAAGCATAATGCGCTCCGTGGGACACAAACACATGGCAAGGGGCAGATATTTTTCAACTTTGGAAGTGACCTTGAATCTCCTTGAATTTGGAGGAGCCGACACTTTGTGTACAAAAGCGACTGTGGGGGGGGGGGGCAGGGGAACCGGCACTTGAAAGATAAAACAAAACATTTATTTTCATTCATTCACAAATATGAGAGTAGATGGTTGTGCTTTCAAACCTACATGTGCGTAAGCTAACAGCACATAAACATTCTTGAAGCAGTTGTTTGCGATCTCGGCTTGAAAACAATGAGTAGCGGCCAGGCTCAAGTGATTATGTAATGAGGAAAAGTTAAAGGCAGTCAAAGTTATTGGCATAGACTTGTCTGCTTGCCAGAAAATCATAATGAAAACATTAAATGAAACCGTGAAAATTCTGTCAAGATTTTGTACTTTCATTGTATTACCTTTGTGTAAAGATTGAAAGAAATTTGTGCAGAAATGTTTAAGTCACAGCTCTGGACATGCAAAAATTAGATCTGAATGCCCACTAGTCAGCCATATTTGATTGTATCAAAAAATTTTATTTGCACATTTGAGTCACAGTGTATTGTCCTAGTGCTAAGTTTGAATGAAATCTGTTCATATTAAAGCTGCATAAATCCCATAGAGTGATATGAAACAAAATGGCCACATGGCGGCCATATTGGATCGTATCCCCCAAACAATTTGACATGCATGTTTGCCATAGTGTATTACCCTGGTACCAAGTTTGAAAGAATTCAGTCCACGCATGTCTGAGATATCTCCCTGGACGCATGGATGCACGAACGCATGCCACTCAATCTACAAGTCCCCATTCGACATGTCAGTTCAGGTGGGGACTATAAAGCCAAAATAGAGACTTGCCTTGGCCAGAATGAGATGTTCATGTCTTAATTGGTTTAAGCGTTAAGGAAGGCAGTTATATTGGCATTGATATTGAATACAGAATTTGTGAAATATGTTCAGAAGGCGCTGAGGACGAATTTCATGTCCTGCAATGGCCATTGTCAACTTTGGAACTTCTACAATGTACACTCAGAGCTCAATAGCAGGTAGTCAGTATAGCCATCTTACTAGTCCTTGAGAGGATTAGACACTTGTCATATTCACTATAATTAGAAATGATTCTTTTTGATTCACTTTGTACTGCAGTCAAGATTTTCTTCCTTTCTGAACACTTTCAATTCCAGCAATGATATGCAAAGTTGATGGGCTGTGTTGCCTATCCTATACAACATGGATATAACTATGACAGAGTGTTTCCCTGGAGCTTGTATTCTTGACCAAAAATGATTGTTTAAAATTAATAAAAAGCCTTTGTGAATCTCTGATCCTACATTCCAGGGCTTATTTTTTGAAAATGGTAGGAGAGCTAAAATTCACTCTCCTGAAGCTATCCAGGCGAGTGGTAGGCGAGTGACTTAGTAGCTCCCCTGAAAATAGTCAGGCGAGTAAAAAAAAAATTGTGTCATCTCTTGTGATTTGATTATGGCACTGCTGAAATTAGAAGAGTGACTGAACAGGTCCCCTGAAAACAGTATGGAGAGTGCATGAATAAAATTTATTATGAAAACAATATGCACTAGCTGTCTTTCTTATTGTTATGTAATAGAGAAGGGAGAAAATACGGCACAGTACAATAAATTACCCACGATCCTGTTTGATTGTACCAATGACATTAATTTTCTTATAACTTTTTCAATTCTGCATAAAAGCAATAATATGCAGACTCAAGATAATTAATTATATTTATTAAAAGTACATTGAAATATTGTAGTATAAATTTCAAAGAAACTGTTAAATAACCATAAAAGTCACATTCTGCAGGTAC
Organism: Ptychodera flava; assembly: GCF_041260155.1. Lineage (NCBI taxonomy): Eukaryota > Metazoa > Hemichordata > Enteropneusta > Ptychoderidae > Ptychodera > Ptychodera flava. The sequence goes on from NC_091938.1 coordinate 54,161, forward strand.
TACAAACATCACAGTTTTTGGAAGGCAAGTTATGACCAACTGAATGAGTCATAAAGCATGTAAATTTCTTTCGTCTTTTCTATTTGGAAAACAATCAATATCCTTTTGTTTCATAAAACAGGTGCAACCAGTCTCCCTACTTTCCATCACTTTATTCTGTTTGGCTGAGGACACAATCAGTGGAAAATTTACAAAAATGCTATCTCCTCTCTCAATCAAGCAAAATTTTCTTATTCCTTTATGTCTTTAAAAGTACTCAGAATTTTTACAACTAGTCCAAGAATTTGTCTACGTTGGTACAAATCATGATGTATTATTGGAAATCTGTAGTACTGTGTATGGGTTATGTATTTTGATAAGATGGAACAGGATAAGCAGTGTTCTCCCACCCAAATGTTCATAGCATATTGGCTATAAACTTTCAACATTTTTTGAACAATAAATATGCAGAAATGTGGCCTCTGTTGTATTCATGGACAAATAGATGAAGTTATAAAAAATTAGATATATTGGCATTAAGACAAAAACCTACCAAGACAACAGTGCTGTCATCAAACATGTTTGGTTTTGAACATGGAGGTATTTTTTTACCTCCATAGATTGAACTACGCCGAGTACGCGTACAGAACTAGATTTTACACCGAATCGTGCTACCAGCAGTCCACAGTCAAGTTATGTTTCATTTGTTTACGTTTGCGGCCCGCTGAAACATCCTGAATGCTCGTTGGTCTTCAACCAAAGTTAACTTGGTCGATTGTTACCGCGATATATCGAAGTGATCACAAGTTTACATTTCACAAAACAAAACGAATTTATCATAACAGCCACGTCGTGATACATGATCCGCGGTGTGTACACTCGAAGGCGAAGAGGGCCGAGGGCTGTCAATTGTTTCAAGAGGTACCATTTTACGACAGTCACACAGAACTCCTATGCTGTACGCAAAAATGTCGCAAAAAATTTACGTCTTTCAAAGTTTTACGGTAGAATGAACTCATGAACATTTCGCGATCTTTTTTTCAGAAGTATCGGGTATCTGTCCAACTTTTCAGTGTCATTTTAATTATTTTGAGTTTTCAAAGGATGAAGAGGCCTAGCAGTCGCTCAGGCTAAACTGTTGAAATAGAGATTATGCATTTGTTTCCGCGAGTTGCGACGTGTAGTCCCAGTCGTCATGTCGTAGACATTTTCTCCTTGTTCGATCTCGATAGCGTAAGCAATATGATCCTCGTTTGTCACGCATATTTTTCCTATGAAATCTTGCAAGGCAGGATAACCGTTTGTGGTTTGAACACTTCGAAAGAATATGGCAGCCAAGAAAACGGAGTTTGTTTGAGAATGTGAGAATGAAGGGCTGTACTTTGTACATTTGTGTACGTGTAAATTCCGAACCGTAGTGCTATATTGAAGTGTTGGGCCCGCCGCCGATACGCTATCACTAGATGAGTACAAATTGTAATACTATATCACATTGTTGCACTTAAAGCCCCTGTAGCTGTAACTCTTGAAATTCGTTGACCTGAAAAAGGCTTTCTATTTTCTCTGGTTTTCTTTAAATTCTACAGATTTAAAGGATATAGTCTTTACCACTGAAAAATTGGACAAGTAAATTTAAATTTTGACCGTTATTTTGAATTCCCGCAATTTTTAAAAATTGGTAATATTTCAAAGAAAACATGGCATATGATGTCCCAGTGCAAAGCATTCAGCACAATATGCATTATAATGGACTACTCTGTTGTTTCTGTGAAGATTCCAATGCATATATGCACTGCGTACTGTGTTTTTGCTTTATCTGCATGAGGGCGCCATTTTTTGTTTGGGCAAACATTTATTATTTATCTTGCTCAAAATTGCACATGCAGTCCCAGTGGACAGTTTATTCTACCTGTATAACCACCCCTAAATGAGTACATTCCCATGAACTTGTTATATTTTGGAAGTAAAATCACAAAAAATAATGCTAAAAGATACAGCTATAGGGCCTTTAAATCGATCCATTCCATTGCTAGAATCTGCTTGCCGAGAACGTAATTCATACTGAAGTGAAGTGAACTGAATATTGAAAGCCTAATTTTATTCGCTACACTTTACGTCGCGCGTCGATCGGAGGAGATCAGAGTATGTTACATTTTGGATACAACGTGTGCCTTTGGTCTCAAAAACGTGGGTCCCAGCCATGGCGCGAGCGGCTAATCGCTCTCGCGGAATTTGGTTTGCGCGAGCGGTAGGCGAGCGGAGCGATCGCTCGCCTCAAAAGATAGGGTCTGACATTCATTATTTTTTGTAATGTTTAATTTTTCATTTACAAACATTATACAAGATGGTGCGAGCAGAGAGCCCTTTCTGTGATTCATGGATGGCCAGCTCCTTTTATGACTGATTGCCAACCCTTTGATGATTTATGGCCAGACTCACTGACAATTTGTCTGAGTATAAAAAGCACCCTAACTTTGTAGGGTTCACTGTACCAAATGGCTGACATATGGAATCTTTGGGAATTACTGCTCCTTAAAATTAACATTACCTTATTTTTTGTAATTATCTTTTGTGAACGGTTTGGTATAGTCTTATTGCTGAAATGTTGTCTTATTTACTGCACTGTTTAGGGGCCCAAGCCGACCGGCTGGGACCCTATTGTTATTGCTCAAGTTCTACGGACTTCCTCTTCTTCTTCTTCTGCCGTTTCTTTGCTCACCTAGATCTCTCGAACGGCTGAATGAAAACTTCTCAAACTTGCAGGGCTTATAGGAGCCAATTAGTACTCGTGCACCTGACCCTTGAAATTTTGATTGGTCACGTGACATGGCGGCCATATTGGATTTTCCAAAAAACCTAAAGATGGCTTCTCCAAAAGACCTAGGGGTCTAGTCGATTTGAAATTTTTTGTATAGCAAGCATGACCTAAGGTCTTTGGAATTTGCAAATAAAATCGCATGCGGTCACGTGACCTTGGCCGCCATATTGGATATTCTAAAATACTCATTTAATCTTTAAAAATCTTCTTCTCCAGAACCAAAACACCAATTCAGCTCAAATTTTACTCATGTCATCCTTACAGTGATTTCTTTCAAGTTTGCAAAAAGCATTTTGATCGGTCACGTGGTTTGGCCGCCATATTGGATTTTGTGAAATCACAATTTAATCTTTAAAAATCTTCTTCTCCAGAACCGATTTACCGATTGAACTAAAATTTTACATCTATCATCTAAAGTGTGATCTCTTTCAAGTTTGCAAAAGGCGTTTGGATCGGTCACGTGGTTTGACTGCCATATTGGATTTTGCAAAAAATTGTTATTTAATCTTTAAAAATATTCTTCTCCAGAACCAAAACACCGATTGAGCTCAAATTTTACTCATGTCATCCTAACAGTGATCTCTTTCAAGTTTACAAAAAGCATTCCGATCGGTCACGTGGATTGGCCGCCATATTGGATTTTGTGAAATCACAATTTACTTTAAAACTCTTCTTCTCCAGAACCGATTCACCGATTGAACTAAAATTTTACATCTATCATCTAAAGTGTGATCTCTTTCAAGTTTGCAAAAGGCGTTTGGATCGGTCACGTGGTTTGACTGCCATATTGGATTTTGCAAAAAATTGTTATTTAATCTTTAAAAATATTCTTCTCCAGAACCAAAATACCGATTGAGCTCAAATTTTACTCATGTCATCCTTACAGTGATCTCTTTCAAGTTTGCAAAAAAACATTTCGATCGGTCACGTGGTTTGGCCGCCATATTGGATTTTGTGAAATCACAATTTAATCTTTAAAAATCTTCTTCTCCAGAACCGATTCACCGATTGAACTAAAATTTTACATCTATCATCTAAAGTGTGATCTCTTTCAAGTTTGCAAAAGGCGTTTGGATCGGTCACGTGGTTTGACCGCCATATTGGATTTTGCAAAAAATTGTTATTTAATCTTTAAAAATATTCTTCTCCAGAACCAAAACACCGATTGAGCTCAAATTTTACTCATGTCATCCTTACAGTGATCTCTTTCAAGTTTGCAAAAAAACATTTCGATCGGTCACGTGGTTTGGCCGCCATATTGGATTTTGTGAAATCACAATTTAATCTTTAAAAATCTTCTTCTCCAGAACCGATTTACCGATTGAACTAAAATTTTACATCTATCATCTAAAGTGTGATCTCTTTCAAGTTTGCAAAAGGCGTTTGGATCGGTCACGTGGTTTGACTGCCATATTGGATTTTGCAAAAAATTGTTATTTAATCTTTAAAAATATTCTTCTCCAGAACCAAAATACCGATTGAGCTCAAATTTTACTCATGTCATCCTTACAGTGATCTCTTTCAAGTTTGCAAAAAAAACATTTCGATCGGTCACGTGGTTTGGCCGCCATATTGGATTTTGTGAAATCACAATTTAATCTTTAAAAATCTTCTTCTCCAGAACCGATTCACCGATTGAACTAAAATTTTACATCTATCATCTTAAGTGTGATCTCTTTCAAGTTTGCAAAAGGCGTTTGGATCGGTCACGTGGTTTGACCACCATATTGGATTTTGCAAAAAATTGTTATTTAATCTTTAAAAATATTCTTCTCCAGAACCAAAACACCGATTGAGCTCAAATTTTACTCATGTCATCTTTACAGTGATCTCTTTCAAGTTTGCAAAAAAACATTTCGATCGGTCACGTGGTTTGGCCGCCATATTGGATTTTGTGAAATCACAATTTAATCTTTAAAAATCTTCTTCTCCAGAACCGATTTACCGATTGAACTAAAATTTTACATCTATGATCTAACGTGTGATCTCTTTCAAGTTTGCGAAAGGCGTTTGGATCGGTCACTCGGTTTGGCCGCCATATTGGATTTTGCGAAAATCGTAATTTCATCTTTAAAAATCTTCTTCTGTAGAACAAACACACCGAATCGACAGAAATTGTACATGCATCATCTATAGTGCTATCTCTTTGAAGTTTGTGAAAGGCATTTGGATAGGTCACCTGGTTTTGCCGCCATACTGAATTTTGCAAAAATCGTAACTTACTCTTAAAAATCGTCTACTCCAGAACAAACACACAGATTCAATTGAAATGTTATGTATATCATCTAAAGTGTGATCTCTTTCAAGTTTGCGAAAGGCGTTTGGATCGGTCACATGGTTTGGCTGCCGTATATGGTTTTGCAAACTTGTAATTTAATCTTTAAAAAACATTCTCCTCCAGAACCAATACACAGATTGAACTAAAATTGTACACTCATAATACCTAGTGGTAGTTCTTTTTAATTTCCGAAAGGCGTTTGGGTCAGTCAGGAGGTTTGTTCGCCGTATTGGATATAGCAAAAATCGCAATTTAATCATTAAAAATCTTCTTCTCAAAAACCAACACACAGATTCAACTGACATTTTACTTATGTCTTTCTTAGTACGAGCACTTTCAAGTTTGCGAGAGGCATTTGGATCGGTTAAGTCGCCTCAATGTTCATAAGGCAGCAGTTTAAAACCTCGTCAGTCAGAAGATCGATCAGTGATGTATGTTATATTGTACACTTGAAAGTTAAAGACGGCACAACAGACTGCAATGCCCGCTGTCAAAGTCAGCTAGCAGTCACACGAACCCTAATCTCGGCCCCTTGTGTAAGGCAACTTTGACGGCCAGCTTTTGTACGCCAGGTGACGTTGTCAAGTATACCGCCACGGAAGTACTTAGAGGAGTGTGCCACTAGCTTTAAGGGGTGGCCGACTGGTGTGATTGACTGAATAAGAGTGGGACAAGGTCCCGCCAGGGTACAATTACTGGGGTCTACGCACAGCTGATATGTGAGTGTCAAGGATCATAAATTAAGCTATTCGGGTAATTTTATATGTAGGTGTCTGAATGCATGCTCACTTATCCATCACGAATAAAAAAGAAAGATACATGACATTGCAAGGTGTGGTGTTTTGTTTATGATTATCTATCAGACATGCATGGAGTGGCCCTTGTGCGTTATGTAACTGAGAGCATGTAGCTGATTAAAGATGTAAACAAGACCACATCAAGCCCAGTGTGTTTATGTCGTAAAAATCGCTGATACACATCGGTTAAAACAACACCTTGTTTTATGAAGTTCTGTAGCTTGATTGTATTTCACTGTAATTTCTTTCTGCCATTGCACGCCCGGCCTGTGAAATTGCCGAAATATATCCGATATTTATCAGCGATTTGGGGACTCTAATATTGATACTAGACGATACTAGAATTACTTGCCCTGTGCCTCGGTACGACGGATCTGTGAAATCTGTGATATTTACCCGATATTTATCGGCGATTTGGGGACTCTAATATCGATACTAGACGATAGTAGAATGACTTGCCCTGTGCTTCGGTACGCCAGATCTGTGAAATCGCCGATATTTACTCCATGGTTATAGGCAATTGGGGACTCTATATCGATAGTAGACGACACTAGAATGACTTGCCCTGTGCCTCGGCACGCAAGGTTTGTGAAATCGCCAATATTTGCCAGATATTTATCGGTGATTTGGGGACTCTAATATCGACACTAGACGATACTAGAATCTGTTTTCACCACCTAATAGATCTAGCCGAGCCAATCTATCTTCGATATTGTATAGTCTATTAGCTGTAACTATCGGATATCTTATAAAAGTGCAATGTCGCCGTACCCTCCCCCTAACAGCCGGTGATAGACCAGTGCGAGAACGCACCAGAGTTGTCGACAACATAACAAGTTTTACCAAAGGCAGCAGCCAAGGAAACACGAAATCATAAGAAAACTTCTTGATGACAATGTATCAGTGCAACGGGTGTCGATCATTCCGATGTGATCGCTGACCCACCAAACGGGTTGGAGTCACTGAACTTTTTCGAAGAGGCTGTTCAAGTTACGGATAAGTTTGGAAATCCGTGTTGGCTGTAGGTGCCTGTGTGATTACGGATAATTGCGATTTCCACCACGCATGATATATTGAACAATATCTCCAACGACTGTTGCAGAAAGTCTATTGTGAATTTGCAAAGTTAGGTCACGTCAAAAGCATACGGCTTTTTTACAACGAAGAGCAAGTAAGGCACTCCTGAACGGCGAAATGTTGGTGGTGTATTGCTGCCAACAAGCAAATATCCCTACTGACTTTAGAAACTTGTGTGAATTGGCTTCCTTAATGATGAATTCGCAAGAATTTTCAGTGTACTGTGACGTGATATCGTAAACAGGTTATCAGAGAAGGCGCTCGGCTCATCTGCCGAGTCGACGTACTTCCGCACTTATGTCGTGCAAATGCGCAAGTCTTGTCGCGATATTTGAGCATTTAACTTGATCGTCAGTGAAACAAAAAGATGTTATTCCATATCAAAACATTATGTGTTTTATATTGTAGGGTTCTGTTTGCGTAATAGACATGAACATTTGGATTTATGATCCGTTATTTCCGTGATCCGTGGCATGATTCAAGCTGGCCGTGAATACGCACTGACGTTTTTGGTCATGACCCCTGACCCAAGTGTCATCGATACGCTGTGCGCTGTCCGAACATCGCTTGCCAAATTCATGGAGCTTGAAAATTTTGCTCTACCTGTATGGGGGCACTTGAAAATTAATTGGTCCTTTTATGTTTTACATTTTCCGATTCCAAGTTTTTTGTAGGTAATTTAATGAAAAATGAATACCATCTTTATGATATTCAAATGTTGTAATGTTAGTAATAATTTAACAGAATCTACAACCATTTTGTCACATTCCATGACTTTTATCTCGAAAAAATCTAAACATGTGTGATTGTCGTAAACAAATCAAACTTGAGCCTAGTAACAGGGCAGAAGCTGCAACCGTTGATGATTTTTGCAATCTCTATCCAATATATCAACTACAGTTTCTTGCGGTCTCCCTTCAGCAGCTCAAACACACAATGTTCAGTTTGTCGACAAAGCCTGTATATATAAATATGTATTAGGTGATAGTTTAATTAGAGTCCAGACTGACAGTCAGTTGTCAGCACTGATGCATGGTACACATACACAGCTGCAGGCTGTGCTAGCAAGCTGAATACTGGACAGTTCAACATGCTGTTGAGAGTAGAACAAGAACACAGTTGTATAATAAACTGAACAAAAATATTGTCAAAATTATCAAAGTTAATACAGCTACTGCCTATTGGCAACTGTCACTATCAGATACCGCCCTGCTACTTTAGTGTCACTGTTACTGCATACGTGAGCAGTGACAGAGATAGCTCTGACTCTGATATACATGGTAGTTGAAGAAGAGTTTGTGTCAAATGACGCTCATGATAGTGAAACATTACCTAAACAAGATCAGGCCAAACAGCAACACAAGAAAGAACACATGGAAATTTTTGAATTCTGGCATATGAGAATAATCAAATATTAAAGACAAAAGATGGGGTCACCATGCTTGATTTTCTAAATTTTCACAGTCTTGTCATAAAATTATACAAAAGTAAAACTTTGAACAGTAAAGATGGAATGGAAAAATATATGACTAAATGGAATTATTTATTTTTTAACCAAATTTGCAATTATTACGGCCTAAATTTCAAAGATGAATACATTCATTTGATGGAATATTTTAACCTTCCAGTATTGTCAATTTTGAGTAGCATCTAATTCATATATGTCTTGTACTTTTGAAACAAATTTTTGGTAGGTAATAGTGCTCAATTTAAGACGCCATATTTGATTTCGCAAAAATCGCAATTTATCTCTAAAAATCTTCTTCTCCAGAACCAAAACACTGATGGAAGTGAAATTCCACTTTTGTCCTTCTTCGTGAGAGCTCTTTCAAGTTTGTGAAAGGCAATTGGAACGGTCACATGGTTTTGTCCCCATATCGTATTTTGCATGAAACAGACAAATATGAGATGATGTTCAAAATTCTTCTTCACAAGAACTTAACTGTTTTCAAGCTAAAATTTTGCACATAATATAATCAGTGCAAGAATTGGACACCATGTTAATCGCTTGGGCCCCGCCAATGCTGCTTGCAGCTTTAATTCAAGTTTGTTATTTGTGAAAAATTTGTGTCAGTACGCTGTCAGTTGCATCCATGAGGTTGCCGTTGTGCATTTCAAACTGCTGTCAATGGCAAAGTGCTGCATGGAGGGTTCAAAATGGTTGAATATTTACAGTGTAAACTGTATCATTGACAATATCTCCAAAAGGATAGCATGGATGTACAAGCAATAAAAACTGAAAAACTGCATCACACTATGCAACTTAGATTAAAATGGGCACGCAACCAGCAAAATATGCAAGTCAATTTTTGGCTGACATTAAAAATTGCAATATGAATTTTATCTAATAGTATATTTAATGTGGGTAGCAAGTTTCATCAACTTTGGTCAAGTCAATCCAGATATATTTCTTGAATTAGGAAAATTCATTAAATATGCAAATACGTTATCAGCTGATGTAAAAATGTTCAATTACTTTTATATATATGATATCATAGTATCTTAAATGTACATAGCATATTTCATCAAGTCTGTAACTAGGAAGGTCCTACACAAAGCAGTAATTAGCTGATGTAAAAATGCAAAGTGACTTTCAAGACTGTTATATCATATTATTTTCAATGTACATAGCAAGTTTTGACAACTTTGGTAGAGTTAAGACAGATATATTTCCCTACATAGTAAAGTTCATTAAATATGCAAATAAGCATAAACTTCTGCATGACCTTGACATTCGTCACATGGTCCCTTGATTAACAACTGTAAACACATCCATAGGATATGATACTGTCATCTCTGATTTCTAAAGAAATAGTCATACAAACTAATATTAATTATACCAGCGACATCCACCAAAAACTAATCATTCTCATCATTTCTAAACATAATCTACGTACCAAATTTGATTACAATCTGATAAGCCACTCTTGAGATATCAAGTCATTAACAGACAGACTGACAGACAGACAGATAGACACAGACACCAGTACCACATTAGCTCACATACAGTATGTGAAAAAGTGAACTAAAAAATTACCAAAATCAAGCCATGAATGATGATCTTGGTCTTGTTAAGATCTTCTCACTTACCTTTTCTCTTTTGGATTCTATAACAGGTCCCATAATTGTTATGATTGATATTATAGATGTCATCAAATTAACTGTCCTTGCTGCATCCTAAGAGAACAGAAAACACAGAAATTTATTAAATGTAGATTTGTTTGTCAAATTCCATTCCATTCCTGGGAAAACTTGCTGGAGAGGAAATTTTCAACCCATAGGAACAGGGTTACTTTCATCTATACATAATAATCCATCTTAATTTGAAAATCACTCTTTCGTCAAATGTTGGTATATTCTCACCATTTCTGTACAATCTTTCAAGGACAACCCTCATCAAATTGTATGACCATTCCCTAAATAATCTGGTTCAAACTGGTTCCAGCCAGTTTTAACCAGTTAAATTCTTTACTACCTGTAAGTACATAATCATCGTTTCCGTATGAATTTTTCTTAGGTCCCCTTTTTTCAAACAGATTCTGTGTAGGGTTCCTGTCATATCAGACCACACTCTGACATCACCAGCCAATGTATTGGCATCACCAGCCAATGTATTGGCATCACCAACCCATGTATTGGCATCACCAGCCAATGCATTGGCATCACCAGCCAATGTATTGGCATCACCAACCCATGTATTGGCATCACCAGCCAATGTATTGGCATCACCAGCCCATGTATTGGCATCACTGCCCATGTATTGGCATCACTGCCCATGTATTGGCATCACCAGCCAATGTATTGGCATCACCAGCCAATGTATTGGCATCACTGCCCATGTATTGGCATCACTGCCCATGTATTGGCATCACCAGCCAATGTATTGGCATCACCAGCCAATGTATTGGCATCACTGCCCATGTATTGGCATCACTGCCCATGTATTGGCATCACCAGCCAATGTATTGGCATCACCAGCCAATGTATTGGCATCACCAGCCCATGTATTGGCATCACTGCCCATGTATTGGCATCACTGCCCATGTATTGGCATCACCAGCCAATGTATTGGCATCACCAGCCAATGTATTGGCATCACTGCCCATGTATTGGCATCACCAGCCAATGTATTGGCATCACTGCCCATGTATTGGCATCACTGCCCATGTATTGGCATCACTGCCCATGTACATGTATTGGCATCACTGCCCATGTATTGGCATCACTGCCCATGTATTGGCATCACTGCCCATGCACTGAGTCACACACCCATACCAATCCATGCACTTCGTACTCTGCCTCCCTCTAAAGGTTTTGCTTGAAAACTATTTTTTACTAATAATTATAAACATGGCAAGCAATTTTGGGCTTGGAGTAGGTTTGGACTTGGAGGTCAATGAAATCAGAGATGTGAGAATAACTAGGTACAAAGACTGTCCAGAACAATAACAGAGATTTCATATTACAATGCACACATACTGAAAAACAGTTTGTCATGAATCCAGCTGCAGTACAGCAGCATGAACAATTCTCCCGGCAACAATGAGTGAGCTAGAATAGAAAGACTCAGCCAGCATACAGGAGATTGTGGCAAGCAACGATATCACCCTTTTGGGTTTGAGTGAGAACAAAGGAGAAGCAAAATTGTTATCCTATAAATTCCCCACAACCAACAAGAATTGCTAGATGGATCCTAAGTAATGAAGGTAAAACAAATTATGAGTAAAGAAAGTAACTTTACACAGGTGTTGACAGAATCAAGAACAGAAGGATTGATATGCAATCTCAAAATATGCAAAACAATAAAGATTCTGACACACTAATACTCAAACACCTAGCGTCAGCAAAGCCAAAGCAATACACCATGTCTACTTCGCATTACAACTAGATATAATTACTACTGGAGTTTTCTGATAATGGAGCCCGGACCTTTATTTACAATCAAAGTGAGACTTGACTGGACACCGTGGGTCATATTTCAGAAGAGTACTTTCAGAATGTGCTTTGGAATACAATTCAGAATAACATTCAGACACTCACTATGTGAGATAATATTCTGTATATTCCAGAAGAGTACTTTCAGAATGTGCTTTGGAACACAATTCAGAATAATATTCAGACACTCACTATGTGAGATAATATTCTGTATATTCTAGAACTAACAAGCTGTGCTTGTTAGTATGTATTGTCAATGTCACTGTTGGATGTTGTTGTCAAATGTCTGTGTACTAAGTGTGTGTATTCTGATTTATTTGGCTCTTTTTTTAATTAGCAGCTGCAGTAAAGACACAGTGAATACCAGTACTGCAAAAGAAAGAAAAATATGTCAGAGATAGGTTGTCTAGCTATGATTCACTAAAATAATTTAAATTTCATATTAAATATTTTGATTTTACATTCAATGCACATTATGCATTTCCTCTGCGAACAATATTCTCTCAATAGCCACTGTAAAACTGAAATCAGATGGGATTCTTGATCAGTGTCATTATTCTAATTCAGCACAGATTTGTGCAATTCTGACATATAAATCCAATAGGAAACTAATACACCATTATCAGCTAATGTTTCAATTGCAGCTGGACTGCACAAAATTTACAATATTTGTACAAAGTACCAACTATGTTATCATCACCACAAATATATGCATCTGAAACATCATCAGAATAATTTGCAAATTGTTCAGAAATTTTAGAACACTACTAAACAAATACGGACTAAAGAAATAAAAAAATACACACTAAAGATGGGCTAAATTATTGAAATGAAATAACATACCAGTAATAAATATGCATATGTTGAAACAAACTGTGGACTACACTTCATTTTTCAACATTTTAAACTGAAATGCTTAGCCATAATTTGAACGCTACACTATGACACAGAGGGGTAATTTTAAAATTCGTTTTACAACCGAATGAAATTCATCGACCGTCATATCTTGAACACAGAAATGCCTTGCTATATTGTGAATATTTCCGGTGGTGATAGCCCACTGTCCGTGCACCGCCGTACAATGGTCGGAAAGAAAAATGCGCCAGTTACATTTTGCAACACATGGGTTATAAACGTTTGATAATTGTTGTTTATTTAGAAGTGTTAAATGTCTTTACATATTCTTTGCCCCACTTCCGCACGCTTGTATTTCTCTTGATATTGCGGTTACTGAGAAAATTTACCTCATGGCCCCTATCGACATGCCGAAGGGCATGAAAACGCTTCCGCCAATCATAGCAACGATTACGTCTTACGATATCTTGTACTATGTAATGTCGAATGTATTGGAAAGCGTGCGGAAGAACGCTCAATCTGATTGGGCATAACAAATGACGCCATTCGGGGAATTGTGTTTAACGGGAAAACGGCGTGGTCTACAAGTTCTATCGGGACATTTTGGCAAGTTTCACGATATCAGTGAAAATACAAGATATAGTAATTTACTAAAGTGAAACCAGGAGGGTCATTTGTTTTCAGACTCCGTATGCTAAAATGAAAATATATCCTAGTTTGAACCATGTAAACACCACATTTCGCTTACTCCGCTATGTCCGTGACGGCACAACCTTACAGGGGCCCCCCGACTCGTACTCCACAAAAGTTACGATCCCAAAAACAACCAAAAATTCTTGCAAATCGGGGTTGAACTTTCAGTTTCCACTATAAGAATCATTTCAGTCGAAGTGTGGTAGAAATCAGGGGAACGGTTGTTTTTAATGCACGCCTAAGCCCTAATTGTAAAACAATGGTGTCGTCATCACGCGACTAACATTTTTCGAATGAACTCCGTGAATATTGAAAACACGATTACAGTCGATCCCTCGTAAATTTAGATACTCTTTTTAAACTAGACCATAATTAGGGCCCATACTGTATACTCGATGTGTGGTGAGATGTTGCCATACGTTTTGACACGACTTATCAGTGACGTGCTTTGGATAACCTTCGAGGCCGTTTCTTTCCCCACACAGCTTCTCACCTCTCATTCACTCACAGATATTATCGGTACACGCAAAGTTAACACATGCTCTAAATACGGATACAAAAATAAACCTCTTACCGAATGTCGTACTGGCTCCACTGGTGTGACTGTATATAGATAGACGTAACAGGAACTGAATCTCGTAGCGACACACAGAAAGTATGGCTGCTCGATGCATGAGAGCGAGGTTGAAAGGCCTTACTGGTTCTGACCACTAGATGGCGCAGCAAACACAACTTTACGAACCCCTTACTGCTAATGTACACTCCTATGAGAAAACCAACTGAACACATTTTTTATTTTATTGAAAAAAAATAATCACACATAACACAGTATTCATGGTGTAGCATTATTTTAAAAATAATTGTTTCTTAACTATGATGTTTCTACAAGCTGATAAAAGTATGGCCATCACATTTGCTTAAGAAGTTCTTGAGTATACTGGTAGTCTTATTATACAAAAATTCATTAAATATGCAAATTAGAATTAATTAACCAAACTTACTAAACTTTTACCATAGTTATGCTATAGGGTAATTAAGTATGTGTACAGTCACATCAAATTTGGTTCAATATTTCTTGAGATATAGCCCTATGGCAAAAAAGTCATAAAATATGCAAATGAGCAATTAATTAATAAGCCACACCCACCAAAATCTAATCAGATCTAAGTCTCATCATGATAATACCAAATACCAAATTGCATGACATTGGACCTAAGGGTTCTTAAATTATGAGTGGAACAAAATCTGTCTACGGACAGACGGACGGACGGACAGACGGACGGACAGATGGACGGATGGACGGACGGACGGACAGATGGACACACACACAGACATTGTGGCGACAAAGGACACCTTTGGTGCTTCGCACCACGGTGTCCAAAAAGGGTAAATTGTCAGGGGCACACCTGGAGCTTAATAAACATTCACAGTGTTAATTTGGTAGGGTAACCAACACCCACAAAGGGGCTATGGATAATTAAAACATGGACATGGTAAACGCAACTAATTGTGTTTGGCCTCTCCCTCCCCCCCCCCCCCCTCCAACAAAAGTTTGGAAGTGCAAAATATGAGGGAGAGATGATGCTAGCTTCTGTATTGGTGAAATTAATACCCAGGATAAAAGCTTCTACATATTCCAAGAAAATCTCACAGAGGAGATGTTGCCTTTCTATTCAAGGCTAATTTAAATATTACAATTGAGAGGAGAAATCAACGACATAAGTCTTTTGAATATATGGAAATGCATATAAGTTATGCATCCGATGTCTGGAGGTTTATTGTCAACTATTGACCTAAAGCAAACACTGGAATAACAAATTTCATGGTTTTTGAGGAATTCTCCAGTTATGTATTCAGTCAATCATAATCTTCCAAGAAATTGTTGATCACTGGAGATTTAACATTCACATGAATAATCACCTGAACTCCCATTGCATCCAGTCAAATGAAATACACGACAGCGCAAATCTGACACAGTATGTTCATGAACCAACCAATCAATCCAGTCACATTTTTTACTTAGGAATTACAAGGTCATCTGAAAGTATCACAGGAGATGTCATTGTTCATGTCCCCACCCTATATCTGACCATTTTGTTGTCATGTTTCAGCTTCCTGTATGGGAACCTCTTCCAGTCAACAAAACAATAACGTAAGAATGTTGATCTTTTCTGTATTTTTTTGTCCTTTACAATTTTTGAAACTGATTGAAAGTTAGAGTGGTGTTCAATAATCATGCATGAAAGTTTTGATGTGAAGTATTCATTCTATTGAAGTAAGCAGCACTGAACCTGAGGATACATAATGATGAGAAAGTGGCTGACTTCTGAAATGTTTTGTTATCATTACTCTATGCGTTTAATTATGACCTTTGACCCTTTAATATATGTGACCCTTGACCTCCACACCTCAAAAAAAATCTGGCTTCTTGTGTTCACACTGTATTAGCCAGAATGGCTAATCAACTTGAGTAGCCAGAGCAAACCCTGTAAACTGACCATCCACAGCTACATTTACAGAAGTTTGTGCAGTCAGGTCAACCAGTCAATCAACAGTGACTGCTAAGAAGGACTATATTGCTTAATTGATAAAAGAGAAGAAAATCTTTAAGAGGCCAAAGTTTGTGATCATAAATTCTTTGCCGCATCGAAAAAAGGAGTCACAACTGTCATTAGACACCTCATCTCATGCACTGACTGCGTGTTTGTGACTTTTACACTTAGAAGATCCATAATAAAATATATAACATACTGTACATTTCCTGCATATTTTTGACACTGACACATTCATTTGAACAAATTTACATCTCCACTCCTGGGTGCACCATATATTAAGACAGACAGTGCTGCAGTTTTGGAGTTTTCAATGTGGTCAGATGGACAGACAGAGGGACAGAGGGAGGGAGGGACAGACATACAGATGGACGGACAGACACATACATACATTCACACATATGTACATCCATCCATCCATCCATCCATCCATCCGTACATACTAATGATCTCATCAATTATCTTATGCTCCTATTTGATTAGACAATTTGATATATTGAGTATAAAAGCTAACAGGCTGGAAGTTTCAGAGATAAGGCATTTTGGCCCTAAATTATTGTAGAAATTTACATATTCAGAATTCACTATACGTAATCCTATTGGATTGTTACCTTTTCTATGACCTGCCATATAATACTCTGGAATTCCGGATACTTGAGCAATACCAGTACAACAAACCATTCCTTAAGGTTTTTGATGGATAGCTGACAGTCCGATGTCAATGTACCAATAACTTCTTTCAGCATGAACTCTGAAGTATCCTTTCATTGAAAATAAACAAATCATAGATTATCAGCATGAGACAGAAGACAGAAAAGTAGCAAATGAAGTGATGACTTGCTGAGTGACAATCTTCGTGAAAATTGCTACATGACAGGGCTGTTATCAATCTTACTTCCACAAGTGATTGAGAAGATAAAAAAGGTTCACATTTATTATGGATACAAACACTTGATCTAGACAGTGAGCATAGACAAACTATATCCGGACAGATGCTGCCCAGAAACACTTTATAGAGTAACAGATCGAGCCAAATTAATAGATATACTTTATTTGGCAATGTTTCAAATGTTATTATGCACCAAACAACCCATACGTAGCTTTGGGAATGTTGTAAATACCATGTGAATACTATGATATAATAAGGAGGTTGATTATTTTAACTTGCTTGATTATTTTAACTTGCATGCAATAAAATTTTTTTTACCTTATCGAAACATGGCTGAAGAACCAGAATAGTCTGCCATATTCTTTGCTTGATACGATGTTGATAGGAATTGAGTAGATAATGTTTTCGGATCTCAGACACTGCCATTGCCTAAAAAAAACAGCAAATGTTTTTTCATAAAAATTGGTTTTGCAAAGATCCAATTGCAAGCATTCAATATAATGGCGTTGATTATATTCTAGTACTGTCTTCATTAAGTTTTGAGTGTTCCTCAACCAATATATTGATCATGGTACCTCCATGTGTATTGATGTAGCAAAACACTAAGATACTCCAGCACAAACCAAAATCATTTCTTCTCAATATGAAAATATTGCATGGGAGTGTCAATTGATGTAATAGCAATACTTGCTCTGTACTTACTTCAAGACACCACCGCATGATTGTAAATTTGAGCAGAAGTTTCAAATCCTATACATTCAGTCTTGAAATGTTAAACTGATCCCAAACTCTAATCCCACAAAGCCATACGTGAGCAGTTAGTTAACCATGATTTGTGAGATCAAAGTTGTGAAAGTAACTGCCTTTTGCAACGTAAACAAACAAACAAAAAAAATCTTTCACAACAATACCCCTTCTACAGTTTCACATATACTGACAAAACTGAAACAAAATGCAAGCCTGGATGACAAACAAGCAATTTCCACAAGGCTGTATTTTCACCAAAGGCCAGGCTACTTCTGTTTTAACAAGAAACCTAACCTTGATTTGAGTATTATATATTTTCAATTTAATGATATTGCCTATTTTATGCAAGGAAAGCTACATATCTGAAAGATCACGAATGACAAAGTTCCACATCCAACAGACTAAATCACTAACTTCAACTTAAGGGCAACATTTTTTATTTTTGTGTTTCTCATCTCCTGACCGACCGTAAATTTCAGCTCCGACATGAAAATAAAAAAACTTTTTTATTTGCGCCGCCTCTGAGGTGATTATCCTAACAACAGCACCACCATCATCAAATTGTGAGACTGCAGCGACTCAGACTGAAAGGACTGAGAGCACAGAACACTGAACTGAAAGACAAGAAATTGAAGTGGCTGAATGGACAGAAGATTGAACTGACACAAGTACACGTTTTTCTGTACTTAATGGACAGAACATTGAACTGAAAGACAAGACATTGCAGTGACTGAATGGACAGAAGATTGAACTGAAACAAATACAGCTTTTTTTTTTTTGGTACTTGTTTTTTTTATTTCGACCGCCTGCCCTGCCCGAGTATTCATCTGGAGATGAGAAACAAAAAAAATAAAACGGTCACCCTAATGCATGTGTCTCGATGGGGAAGAGCATGCAGTATGGTACATGTGATTAAGACACAAATGAGCAAAATATCAACAAGATCATGTTTCAAAATTTGACAACATAGGCGACTCATGCTCCAAATAATGAGAGAATGTCAAAATTCACATGCTCAGAACTCTATTGCTTGCCTAGCGACTTTCCACTGGACAAAGTCCATCAATGCTGCACAAAAACAACATTTTCAATGGTCAATTTTCTTGTCAATGATCATACAGCCATATTAGAAATGTGACTCCATTGATCTTTGGTAGTCTTTGGAAATGGTCATCGTCGTAAACCATGCGCATCTTTACGGCAACAGCTTAGCACTACCCATTAGGTCAGCGGAGCAGAAATTATGTCCTGGCTCGCGAGAATGGAAATGGTCGGATATCCGTATGTTCAAGGTATTACTCTTCCTTCTCAGAAATAATGTTTCAAATTTCAGGGAAAATCAGCAGTACTCAAGGTACATGTAGTTAGGTTATGATTTTGCTTGAAATGTTTTGTGATTTTCATCGTTGCTTATTCATGACAGGTCTGTAAAAGACGACAACTTGACATATATAGTATGTACAACTTACTAGACGCTTACTGTCGGGTCAGTCACAATCAGGGTGCGCTAGATGATTTTCATTTGTTATGGACATATATCTGCTATTCAGACTGATATTATATTGCTTATTTGTTTCTAATAAATAGTAATAGTTGTATCTAACTTGGTCACATAAAGAAAAATTGCATATATTGTGCAGGTTTGGTTGTACATCCACAAAAATGCCTTTAAAAACTGTAAAAAGTAGCGTTATGCTGTTTCACTTCAAAATGTACTTAATTTCAAAATGTTTTTTGGAACACAGTGTTAAAATTGTGGAATTTTTAGCTTACATATGTTATTGCAGAATACCTAATCTTTCTTTCACAAGTTATTTCATGTGATTATGTGCATCGGAACAGAAACTCTCAGACTGGTATTTTTACCAAAACTGTAACATCGTTATGTTTTTTGTGTTTTATGACCATAAGTACATATACCTTTAGTTTATATGTAGAAAAATGGGTAAAATATTGTAATATTGAATTTAATTCCAACCTCAACATCCATGGCAAGCATTAAATAAGGCTTAATTAAATAAAATTGCATATTGTATTGTTTTGTGAATAAATGAAAATGGAGATCGTTGTGGTCGGAATTTCTTGTAGCGTCCGTGACACACTCATATCTTAAGGACAACAGGGAGTTATAAAAGATCTGATGTCACAGGCCTAAGTGTCAATAGGTGCCTACCTTAAATAAACAAATTATATAATTACTGTCCCTTGCATTCACTATTAATATTCCTAAAATATGGAAATGTAGCATCCGTGACGGTGTAGCGTCCGCGACGGTGTTTACTACATTATTAATAATTAATGACTATTTAAAACAGTTTAAAGCAGTTAATCCACTGAAAATATAAATACTAGTGTGTATTGTGTGTACATACATGGAGTTGGGTTACAAAATGTCTTCAAGGCATAAAATTGTAAATTTGCACAAAATTGATTTTTTTAAAAAGTAATAAAACACTCAAAAAGTTATGTTGAGCCTCAACTATAACACTTAGATTGGTGTTTTTTAAGAATGTAGTAATTATATTGAATATGTTATTAGAATTCTAGTGAAAAGAACAATGAATTCTGTGCTGTATATGCATTTATTATTGTGTATTCCATTTCAGTTCATTATGTCACGGATGCTACAATAAAATGCAAACATTGTTTTTCAGATTATAAGCCAATCTAAATGTGAAATAACCATCACATTTTATTGTTTTGTTATCACATTTTGAATTTTAAAAAATCAAGGGGGTAAGAAATGACATTTGTGTCAACTCTGTCTCCACCACTTTCACGTATTATTATGAAGGCAGAGAGTACAAACGTAAAGTTGGCGTCATCCTCATCCTCATCCTCAGGTGACCTTTCTAGCTGACGCTAAAATGACGCTACTCAGCATCAGCTTCAGTGTCGTATCCAAAGATTGCGGAGGTTACGCTACCCGATGATGGATAAATGATAAAATTTGCCCATAACGATAACAACTCCACTCTTTCTCAACTTTCTTTTGAATCCTAAAACTGGTTCGCAGGTAATATTTTATCGTTAGAATATCTCATATGGACTAGTTTTTTGGAAATGTTCGTAATTTTCAGTCCATGGATCCGCGGATGTGTTTGTTGGTATCCTCTTAACTCTTGCGTTAAGATTTTCCAAAAATTGGTGTAAAAAAGGTATACATGGTCCGAAATGTGTAAAATTGCCACCATGAGAGGTGATGTGAAAGCCCTAATTATTCAAAGGACATATAAAACAATTAACTTGTATAACTATGACTTGAGGCCTGAAAAGTCAATATATTAAACATAAAACCTTTGAACTTTAAGGAAATTAAGGGCTAAGAATGTTGCGTTATAACTACAACTTGAGAAACGGATATTGAGAGGAGAGGTAACTAAATATTATGAAATGCAAATCCCACTGTGTTTTAATTAACATTTACAGTGATATGAAACTTGGAGCACATTTTTAATGTCATTTTTACACTTATCATTCCATCAGACACATTCGGGAATACTAGTAATCAGATCTGACGCCGGTGAAGCTGACACTGTAGCGTCATCCTCATCCTCATTTTCGCATGACCTCTGAGGCTGAGGATGAGGATGAGAATAACGCCAACTTTACGCTCGTCAGAGAGTACAGATATATTATAGAACAGAGGTCAAAGGTTGGCAGACTACGTCTCTGATCTCCAGCCTCACCCTAGGTGTGTGCGCCCCATCCTGACAGGTGTTAGAACAGCTGCAAGCCATTTGGATTTCTTGGGTGGTGTGTCAGATACATTGTAGCAAATTTTATTGTGGGACCACAGGTCAAAGTTTAACAACCTGTCGCTCTAGCCTGATCTAGGTGTCTAGTTTTATCTTGGTTTTACACTTTAAGTAAGGCACAAGCAATGTTAACTTCTGTGTTTTTTGACGTATTGAAAGTTTATTACTGGTATAGACATTTTTCACATACTCCAACTGATTTTTGCAGTAGTTGCTATAGCTTTCTTGTTCAATTTAAAGAAATTGTCAATGTTTTGACACAATTTTCACAATTTAAATGTTTGATAGAGAAAGGTTTTGGAGAAAAGAGAAAGAAAAAACCAGATTGTTGATTGCTTTTTACATTTCAAATTGACCTAACTTTTAAGTTTGATTTTGGTAGCGTCCGTGACAAAATTACGTGTCATACTAAACAGAAAATAATTTAGAAAGAAGTTCATTTTGATTACACTGAATGGTATTAATATTGTTGCTATAGCATAGTTAATTCATGACGATAAAACTTTTAAATACAGCATACCAGCGGAAGGACATAGAGAAGTTGAAAGTCCTATTAAAAAATATGATCAATATTGTTGTATTTCTCACTAAATTTGAGGTTGTGTTTATTCATGGAAAAATTAAGTAAATCATACTAAGTATAGCTTATTTTAATGCCAATATGCATCTTTTATATTGTAATAACATAAGAAAGCATTAACAAATCGTTGTTTAAAATTTTATTATGACATTTGTGTTTCATGTACAACATTTCTGTAGCGTCCGTGACACTGTGTCGACCGTATAAAACAACGTGCACTGTGGTAAAACTAATGACGTTTGCTTCACCAAATTTTAGGAAGATATGCCCCATACCATAACCTTTCAACATATTATTTAACTGGACAGTTATCATGAACTTGAAATTTTGACCTAAGTGACACACTCTAGCGCACCCTGATTGTGACTGACCCGTGTTTAAAATGCACCAATTTAAGACCCTTGTTCTGCATACGTAAATGTTGTCAGTCTCCATTTTATTAGGGTAACATTATATTTCTCACTGGTTGGAATAAATAAAGTGTACATAAAACAATATTCATAAAAAAAATTAAAAAATCTAGAATGATAGGATTTTTGTATATGAATCAAAGTATAGTGCCATTTTTCACAATTATTTGTTGAAGTGATGAGGAATTTGAATCAGTGAGAAGTGTGCAACCTGTACAGGTCATTAGACGCTATTTTGTATCAGAAATTGAGCTTCTTAGCCACATCATAAAATGAAAAATACATCTGAAAAACCCTAGTAGTTTAACTCTTTGATTTCACTGTTATTTTTTTAATTATTGGAGAATGTTTATAAAACTCTATCGTTTTTTTCATGAAGTTACCCTGATATATATATGAATTGATGAGTTTATGATCATCTGTGCTGTTGGTTGTAAATTCACTTGTTTTTGTATATGAATATTATCACTAACGGAGCCTTCAGTATTTACAGGGGGGTGGGCCGGTTCCTAGACACTTCGCACCAAAACCACTTCGCACCATACCATCTCGTCCCATACCATTTTGCACCAAAACCACTTCGTACCAAAACAACCTTGTACCAAAACCTCTTCGGCCCAAAAGTCACATCGCCCGAAACCATTTCGCAAAACAACACCAATTCACCCCAAACTTATCGCCAACCGGTAAAGTTAAGCTTATAACCGACCACTGCCCTCGAAGTTTTCATCACCTTTCTATCATCCCAGGTCTGAAATCTGGAAAGTGTACACATTTCAAGAAAATGACATCGTGCAATTCCATGCATGGCACCTGAGTTGTAGCATGTAGTAGTTTTTATTTTTTATTTTAATACTAATATACCATTCAGGGCTCGAAATTAGCGGTAGTCCCGCGTCCACAGACTACTAACTTTTCGCTGGGGCTACCAAAACGAATGAAATGGTGGCCCACACGGACTACCAAAGTCTGGGACATGAAATCATTTAGTGGGCGACATGATGTTGATCGCTGTGAGATGACCAACGCTCATACAGTCAACCCAGCTGGATACAGAAAGGACATGTCAAATTTGTTGCCACAAACTTTCAATAAAATATCATTTATATCTGAACTGATGTACTTGGATAACAGGCTCGGGAAATGATGGCCAATGAAAATTCATTTTCATAGTTATTTAATCAATTTATCAATCACAATTAAACACAAAATGATTCAAACTGCAAATAAAAAGCTGTCGGGCCATCCACAAATTTCGCTTTCCGAAGTGTACGAGATCATCCCATGATATGGTGGAGAAATATAGTCAAAATTGCCACGAAAGTATTAGGAACATGACTGTACCAAGTTGTCATCCTGAAATTCATAGCCAATCTCGTAGATAGTGTACTATGGTGGAGAAATATAGCCAATTGCCACCAACATGAACCATGTTGTCATCCTGAAATTCATAGCCAATCTGGTAGATAGCGTACTATAGTGGAGAAATATAGCCAATTGCCACCAACATGACTGTACCATGTTGTCATCCTGAAATTCATAGCCAATCTGGTAGATAGTGTACTATAGTGGAGAAATATAGCCAATTGCCACCAACATGACTGTACCATGTTGTCATCCTGAAAATTCATAGCCAATCTATTCTAGCTGTGTTATGTTTCCACATGCTGAGTGAAAAGTCGTTGTCATTGCGAACATCAAAATTTGAATATAAGCTCTGCGCATGTGTGAATAGGTCGTCAAACTTTGAGGTGTCACCGTTGTCCACTACACATGCTATACCGTTCTCCTAAAGCCATCATCTGCAGGTATTGATGTCAAATGACTAGAAAATTCACTTACTGGATAGAATCATGCAAAATAAATCCTTCATTGTCTAGATATAAATAAAAATATTCTTTACAAAAAACCCCTCTTCATTCATGCATGGGCTACCAGACCTTGCCGCTGGGCTACCAACTTCAGAAAATGGTAGCCCAATGGGACTACCAGGGAAAAAAGTTAATTTCGAGCCCTGCCATTTATGGTTTCATGCAAGAATAAATGGTCGTGGTAGCCAAAATGTCCTGACACATTAATGCTTCTAAGTTGTGGGTAAAAACAACATTATGTCAGTATACATCATGGTATCATTGTTTTAGGATGAGTTGGTAGTATTATGATGGTACTATACTGGGGCAAAGTGGTTTTAGTAGGAGGTGGTACTTGGGGCGAAGTGGCGTTGGACGAAGTAGTACTTGGGACGAGACGGTTTTGGTACAAAATGGTTTTGGGGTGAAGTTGTGTGGGGCAAACTGATATTGGTGTGAAGTGTCTGGACCCCGGTAGGCTGGGGGAATTGGGAGAGGGTCACTTTTTAGAAAACTGTTCAAGGGGGAGGGTCACTTTTTATAAACCTATCTTGAGGGAGGGTCACTTTTGACAGAAGCTGATTTTTTGGCCATACCTTTGATTGTCCGTGTGATATTTCCTAAATAGGATATCATCAACAGGATATGCAGATTCTTTTAAGGGGGAGCTGCATGTTGCCAAAACAGTTTTTTTCAAAGCAATATTTCTCATCAAAGATGACAAGGAAATCCCCTCATACTATATATTTTCAAAAAGCAGAGACTCTAAAGTGTACTATGCTAACAGTAGTTTACTCAAAGGATGAAGTGGGTGTATATTTGGGGTAAAAAACCTCAATTTTGGTATTAATGATAAAAATTAATTTAAGTCAAAAACTTGACATTATTTTCTGAAATGTAATATTTCACTTGAAAGAAGAGTATATGTAGAAAAAAACAACTACTTTATTTGGCATTATCTATTCTCATTCTAAAATGGCAAGGGTTTAAAGACTGACTCTTAAAAAAATTGATTAAAATCATGATAAACAAAATTAAAATGCCTCTTATTTAAAATGTAAGAACTTTATTGCCAAACAAAATAGTCATTTTGTTAAATAGCATTTGAAGAACATAATGTGAAAATTTCAGAAAATTTGACCCAGCCAGAGTGGAGTTAAATTCTTTAGAGGTTTCGAAATTGGGAGGAAAAAGAAGCCAGGAAATCGGGTGATTTGCCTACATTTGCATAAATTAACACTTCTTTATCACGCAACTTTCGACTGCTTGACAAGCTACAAGGTGAACCCAACCAATCTTGGGTTAACAAATTAATCTTGGGCTAACAAATTAATTATGATTGAATAAATATTTGCAAAAATGTGATTTTGAGCAAAATATGCTGTGTTGGGTGCAGTGCCCCCTTAAAGATTTACACAGTATCCATAAGTTTCACAAGCAAAGAAGATGCAGTGGTATCCTACATTAAACACCTTGAACAGTTAAAACTAATAAAAGACAAGAGACAAAAACATATGCAACAGGTGGAAAAGTATCAATTATCAAATGCACATAAATGCAAAGATATTGTTAGTTTTATATTGGAAAAAATTGTGCATAGTTCTCTCATAGACTACCATGTACAGTGAATCAACATTTTGTGAAATTCCAAAATCAAATTTCATGCACAACCATGGACTTGTAACCACTCTAGTGTAATACAGAACATTAATATCAATAATCAAGCATAAATAAATGCACAGATTTACCTAATTTTGTATTGGAAAAAAATTATTCATAGTTTCATCATAGACTGCCATGCATAGTGAATCAACATTTCGGTGAAATTCCAAAATCAATTTCTTGTACACAAATGCACATTTTACTTCCCAATTCAAGCAAAGTATATTTAAATATATTATCAAACATATGGTATAATATAAAGATATAGTATGTTTTGAGGGGGGAAATTGTCAATAATTTTCCTGATGGACTCCATGTATTATGATTCGATATTTTGGATAAAGCACTATATCAGCCACATCTTGCCTTCTTATAGTTGCACAAAATATGATGACCCTCCCTCAAATGTATGTAATACCACATCTCTTCAAACATTCTTGCGTGATTAATTGCAACTGTCCCTCCAAAAAACACCAGCCCTCCCCTCTGTAATTTGTTCCCAACTAACAAAACAATTGAACCAATTGTTATGTTAATTAGATGATACTTTTTCAGTTATTCCTTGGGAGAATATCGCAGTGGTTGGGGGAGGGTCAAGTTTTAGAATGTTGGACAAGGGGGAGGGTCACATTTTAGACAGGAGGATATGGGGAGGGTCACATTTTACGGTACAGGTGTGTGTGAAATTCCCCGGCCAACTCCACTGTAATTACTTAAGGCCCCCCTAGGGTATTTTCAGAATTCTTCCATGAAATGTTTGTCAAAATATCACAATGGAAAGGGCAACATATAAGGAAATGGAATCTGCAACACTTTCATCAATATTTAGCTGTGCAGCGAGGAAATTAAGTGAAATTTTCAACATGGCACAGAAGGCGGGTTTGACTCTTTGTACGTCTATCAACTTATGTGTGGTGAAAAGGGGATATACATTATTGTGAAACAAAATTTGGGCCTTTGGTCATGCAGTGTCCTGTTTCTTTTCACAATCACAACAATCTAAATCTTTGTCTTACCTCTATTTTTGACAGAGTCCAGTACTTTACAATGGTACAATCGGGAGAATGTGTTCTGGTGTCTAGAGAGGATCGACACTTTGATCTACACTGTGACTAAATTTGGGATTGCTTATCAACTTGTTAATAACTATGTAATAGTCTTTCCAGACATTCACGTTTGCTTCTAACTGATATGATATTGAACACAACTATCATGGCACATCAAAACTGTCACAGTCTAGTTTCCAAAAGTTTCCTTCAAGCAAACTTTGATAACTTCCTTATCAATCAAAAATGTGAATTCTACAACTGTGTAAAATATCTTCAAAAACAATCGGGTACGTGTCAGAAAGTCTTGTTGAAAGAAATTAAATCATGTCATATGAAACAGATAACTATAAAATGAAAATTTTAAAGTTGTGTTTCAGACCCCAAAATTCAAGTATGATTTGATCATTTACTCAGTTGAACATCCCCACTACCATGATATGAACATAAAGAGCCAGGTATTGGAACCTTACTTTCTGGTAAAATTCAATCATTCAATCAGTCAAGGTCTCTCATTCCGGTACGATTTGATAATTTAATCAATCAGGTTTTGGAATCTCTTGCAGGTAAGATTTCATCTGCATTAGCAACAAGGAAATATTTGGGATTTCACAATTATAAACTGAAAATTTCCAGTCCATCTTGTAATCAAATGAATACACCCAATGCATAATTTAAAGTAAATGTTAAAAAGTCTGGTTTTAGAGATCTCTTGCATGTAAAATTTGGTCACTTTGGTCATGTTAAATTTGGTCATTTGTATGAAAGAAATGGTCAGATTTTCACATTTATTCACTGAGATATTTTTGGTTCAGAACGTCATATTTGAGTACAAGTACATTACACAAATGGTTTGATTTCACAACAAGTAAATATCGAAAAGACACCTTTCAGAATGTTTCTGAGCTGCAATTTTTTTTTATTTCCTATACTTGGAGTACGTCCCTCAAGGTACTCGATGAAGTCTAAATTAGGACATGCTTTCTTGCTCAGCAAATTTGAGATAAATTGCAGTAAGTCATGCAGCGTTAACTTATGAAAAGTCGTTGTCTTCACGCTACTGTCTGAAAGCACTGAGTCTTGCTTGTTTGAGTAAAAAATTGTTCAAACCATAGAGGAAGTAGCAGAGAATGGATTTTATTTGATTTCAACTCACAAGAAAATCATGTCACAGTCTGAGAAGTCAGAACTATCACAGAGGTGTAAGAACCATTGTATAATTAGCTATCGGAGAGTAAACAACCTCCCAAATACTGGTTCATCTGCTCCAGATTGTTTAAAAATTGCAAACAAAAGTGATACAAATACACACCACCTGAGCAAGTCAAAAATGGTCCCTGCCATATCATGAGACAAAAATGGTCCCTGCCATATCATGAGACAAAAATGGTCCCTGCCATATCATGAGACAAAAATGGTCCCTGCCATATCATGAGACAAAAATGGTCCCTGCCATATCATGAGACAAAAATGGTCCCTGCCATATCATGAGACAAAAATGGTCCCTGCCATATCATGAGACAAAAATGGTCCCTGCCATATCATGAGACAAAAATGGTCCCTGCCATATCATGAGACAAAAGCGCAAACATTTGCGCCAACATTTGTGCTTTTTTCCCATGATGCAACAATGTCCTACTTTAGTTTTGCCCATTTCTAAAAGAACGTGTGAGTTATAAATGGGGACAACGGTATTTCCTGTATAACCAGACTGAAAGCAAGCACATATTGAATAATCATTGTAGATGAATTGTCACTATGAAAGATATTTTTGTCGAAAAAAATTCAAATTATTTAAAACAAAATTGGAATATTGAGGCACCTTTTTGTCATTCATGAAAGTGACATAGGGTGTCACTTCTAATGACTAAATGTCACTAATGCAGCAGGACCTGATAATATTTCACCACATTTGTTAAAAGTATATGTTACCCTACTATTGAGGGTATTACTGACATTTTCATTCTTCTCTTGATTTATGTAAAGTCCTAAAATGAGTCAAAAGGTAAATTATAATTCCAGTTAAGAAGAATGCTGCATTATTCTGTCAAAATGATTACAGACTGGCAGTTTTAAAGAAGAGTTTTGAGCCTCTTGTGGTATCTTTTCTAAATACCTCAACCACTCTCTTATCCGACCTACTTCAATTTGTGTATCATCAAAATCAATTTCTGAAAAATACCGCAATTATACGGTGTCGCTCAAATTTGATCAGAATTGGTATATACCAGTATGGGTTACCAATGATCAACAATAAATGTTGTTTATCTGTTGAGTGCAGGAAAATTCTACGTTGATGTTATGACAATGATTTCTGCACAGTACAACCAGAAAAACAACAAGAAATATTTAAACCAGAAAAACAAGAATGACAAAAGTAATTAAGGTCTGAAACTTTAGGTACTGGAGGTCAACTTTAGCAACATGCATATCAGAAAGGCAGCTAGCCCCCCTTAGTTTGACCATAGACGGTCTTCCTCCCCTCTATTGACGGTCTTCCTCCCCTCTACTGTCTATGGTTTGAGCAGGTCTGTTAATATGTGACAGTTCATAAACAATGACAGGAAATGACTCAAGTCAGTGGAGTAAGATTGTTTCAAGCCTGTTTCAGAATTTCGCTTTTTCTTACCTCATTTGCACATTTTTGACACTGATGTGTTCATTTGAACAAATTCACATCTCAACCCCTACATCTACCTGTACACCAAATACTAAGACAGTAGCTTTGGCGGTATGGGAGCCTTTGTGTGTGACGGACATACATCCGCACATACCCACAAATATACAGACACTTAGACTCATCATATCAGCTCTTTTTGGTATTTATATATAAAACCAAATATGAGCTAAAAAACTAAAGAGATATGTCTGCATTGTCTTCTGTTAAATTTAAACAGATCTGCTTTGTTGACTCCAGAGGATTTTCTTTTTTAAACAGAACTCAGATTGTCAAAATTGGTGAGATCATATTATCAACACTTAAACTACCATTGCACCTGAAGGATGGGTTCTTTCCCTATTTTATACACACATGACTCTGTCTCCGGCAAACTATGTCAATGGGACTAAAATATGGAGTCCTATGCAAATGAGATGAGGCTTGGGCAATCATCCAGAATCACAGGTTTTCGGAATTGTATCTACTCCATCTGATCAAACACTGGTCAGTTTCAGTGTTGTATTTGCTTTATTAATGTCTTCAAAAATTTATTCTGACTGTTTAGCATCTTTGATGTATGTGAAAGAAATAGAATACTGCATACCAATAATCTAGAGAAAGCTGTATTTTATTTTGTGGCCATTTCAAAACTTAGTTACTTGGAATGTGTCAGTTTGGCGCCCTCATGAGTCCGTTATGGATATTCTGTGTAAGCTGATATATGAGATGAAATTGACATGATACTGCAACTACTGCATCTAGATTATTAATATTGTGCTTCTTGAGTAGTTTCCTTGCAAAGTGCTTGGATTATTAGGCCACATGTCAGATTTTATTGTTTTTCTGAGTTATGATAAGAGAGAGTTTGTACCTTACTACTACTACTATTACTACTACTACTACTAATAATAATAAAGAAGATTTATAATGCACCTATTCTCACTGAGCTTTAGACGCTGGGCTAGAGGAAGAAAAGCTAAGGATTCTTTCTTTGTGTGAGTGAGTTTGGTTTCAATGGCGGACTGTATGGTCAGCATAGAAGTGCGTGGACATCAAAAGTGATACAAAAAGTCACCAATATTGATAGCCCAGAAAGTCTATTCTTCTTGAGCATAATGTTGAAGTGTTATGGCTTTTGCCAACGATAATTTTTAGAGAATCAGGTAAGAACTGAACATTTCTCGTCCTCTTCAAAGTTGAGAACTTTGAGAAAACTGTCTGGATGGTGAGACTCCACCAAGTGTGTCAGACCCAGAATTTTCTGTGTGAGAAAGTTTGCTGGGAAAGAGCACAATGCCAGTGCAGTGTTACAGTTTGAGAGGAGAGACTGGACGACAGCAGGAGAACTGTGAAACAAGTCTTTTGTGCCGGGAAGTGATCCAATATGGATGATAGAGAGAAAACTGACCATCATTTGTGAGGATCTGCATCAACATGTGATCTGGAATTTTATATGTGTGACGTCATTGCCTCGTGGTATGGAAACATCGAGCAAACTACGCTGGGACTGAACAACAATTGATCATGGTTATCAGAACTGGAAGGAATTTCTCACAGCTAATGCCAGGACTGTAGAGAATTTCTGTAGAGTCGAGAACTTTGTGTTTGAATAATTTGAACAAACAGTGTAATTCAATCGTTCATTTCATAGAGTGACAAGTTCCGAGTTGAGTATACACAGTACACTCTTTGTAGTGTAATCAGTGTGTATACCGTATAGTACCAATGGGAAACTGATGATTGTTGGATATTATATATCAGTACTTATGATTTTCAACATCAGAGAGTAATTACTATCTGGGTGTATTTACATGTGTATTTTATCTGTTGATGAGGGTTGGGTTCTCAGAGTTGTTGGCGCCCTCTAGAGGTCAGATACATGAAAGTTTGTTGACAGAGTGTAGCAAATTGAGCACTTAGTTGAAATCTATTTTTGTTCATTAAATTATTATTTTGTTACATTAAGTTCTCCTGATGCGTGTCATGTGTTGCTTATCAGACTGTAGCCCAGACTGTATTTGCCAATGCTGTGTCTACGATTCAGAAGCCCTTTGAAAGAAATTGTTCACTCCCTTTCTTGTGAGCAACTACAGCCAGGTTTGACCAAGAACAGGTGACAATATGACCAAAATGGCACTTGGCCTAGTTCTTCATATCACAAGTCTGTATCATCAAATCTACATGAGATTTTTCCAAGTAAGATATCAATAATGACCCAGTGACTAAAATAGGGAAAATATTGAAAAATGAAAAATCAGCTTTTTAGATTCTCTGCCACACTGGAGAAATCTAAAAATGTTGATTTGCACACTTGTAAGGTTATTACTGTCACAAATTCACATGAATACCATCATGGTACTGTGGTACTGGGTCAGAATGAATATAGCATCGAGCAATACACACTAAATATAGTTTTTTCATACAAATATTTTCTGTGACACTGCATCATTTGGTAATAGCATGGATGTAACAGCTATGACTATAGTCGACTGCTGAGTGTAAGCAGAAAGGAGCCCATCATTGTTTGGATCATGTACAGAACCAATACGGATTAGGATTATTAATTAAATACACACCTAGAGATCAAGGCTGTGGTTTACACAATCATTTGAATGACAGCAATTTTTAGTGTGCAAGGAATTGTTTCTTGTCAAACTTTTCACACAGGACCAACAAAAAGTAAGAATAAAGCAATCAGATTTATACAGCAAACACTATAATCAAGCGTTTCTAAATTTATTATGACAGCAACAACAGCTTTTGTAACTTTTATATCAAAACAAATTCAAAAAGCTAGATTTTCTAGAGCTCTTTTCCCCTATTGCTTGGTTAGAGGCATCTTGCATGATGAATGTCTTCCGCTGTATTGCTCCTTTTCATATCCCACTAGCCCCCTTTAACCAAATCCAGTGAATTTACAATGAGAAATACTAATTACACTGTCCTTCATTTTGTTTTTAGAGTAATGAACAATTTTACCTTTTTCAACAGATCTTGACAAAGTCTTTTTGCCAATGTTGACATTCCCTTTGGCTTCTTGGATACCACTGTTAATAGCGTTGAAATCATACTGGCTCTTACACAGTTGTCAGGTTTAATAACACTGTAAATTAACCACAAATGTTGACAGTGTTTGCTATCTAAGTAATTAAAATGACCATAAGCTATCAAGTAATGGATGTTATCAACAAGCTACTAAGTTCATACTTTTCTCAATGCCTTGGTAACCAATTTCCTAGTTCATGGATGCAACCAGAAAGTACAAATACTGAAACAAGTTCACCATGGCAAAAATAACATTACAACTTTTGCAACCAATTAACTGTTAATTAATACACTTCCATAGACATGACTTTTTCAAACACAGAATTGATAAAGGAACTGCAACTGGTCTGTTATGTTGCATACATCACATACCTTATATATTACATCTATCATTCTTGATATGCTGTACATTCAGTTTGATTATTGTGATGTTCACAATTCATTAGTTTTGTCAAACAAAGACCATGGACAAAGAGGAAATGTTACCTGCGTGCAACTTCACTGGCTGGTTTATTGACGGAGTTCTTCATAAGTATAGAGATACTATCCTGACTTGTTCTGTAGAACATGCAAGCAATAACAACGAGGGAATAGTATCATTCCTTGGTTTAGATCTTGACTTAAAGCCTCAATAGCTGTGAATGTGTCTATAAACTGTTCTCAATATATCCTTAGTTTTCCAAGAGTTTTCTTTGAATAAGACCCATTAAAGACTGAAAAGGTGTATAAGACTGAAAAGGTGTATAACACTGTCATAAGAGTCGAAAATGGCATGTAAATTCAAACGTTTTACCATCGTTTTAGATTTCCTGCCATTTTCAAAAACCAATCATATGACAGAGAAAAAAAAGTTTACGACAACATACTGTCGGCCACCGTGTGGATGCATTCAAGTAAATGGCATCATGCTTGTTTCTTGGATGATTAAAATGTGTATGTGCATGAAATACTGCATTTCTTGTACTTTTCTATGGGACGCCATTTACGGGTGCGGCACCTGTTTATTATTTAATGTTTTAAAATATGTAGTCGTGGTCCAAATCAGGCAGCAGTGATACGTCTGTACATGTCCTTCAGTCAGTACATTTACACAAACCAATCATATAATTCGCAGCTATTGGGGCTTTAAGGTACATAGTAATTCATTACGAAGCAGAAAATTTCCAGCAGTCAAGGCATTTGAAACATATGCTGTTTCAACCTACTGAGTACCATTGCATTGGTTCTGTTACTCCATGTACCAAAGATAATGTGAGCACATATTATATGATTTCACTGGAACCTTTAAGCACTCAAGAAGGTATATAGTAATTTTATTTGCCACAAGAAATTTCCAGCATTTTAGGTAGACAAGGGCTTAATGAAAATATGGGGAAATTTGCAATCGCCATTTGACAAGACATTGCTTCAACTTCACTGTAGTGATTGAGATAGTGACAGGAACACATTGGCACAAAGGTTTATGAAATGCTGTGTCATTTTGCATGAGTGTGATTTCAATACAAACTCAAAATCTGTGATCTTAATATTTGCAAACATAAAACCATAAACTTCATCAGGCCACTGTAGTTTTTTTTTCGAGAAATTGAACAAAACTTTTATTGGAGTTATCAAAAAGATTTCTATACATGTCTTATTAAATCTGAGAAAACAAGTCATTGACAATGACACAGTCCCCGATTGTAATTGGGGGGGGGGCACTGTAAAGTTATAATTTGTACTTTCTCATCAAGATTCGCAGCATTTTTAAAGTTGCTTAAAATATCACCAGGGAAAAAAGTGACTGTATAAATTTGACTAGCTTGATGATTCTGTAAAAAAGTGACATTTGATTGGATCAATGTTGTTGTAAAAAGTGACTGTATGAGAAATTACAAATTCAGTACAGCGCCTTCTGTGGTGCAGGTCAAACTGTCCGCCTCCCCACTTTACATGTACAGCCATTATGTTGACAAGTTAAATAGCTTGTGTTTCAGCATACTTTGGGAAAGAGAACAAGAACTTGTAATTGGCAGTAAAAAAAACAAAAACAGTGAACAAGTCACTAAAGTTACAGCTACTGGCCTTTCAATGATATCTAGGATTCTGACAAGATAAAGACAAATCAATGGACATACAAACAAGTGTGTGTGGGAAGATTATTAGCAGGACATGCTGTTCATTTAATACAGTGTTGCAATTGTTCTGACTTTGGGCAAAAAATGTCACAAAACAAACATTCAGAGAAATTTCACTTTGGGCTGTGTTATGTTGCAAATTTTCTGAATATTCAAGCACAATATGGCATATGTGTGAAATGGACACTTTTATGGACAATTCATACTTGATTGTTTGTCAACATGTCAGACATGCATTACAGTCAACAGAGTAATGGATCACATACTAATGTTCCTAGCAGGAACATGCTATTTGGTCAAATATAAACTTCATATAATTCCCTTTAAATGGGGCAGTTTGGTATTTAAATATCGTGAATAATTTTTCTTTACCTGTGATCTCTCCTTTGAATAGGTCCATAGATGCATCCTTGTATTAGCAGATCAACATGATTTATGTCAGTTTCAACATCACAGTCTTCGTTCTCGATCACTGTCACTACGTATTGACAATATCTTGAAATCAGAAAGTATAAGACACCCGGTTTCTGCTCGGCTATTTTACAGATTTCCAAGACAATCTATGGAGAAAATAAATTCATCTACTGAATCAACTTTTAAGAAAATTGGAAATATCAAATACTAAGACATTAAGGTTTGCAAATCTAACAAGTACACGTAGTCCAGAAATTAGAAAGTTTCTCCTTGATCTGTGTAGATGAAATGGGAGTTGAGAGTTTTCTAGACGCTGATAATTCTGATCATTGTCATTTCATTGCTACTGACAAATCATTGTCACTTCTTGCTGATCACTGTTATTCCAGAGTTTGTCAATGTCTATGCTCCACTCTCCCTTTTTAATCTGTGATATTTCAAAAAAAGACATGTATAACGGTCTTCTCTCTTTACTGAAAACTTTAATTGCAATCTTTGATGATTTGACCACATACTACTGTTACAAAACCATTAACTTATTTACCTAATTAGCCGATTAAATTAATCAGTCAACATCAAACAATATACTAATAATGTGAAAAGAAAGAAAAGCTGAAACTTCTACAATCTGTGTCAGAAAAATTTAGTAATTTCAACGAGGTACATCATCAATCATAATTATGTAACTTGCAGCATCAGTCGTAACTATGCAGCATCAGTCGTAACTATGTTGCTAGTTTTCAAGTTGCCACTTTGGACTCCAACCCTTCTTTTGCTTTCAGAATCCCTCATGAAGTAAGGTCGCCAATAAAGAACAAAGTTGGAAATATAAACCCGTAACCCAAGATTTCTTTACTGCGAGTAACTTTCACAAAATGCTCTTGGTCAAAGTTTTAACTCTATTTGCAAATGATAAATACGTATACAGTTTCTTAACTAAACAAGACAAGCACAACGATACCAAGAGTGAAAAGAAACTGTATCATTAAATAAGGCCAAATTAAGTTAAAACAATGGACCGTTGACAATTTTTTTATTATTTTGGGGTTTTTTAAGTCAACTACAATTTCTAATACTACTCCCATAGCATATTGAGAAACAGAATATTCAGCTGGTCAACACAATCTGTACATGTCTAGACTGCATTGTTATTGCTGGAAAAGATAGAGCATATACATGTGTAGACCGCATTGTTATTGCTGGAAAAGATAGATCTATGCATGTGTAGACTGCATTGTTATTGCTGGAAAAGATAGATCTATACATGTGTAGACTGCATTGTTATTGCTGGAAAAGATAGATCTGTACATGTGTAGACTGCATTGTTATTGTTGGAAAAGATAGATCTGTACATGTGTAGACTGCATTGTTATTGTTGGAAAAGATAGATCTGTACATGTGTAGACTGTAGCATTATTGCTGATGCTGGAAAAGATAGATCTGTACATGTGTAGACTGCATTGTTATTGCTGGAAAAGATAGATCTCTACATGTGTAGACTGCATTGTTATTGCCGGAAAAGATAGATCTGTACATGTATAGACTGCATTGTTATTGCTGGAAAAGATAGATCTATGCATGTGTAGACTGCATTGTTATTGCTGGAAAAGATAGATCTGTACATGAGTAGACCGCATTGTTATTGCTGGAAAAGATAGATCTGTACATGTGTAGACTGCATTGTTATTGCTGGAAAAGATAGATCTATACATGTGTAGACTGCATCGTTATTGCTGCTGCTAGAAAAGATAGAGCTGTACGTGTGTAGACTGCATTGTTATTGCTGGAAAAGATAGATCTATACATGTGTAGACTGCATTGTTATTGCTGGAAAAGATAGATCGCTACATGTGTAGACTGCATTGTTATTGCTGGAAAAGATAGATCTGTACATGTGTAGACTATGTTGTTACCGTTGGAAAAGATATATCTGTACATGTGTAGACTGCATTGTTATTGTTGGAAAAGATAGATCTGTACATGTGTAGACTGCATTGTTATTGTTGGAAAAGATAGATCTGTACATGTGTAGACTGCATTGTTATTGTTGGAAAAGATAGATCTGGTCTGGATTGGAACTGAAGTATAAACAATCATCAGTGCATTTTGCACATATAGATGCTGTGCTGTCAAGCTGAACTGTTGGTCTTTCAACCTTTTTTGGGAGTACAACTAGAAATTGTAGTTTACATTAAAACAGTGAGAAAATTATTAAAATTATGCTACTGGCTGCTTAATTGATTAAAAAAGAAATCTCATACTAGAATGAGAAAACAAATTTTGAGAGAAAACCAGAAATGACAGTATGTAACAACACTCATGTATTGTTATGGCATGTTGGTTATCAAAACGTGCATTGAGTAAAAGACAGTGTCAAATGGGAAAATGAATGGTTTTGTTTTCATTTTCTTGAGCTTTGGTTTGAATTGCCTAACAACTACTTTTCAAGATTGTTACAGGATGCAAAACAGAAATTTTCTTACATTGGCCAAGAAAAGAAAAAATACTCATCATTGTCATGAAACAAAAACTTGATCATCTCTTAGTGATGATTATTTTATATCATACAAGCAACCTAGCAACTCACAGCTGCACTGTTAGTCCTTGCTGAAAGCAATAATGAGCGAATCACTACAAAGTAACCCAAAATTAAACTCTAAGAAAACTGATAGGGCAAAAGAAAGTTGCCAGGTTTTTTACACAGATTAGTCAAATGGTGTGTTGTCAGATCGCATGGGAAGAATAAGCTGCCTACAGATATGCATTTTGATATGTAGTAAAGGCTACAGATTAATTTACAGTATAATGAACTCATTCACTGAAGAAATACAGATTTATCATTTCGAATGCCAATATGATTGCAGTGTTAATGGTGTACCCTAAGGAGCTCCATATGGAATTTCAATGCTATAAGATCAGTGGTTTAAAACACTAGGTTTTCACCAATAAAACAAATACATCATCATTTGAAAAGAAAACTAAATAAAGTCATCATCGAAGATTCATAAACCAACTTTGACTGGCATTGGACAGTTTCCGAGAAGCATGTTTGAAGAAAATCAAGGAAAAAAATTTTAAAATCTAAAAAGTATGCTTATTCATTTATAATTTAATAAAGGAATTCCAAAGGAGATACTTATTAAATTTTTAAGTTGTATGACAGGTATAAAATGTTTTGACCTAATATGAGAAAATCATCATTTCAATACTAAATACTGAATGAAATTATCCCTGGGAACTCACAAACAAATTTTGATGTAATCCTAGGAATTTTGTACAAGTTGGAACGGAATAGCAATGAATTTTATAATCATCATATAAGCTCTTTTTGGTATTTATATACAAAACCAAATATGAGCTAAAAATTAATTTGTCCTGTTTGATATTGTGACTCATTAGATGACATGACATTGAACTTTATTGATATAGCATTCAAAAAGACTATCACAACCATTAACTCTTAACAATTCTTTGAAATCTTACCGTGTGAACTTTCTGACTGATGTCGGAGTTTGCTGGGGCAGCTAAGACACAATTCTGAAATGCCATTTTGATAAATGCCATGTAAGCCAACCAGTAGAGTCCTGAGTCAGTTTGTATATCATTCACCAGTCTCCATGTTATATCCATGGAATCAATGCATATAGATGCATTGGCAGGTAAAACCTTAAAAAAGTAAACAATAATATTGTCTGTAAAACATTACGAAATGAGAACAACTCAATAAGAAAATCCTGACTAAATTATTTCAATCAGCGTTGGAAACAATGCTACACATATTCTTACAAAAATAAATCAGTAGGCAAGTATAAGTATGCATGTCTATCTGTAAGCAAGTCAGATAAGTGAGAAATAAGTAAATAGTCGATGCGCATATGTGTAAGAATGTATGAAAATAGGTAATGTTAAAAGGGAAGAATGTTATTTAGACAGAAGGAGAGTATTTAGGAAAGTAGGTAAGCACAAGGAAAGTAGGGAAGTATATGCAAAAGTAGGTAAGTGCATAGGAAATGAGGTAAGTACATACAAAAGTAGGTAAGCACATCGCAAAGAAAGTAAGTAGGTAAGGCAGAGAGGATAGTAAGGAAGTAACTTTGTGAGAAAGTAGGTATAGAAAACCTGACAACTTTGAAATGCCAAATTAAATCTGATTCAATTTAAAACATTGATGTCATTAATGAATGCAGATACTTTGAGTCAACTTTTCATTAATGCAACCAAAGGCTAATGTTGATGCCCTAAAAACTACAGTTACTATCTCTCATATAAAAATAAATGTCTGACTTACCTGTTGTATTAAAATTTCTAGACAATTGATAATGGATAAAATTGCAGATCCATACACAATATCCAGAACACTGATACACTCTTCCATTAACCATTCACACTTTTCATGACTGGTCCAACTATCTTGTACCACATTAACCATGAAGTGTACACATTCCCATCGTTTCTCTTCATAAGTCGATACAAGTTTTCCAAGATCTTGTGTACTGACATTGATGTCACCAGATGGTCTCTCAAAACGCTGATTAATATTTATGGATGCAAGGACTGCTTTCATATCTTTTGGAATGCAAACATCATTGGTGTCAGTGTTATTATAATGATGAATTACACACCAAAGACAGCTGATGGCAGTTAATTTCTTAATTTGGCTCTGCATCGAGTTATCCTACTGGAAAAAAAATCAATTTTGGATCTTATTATACATGTACTATCAAGAACACTAGAATTTTGCGTACACTAAAATTCACATGTAATGCCCATTCTGCTATGTTGGCTGTGTCCATGCACCCACAACACAGGGCCTTTTCAGGGTCTCTCGGCATGTTATCTTTTGAATTATTTTCAAGGAACGTGCCAGACAATTGTCAGGATTTGTCTCATACTCTGAATGTGAAATTACAAAGGATGTCAAAGGGATTCTTGGACTGTGTACAATGCTGGCTGGGGAAATTTGAAAAATATACACTAGGATATTAGAAACAAACATCAGCCTTAGCTCTGTGTTTGGCAATTGGCAATAAACTGCACATAAATCCTAATGCATTATTTTCAGCATTTTCATATTTCTTGTGTGAAATAACTTGTCTCTTTGCAGAATTTTACTAATCTACCTCTTCAACAAGGAAAAGTCCACACATGGAGTGGTTGATTTGTTGAAAAATCTGCAGATTAAGTGGTTCATAAATGCAGTACATTTAAGGATTTTGCAGTGATCAGACATACATACAGACACACAAGACATGTTTTGAATTATCTTTATAGCTCCCATGCAATAATAAGTCAGGCATGTAGGAGCTTAAAATATAATTCTAAGGGCAAATTTCTCGTACAGGAGGCAACAAAATATTTTAACATAGCAAAGTCAATAAGTTCCTATAAATATCCTTTATGATGTAGCTCTCCTTAAGGAAACAGCAAGGAGCATTGTGGTTTCCAATGCCTCTATCTGCTTGCTGAATGTGTTATTCTCCCTCAATCTCCCTCCATTTCCCTTCCTCTGTAGATAAAACCAATATCATGAGCCAAAATAAACCTCAGTTGACAAACAAGACCTAAGCATGCATTTTGCTTGGGGAACGGTAAAAATTATATTCTGTAATTGCAATGTGGGATGTAAATAAAATGAATAACACACAGGACTGTTACTATAGTAGTTTCAATAAACAAAAATGCATGGGTGTCTTGTTTGTCTAATGAACACAATAGTGCTGCGTTGAATAGTTTTAGTCACAGAGTGAGGGGGGGAAGGGGGGGTTGTTTGACTGAGGGAGGATACCACACTCAGCAAACAGCGGGAAGCATCATAAACCACCAGTCTAAGTTCGTAGCTGTTTTCCAAGGAAGATTGGAACATTTGCAAGGAATAATGATAGGGACTCATCAATTTTACTAATCCAAACATTTTGGCATCCACTATTTTAAAATGCTTAAATATGATACAGTGATCAGCAACAATATTAAATAATAAATAGTGCTACATTTAAAATTGATTAAAATATATCTTTTTATGGAAACTGGTGATAGCATAGTTGGCAGGTGAAAGAGCTATGACTTTGCAACAGCAACATAGACCTGATGCAACAGTGACAACACAGAAACTGCAGCGCTGTGACAGCGATTTCTCACATTCCTGGCCGCTGGGAGTGCGGGATCGACAGTGTGGGAAACATTGATCCCACACTCTCAGAAACCGTCCCACACTCTGCAGTAAATATTACACGAGCTCTGATTGGATGATAAATAGTCTGTTTTGTTCCACGCGCAAAATGTTATCCAATGACACGACGAGTAACACAC
The DNA here is from genome assembly GCF_041260155.1 of Ptychodera flava. Lineage (NCBI taxonomy): Eukaryota > Metazoa > Hemichordata > Enteropneusta > Ptychoderidae > Ptychodera > Ptychodera flava. The sequence continues at coordinate 95,628 of NC_091938.1, forward strand.
GGGCCAGAACTACAAAGTGAGCAGGTCAAAGTACAGTGGCAGACGACAGAGTTGTCACAATTTTTGATAATATTGTACGTGTCCAATATGAATTTAACGCATTTTGTGGTCATGTGAGAAAAAGAATCTCACACACCAAGGACCTGGGATCAGATTTCTCACACTCGTTGGGGATATTTTGTCTCACACTCGCCTGCGGCTCGTGTGAGACAAAATATCCCCAACTCGTGTGAGAAATCTGATCCCAGGTCCTTGGGGGTGTGATATTCTATTAGTCACAGTTCGGTTGATGTGATATGAAAGTCAAGTAGGGATGATGCAACACTGATCTTACTTGAAGTAATTTGTGTTATTATTTTTAATGCTCTGTTTGTAGCTTCAAGAACTAACGAAGATATAACCGGCATCAGTCTTCTTTTGTGAATCTGCATATTTTGTCATTCTATTACAACTCAAAGAAAGCAGTTTAAACATTCTTAGAGACCCAATGATTGCAGTCCAATACTGTAACTGTATTTTCATTATCTCAAGATACTTGCAAAAATAGCATCATATTCCCAAATATAACACTTCTTATAATGACAAGTGTATTTTCTAACCTTGTGTTCCTCGGCTAATATTCTGGATGCCAGCTGTGCCATTTTTGTCACCTGATCTTCCAAGTACTGCTTCACAGATGAATGAATGCCAAAGAGACCTCTGTGAGTTAGACTTGATAAAATTTCCATTAGATCAAAACAAACCATTAGTCTTGAGACATGGATCAAGTCATCTGTTTCCATGGTGATTTTGCTCATGATGTAGGAGAGCAGTTCTTCCAGACACTGTTCCATTATATAAATGATAACCATGGTTGTGGTATCTATATGGTGAATAAGAGTGTATAAGACTGAAATATATGGAAAGAACAGGTCAAACTTTCATAGTGTACCCAATTTTGGGACGGTTTATTGCTATATGAAGTCACATTGTATTGCATTGTATTCTATTGTCCCATCCCATCCCATCCCCTCCCCTCCCATCCCATCCTATTATATTACTATCACAATAGGGCTGAGCCCATAAGTTCATGCGGAGTAAGATTTGAAAAGTCTATCCAAAGTAATCCTTCACTGTTTATAGTGCTTGCTTTTTTCATTAAAAAATATTTTTGAGACTCTCTTCAGTGGCTACATGTACAGTACTGATGGCAAGCAGCACAGCTATCCTTGTCGCCTGTTTGAAAGAAATCCCCCTAAGCAATGACTGAGATATCTGTGAGAACAGTAGACAGAATTACTTGTATTGCTTCATATTCACATTTGTACATGAATTCACTACTACCTATCACCAATGAACAGAGAGAGATGAAATGGTCGCCAACATGGCACATTTGATCATACTGATACACAAACCCACATGCATTTGAATGACATAGTTATTCTTGGCATAAGTTTGATAGAAATCCTGTCAGAAATGATTGAGATATTGGTGTGGACCAACAGACAATTGTAACAAAAGCGCTGCCTGGCAGCCATATTTGATCGGAAGACAAAACAAAGTGACATGAGTATGTACACCAAAATGTATAATCCTTGAGGTAAGTTTGAAAGGAATTGAGTTATCTGCATAAATGGGCAGACACAAATAACAAAATGGGTGCCTGATTGCCATATTTGATCAGATCAAAAAACAAGTCAATGCACGTACGTACCTTGGTATTAATCCTAAGCAACCTATTATTATTAATAATCATCTTACAAGGCAAAGGGGAAAAAGTTGTGTGGGTCCAGATACCAAACCTATCCTAATTTTTACTTGCCAACCCCTGATCTTTTTAGAGCCTTACGTAAATGTAGAAGTAAAATAACCGTGAGATGATGTGAGATACATGTATACCAGTCCTTGGAAACTTCAATGAGATCTATGCATCTTTCATTCATTTCTGTACACTATAGTCAATCAACATCAATGGTGACAAGCAATATCTATGGTGAGAGGGTTTCGTTTTGCAAATACAATCATAGAGATGAAAATCTTAGTGGCTTGACGTCAATCACAAGCAGACTCTCAAAACAAATTTTAACCGAACATCATCAAGGTTTACTCATTGTAAACCAACTTAGTTCATGTTGAATGTCCAGTTGTGAGAGACTGCAAGAAGCTGAAGAACATTTGTCATGGGGCCATTATGTCATTTTGAATATTAAAGTGATTACCACTGAATGATATTGTCTGAGACAACTTACCTTTTTGTAACTCTTCCTTCCTATCAACAGTGATTTGATTTAAGATTGCCAGTAACAATTTGAGAGTTTGATCTGCTTTTGATGATGGCAAGTATGCATGGCTGTGTAGTCTACACACTACATCCTGGATAGGATAGAGCATCTTGTGTAGTGGTGTTGGATAGTCTCCAAGATTTCCACGCAGTAATCCCCTAGGAGTAAAATTAAGTCAGGTTGAAAACTTCTTCTTAATCATGTGATTCTTTACTTTGGTTTTGTTGAGTTTCCCATGTTTAATAATGAATCAGCACATCTATGTAGGAATACGACTTTGGCTGCCAGATGAAGCTTTATTGATCTCAACAAACAATCCTTGATCTGTCACCATCACAATCATTATCATCATTTTTTGCGCTGCAGAGAGACTGATTCTTGATGACCGATAAATAAAACTGACTCTTGATAGAATCAGAGATATTCATCAGTTGGTAGATACATAACATTTACTCACTCGTTTTCCTCAGCTGCAAAGTGGGCCTCTGCAGTTAATAATAATATCTTTGCAAGGTGATTGGCATCAATAACTCCTGCTGAAGAATATCCTGAAAAATGCAGAAAACAGCAATCATTACAAACAGACCTCATTACTCAGGTATCAGTCTCTTTGCAGACTAAAATATACTTTTCACATACCAAATGTAAACCATGAATAAATACTGCTCAATGTAAACCTTGAAAGAGATTGCTCTAGTTTGGAAAATCAAAAGCAAACCTTACAGATTGCTCCAGTTTGAAATACAGAATGTACACCTGGTAGATTGTCTGAGCCATACTATAATCACGATTGCAAATACCCTGACTAGCTTATGTATGTAATTGATGCATACTTTAACACTGTTTCCTCAATCAATGCCAAATCTCCCCAATCCCTCCTCCCCTCATCGCCATAATATTGTCAAGCACACTGGAAGACCATCGATTAGTACATTTTTAAAATGTCATCAATGAGCAGTATTTGTAGCGTTATTAATGAAAAGTGTTTGCAAATTCATTAATGAGTAATGATCATGAAGTCACCAATTACATGCAGTAGTATTTGTGAAGTCACCAATTACATGCAGTAGTATTTGTGAAGTCACCAATTACATGCAGTAGTATTTGTGAAGTCACCAATTACATGCAGTAGTATTTGTGAAGTCACCAATTACATGCAGTAGTATTTGTGAAGTCACCAATTACATGCAGTAGTATTTGTGAAGTCACCAATTACATGCAGTAGTATTTGTGAAGTCACCAATTACATGACGTAGTATTTATGAAGTCACCAATTACATGCAGTAGTATTTGTGAAGTCACAAATTACATATAGTAGTATTTGTGAAGTCACCAATTACATGCAGTAGTATTTGTGAAGTCACCAATTACATGCAGTAGTATTTGTGAAGTCACCAATTGCATATAGCAGTATTTGTGAAGTCACCAATTAGATGACATAGCATTTGTGAAGTCACCAATTAGATGACATAGCATTTGTGAAGTCACCAATTACATATAGTAGTATTTGTGAAGTCACCAATTACATGCAGTAGTATTTGTGAAGTCACCAATTACATGCAGTAGTATTTGTGAAGTCACCAATTACATGCAGTAGTATTTGTGAAGTCACCAATTACATGCAGTAGTATTATGAAGTCACCAATTACATGCAGTAGTATTTGTGAAGTCACCAATTACATGCAGTAGTATTTGTGAAGTCACCAATTACATGCAGTAGTATTTGTGAAGTCACAAATTACATGCAGTAGTATTTGTGAAGTCACTAATTGCATATAGTAGTATTTGTGAAGTCACCAATTACATGACATAGCATTTGTGAAGTCACCAATTACATGACATAGTATTTGTGAAGTCACCAATTACATGACCTACGGTAGTATTTGTGAAGTCACCAATTACATGACGTAGTATTTGTGAAGTCACCAATTACATGACATAGTATTTGTGAAGTCACCAATTACATGCAGTAGTATTTGTGAAGTCACCAATTGCATATAGTAGTATTTGTGAAGTCACCAATAACATGCAGTAGTATTTGTGAAGTCACCAATTGCATGTAGTAGTATTTGTTTCAAGAAACTGATGACGTTCCCTCATGACAAATTAAGCCTTTGTGTATAACAGTGGTATCATTACAATGACTTGATATTATAACAACCAAATGATATTAACATAACCAGATAATATTAGTACAACCAGATAATATTAGCACAACCAGATGATATTAGCACAACCAGATGATATTATCACAACCAGATGATATTATCACAACCAGATAATATTAGCACAACCAGATAATATTATCACAACCAGATAATATTACCACTACCAGATAATATTAGCACAACCAGATAATATTAGCACAACCAGATATTACCAGATGATATTATCACAACCAGATAATATTACCACTACCAGATAATATTAGCACAACCAGATGATATTAGCACAACCAGATAATATTAGCACAACCAGGTAATATTAGCACAACCAGATGATATTATCACAACCAGATGATATTATCACAACCAGATAATATTAGCACAACCAGATATTACCAGATGATATTATCACAACCAGATGATATTATCACAACCAGATAATATTAGCACAACCAGATATTACCAGATAATATTACCACAACCAGATAATATTAGCACAACCAGGTAATATTAGCACAACCAGATGATATTATCACAACCAGATGATATTACCACAACCAGATGATATTAGCACAACCAGATGATATTAGCATAACCAGATGATATTAGTACAACCAGATGATATTAGCACAACCAGATGATATTAGCATAACCAGATGATATTAGCATAACCAGATGATATTAGCATAACCAGATGATATTAGTACAACCAGATAATATTATCACAGCATGAATATTGATCAGAGCTGGCACTCTTCAATATTTAGGTTACTCTCTAAACTCCTTCCATTGAAAGCATTAATTAAAGATATACATCCCAAATTGTAAAAGATTATTAAATATGAAAATAAATTGACAACACGCTGACTGATATCTGTGTGTATCACACAGAATTTCTGATTCTCGCATTAGCGCGTGTTGGAATTGACTGTTTACATTATGTGAGTTCTTTGTACTGTTTTAAAGGTTGTGGTCATTTAATTGCTTTGGTCAGACATAAAGCTTCTAAAAACCCTGCCCCTTTGAATGTAAAAGTCACTTTTCAGTAATTTGATGTATTACCTTGAGGTGCTTGTGCATCAATACAACTGCAAACACTTCTGTATAAGCCATCAGCAAGACTGCTACAACCATCTTCCAACTTCAAATCTTTACCAAATATGGTGAACCATCCCACCAGCTGTAAAATATTAGTATTCAGTCAGTAAACTTCGAAACATAACATTCATAATTGTGAACTTTTATGTCCAGAACATCTCCACAGTTTAGGGTGGTAACCCAAAACTTACATCTAGCATTGTGCTCTGATATTTCTATTGAAGTCATGAAACTGCTTATTTGACTGTCAAGGGGCTCAAGCCATAAAAACAAGTCACCGGAGATCACACAACTAAGTTTGTTCTTAGATTCCTTGATGATATGTAAAGGTGGTGATGGAGAACAACTGTAAAATAGATAGTGAAGACTTCTTGCATGAAAGCAAATGATTGTAAAATATCTTGTCCTCCAATAAGATTGGAAGACAGTTGTGTTTCTCTCTAACCAGAATCAATTTTCATCATTTATCAAGCATTTGATAACTTTGACTACATACAGACATTTTGTAGTAACAGTCAAGATGTTAATTGACATTCAAGAAAGAAGGACTTTGCTCTGAATTTACAAGATCAAAGTTATGGTCTTTGAGTTTTTCCATGAAACTCTTCTTTGAAAAGTTGTGTGGGTTGTTTGACTACTTGAATCATGATAAAGTCATGATCAAGTGTGCACAACCTTTGCCCTGCTGGCAGCCAGACAAGATTGAACATGATGTCATGAGAGTTATTACAATTAATGTAACAATACGTTGATGGCTTTCATCACAATTGCACAGCCTATTTCTACAGATTTTTCACTCATCTTTTTTGTGAAGCGACACTTTTTCCCATAGAGTCATTAGGTGTATGTGAACACTGGTAATTCAGGGCAAACAAAGCAGAAGATTTGTTACTGTGAAAACCGTTATCGAAACTGCCTGGAATTTCTCTGAGAATTTCAACTTCTGGCTTACATGGTCGGCAAAGTTAAAGTGTGGTTGAAGTCATCAGCCTTGAGTACTGCTGAGTGATAATGAATGATTGTATGCATGTATTGAACCATTGTTTACTTGCCAAATGTCACTCAAGTTCAAATGCCATGATTGCTCTCTGTACAATGACACAAAAGGCATGGTTGAAACAAATGGCAAAATGCTTTTATTGGCTTTACTTTGTTCACATTTTGTCAATCCCTTGACTTGGCTTTGTCTACATACTGTCAATTTATTAATATTATTTATTTATGTCATTTTGTGGGAGGGTAACTTGAACTAGGGAGACAGTCACAAGAGACCCTGTGTTTGCACAGAGTACAAGAATTGAATACATTTGTATGCCTCGTGGCCTGTTGGATTGTATCACAAAACCATCTGACATGCATATGTATGCCATGGTGTATTATCCTCGTATATGTCTGATCAGATATCCTCCGTGGACACAAGGACACATACATGCAACCACCAAATCTATAAGTCCCACAGACAGCTTATAAATTCTGTCATTCTTTCTAATTACCAATCGTTTGAGAGGTCAGAAGTTGAGCTCATCAATTGCATGTTCGCAAAAAGTTGGACACAGAACTGGTTCAAATTGGCTATGGTTTTGTTCGTTCAAGATCAAATACATTATAATTTAATAAAATACAGGATCTCAACATGGTGCATGGTGCGATTGTCCGATAGTGATTGATTGAACAATAATCGTGTAAAGCTACTGGGAAATCGTAGCCCCAACAATATTCTGTGCTCTCAAAATCAAAACATGAAAGCAATGAATGTGGCATCAGGTTATAGTATACTCAACATCAGTAAAATAAAATAGAACGTGTAATGTTAACATTACTGTAACTATTTGGTCTTCTGAAAAATAGGGACGGGAAAACAACAGGGTTCATAAAATAGGATTCCAATGCACACACAATCTTGTGACCTTAAGGAACATTGCACTTCTTTGTTAGTGAAATTGCTACTAGGAGAAAAAGCTATCGATAGTCACTGGTATCGCACAAAAAATAAAAGTTTAAATGAGGAATATACTGATGCAAAGAAGTGGTTTGGTGGCTGTACTTTTTGAGCATCACAGTGATGTTTGGATGTTGATCAAATGGTGTAATGTGACTTGTACATCATACCTGGTTTCTTTCAAATTGAGATTAAACTTTAAAACCTTGAAAAAAGCAATTTTATATGAGTTTTGTGAGATTTTAAGAATTGTCTTTCTGGCTGGGAACTCATTGTTAAACACACTGGAATACAAAACATTTAAAAGTGGGTAAAATTACACCTCCTCTTTGAATGATATGGACTTTCCATGAACTAACTTAAAATTACAATGTAATACATCGATAAGTCAAAGAGACATGTGGCAATGACCATGTTACCATATTCTCAACATTATGAATATTCTTATAATTTAGTAAATACCTAACATGTCCATGTCCAGTAATGACTCCACTGTTTCCATTGACAATGGTACAGAAATCATATTGCTGAAGAATTTGGAAATTTATTCTAAATGACTATGAAGGGAAAGTCATAGGTTACAATCCCTTTTTAATTCCACCAAATTGGTCTTACCTGTTGCCATAGCAATGAACCCCTTTTAAGACATTCAACGGTTCCAATGACAATGGCAAACTGATGTAAAGTCACTTGAGACACATCAATCAGATTCAGAACTGTTTCAATTAAACAGCAAGACAAAGCACCTCGAAGATGAGTTGGAAAGGTTACCAGTGATGCTATTATATCTCTGAAAATTGGAAAAGAACAAATCATTGTAAATGACACAGTTGATAAATGATTTAGTCACGGTATGGCTTTGACAGCAATGACTTTAAACTTGATGTCTGTGACACCTTTGAATAAAATCCCTCTATGTGCAGAGGTCGATGCAAAGTATAGGTAAATAATTGTATAGGAAATGGATCTGACCATTGTATTATAACGGATTATAAAAATCACATACAATACACAAACTACTGAGTGTTGCCCAGTATAGTTTGAATGGAATGACACTAATCTAAACATAAAATACACTGAAATATATGAAGAAGAAAATAAATGGTGTCATTTTTAATAAAAGACATTGCAACATAGATGGCATAATACCAGTACAGAGCTATTTTAAGCCTGAAATATAAAGTCTTCCCATGTCAGTCTACATAGTGCCTTGACAGATTATCCTAAGTATTAAACTAAGTTACATCTTTTTGTATTACATTCCTTACATGTAGAGTAATCAATTCATGTAATGTACATGTAGGGTAATCTCCAAAATCTCCAATATACACACACCTGACCCTTTTCACTGAAGTCCAGTCCCATGCTTTGCATGCTGGGATATTAGCCAATGACTGACACAGGTATGTCATGGGTACAGTTCCCCATCCTGAATAGCTTTGGATGGCTGGCAGCAAATCAACAAGAAAACAAACTGGAAAAGTACAAAATATAGGCATTAAGCAAAATGTGCCCAAAACAACAACAAAGAAAAGACATTAAGTATGCCCGTCATCATTTATTATTACACTGATCAAAAAATTGTAAAAACGTTTGCACAATGTATTAACTACTGAGGTGTTATGGGGATGATATTCAAATTTTGTAAAAGTTTTACAATAAAAGATATTCTATTGCACAACAAAGTTTGAGCTTGAACACGTTTCACAGCCATCAATGACAACTTACTGTCATCATTACGCAACATGTTTTGTCCAAACATTACCTGCACTAGCTTGGTCTACTGCAGAAAACATATTTCAATTCAAACAGCATTCAACTTGTCAGCCCATCCAGTGTATGTAGCAAACACTCAATACCAAGAATCTATGAATCAGATATCAAAAGTCTGGCAAGCAGTTGATTACTCAACTTGTGTACCATTTTTGCCTTTGTTTCAGCTTCACTTGTATGTTCATACTGACCTTTCTCAGAGTTATCACTAAATGCCTGGGAAGAAGATTTGAAGAATTTTAGGAGAGCAGTACCAACAGGCGACCTTCCTTCAGCTTCCATGTTGATTTCCGGTTGTCCAATTCTACTGTACACCCCAGAGTCATGTAGAACTTTCAAAAGGCTACCATAGATAAACTAGGGAAAACAAAATAACACTTTTAGATCTTGATTTCTAGGGGGCTACCCCAGTTTGTGTCGTAAACATGTTTTATGGATACTTTCAGGACAATCATGCACAAATGAGCAAAAACCAGATAATGCACAGGATACAAAAGGGCCCTCCTTTTTTGCCCAGTTTGCACCATAGCAACAATTTCTGACATAAATGAGGGTATAGCAAGCAGAAAAACCCGTAAAGAAATAGATACTATGATAGTCAGGAACCAGGCAGAAACTGGGAAAAATCAAGGTAAACAAATAGTCACTTTTGGGATGCAAATTTGGTTAGAGAAGAGGACACAAATACAGTGCATTAGCAGTAGCATACTAGACTACATTTGTTAAGGTAGTGGAAAAGGCTTATTTTCAGTACAATTTTTTTGGGGTGGAAACACTGCAATTTTTGTTCCTTAAAGGGACAAAGTCGCCCATTTTTCATGAATTTTGTTTGATACAAGATACTAGTTATATTGTTTGACATGTTGAAAGATACTGAATGAATGGGTGACCATGCAAATATTTGACCCAGGTTTTTAGACAAATTAAATACAACCATGGCAAAAATGAATTAATGGTCATGACCATTAATTCATTTTCGCAATGGTTTCATGTATCGTGTCTACAACCAGGGTCGAATATATGCATGGTCACCCATTCATTCATTATCTTTCAACATGTCAAACAATATAACTAGTATCTTGTATCAAACAAAATTCACGAAAAATGGCCAACTTTGTCCCTTTAAAGCATAGTTTCTTAAAACCTATAGAAAACATTCTTTGTACAGATAACTATTCACAACACCATGGAAAGTTGCTCTTTTTGTCTTAATAATGAAGTTTACCATCTATGAAAATATGAACATGATATTTTAAGATAATACAGTCATTATTTATTATGCAAATTTAAGTTGTGCAAATTAAGTTTTTTTTATGGTATTGGTAAATTAAGGTTATTGCATGCATCAAACATAGAATTAAAGACAGCCTACAGTTTCTTGCTGTTTTTCATCTTGGTTAAATGTTTAATATCCTTGAGACATACATAAATCATTCACACTCCATTTACATGAGTTCAAATACAGTTTTCTAATCAAGAGGCAAAGTCTTGGCAGATTATTTAGTGGGCTAAATCAACAATGTGATGTTACATCATGGCTGGCAATCATACTTTGTGTAAATCAATATCTCACCATCTTATTGTAGAGACGGACATGGCCCGCTTTGGAATATTTTTTTTAGGGGGATTTTATTTAATCAGCAGATTTGTACAATTATGTGCTTCACCAAAAATACTGATTATACATAAATTAAGTGTATTTTTCATTTCATAGTTTCTGATTTTGAGTTCAGTTTTTTATACTTCGACATTAAAATTATCTATGATATGATTTTGCTGAATGGTTCATAATTTTGAAGGTGACTTCTTCCTCACTCGGAACTAAAGCTTTGCATCTCAGTCTTTGAATATGCAGACTCAGTTTCCATGTAGTCACTGTTTTGAGAAATAAAGTACAGCCAACTCATTGCCTTAACCCCCATCCCACCCTGAGATGCTGCACAAAACCCAAACATTCTGTGATACCATTTACTGTAGAATTTGTCCTTTTGCACGCAAGGAATAGCAGCTACCCGGAAACCAAATTTGGCTTTTATAGTTCTGTTATATTGTGAATATTGATGAGTCTCTAACAACTGCGTTAATTGTATCACCATGTTACTGGGTTTTGAGTATATAAACCGGTACACACTGTTGTCTTAGCGATGCATAAATCTTACCTCTCTATTTCCTTGTTCTAACAGAGGACACTGCTTGAAGTTCAACTTTAGAAATTCCAGGACAGCCCACTTCACCACCGTATTTTTACTTTCATGGAAAAAACATCTTTGGAAAAGGACAGTAAGCCATGAAGAATGAAGATATGGCCGTCCTGCAACAAAGCATACATGGCATTGTTATGAGTCTCACACCATTCACAGGCAACCACTTCACAAACTTGCACTTGAAATCTTCCTATTCATACAGGTTTTTTTTAAATAACCTGGCATTTAACCCTTTTCCTGCCAAGTCGGTGAAAATCCGCTTGAAATTCGGTGTAGCTAGAATCTGAGCAGCCACGGCCGTTATCCTGCCAAGGCGGTGGAAATCGGGCTACTTTTTGGTACCCCCTTTCCTGCCTAGTCGACGGAACTACGTGTAGCAAACCCTTGCTCGCGCTAGGGGTCGTTCGAGGACAGGTTTTGGGCGAGGAACGGCGTTTGCTCTCGAAATGGGTTCACAGAGAGTCCAACGACAGGGAAAGGTGCGGAAGCTACCCAGCCAGTCCCCACCCCGGTGGGGGACTGGTTTTTTTTGGGGGGACGAGTAGCGTACTTGGCAGGTTAGCACGTTGACGTATTCTAGCGGAGTTTGGGTTAACTTGGCTCTGAGGCACTACATAGATGCGGCCGAAATTGACCGTCTCGGCAACGCTAATCTGTAAGGCAACCGCCTAAGACCGCCTCAGCTGGCGGTGCAATTTTTTGCCAATGGTGCGAGACGAAAATCACGGACTTGGTCCTGATTGACGGGAAGTGCGGACGGATTTGACGGACTCGGCTTTCTCTAAGGCAACCGCCTAAGACCGCCTCAGCTGGCGGTGCAATTTTTTGCCAATGGTGCGAGACGAAAATCACGGACTTGGTCCTGATTGACGGGAAGTGCGGACGGATTTGACGGACTCGGCTTGATTAGTCCCTGACATGGAACTGATCCGAACGGACTTGAGCGACATTTGTGAAGGGTAACCACCGCTTTTAACCGACTTGTTACCTTCTCGAAAAGACTACCCACTCAGATGTCGGACGTTGTCGGCTGCACTTGGCTCTAGACGTTCAAGCCGTGCAACGAAACACACCGCCTCAGCCTTGCCATCAGGAACATGGCCTCAAAATTTGATACCATTGTTCACCGACTTGGCGGCTGCGGTTAGGTGCGTGAACCGTTGTTCACCGACTTGTTACGCCTATGTTGTCCCTGTGAAGTTCGGCTAACGGCCGAGTCTAACGGGAGTTGGCAGACCTGTGTTTGGTTTATACCGTAGTATGACCGACTCAGGTAGAGGTACCTGTCGGTATATTCCGAGTTTTACGCACTCGGGCGTCAATGACGGGTCGTCATCACCGCTGATGACGTAGACGTGCTGGCCACGTTATTTGAAGGAGCCATGTTTGCCCAACGGACGAGGCCGAGACAGCCGTTGACAATTTTGGCATCCTTCATCTTTGACCGCCTTAGTTGGGTAAGCCGCTCGGCAGGCGACGGTTATGACCTAAACAAGCCGCTGAAGCACTGTTCGTTGCCGTACAAGAACGAGACGGCCAGTCCATTACTGCTTAATGGGCAATCTGTCGGGTTGGCTTGTCACCGACTTGGATGACAATACGCCCTGCGCAGGCGTACTTAGAAGGGACATGAGGTTAAAGATACGGGTTTCCCACCCGTACTAAACATGGGCTTGGGCCAACGTCCTTGGGTGGCAGGTGCGCATGCCACGTACCCAGCTGGACGGAATGTCAAGTTGAGATGCTAATGACATTGACTATGTTATGCTAAGTGCTCGAGGGATTTGCATCGCAAACTGTGCTCTCGCTGTCGCTCGTAACTTTCGTAAATTACGAACAAAAATGGAAATTTACGAAAAAAAATGAATGCCCGATCGGCCATTTACGAACGATTTTGTTATTTTTGAAGCCTGATTTTCGGTCAAGATTGTGAATTCCGGGAAATACTGTCATATCTCGTCTTTCAAAACCTACGCTGCCCCTATCATCAGCGCATCGACACATGGTGATAGCTGGCTTTGGACTTTGACCTGTAATAACATGAGCATGCGCGAAAAGGTTTCAAGATCCCCGGGTCTTGTAATCTCATAGTGGTGTGTCATGCATTACCACCCCATTACGGTAGTTTCGAGACACCCAAACACTCACATGCTGTCAACTTTCCGAGTGGACTGTTGAAGCGGATCGAGGAAGCGGGCAGTTACAAATACTTTGGATTGATAGTATCCAGTTGGGAAAGAAAGTTGGGCATAAAAACGGCAAGTGATATGAAAAAAATACGAAACAATGAAACCGCCGAGCTAGAAGAGATCAAGAACAGTCAGCCTGAAAGACAGTCGAACTACAGCAGAACTGCAGTCCGGGCCGCGCATGGTTGAACATGTACTGCACAGTGTTTTTCTGTGCATGGAGGTGGAAGCGAGCCGGAAATCTTAGATGTCGTAGATTTGTCATTTGACGATCTGCAAATTGAATTTTTCAGTCAGCTTGCCAATTTTAATAGGTTTCCTTCAAAATATTTTACAAGAAACTGTCTCAGCAAATGTTATGAATACTGATAGTTTTCTATGATCCAGAGAAAATGCTGTGCACAGTCCCATGACCAAAAAGTTCATCCAGACAAAAAAATAAATGACGATCATCTGCAGCGTTTTAAAAGTATAACTGTCTCTAAGAAAACATTAGCAGGATCACCAGTCTCAGTTTGCGTACTTAAATTTGATTGAGATGAGACAAAATTTGTGCGAAACCACAGACTGCCAAATGTTCTGATCAGTGGTTGTTTAAAAAGAATTTTAGAGATGAACATGGCATAATGACTGCAGCTATAGAGGCACCACCTAGTACCTATGGGATGACATGCATACTTTAAAAGTAACAGAGCTTTCCAAATATGAAAAACAGGGGACAGATTTTCTAGCATCTAAAACTTGTGCAAACACTGATAATATTTGATAATATTAATGACCGCTTCATAAATTAATATATATAATCATCAACCACTGACTACACACACAAAGGGAGTTATGATTTGTGTCACAATATACTTGAACATGTTATGTTGTGTAATAAAGATAGAGTAATTGAATAACATTCAATGGCCGTTGACCAAAATTACACACTTTATTGTGACAAGGAAGAAATTTCAATGTTACAAGCATTCATGACCCATGATGTACAGTGTTATTCAATAAATCTTTTGAAAATGCGCATCAAAATATGAGTTTTCATTGTCAAAAAAAATAAAAAGGGATTTTTCATTTTCTTTTGTCTTTAATGAAATCATTCATCATTTCTATCCCCTTAAAATCATCTATTGAGTACCAGAAGTGCTTGTTGAAAGTTGGTGGGTTCAGAATAACATAATTTGTGCTTACTAATATTTTTTGAACCCAATTCGTAAATTTACTAACAATTTCGAAAGGCCAGGGAGAGCACAGGCAAATGAGTATTATTAGCATATCAAATGGTGCGGACAGGCAATTTACATGACGGGTAGGAATGTCAGCGCCGGTTGGTGGACTGATTGCCGTAGGTCCATTATAATAACAGGTGGATGCATATATTAACACCCCTGCGTCCAATCATGTCCAGGGCTTTGTTTCCCTGTGGCTTTAAAAGGGAGGGATCTGCTAGTCTGTCGACACTGTTCCAGACATGAGCTTGACGGACCGCAAAAGTTTTCTGAAGGCGAGCAGACGACTGAAGCTCAAAGATGCAGAGTCTCCGGGCGGTAGTGGTAGCGATCGTTGTGATGTCCCTAGTAAACGTTCTAAGAAGTCGGGCAAGAAACGCTCCCGTAAGGCGAAGCCATCTCCGGCTGAAAAACCCAGTGGTAAGCGTAAACGTAAGACCGATCGTTCTGCCGATGAGGATGATGACGGGTCACCGGTTGCCAGTGGTTCTCACCCGGCTGCTCCGGGAGAGACTACTTCACCTGCAGAGACTACATCTGCTCTTGTGGGAGATACTTCACCTGCACAGACTACGTCTGCTGCTGCTAGTGAGACAGTGAGTAATGAGACGGCTGATGCCATTGGTTCTCCCCCGGCTGCTCCGGAGAGACACCACCTGTTGCTACTATGAGCCCTCATCCTGCGTCAGGAGAGGTTCCTGTGCCCAGTGCGAAAGAGCTTGAGTCCTCGTCATCAGCAGAGGCTGCCGAGCCCGCTCCTGCCATAGTTTCGTGTGCTGCGATGTCCCCGCCGAAAAGATAGTGCGGAGGGTTCGTTATCAGGATAGCCCACCTGATTTTGAGCCAGATATGATCCTTGATGCCGCTACGGGCGAGTTCAGGCCCAGACGCCCAGACGACGGTGATATCACCGCTGAGTCCGACTCGGAGGTTGACGAGGATGCGGCAGAGGACGATGACTTTTATGACAGGCAGTATGTAGGTGAGGCAAGCTCTGACGACGATGATGACGTTGCTGCTGTTTGGCGGAGGACGACACCCCTCCTGTCTGGCGTATGTCGGAGACTACCGATGCTAATATATTTGAGGAGACCGATTTTGACCATGAGAGAGGACCGACTTTCACCTGCCCAGCCACGCCCGTGAGCTCGATTACTTTATTCCAGCTACACTGATCAGATTGGCCAAGGACGAGACTAATAAATACGCCAAATTCCACCAGCGACATATCGCTAGGAAAATAGATAAATACTGGCGTAACGCTGACTACCGAGAGGTGCAGGCGTTCATTGGCGTCTTAGTCTGTATGGGTATCGACCGTAAATCATCAGTGGAGGATTATTGGTCTAGCGATCCCTTTCTGAGAAACCAGGGTATTTCTACTGTGATTACCCGCAGTCGCTTTCAGCAGCTTATGCGATACTTTCATCTGGCAGACCCAGAGAACGATCCACGTCGTGATCCTGATGAGGCACGCCGCCGACGTCGGTGTCAGGAGGATCCCCTGTATAAAATCAATCCATGGATGGAGCCCATAGTTGACCGGTGCGTAAATAATTATAAGATGGGTAGAGAGATCTCCATCGACGAGGGCATGGTGCGATTTAAGGGCCGTTCTAAATTTAAGCAGAGATTACCGCATAAGCCTGATCGAGACGGTTTCAAGATATGGCAGCTGTGCGACTCCACCACTGCATACATAGCTAACTTTGCACCGTACCTAGGTGTGAAATATCGGGATCGGACTGATGGGAGACGGCAGGAGCGAGGTGTGGTGAAAAGAATTACGATGGAGCTGGTCCAGCCATTCTGTGGATATAATCACAGCCTATTCTGTGATAGCCTGTTTAGCACGGTCGTTACTGCTAGAGAGCTGATGGAGACCGGGATCTACATGGTCGGGAGTTTTAACCGCCGTAATCGTCGCACCATGCCCCCTCAATTAATTCCGCCGGGTAAGAGGAAGCGCCTTCCTCTGTCTGTTGGGGATATGAAAGCCACGACCAGAACGGACTCTCGTCTTAACATCACTGCTTATCAGGATAGTAACGCTCAGGTGCTGATCTTGAATACGGTCTATCCACCCTTGGAGTGCGTGCCAGTGGGGAGGGAGACGAGCGGCGACAAGTGCCTCTGTCGCTGTATAATTATCGCCGGTACATGGGAGGCGTCGACCGAGCCAACCAGAAGCGCAAGTACTTTCACACTGGGCGCAAGAACCACAGATGGTGGACATATCTGGCATGTTACCTGATTGATGTTGCCCTGGTAAATGCATATATATGCTTCAAGCATGTACACCCTGATAGTAAGCTGACCCATAAGATGTTTCATCTGCGTGTCGGGAAACAACTCATTGGCGGTTATTGTGGGCGATCGCAGCCCAGTGTGAGAGAGGTCGAGGCCACTGTTTCTCTTGCCTCGTACATCAATCCACAAAATCAGCCGATGCACGTGTCAGCCGTTTGGAGGGGCGGCAGAAATGCTGTAAAGTATGTAGCAGAGAGGGTAAGACCACTGCGAGCGGACGACTGTCTGAGACGTCCAAAGGATGTAGTCTGTGCGGGGTTCATCTTCACGAGGGCGAGTGTTTTTCGGCTTTTCATCATCGCATGATGCTACGAGGTAAGAGGAGCATTGGCGTGCAGACCTCTACTCACACAGCCCCGACGACACCCATCAGCAAGAGAACCCGACGTAAATAACGGACAGGGGACAGCTTCGCCTAACAGTGGCTTGACTGTATTCTTAACACGGACCATGATCACATTTTGAGCACGGTTGTGCCGTTTGTTGTGCTTTACGATCCCGCTGATTGTAAATTGAAACACGGATTATTTTGTACAATCCCCCGATTGTAATCTTTGTAACACGGACCATGCACTCGGACGTCGAGACAGACTCTGAGATTTATTATTCGGCATAATGTAAATTATTCCCGAATAAAATACTATCTATGGATCGCATATTTTCGTTTGTTTTGTTTAGACGGATTATTTTGTACAATTCCCCCTATTATAATTTTTGAAACACGGATCTGCCACCCCGATTGTAATTTTTGAAACACGGACCATGCACTCGGACGTCGAGACAGACTCCGAGATTTATTGTTCGGCATAATGTAAATTATTCCCGAATAAAATACTATCTATGATCGCATATTTTCGTTTGTTTTGTTTTTACCCCCACTTTCGTTTTGGCAGATCCGTAAGGACGCTATAGTAATGGATGAACGTGCGTTGTATCACGTGGGAGGGGCACAGCCCAACGGAGGCTGTGCTCGTGCGACGTAGACGTTGTACCAACCATCTGTCGTTGGGGTTAGTGCATAGAGCAGTTGCACTGTCCAGAGCTAAGGTGGTACAAAACTGCACCTTAGTAACAACTGCACAACTAACCTGTTAGGAAACGGTAACACTAACGAGCTAAGTGTTCACTGAACTGGCCAAACTACGTACACGCCTTCCTTCAATGGCGGAACTATGTCGTTGACACTACGTCAAAGCAGACTGCAATGTGCGACTCTTCCAAGTCGTTCAAAGTACGTGGCCAAGTGACACAACCCAGGGGAAACAGGACAGGTTTGAGGGTGCTCCCGCACCCATAGCACTAACCCCTGGGTCTTCTACTAACCCACGAGAGAGGTGACGTTTCCCCGGTGTGGCCGTGCGTGCCGGCGAACGAGCTTTACTTCCGCGAAAGTAAGCTAGAAAAGGGCATAAAAGTGCACGTCCCCCGGGGCAAACAACGCCCGTGACCTCGTCATTTTCTGGACACAACCTCATCAGCGGTTGCCCCTCTATACGGGCATGCAAAAATTTTTGAAGTCTAACACGTATATGGTCGGTAATCGTACCCCGAAAATGCGGTATTTTCCCGCCAAATGCCTGGCAGGAAAGCGTGCAGGAGAGCCTATCTTCTGTAGACACGGAAAAGGGGGCCGGTTTTGACCGACTTGGCAGGATAACGGACAGGGGCGCTCGGCAGGAAAAGGGTTAATCAAAAAATTTATGGCAAGATGCAATTTCACATACATACATAATGCATACATACATATACACAAACAGACATGCAGACTTAAATCAGACCTTCCGTTACGATTTTCAAACCTGCGTAAGACTGTATGCAAATGTTTTTTTTTATTCGCATAAAATTTATCAAAAATGCGTACAACTACGTGTAACTACCTATAAAATAGCTGTATGCCCGATATTGCAAAACTAGTTCAAAAGTCAATGAATAAAGTGTTCAATAAACATGAGCAGTGACAATGTTTTTTCTTTGATGAGTTTTACAATGTTTAATACTCGTCTGTTCTATCCTCTGACAACGGTATTCATTTCTTACTAATTATTTAGACTACAACTTCCAATGTCTTTTCTATCTGAACTCTATCATCCCTACTCTGAAGTCAAATTCGCAAAGTTTTAGGCCTTCCATGGTTATCACCATCATGATCATTTATGACATCTTCACAAAGACAACTAAGTTTCCATATTTTAATCCTGTTTTGGGTATTGAACCCATGCTCACATGGGATAGATGAGACTGGAATCACAGCTGCAGTTATTGTCAACTTTGCAATATTTGGAAAGAGTTCACGATAATCATTGTAAAGAAGCGGCAGACCGGCCATTTAACTATTATTTCTAAATCTGCTTAGCATTAACTTAAATTGTTGATATTCAGGGATCTTCAGGGTTTACAATTACGCATTGGGCGCAACGGGGGAAAAACATTTTTTTTTGAAATAACGACGAACTATTGAACATGTTACATTAGTACTGCCTTGAAGGAAAAAATTGACGCGAAATAACTGATAGGACAAAATATTGCAAAATAATCAACATTTTTTATCTGCAAAATTGATTTTTAGTCCTAGATAAACCACGCAATGGAGGGAAACCGTGCATGTGTGCTCATGTCTTTGTAACGGAGACTTGGCTCTTTTCAATGCGTATCGGATTACGCAGATGTCAATTCACTTTGCGTACTCCAGAGTAATTATGCGTAAAATACGTAGAATTTTGCGTTTAAGCTCTGTCACATACAGACAAACAGACATACATATAGACACACACACACACATGACAGATATCATTCTAGCCTATAAGAAAGGTTCCATTGCCAAATATAAATATGGCTTATAAAGGGAGCTAAAACAAACAGACCCAAAAACAATTATGATAAAAACAATTGTGAGTCTTTTTAATCAATGTATGTACCTTGCTACCAAAGGGTTCTCCTCTCTTAATTCTCAAGAATGGAGATGGAAAGACTATTGCCAGCACAAAATAAATTTTTGAACAGTGTTCAATGTTCCACAAATTGAGCTTCTATTTATTAATATGGTGACACTTTTATTTAAAATTACACGTTTTGCAGTAGAAAGTAGGCTTATAAATGACATTTTCTGTCAGTGATGTCAATATGAAAATGAATATGATTACGAAAATGATTGCAAAAAACAAATACGAAACAAGGTAACGTCAAGGTGTTCTGAATATGCAAATTAGAATATTCAGTGTACAGGACTTAGCCTGCAAAGTTCATATTTCACCATCACGTCAAGTTGCTTAAAAGTGTAGTGAAGCACAACACGCTCCATATGGTGTATTTGTAAAAAATATTGAAACATGTAAACTTTAGGCCCCTGAAAATAGATACTGTAAAAATGATTTGTACAGATGAAAGCTGCTATAATAGACCAAGCCAAATGAGTGAAAATACAGAATGGCAAGTGATACTGTCTGGTATCAAAAGAGTTATAATAATAGCAGTTGCTGCTATTGGCATTGGTCAGGGGTGACATTGGTCATTGGTCAGGGGTGACATTATTGCAGTCAATGACATGACAACAGACCAAAATTATACAGAGTATGTTGTAGAGATTGATTGATTGATTAAATGGTTTAACTCAAACAGTTACCATTCTCAGTGTTTTTGTCAATTAGTTCTCCAATAACTGATTCTTTAAAAAGTTTTTTTCAAGCAAGAAATGCAATTACTATCACTTGCATTTCAAATGTGAATGTTTATGCAAATTAGCTGATACTGTTTTTCCGATGTCCAGGGAAAACACTGGAATTCAACTGTGCAATACATACAAGCATACCACAAATCATTTGTTTTAATTTCTGATATGCCGGCGATTGCTTAGAATATAAATGTACTCCGGGTAAGATAAATATTGCTAACCTGTCTCCCTAGGAAATGTTGCCTCAATAATACCCTTCAATCTTGGCATCAGTGGCTTGAACACGTGGACCTAGAAATCAGGATACATGACATTGTTGTTGGCAAAGACAGTATCAATGGTGCTGTGATGATGAACTGAATCAGTAATAATGTATTCATACCTTTATGCATATATTATGGTACAATCCTTCCTTTGGTGATTAATACACCTGATCTCAACTTACATCTGGGAGCTGGGTCCTTCTTTTCATTGGCACAAAAATCTTGCATATCCTGCACATTTTGCTTCATTTGAGCACTACAAGGGTTTTTAAAAGTGTGGTGAATGGGCCGCAAATCATTAAGCCAGTCCACTCAATAAAGCAACATTGACTTATTTGTGCAAATGGCACTGATATAACTAACCTTCCCTATGGCACTGATAACTAACCTTCCCTTTTACCGTTATTAAATATTTTACCTGTGTCTCTTCAAGGGCTTCCACCATCAGTATAAAATCTGCCCAGATGTCCTGAAGATTTCCACTGTTAGCTGCTGACCACCAAAACACTGGACAGATGTCTTTATCATTACTGTTGTGAGCCATAACTTCAATATTAAACTTACTACACAGGTCAAGAACCCTATTCAGCAGATACATGGCTCGCTTCCTGGTCATAGAATCATCATGTTTCAGTCCAATTTGAACAAGGTTCCAGAATACATCAATCGACTTTAAGTCTATGACGTCTGCATTCAAAGTTCCACCGGCTGGGAAAAAGAAGTCTGCCATTCCGCACAATGTCAGGAAGGTATTACTATGGCAACCACTTGTAGCTGAAACAATGGCTTTAGATTTATCAGGGCCGACTTCACTGTTTGGGTCGCAAGATAACTGATCCCACAGCAACTTAAGCCGATCCGGCAGCAAGTTGATGCTGTGTGATAGAACCTTAGGCAAAAGGATACCTACAACTCTGGAGCAGACAGTTTTATCACGTGTTATGTTCAGAATTCGTAAAATCTCACTAAACAATTTATCACTCCAAACTTGTGGAATGACAATCGTCGGGATATGTTTTCCGGCAGCTTCAAAAAAATAATTGAGTAACTCCAAAGAAGTAAATACGTGGAAATCTTCGCCAGACTCGAGAGTCTTATCTCGATCAATATGGCTGAGTTTGGCACTATGGCAATACGTTTGCAGGGATTTGATACACATCATGAACAAAATGTCTCGCACAGCTACCATCTCGTCCCTGCGAAAACCCAAGCACGATAGGGTGAGCTCACACATAGTGTGAACCAACTGAAAATCGGTGTCTCTTCCTCGGTCATGAATATCCCCTGGACGAGAAGACTGTAGAGATGGTATGCATACACCGGTGAGCAGGCGTTCAAGGAGCTCGTTGATATTTACAAGTGCATGTTCTTTCCTGTCAGACTGGTTGCCGTCTGCACGTGTCTCATCTTCCGAGCGGTGTGCCAGTTCTTCGATTACCGCTAAAAGTGCCGATGCCAATTCGATTTTGTCCGACACTTCGCCATCTTGTTTAACTAAACGGATTGCAGATTCTGTCAATGGCTCCAGTAACGAAGTCGGGTTCAATAGTGCGTATCTCAAGAAAGTTTGATATGAATTAGGCTGCAGACTGTTGTCTATGGAGGCTGCCATCTTGTCTGTCCTCTCGGTGAGATTTGTCCTGTTTTCAGGGGTCCATATTAAAAACAGCGCCCCTAGCTCACTCGATAAATATTCGTTCGTTTTTCACTGTTTTACTTTGCATATGTTATTTGTGTAAACAAATGCAGTCCGAAATAAACCAATAAGAATTTTTTCCCCCAACTCCTGTACAAAAAAGTACATATCAAATCAATTCGATTTTTGGACGAAAAAGAAAAATGAAAATAAGACGAATAGATGGTAACATCTGATGATCAATCACTGAAGAATTGTTACAAAACTGGAAACGTTAGAAAATGAACGACAATAACTGAAAAACTCCAATTTTTGCAATGACACTGACGCAGTTATGATACAGGGGAGACAACTGATGATGGAGATGATGATGATGGAGATAGCTAGATGGCTATACCACAGTGAAATGAGGATAAATATCGGCGATATCTAAAATCACAAGGTTAATCGATAACGTAAGGCAAGCAGCGAGGTGAAGAAGAATATCTAAATAATCTGAAATGATAATATAAAAATATAAATGCCTATCACGTAGCATATTATTGACGATGCATTGACACTAACTGTTAACATTTCCGTCATGAAATTATCTCTGCAGATGAAAATGAGTGAACTGGTGTGTGTATGAATTGAGTTTTGCCAGATTTGGTGAACGATTTACCAAAGCGAAAGCGATGGCTTATTAATTGATCGATGTTGAACGTTAAATCTCCATTCTACGTTTAAAACTTAAAGTGCACGCAAAGACGTCTCCAATCTAATACCGGGGGAAAACACCAAGAAACTTTACGTGTTGTTGCCGCTGTAGTACGACTCTGTAATTTGCCATACATTATTTGAACATTGAAGATCTTTCTGATACTTTTTCAGTCGTTGAGGGCGCGCGATGCAGGTCAGTACTGCTTATCAAAAAGGTACTTTATTCAGCCGTCTTAATTCAACGGGTATTGTCAGCAATTCAGTAAATGATTTAAGTTGGAAGATTTTCCACAGAGGCTTAGTCACAGGAAGCTTGGCCAAAACTTTCAATTTAAGTGATGGGAAATGGCATATTTGTGGCCAAGAAGAAACACTGGAACACATCTTATTTGAGTGTAAATATGTAAAAGAAATCTGGCAGAAATGTATTTCTTTCTTTGTCAGAAAACACAACTTTGATAATAATATCAATGTCAAAAGATTAGCAATTGCAGGAATTGAAAATGATAATAATGCAACATCTGACATTATTTACTGTATTACTTCCTTTGTAAAATATACAGTTTGGAATATTCGAAATTCGGTTACTCTTGATGGGATTGAAGTTTCCCTTCAATCCTATGTTATGCAATTAAAATGTTATCTCTCCTCATGGATGAATACATTATATTTCACTTATAAGATGATGAACAAAGCTGAGGATTTTATCGCAAAATTTTCAAGCCTTGTAAGACTTGAAAGAGAAGAATGCATCCTGAATGCATTCATATGATGATCTTTGTAATTAAACAGCTAATTATTTGTTTTTTCAGACAAGACACATTGTAATTTTAATGCATTCACAGTTATGTAGATTTGTTTTATTTGTGACTATGTTGAAATAAATTTATCTTTTTAAAAAAAATCAAAAAGGGGATCATTGCGATCCCCCAATCCTGCTTTAGCATTCACTGTGCAAAATCAAGCTTACAGTAAAATGGCCGGTTGGTGACTACATTTGTAGGCATGTGTAATTTCTGTAAAGAACTCATGACGTCGACTACCATTGAATGATACGAAGTACCAAGTGGGCCATAGTAACTGGAGAATTATATGAAATGATATATATAATAAGTAATAATTAAAGCCGATGTTACTTGTTCCCTTGTTGGAATATTGACCACCCGTGACATCTGTTAGTAACGGCTTTTATATTAATTCGATTAAAATCACCAAAAATAAGGATACCAGACTCTGGAGATCCAGATGTAATAATGTCAACAAACCCTTGCATAGTCTGCCAGGTAAGTGGTATATAAACAACAAATAAGTAGCTGTGTGACCCCCCCCCCCCCCCCTGTAACCAATTAGGACAATACGGATTCAAGATCTTGAATCTTAAGGTCCACTGCAAGTTATTATCGTTTTCCTATGAATCTGTGATTACATGAACCAGACGTCCCGACGAGAGCACCGACACAAACTTGATACGAACTTGAAATATCAAAGTATCCATCAACAATAGCTTAAAAGTTCAAAAGTGAACTGTTCTTGTTCAAAATATTTGCGTAAATTTCGCCCCAGAAGCGAGAGTCCGTAACATGATGCATCATATTTTGGGAATCACTTGAACAAGCAACTCAAAGCATGATTTTTAATTGTTTTATCGCTGTCAAAACAAAGTTTACCAAATATACAATTGTGCTGGATATTACTGTAGTATATTAAACTTCAGATTTCCCCTACAAGCATTCGTGAAAATTCGCCCCTTTTTTCTATTTATGTTAACCCAGTTTGTCTTTTGTGACAAAAATAAATTTTCTCTATGTTGCAGATAAAACTCTTAAAGGTGAGTAAAGATGGAACTTTCTGTTACACCTTCATAAACTTTATTGCGATCAACAAAAATAAATTGAAAATTCAGGTATAAAGCTGGATCTCTTCACAAAATCTTTTTTGCCGATACAATATTTCTGAATACAAAAAATGGCCCAGGTCCAAACTCTCTTTTGTCACTTTACATTCATAAAACAAAAGTAGAAGTTTCAATCTCTCTATGAGAACATGTACAATCTCTGGTAGAAAGCTTTGAAGAAATCGTTTTATACGATCTATGATCGGTAACCACAATATTATGATCAAGCTTGCAATAAATATTTATAAGTTTTGTATCCAGAGTAATTCTGAAGGGAAACCGATGAATTTCCTTCCAAGTCGTAATATTTGTGTCTAAAACATGGTTAATATATAATTATGAAGGCTGTAAAATAAAATATAATTGTGAAGGTTGTAACATAAAATCGATTGAACTGATTTGGGAATGGTAGATTTTATTTACATTGGTTCAATTTTAATAAAACGTTTAAAAAAATAATCATCACATTATTATTGTCAATATGGGTATAAATCTTGACATATCATTAGATTCCTTCAAATCTTTTGATGAATGAATTATGAATTATGAATAATGGCCCACCACTTAAAGAATGCAATGTGTATTGCGCAAGCCTATTTCAGCATATATTCCAGTTCAAAACATTCAAAAACACTATCATACAGTTGAACAATATACAATAAACAACTGTATAAAATTCTTTATTGAAAACTGATTTACCTGCTAATGAAATATGACACTTATTTCAGATACAGTGGTTTATAAAATATTTCTCGCCTTCAATAATTTCTGCATGTCTGAAAAAAGATAAGAATCTTAATATCTGATATGAGAATCGGTACTGCAAGAACACTGATGATGTAAGGAAGATGAAATATGATAATTCATATTTATACTTAAATACGGTAATGTTCGATAGATTATCCTATAAGCTACTTCCTTCAGTTGACTTGACTGTGTCAACCTCAACGTCTGGTCCGATGTGATATAGTAAATACGCTAACGCCGAGATGTTTGACACAGTAACCTAGAACCTTAGGCTAATTTGACTTCATGTTTCTTTGAAAATGAGAACCTAAGAAAATGCCAATTGGTATGTTATGACCGTAATAATATGTTGAGGCAAAATATTATGATTCATTAATACAGGGTAAATGGTTATATATAAATAGGCTTTATCACAAACTAGTAGTAGCCTAAACAGTTGGGTTGATTTCAGTGATTTGACTGTATGGAATACAAAGTAAGAAGTTTGATCTCTCATATGAGAATCAATACCTCTAGATGCTTGGTAATATATGGCGGGTAAAATATGATAATTCATAAATTAATAATAAATAATCATGGTGACGTCAAATGGATGTTTGGCATAGTAATTGGACTATGGGTGTGCCAAGCAAGAATATTGACGTCTAGTTTGAGGATCGGTGATATAAGGCTGCGTTCACAAAAAACCGGTTAGGGGGGCTTGAGGAATTCAAGGGGGGATTCGAAAATTTTGGGGTAGTAGAGGGGGGACTTGAAAAAAATTTGCTCTACCTGTAGGGGGGGACTTGAACATTTTTGGTTCCCTTTTATGTTTTACATTTTCCCATTCCAAGTTTTTGTAGGTAATTTAATGAAAATGAATACCATTTTTATGTCATCCAATTGTTGTAATGTTAGTAATAATTCAACAAAATCTAGAACCACTTCCATGACTTTTATCTCGAAAAAAATCGAAACATGTGTGATTTGTCATAAAAAACAAACTTGAGCCTAGTAACAGGGCAGAAGCTGCAACTGTTAATGATTTCTGCAAAATTTCTCTGCAATATAACAACTACAGTTTCTTGCTATCTCCCTATAGCATGCTCAAACACACAATATTTAGTTTGTCGACAAAGCCTGTATATATAAATATGTATTAGGTGATATTTAAATTTGAGTCCAGACTGACAGTCAGTTGTCAGTGATACAAATGCATGGTACACATACATAGGCTGTGATAGCAAGCAGAATACTGGACAATTCAACATGCTGTAGGGAGTAGAACAAGAACGCAGTTGTAAAACTGAACAAAAATATCGTCAACATTAGCAAAGTTAATACAGCTACTGTCTACGGGTAGTGTCACTATCATTAATGCTCTGCTACTGTAGTGTCACTGTTACTGCATACCTGAACAGTGACAGAGATAGCTCTGACTCTGATGTACATGGTATTTGAAGAAGAGTTTGGGTCAAATGACGCTCATGACAGTGAAACATACTTATACACAAGATCAGGCCCGAGAGCAACACACGGAAGAACACATGGAAATTTTTGAATTCTGGCATATGAGAATAATCAAATATTAAAGAAAAAAGATGGGGTCACCATGCTTGATTTTCTAAATTTTCACATTCTTGTCATAAAATGATACAGAAGTAAAAACTTTGAACAGTGAAGACTAAATGAAAAAATATTTGACCAAATGGAATTATTTATTTTTTAACCAAATTTACAATTATAACACCAAAAATTTCAGAGATTAAAACATTTATTTGATGGAATATTTTAACCTTCCAATATTGTCAATTTTGAGAGCATCTAATTCATATATGTCTTGTAGTTTTGAAACACATTTTTGGTAGGTCACTGTGCTCAGTTTTTTACAATATGGCAATAAGCCAGAATTCACAATTTGCCTACTCTCTCATGATTGTCATTTTGTGTGCTCTTCGGCAGGAGCAGTTCATCTGGCCAATGTTGGATTAACTCAAGTTGGCTTTCAGACCAATAAATCTCAAAAATTCGCTGATGCATTTAAAGAACTTGCCTTGGGAATATGACTATACAAAGTGCTAATACAGGTAGTGTTGAACACCTGTGAGCAGAACGGAGCAATACATGTTTATTTTTCTGCGCTCACATCCTTTACAAATATGCGGGCCTGTGATAGTTGGGGAGGGGGACTTGAAAAATTTTGACCATATAGAGGGGGCCATTTGAAAATGTTTTAGGGTACTGAAGAGGGATCTGAAAAAAAAAGATTTCAATCGCGATTCCTCCAGCCCCCCCCCCCCCCCCCAATCGTTAATTGTGAACGCAGCCTAAGGCACGCTAAATAAGTAACTTCTAACTTTGAGTGGAATTGACGATGTGGGTCCACGAACATATGGTCTTTGAAAATGACGTCACCTCCATGTATGGCAATTAGAAACGACTTATTTCAAGCAATGATGCCAACAATTCAAAACATATGATTCCATGATATCGTGACTATTTCGTGCTCGGGACAGTTTTTGTGCATCGAACATTGAAAAGCAAGCGATAATTTACCGTGTAACCGATCAGCTCGACACATCCCCGCAGACACATCCCTGGGACACATCAGATTGCATAAGCTGTAACGTTTCAACTCATTTATGGGCGATTACCTGTTGAGTGAAGTAAAGGTTCTTATTACATCATAAACCAATCAGGACCAGGTATTACATCGTAAACCAATCAGGACTAGGTATTAAATCGTAAACCAATCAGGATCAGGTATTACATCATAGACCAATCAGGACCAGGTATTACATCGTAAACCAATCAGGACCAGGTGTTACATCATAGACCAATCAGGACCCGGTATTACATCATAAACCAATCAGGACCAGGTATTACATCGTAAACCAATCAGGACCAGGTATTTCATCATAAACCAATCAGGACTAGGTATTACATCGTAAACCAATCAGGACCAGGTATTACATCATAAACCAATCAGGACTAGGTATTACATCGTAAACCAATCAGGACCAGGTATTACACAGTAAACAAATCAGGACTGGACATTACATAATAAGCGAATTAGGGCCTGGCATGAAAAGACCTAAATGCAGTAGAAATGATAATATCATACTCTGCGAAAATGTTTGAAAGAATCTGTGTTGGAAGCTGGCCCCACTACTTGAGTGTCCAATAAGTTGTTCACTGCACTGTGGTGTTTGGACATGGATAGTAAGGATAGCTGAATGCCTATACATACTTTAACAACAACCTCCCGAATCATGATTTATCCATAAATTTAATTCAATTGATAACTATAAAATGAATTAAGCTTAATGTATTAAAAACGGAGACACATTTTTCTTTCTTTTATGTTTGTTCAAATCAACAGGTCAAATTCTACCCAGAGGCATATTCCAGACATCGCGTTATTCGTTATTCCATGCGTCATCCATAATTTGTGTTCTGTGTCAACGGTATAATGTTTCGATTTTGTTCGGTTAATTTTATGTTACAGTCAGTCGTTGTTTTTATTTTATCGTGTCAAACGATGGAAAGCACACACTCACTTCCTTTTACATTTTATTTCCTACCATTTTATTTATTGTTAAGGTGTTTATCTTGGTATATTCATTCACTAAGCTTTATTCACTTTGGTTGACCTCTATTACATATATCCGTCATCATATTTTAGCCGTAGAGATTTTCTTTTTAAGTCGACGTATAGACAAACCCTTTCTGAGTGGAAGGATTTATATATTATCATACTTGACGCATTTCCCGCCTTTTAATTTGCATAGCAGTAACACTGTAAACATACTCGGGGATTACAGAAAATCTTTTCTTTTGTCTAATATCGATATGATTTTGGATTACTATTGTGCCGTCTTTTCCGTACATTTCCTTTATCTCTTGTTCTAACGATTTTTCGATTTTATCAGGTTTCTTATAGATCAACTTGTCTGTAAGAGGCTATCTTAAGACGTTTGTAAGTGGCTGTCTTAAGACGTTTGTAAGTGGCTGTCTTAAGACGTTGAAGAGGACGAAACGAAATTTTAAAAAAAATATTTAGGGAAACGACGGAGATAGGAAAAGATCAGAGTAAAGACAGTAATTCTTTCATTTGGACACCTCGTGTAACTGTAATTAAAAATCCATGTCATTTCTCGATTTCATCCCCGATACGGTGACAGTCTTCAGTCTAAGCAGTCAGGGTGGATCGCCAAAGACATCAATAAAGTCATAGGTAATGTATAGTAATAGAAAGTTTACTGCAAAATAACAAGAAACAAAATCAAATTTTAATTAAAGGCTCCCCTTTGAAAAATTTGCAGACTTGGGAGAGACGAATTATGAATGGAAGATAATTCATCAGAACTACAGGAGACACATCAGAGACCAAGCATTCTGAGAGATTGTAAATTTAAGACTGTTTAAAGTGAACAATCAAATGAGTGACCCTTTAAACGTTTACGTCAGGTAAAATCTATATTCAGAGAATAATAAGGGAAATTATGGTTGCAAAATCGGCAACTCAATCATCCTAAAGTGAAGTCTGCGTGAAAAAAATGACTGAAAACGAGGCTCCGCGCTGATGGCCATCGGCCTCAGCCCACCAAAAATTTGAGTTGATTTAATGACATCCTGGATCTTTGAAAACAAGAATCTTGAATGCTGTCACCTCTACGTATGGTAATTAGATAGTAACTTGGCAATGGTGCAGAAGAAGCGAAAACGTACCAGGTCATAAAAATTACGGTCCATTGAAGCCGATTTATGCTCTGTTTAAACATTGCCACCATTCCCCGACCCCCACCCCTCCCCGCGCATCCTGCTGTAGGTTTTGTAGTCATCTCATTACAATTAAGCGTATAGAGACTGTCTTGTTTTCTTTCTTTTTAATTTGTGCTTATCCTTTTTACTGGTCTTTGGTCAGTGTTGGATTTGGCAAGGACAGCAGACGTGAAAAGCAAAACAATAGCGAGCACATTTGTACATCTGATTTCACTAAGGGGGTTGTTATTATTTAGGCTACGGTTTGGGGTAGGAGGAATTAATCTGAGGGGTCACTTAAAAAATGAAGGCTACAACGGGGTTGCTAAAAATGTGAAGAGAAAGAAGGGGGTACTCAGTTTTTGGTGCAAAATAAATTGAAATGCCTCAGAGCACCATTTCACACATCAATTTAACACAATTTTCGATGCAAGAGGGGACACCCGTTCCCCTTGGCGTGTTCTACCAGTTTTATTTAGTAAAAAAACAAATTAAAAGGTCCTTAATAATGCTGTATTTTTGTAAATTTTACAAATAAATGTATTGATATTTAACTGTTCTAAGTAGGAGGGTCAGTCAAAATGTCTGCGTTAGAGAGGGAGTTATTCAAATTCATCAAGGTTGGCAGGGGGGTTACTCGAAATTTCGGAGTTTCCGATGAAATTCCTCCGAACCGTACCCCAGGCCGTAAAAAATGAAAGTTCCTAAGAGTGGGTTCTTAATGTTGGAGACTACAAATCAAATTCTTTGTGAACAGGGTTTCGTAATCACCTGACATTATAGTAATTATGTGATATGTCTGTAGATATTTGCTCTGACCATGACACTTCACGAGTATAGTGTTCAGTGCGTCACCTTCCGTAATGAGAGTAACGAATGAATATTTTTTCATAGATCTCAAGGAAATCATCATCACCTGCCAAATGGTGTTTATTCTCGCTTCTCGGCCTTTTGGCTAAGATCATGTGTAGTATCTGTTCTTATCAGCTTAAATCTGATACGCTGCTCATCGAGCAGTTCGATGTTTAACAAATTCTCACAGATATACTGTACCTTCTTACAGACCAACTAAAACATGTAATTACTTTATTTATCAACAGTTTACCTCCTGTTTTTCACGAGATCACTTTTTTACAGCATTTTAATCAAACGCTTGTGCTGGATTTTGCAGCGTTGTTTTTTTCATTGTACAGGGTCTTGCCGTTTGTTTACCAAATTATTCTCATTTTTCTAATCATGCTTTTTATTTTGCCTTTAAAGCCATTTAATGTATTTTGAGTTTTATTTGTTAAAATATTTGATTTCATTTTACATTGGTCCTCCCTGGAAATCGTACATTTTGACAGAGGGAGCTAACCAGGATAAATATGAATAAATAAATAAATAAATAAATAAATAAATAAATAAATAAATAAATAAATAAATAAATAAATGAATGAATGAATGAATGAAAATAAAGTCATGTGGGCCTCCCTGAAATTAATGTAACCGTACCTTGTCGATCTAGGAAGCGTTTAGGAAATAGACCAGTAAAGTATTGCGGTGCCTTCTTCAAATTAATTGAACACCCTCCTACTAAAAGAGTAGACGATACAAATACCAACCAACCCCTCAATGCCATCGATAGATTTAATTTTGAATGCTTTGTCGATATTCTGTTATTTTTGCTATTTAAAGTTACGTTTAAATGTTCAGTGCTTGGCTTGGATTCACAGTCTGTACATGTTTTTGAATAAGTAAATTCAAAGTAGATTTCAATTTTCAACGATAGCAATGAACAATGCCGTTACATGTATGTACTCTTTAAGTGTCTTGACACTAACATGAGTGGAAATGATTTTCCCAGAACCCCCTTTGCTTCGTCAGGTATTATCACGAGGAATGTCTAGGAAGGTTCAAGAAGTTTTCCTTGTAATACTTGTGTGCTGATGTCAATTTCATTGAAAACGTCGTCGTGATCTTGATCAGGGCGGCGTATCTATAGCTCTGACGTGTAACAGTACAGTGTAGAGTTTTAAAATGATATCAATTATGTCTCTTCATTACGAGCTGATTGTAATTTACATCAGAGTCCTCATAAAAATACATCACTGATCAGAAGAAAATCATCATATTTAATTGCTTTGATTGTTTCTCCCTCAGTGAATGGTCGGCAAATCCAGACCATACTCATCGATTTCTCTACTGAATTGCAATGGGGCTTACTTTCAAGCAAAAATTTGCATTTCCACTAAGATTTACTTTCCTTTAAATAAAACCTTTATTTGGAATTCCTTCAGACCACTGACAATGCCAGAATGTACGGCTATGTAGGGGTCATGAACTGACCAATTACACCGCTATAGTTAACCTCTGCTCCTTGGTACGGGAGAAACAACCAGTAAATATACCTGCCCTATTGCAAACATGACAATGCATCAATATCGTATTATTGTGGTTGTACTCTTACTGCAGCTTGATACCGCCACACATTTGTCTTACAATAAATTGTACATATTGAATATTTATTTATTTAAAAAGAGTACAACAGTTCAAAACATATCCATTGTACATTTCTCACTGGTTGCACTCCAATATTAATGCCACTTGACGATCAACGGCACGTTCTCTCTAAAGATAAACCTGGTTCCTTAAAATGTACAGCTATCAAACAGCCAATAGTGAACTTTTAGATAAAAAAAGTCATAGTTTCTAAAAATTTGTGACAAGACAAGCCTTTATAGATTTGCCACGGTAAGATTAAGATCTCAATAAGGCAGCTCATACTTCTATTCAAACTATAAGCTAAAGTGAAAAGAAACGTGTAGCGAATTATCTATTTCACAGACAGTCTAAAAACATAAACTTGGTGGACTTTTTTGAAAATCAAATTCCCGCCAAAACTCTTTACACTGCAATTAGTTAAGCCTAAGTTTAGGTGTTATATTATTTTTCTGGAAGCATGCAGCCCAAAATTTTGGCAAACGTAACACATCAAAATCGGCGGTCCAACATACCACAGAGGGCGCTGTGACGTGCTTCACCACTTGGTCACTGTATATTAAAGCGCAGTGGTGGTCGCGCTGCGCATGCTCCTGAAGGGGGTCGCCCCTGATGAAAACATATCAAAGAATGCCGCACTAGGTTATTACGGGTTGATTATTATGTTTGCGATATTGCCGCTTGTTAAAATGGCTTCTGATCAGTCACAAGCATACAAACTTACCTAATGTAACACGCAAGAAAAGGTGAAATTAATCTGAGTTAAATATCTGCTGAATATTGAACAGTAACTACACGTTGGATTGAGATCACATTTGATCATTATTTTCTTGAATCAGTTGAATGGGCTCGGCTACAGTCATCGCTGAAGCCATGGAGCTAAACACTTACCCGTACGTGTGTATATGCCAACAGAATATCAATGACCGGGCTCTAGTCTACAACATCGCCAACAGGAGTACTATTGCCAATAACGCGAGCTACAGAAATCTACAGCTCGCAGAGCAATTCCTGGGCCCGCTGCAGCAAGAAGCATCTGTTCCGTGGTCTGCATGAACGCAGCGCGCTACAGTCGGCTGTGGAGAATGCAACTCCACTACGGAGTTTACCCCGTCGGGGTGCAAACGAGAATTCCGAGCACAGATATCAAGTCAAGTGAAGGACATTTCATAGGTCTTCTTGTTATTTGGGGTTATCTCATTTGAAAGAGGATTCAGACCTACCCGGCAATCAGGAGGTACAACAACGAAGTTTGCGTAGCATCGGTAGGCCTAGCCTACACTAGCTAGCCGTTGGATCACTGCCATCGACCGTGCATAGGATCTCTCGATAGGTCCCTATGGAAGACCGGTCACGACATGCGACATGCGACCTGCGACTTCAAAACTGCGACCTGCGTCCCGCGAGTTTGAAACATGCGACCTGCGACTTCGGCATTTAGACCTAGGGGACTGGTCAGTTTCTTCGGCCTGGGGGGGGGCCGGTGGATTATTTTTTGCCGACGTCTAAAAGTGGCTGACCCCCCCTATTCCAAATTTTGAAAACAGGGTGACCCCCCCCCTATTCCAAATTTCTAAAACAGGGTGACCCCCCCCCGGGCGCGACAAAGGTAAACAAAAGATGGACATAAATTATATATATATATATATATATATATATATATATATATATATATATATATTATATTTTACATTTTACATATATTTATATTTTAAATAGTCATTCTATGTTTTAGTGAAATTGTTGACATGTCAGTTGTAAGATAGGAATTTCAAAGTGTCAATCTTAAAGTTTAAATACAGTACATTTTGAATGAGCTGTATTTTGAATGAGCTGTGAATGTATTTCACACTTTCTCTGCTTAACCAGATGTCCTGAACTGTTGTACAGAAATGGATGTCAATCATTAATATCAAAGAGGAAAAAGCAGTGAATCAAAAACTTTGATGGGTGTTAAGACTTGCCAATCATCCAATTAAATCTACTGAGGAGCCATAGAGAGCTTTTTTAGCCAAATCTGATGTGTACAGTGTCTGAGAGGACCTTTTCTTGTGTAACATTGAAACCATAAAAGCACAGCTAATAATGACAAAAACTGCCTTTTTTAACTGTTATTTTGTTCATAAAAAAGCATCTTTCTACAGAAAAACTATGAAACAAAGGAAAATAATTGCATCAATGAGAAGGAAAGATATCTTGTCATTTTTCTATCTCTAAAATAAGTCACTGTATCAGATATATATTGTGAAATATTTGTGCATGTTGCTTTCTCATACTGAATTCTCACAGAGAGAACAGAAAAGTATCAGGAATTTGTCATCCTTTTCATATGAAATGCAGATTTCATAATGGTACACTTTCACTTAGCAAACATCAAGATATCTCTGAAAGTATGGCGCCCGAAGGGCGAGCCAAAAAATATGAAACATCCTGATATCTCTGATATATATGCCTTGTATATTAAAGTCATGCACCTGAAGGGCATGCTGAAAGATGTATGATATATTAAAGTAATGAGCTTGAAGAGCACGCTGAAAAATATTGAACATACAGATATCTCTGATGTATGTATGCTTGATATGTTAAAGTTGGGCGTGCTGAAAATATGACTGATTATTAAAGTTACGCGCCCGAAGGGCGCGCCGAAAAATACAACTGAATGATGAATTTTGTGGCTGACACTAGCATTTTAGGCAATGATGAGCCTGTGTCAAAATTCAAAAACACACTGACCCCCCCTATTGGGCATTTCAAAAACATGGTGACCCCCCTATCACCAAAGTCAAAAACAGGGTGAACCCCCCCCCCCCCCATGAATCCACCGCCCCCCCCCAGGCTGAAGAAACTGACCAGTCCCTAGGTGTAACCTGCGACTTCACAACAGCGACCTGCGTGTTTGTCAAACTGCGACCTGCGACTTCACAACTGCGACATGCGACAACAACACGTAACGTTTCATGGTGTTTTCTTCAGTATTAGATTGGAGGCGTCTTGCGTGAACTTTAATCCTTTGAGCGCCAAAGTCTATTTTTGTCCCCTTTATATAATAAACCCCTGTCAATTTTTCTCCAATTTTTGCAAAAAAATTGGGAAAAACCTGTAGCCAATGAAATGTGATGTCGATTTGGTCCAAAATTATCAAAAAATTACAGAAAAATCATACAATTGGTAAAATTTTGCACTAAAATTTTGGTGGGAGAAAATTACAGCGCTCAAAGGGTAAAACGTGGAAAGGAGATTTAACGTTCAACATCGATCAATTAATAAGCCATTGCTTTCGCTTTGGTAAATCGTTCACCAAGTCTGGCAAAACTCAATTCATGTACACACCAGTTCACTCATTTTCATCTGGAGAGATAATTTTATGACGGAAATGTTGACAGTCCGTGTTAATGCATGGACAATAATATGCTACGTGATAGGCATTTATATGTTTATATTATAATTTCAAATTATTTTAGATATTCTTCGTCTGCCTTACCTCGCTTCTTTCCTTATGTTATCGACAAACCTTTTGATTTTTAGAAATCTCTGGTATTTATCCTCATTTCACTGTGGTATAACCATCTAGCTGTCTGTTTAATTCATCAGTTGTCCCCCTGTATCATAACTGCGTCAGTGTCATTGCAAACATTCGAATTTTCAGTTATTGTCGTTCATTTTCTAACATTTCCAGTTTTGTTCCAATTCTCTAGTGATTGATCATCGGATGTTGCCATCTTTTCGTCTATATTTCATTTTTACTTTTCGTCAAAAAATCGAATTGATCCAACTTTTGTTCAGTTGAAAAAATAAAAATATTCTTACTGGTTAACTTCGGACTACATTTGTCTACACAAATAACATATGCAAAGTAAAGCAGTTAAAATAATACTGATATTGACAGAAGTGCAAACATATTTGCTAACCATGAATAGCCAGAGACCGACTCAAGTTCTTTATAGATAACGCGAGTTAAAACTGTAAAACAGGACATAATTAAACCCTCCTACAATCCT
This sequence comes from Ptychodera flava, assembly GCF_041260155.1. Taxonomy (NCBI): domain Eukaryota; kingdom Metazoa; phylum Hemichordata; class Enteropneusta; family Ptychoderidae; genus Ptychodera; species Ptychodera flava. The sequence goes on from NC_091938.1 coordinate 132,921, forward strand.
ATTTTCAGTCTTTAAGCCTAATATGTACATACTATAATATGTACATATTATTTTTTGTGTGTATATAATATTTTAGATCATGTAGGCAGAAAAGTTCCAGAAACTATTAAACACTGATGTAGACGTTTAAAACCCTATTGCTATTGCATTATTTCAGATCGGTTTGCCTTTCGTAAGAAGAAAAATAAATTTGTGCTCTTCGTTTGTGGAATTCTCTACCGTCACAGCTTCATGCACTTCTATCGCTGGTTGAATTCTTTCGCTGGCCGATTTTTGCGTAGGCCAGCGGTGCGAAAATAATGCTCTGGTCGCGAGAATGCGGTAAACCGGCTGTTTTAATATAGTGCAATGGTGTCCCTCGTGTTTTTCAGGCTCGTGTTCAGAGCAATGGTGCGAACAAATCAAGACTGATATCGCAGTTTGACAAACACGCAGGACGCAGGTCGCTGTTGTGAAGTCGCAGGTTAGGCCTACACCTTGGTCTAAATGCCGAAGTCGCAGGTCGTATGTTTCAAACTCGCAGGACGCAGGTCGCAGTTTTGAAGTCGCAGGTCGCATGTCGCATGTCGTGACCGGTCTTCCATAGGTCCCTATGTGTAGCCGTAGCCTAAGAGAAGAAAGTTTAAGAAATGACTGACATATGCTGGTTTTACTGTGACGTGTATTCGCTCAATTTTGAGACAGCAAGTAATGTATGCAAGAGATATGTTTCTCTGTTTTTCGTGCGCTGTTGTTGCTAGCCTTTGCCTTACACTCCGCTGTGCAAATATGTGTTTCCATTTTCCATGTTAACCCCCTTTGTATATGGGCCGGTGGCCTTGAAATACAAATAAACGTGCACTATGAGTGCACCTGAATCTGAATCTGAATCTGATGTGTAGCCGTGCAATTTTCCTGCCAAATGCCGCGAAAACCCGCTCGTTTTGTCTATTGCTTCCTGTCATTTCACTATGTCTTGCCACATATTACTAGAAGAAGTTAGAAATGTTGATCAACAGTGGGTCGTGGGCCAAGTCGTCGCCGGGCGGTACATTGTGGGACCGGATTCTCTTATATCCGTGTACATCAACACGGTGACCGTCTCTCTTATCGAAGCAACAGCATCTCCCGTGTCCTGCTCTGGCTTGCCGCCGATCATGGTCTTGAGTGTAATTTTTGTGTCAGCTTGTTGCTGGTTTACATATAAACAATGTTGATCATTTCAGTGATGTATTTTTACTGTACCGTACATAGCATTGTGTACAACCAGCGTGACCGCGCGCGATCAAACCCATTTGTTCACTGTGACTGCATGAAGTAAACTCAGTGACATAATGTGCCCAGTAGGCCTATAGTGTCTCAATGTTCATAGCCTTACATGAGTTTATAGATAGAAATACACCAATGAAGTTCGTTTCCGATCTTAATATTTTACTATTGCATGATGTTGAGTCTTATAAAGGCATTAACAAAGGAGGGACCGCTCCCATCGTACTCCGATTGAAGTTGAGAAGACAATGTTTACAAAAAATTATGTTTATCAACAGAAAATCGCGCAAGCGCAGCGCGACGACCACGTACTGCGCTTTAAACACGGGCGCGCTCTCCAGTAATATTTGCCTTCAAACAAAAACTTCTCATAAAATCAATATGAAAAATCAAAAGAATAATATTTGTGCACGATCTCGCTTCTGATTTCCCCTTATTCGTTATTTCTTTCTTTCTTTGCCACTGAATTACCATATTCGGCCGCTGGGTTTAGTGAGCCGTCATTATTTACGGCCTGGGGTTCGGAGGCATGTGAGGGGGTCACTCAAAAAATTGAAAACTTTAAGGGGGTTGCTCAAAGTGTGAAGAGGAAGAATGGAGGGTTACTCAATGTTTAGTGTGAAATAAATTGAAACACCTCTCAGATTGCATCATTCCACACATCAATTTCTCAAAATTTTCGATGCGAAAGTGGGGACATACCCCAGTCGTGCTCTCCTCAATGAGGTATTCTAACAGTTTTACTAGAAATAGGCAAATCTCAGATTGCACCAGATTGCACCATTGTATACATCAATTTCTGAAAGTTTTCAAACGATCTAGAACAAAACTGAACTGTTGTGAATTCATCCTGTTATATTTTCATTGACTTCAGTTCAATAACTATTTTGACATTTAACCATACCGTATTCAGGCTTTTCATTAGAAGCTGGCAGCTGGAGAAGTGACACAAGAAAGTCACAGATTTTCCATTCCTGCATATTCTTTGGTCTTCAATCTCTGGCAAACTGAGAACTGTTTTTTACAAAATGTATTGTCATTGTTTGTTTTTGAATATTGTGACTCAAACACTGATCATGCAAAAAATGTAATAAAAATATCAGTGTTCAAAATGTAATTTTCAAACAATTGAAACACCCCTCAGATTGCACCTTTACGCACATTAATTTCTCAAAATTTTCGATAAGACAGAAGGGATCCCTCTCGTGCTCTCCCCTTGGGTGTTCTAACAGTTTAAATCAATAAAAAAAGTTAAAAACACCTCTCAGATTGCACCAGACTGCACCATTGCACACATCAATTTCTCAAAATTTTCCATGCAAGATAGGGGACAGCCCCCTCTGACACTTTCCCCCCAGCCTCTCGCGTGTTCCCCCCCTGTACTTTCAAATTCTGCCCTGTCAGATATCCCATGGCAGTGAAAACCGTATCATGATACCCATCCAAGTTAAACAATACTATATTGTTGGATACTGGTTATAGCGTGAGCTTTTATATCTGTATTTCGTTGTCACTTTGAATTTCATTTTGTTGGTTTCACCTTTTTCAACTGTCATGAGATAACCGATGATAACCTAGTTTCTTTACTATTGCTGTATTTACCGTATGTCAATTTTACAAATGCATGTATCGGTATTAACTTTTCTAAGTGGGATGGGGGGGGGGGGTTAGTCAAAATTTCTGAGTTGGCGAGGGGGTTACTCAAATTCGGCATGGTTGGCGGGGGGGGGGGGTACTCGAAATTTCTGAGTTTCCGATGAAATTCCTCCAACCCCCAGGCCGTAAATAATGTCGGCTCCTTTATAATTCTACGATGATTATATTGCCTTAAAACGATTGTACTTGAGTTCGAATAGACGTATATAAAAATCGTACTTGAGTTCGAATAGACGTATATAAATCGAACTTGAGTTCAAATAGACGTATATAAAAATCGTACTTGAGTTCGAAATGAACGTATATAAAATCGTACTTGAGTTCGAATAGACGTATATAAAAATCGTACTTGAGTTCGAATAGACGTATATAAAATCGTACTTGAGTTCGAATAGACGTATATAAACATAGGGCCAAAGTCCCTGAAGCTACTATAGACATGGATACAAAATTAAGTATTTCCTGACTGTATGAAATTATCTCACTAAGATCATCCTAGGGACCTGTAAACCAAATATTAAAGCTGTCTGACCAGCGGTTTTGAAAAAACAAGCGACTCAACAGTTGACAGAGCTCTGCTGTGTTATGTCGAGAATAACCTTTTGTGACACATGTATTGATGAAGAAGGTGGATATCTTTGATAGCTCATTTCAGGATGGCCTGACCAAAAATGGAAAAAAAATTCTGTAAAGATACAGATTTGCATATTTCATCACAATTTTAACAAATCTAAGTTGGGTTATCCCTAGGGACCTGTATACCAAATAACAAAGCTGTCTGACCAGTGGTTATGAAGAAGAAGATTTTTTACCAAAAACGCCTTTTTGGGAGCTAATTTGGATATTTTCAACAATATCAAAAATTAATAAAAAGAGTTTCTCAAAATCATATATTTTATCCACACAACAAATATCCAATCAGTAAGTACTGCAGTTCTCAAGATATTTGAGTGGACGGACGCCTCACTAACGGATATACATACATACATACATACATACATACATACATACATACATACATACATACATACATACATACATACATACTGACAGTGCACGCCGGACAGATACCCATCCCAATACTATATAGCTTCTATAGACTATATTAGTCTATAGTAGCTAATAAACGAGAGTTAATTACATTCTAATTGAAGTAAACAAGACTTGCTTAAATCAAGATTTTCATCATAAAAAGACAGCATATCTGTCAGGTTATAAAGAATCTTAAGCTGGTTATCTTTTTATCAGTATTTTCATCCTATAACCAAGCACATTTTAACTTTCAAATTATCATTGTAAGTAAGTTCTGTTGAATAAGTTGAGACTGTACGTACTCAGAGAAAGCACACTGAAGAGACAAATGTTTGAAACTTAAGAAGTTCAAGGTCATCAAAAGCATCATGTAACACTTTCATTGCACTGTTTACACAGATTGCATAATTGCTATAAATAGCACATGAGGAATCTTACAGCCCAGCTTTACCATAAAAACCCTATCACTTTGACCACTCTTTTATTGACCACTCTATTTTTTTCCTCAAAAAGTAATTTTATTTTATCCTTATCAAGTCAACCATAAATGGAAATTAGAACTTTCTCTATCTCTATTTATTTGACCACCCTATCATGACAAACTATTTTGAGCAATTTCTTTTAGATAACATACAGGGCACAATAAATGATGGTTCAGAATATGTCAAAGTTGGGATTCAGGAAAGTTGCCTTTACATGTTGTAATCCTCCAAGATGGTAAGCATTTCACTATGAACTGTCAAAAAAAGTTGAACTTTTTGATAATTCTACACTAAAATTATTTTGGTTTTGATGATTTCCTAATTAATTCAATTATTTAAAATCATATTAATTATTTTTTTCTGGGAGAATTGATAGGGTTTATACAGTACAAGAATTACATACAATGTAAGTCAAATTTTGATCAAAATTGACAAAAAAAATTCCTTAAAAATACAGATTTGCATATACTCAATGTTTAGTGTGAAATAAATTGAAACACCTCTCAGATTGCATCATTCCACACATCAATTTCTCAAAATTTTCGATGCGAAAGTGGGGACATACCCCAGTCGTGCTCTCCTCAATGAGGTATTCTAACAGTTTTACTAGAAATAGGCAAATCTCAGATTGCACCAGATTGCACCATTGTATACATCAATTTCTGAAAGTTTTCAAACGATCTAGAACAAAACTGAACTGTTGTGAATTCATCCTGTTATATTTTCATTGACTTCAGTTCAATAACTATTTTGACATTTAACCATACCGTATTCAGGCTTTTCATTAGAAGCTGGCAGCTGGAGAAGTGACACAAGAAAGTCACAGATTTTCCATTCCTGCATATTCTTTGGTCTTCGGTCTCTGGCAAACTGAGAACAGTTTTTTACAAAATGTGTTGTCATTGTTTGTTTTTTGAATATTGTGACTCAAACACTGATCATGCAAAAAATGTAATAAAAATATCAGTGTTCAATGTAATTTTCAAACAATTGAAACACCCCTCAGATTGCACCTTTACGCACATTAATTTCTCAAAATTTTCGATAAGACAGAAGGGATCCCTCTCGTGCTCTCCCCCTTGGGTGTTCTAACAGTTTAAATCAATAAAAAAAGTTAAAAACACCTCTAAGATTGCACCAGACTGCACCATTGCATACACCAATTTCTCAAAATGTTCCATGCAAGATAGGGGACAGCCCCTCTGACACTTTCTCCCAAACCTCTCGCGTGTTCCCCCCCTGTACTTTCAAATTCTGCCCTGTCAGATATCCCATGGCAGTGAAAACCGTATCATGATACCCATCCAAGTTAAACAATACTATATTGTGGATACTGGTTATAGCGTGAGCTTTTATATCTGTATTCGTTGTCACTTTGAATTCATTTTGTTGGTTTCACCTTTTTCAACTGTCATGAGATAACCGATGATAACCTAGTTTCTTTACTATTGCTGTATTTACCGTATGTCAATTTTACAAATGCATGTATCGGTATTAACTTTTCTAAGTGGATGGGGGGGGGGGGTTAGTCAAAATTTCTGAGTTGGCGAGGGGGTTACTCAAATTCGGCATGGTTGGCGGGGGGGGGGGTACTCGAAATTTCTGAGTTTCCGATGAAATTCCTCCAACCCCCAGGCCGTAAATAATGTCGGCTCCTTTATAACTCTACGATGATTATATTGCCTTAAAACGATTGTACTTGAGTTCGAATAGACGTATATAAAAATCGTACTTGAGTTCGAATAGACGTATATAAATCGAACTTGAGTTCAAATAGACGTATATAAAAATCGTACTTGAGTTCGAAATGAACGTATATAAAATCGTACTTGAGTTCGAATAGACGTATATAAAAATCGTACTTGAGTTCGAATAGACGTATAAAATCGTACTTGAGTTCGAATAGACGTATATAAACATAGGGCCAAAGTCCCTGAAGCTACTATAGACATGGATACAAAATTAAGTATTTCCTGACTGTATGAAATTATCTCACTAAGATCATCCTAGGGACCTGTAAACCAAATATTAAAGCTGTCTGACCAGCGGTTTTGAAAAAACAAGCGACTCAACAGTTGACAGAGCTCTGCTGTGTTATGTCGAGAATAACCTTTTGTGACACATGTATTGATGAAGAAGGTGGATATCTTTGATAGCTCATTTCAGGATGGCCTGACCAAAAATGGAAAAAAAATTCTGTAAAGATACAGATTTGCATATTTCATCACAATTTTAACAAATCTAAGTTGGGTTATCCCTAGGGACCTGTATACCAAATAACAAAGCTGTCTGACCAGTGGTTATGAAGAAGAAGATTTTTTACCAAAAACGCCTTTTGGGAGCTAATTTGCATATTTTCAACAATATCAAAAATTAATAAAAAAAGTTTCTCAAAATCATATATTTTATCCACACAACAAATATCCAATCAGTAAGTACTGCAGTTCTCAAGATATTTGAGTGGACGGACGCCTCACTAACGGATATACATACATACATACATACATACATACATACATACATACATACATACATACATACATACATACATACATACATACATACATACATACATACTGACAGTGCACGCCGGACAGATACCCATCCCAATACTATATAGCTTCTATAGACTATATTAGTCTATAGTAGCTAATAAACGAGAGTTAATTACATTCTAATTGAAGTAAACAAGACTTGCTTAAATCAAGATTTTCATCATAAAAAGACAGCATATCTGTCAGGTTATAAAGAATCTTAAGCTGGTTATCTTTTTATCAGTATTTTCATCCTATAACCAAGCACATTTTAACTTTCAAATTATCATTGTAAGTAAGTTCTGTTGAATAAGTTGAGACTGTACGTACTCAGAGAAAGCACACTGAAGAGACAAATGTTTGAAACTTAAGAAGTTCAAGGTCATCAAAAGCATCATGTAACACTTTCATTGCACTGTTTACACAGATTGCATAATTGCTATAAATAGCACATGAGGAATCTTACAGCCCAGCTTTACCATAAAAACCCTATCACTTTGACCACTCTTTTAATTGACCACTCTATTTTTTTCCTCAAAAAGTAATTTTATTTTATCCTTATCAAGTCAACCATAAATGGAAATTAGAACTTTCTCTATCTCTATTTATTTGACCACCCTATCATGACAAACTATTTTGAGCAATTTCTTTTAGATAACATACAGGGCACAATAAATGATGGTTCAGAATATGTCAAAGTTGGGATTCAGGAAAGTTGCCTTTACATGTTGTAATCCTCCAAGATGGTAAGCATTTCACTATGAACTGTCAAAAAAAGTTGAACTTTTTGATAATTCTACACTAAAATTATTTTGGTTTTGATGATTTCCTAATTAATTCAATTATTTAAAATCATATTAATTATTTTTTTCTGGGAGAATTGATAGGGTTTATACAGTACAAGAATTACATACAATGTAAGTCAAATTTTGATCAAAATTGACAAAAAAAATTCCTTAAAAATACAGATTTGCATATACTCAATGTTTAGTGTGAAATAAATTGAAACACCTCTCAGATTGCATCATTCCACACATCAATTTCTCAAAATTTTCGATGCGAAAGTGGGGACATACCCCAGTCGTGCTCTCCTCAATGAGGTATTCTAACAGTTTTACTAGAAATAGGCAAATCTCAGATTGCACCAGATTGCACCATTGTATACATCAATTTCTGAAAGTTTTCAAACGATCTAGAACAAAACTGAACTGTTGTGAATTCATCCTGTTATATTTTCATTGACTTCAGTTCAATAACTATTTTGACATTTAACCATACCGTATTCAGGCTTTTCATTAGAAGCTGGCAGCTGGAGAAGTGACACAAGAAAGTCACAGATTTTCCATTCCTGCATATTCTTTGGTCTTAAGTCTCTGGCAAACTGAGAACAGTTTTTTACAAAATGTGTTGTCATTGTTTGTTTTTGAATATTGTGACTCAAACACTGATCATGCAAAAAATGTAATAAAAATATCAGTGTTCAATGTAATTTTCAAACAATTGAAACACCCCTCAGATTGCACCTTTACGCACATTAATTTCTCAAAATTTTCGATAAGACAGAAGGGATCCCTCTCGTGCTCTCCCCCTTGGGTGTTCTAACAGTTTAAATCAATAAAAAAAGTTAAAAACACCTCTAAGATTGCACCAGACTGCACCATTGCATACACCAATTTCTCAAAATGTTCCATGCAAGATAGGGGACAGCCCCTCTGACACTTTCTCCCAAACCTCTCGCGTGTTCCCCCCCTGTACTTTCAAATTCTGCCCTGTCAGATATCCCATGGCAGTGAAAACCGTATCATGATACCCATCCAAGTTAAACAATACTATATTGTTGGATACTGGTTATAGCGTGAGCTTTTATATCTGTATTTCGTTGTCACTTTGAATTCATTTTGTTGGTTTCACCTTTTTCAACTGTCATGAGATAACCGATGATAACCTAGTTTCTTTACTATTGCTGTATTTACCGTATGTCAATTTTACAAATGCATGTATCGGTATTAACTTTTCTAAGTGGGATGGGGGGGGGGGTTAGTCAAAATTTCTGAGTTGGCGAGGGGGTTACTCAAATTCGGCATGGTTGGCGGGGGGGGGGGGTACTCGAAATTTCTGAGTTTCCGATGAAATTCCTCCAACCCCCAGGCCGTAAATAATGTCGGCTCCTTTATAATTCTACGATGATTATATTGCCTTAAAACGATTGTACTTGAGTTCGAATAGACGTATATAAAAATCGTACTTGAGTTCGAATAGACGTATATAAATCGAACTTGAGTTCAAATAGACGTATATAAAAATCGTACTTGAGTTCGAAATGAACGTATATAAAATCGTACTTGAGTTCGAATAGACGTATATAAAAATCGTACTTGAGTTCGAATAGACGTATATAAAATCGTACTTGAGTTCGAATAGACGTATATAAACATAGGGCCAAAGTCCCTGAAGCTACTATAGACATGGATACAAAATTAAGTATTTCCTGACTGTATGAAATTATCTCACTAAGATCATCCTAGGGACCTGTAAACCAAATATTAAAGCTGTCTGACCAGCGGTTTTGAAAAAACAAGCGACTCAACAGTTGACAGAGCTCTGCTGTGTTATGTCGAGAATAACCTTTTGTGACACATGTATTGATGAAGAAGGTGGATATCTTTGATAGCTCATTTCAGGATGGCTGACCAAAAATGGAAAAAAAATTCTGTAAAGATACAGATTTGCATATTTCATCACAATTTTAACAAATCTAAGTTGGGTTATCCCTAGGGACCTGTATACCAAATAACAAAGCTGTCTGACCAGTGGTTATGAAGAAGAAGATTTTTTACCAAAAACGCCTTTTGGGAGCTAATTTGCATATTTTCAACAATATCAAAAATTAATAAAAAAAGTTTCTCAAAATCATATATTTTATCCACACAACAAATATCCAATCAGTAAGTACTGCAGTTCTCAAGATATTGAGTGGACGGACGCCTCACTAACGGATATACATACATACAAACATACATACATACATACATACATACATACATACATACATACATACATACATACATACATACATACATACATACATACTGACAGTGCACGCCGGACAGATACCCATCCCAATACTATATAGCTTCTATAGACTATATTAGTCTATAGTAGCTAATAAACGAGAGTTAATTACATTCTAATTGAAGTAAACAAGACTTGCTTAAATCAAGATTTTCATCATAAAAAGACAGCATATCTGTCAGGTTATAAAGAATCTTAAGCTGGTTATCTTTTTATCAGTATTTTCATCCTATAACCAAGCACATTTTAACTTTCAAATTAACATTGTAAGTAAGTTCTGTTGAATAAGTTGAGACTGTACGTACTCAGAGAAAGCACACTGAAGAGACAAATGTTTGAAACTTAAGAAGTTCAAGGTCATCAAAAGCATCATGTAACACTTTCATTGCACTGTTTACACAGATTGCATAATTGCTATAAATAGCACATGAGGAATCTTACAGTCCAGCTTTACCATAAAAACCCTATCACTTTGACCACTCTTTTAATTGACCACTCTATTTTTTTCCTCAAAAAGTAATTTTATTTTATCCTTATCAAGTCAACCATAAATGGAAATTAGAACTTTCTCTATCTCTATTTATTTGACCACCCTATCATGACAAACTATTTTGAGCAATTTCTTTTAGATAACATACAGGGCACAATAAATGATGGTTCAGAATATGTCAAAGTTGGGATTCAGGAAAGTTGCCTTTACATGTTGTAATCCTCCAAGATGGTAAGCATTTCACTATGAACTGTCAAAAAAAGTTGAACTTTTTGATAATTCTACACTAAAATTATTTTGGTTTTGATGATTTCCTAATTAATTCAATTATTTAAAATCATATTAATTATTTTTTTCTGGGAGAATTGATAGGGTTTATACAGTACAAGAATTACATACAATGTAAGTCAAATTTTGATCAAAATTGACAAAAAAAATTCCTTAAAAATACAGATTTGCATATTTCATCACAATTTTAACAAATCTAAGTTGGGTTGTCCCTAGGGACCTGTATACCAAATAACAAAGCTGTCTGACCAGCGGTTATGAAGAAGAAGATTTTTTACCAAAAACGCCTTTTTTGGCATTAATTTGCCTATTTTCAACAATATCAAAAAATTAAAAAAAATAGTTTCTCAAAATCATATTTTTCATCTACACAACAAATATCAAATCAGTAAGTATTGCAGTTCTCAAGATATTTGAGTGGACGGACGCCTCACAAACGGACATACATACATACATACATACATACATACATACATACATACATACATACATACATACATACATACATACATACATACATACATACATACATACATACATACATACATACATACATACATACATACAGACTGACGACAGACGCCGGACGGATACCCATCCCAATAGCTTCTATAGACTATAGTCTATAGTAGCTAAAAATCGTACTTGAGTTCGAAATGAACGTATATAGAATCCCAGACGCGACTATTTCAGAGGGAGATATTTTAATTATACCATACCAGTATTTTGATGGCGCAATTACTGTGATCTGATTGATCGAGACGTGAAAATAACTGTGCTATATTCGCAATACAGCACATTTGAACAGCCACGAGCTCTCATCTGGAGAAAAAAATCCTCTTTTGACGTTTCACGCCAGAATTTCAAATTAATATTATGATATAATAGCAATTACCCACCTAAGCAACCGGTTTACCTCTCGATTTTGACCAGTTCACTCCATATGTGCAAGTGCTATCGCTCCTGATGTCATGAACTGATCAAAATATTATGGTATACCGTCGCTGAGTGTGCTTTATTGCTTTATCATCGTGGAGTTATAATGATAATTATGTTTTAGCAAATCATAGACTTTGTATCAAAACTGTTCACGACTTATATTGCTTTTAGTGTTGTAGTTTTGTTTGGATAGTCTAGTCTTTTAGGCCTAGGTTCTATTGTTTATTTTGTGGTATGTGTACATTTCTCCAACTTGTCAAAGTGCAAACAGAAGATGGCCATCATAACATATTAGAAATTTGTTTTGTTGTCACCATGTAGGATTCCACATCTGTCCACGAAGAAAGTTCTCTTGAAGGTATAAGTGGAGGAACGGTGTAGATGGAAGAGATACAGGGACGGGACGAAACACAAGAGAAAAATCAAGGAACGGACCTTTCCAACTGGACTCTCCTCGCTTAGGTAAAACCTGCAGGGGGGGGGGGGGCAACTGAAAATCAAGCTCGGGACGTGTCTGTGAATGACTAATAAATCGATAAAATGGTTATACTGGAAAGCAAAACTGGAATTCTGAACAAATGTGAAAAGAATGATCGGTTCAAGGCGCATTTCGCTCATTTACAAACTGGTAGATCCCTAAGCTGAATATTCATCCGTTCAGGGTCGGGTTCTTTCCTTGCATTTCCTGGACATGTCATGATAGAATCACTGGTGCGGTTTATTACGTCAGCCACACTGATTGCCACACATTTGTCGTGCGTGGCGTATTGTAATTATTTAACATTAATTTTCACAAAGAAGCCAGGATTAATAAACAAACAAACAAACAAAAGCAACCAAAAAATCAACTAAACAAACAAATATAAACAAACAAATAAAAACAAAACAACTGAACAACAATGAATCATCAAAACAAACAAAGAATCAATGAGTAACAATTGTAAATAAACAAATAAACCAAAAACCTCATAAAAAATACATAAATAAATAAATAAATAAATAAATAAATAAATAAATAAATAAAAAACAGAGAACAGTATAAATTGAATGAGAAATGAAGAAATCGCCCGGAAAACACATACAACATTGACTCACTGATATTCAAAATGTGACGTGAGCCTCACTATGCAGTATACTTCAATAAGGGATGTGATTTCATGGCCGCCCATACCATGCCACTCGATGATATATTTTTTCTCTCCGAGGAGAAAAAAAAATCCATACCAGTTTGGAAGAACATAAATCGGGCTCACATATTTACTGTGTATAAAATGAATGTGCGATCAACAAGAAAGCAAATTTCCGGCGATTTCCAAAGTCATGTTGATACCATTTCTTCCCGCTTCTGCCCTTCTGCATACACCGTTTAAAATACCCAGGTTGCCCTTTGCGAGAGTCGTCAGTTCTTTGAAATTGTAAGAGTGACAATCGCCACACCATTACGCAACCCATTATAGTGGGTAACGATACTGCTGTAGTATTTTAAATATGTTGCTCGTCATTCTTTGGTGTTTATTTATTTGTTATTTAGCTATTACTTGTGTTTGTGTTTGTTTGGTTTGGTGGTTATTTAATTTGTTTTGATTTGTTTTGTTTGTTTGGTTGTTCGTTCGTTTGGTTGTTCGTTTGTTTATTTATTTCGTTATTTTTTTAGGTTTTTGTTTGTTTGTTTATCCTGGGTTCCCTGTGATTTTTACAGCCAAAATAAACATATATTGTATATTGTGCATGCAGTGGTCCTTTGGCAATGCAGTGTATTCTTATGGCAGAAGAATTTCTTCAGAACCCTATATAAACAGACATTCTTCAATAGCAAGCATAGAAAACTGCCATCTATGCCTACAGTGTCTTTACCATCCGTTCATCACACTATAGATGAACACTTTTATACACGCAGTTTGACAAAAAATGCTATCAGTCGTGTAACTATTGAGAAACAAAGTTTTAAAAATTGCCCCAACATACAAAATTGAAGATTTCATCAGTTTCAATATATCACACGAGGATAACCCAGAGGAACACGTATACCAAATATCGAAGCTGTCAGACAAGCAGCATTTGAGAAATATTTTTGACCAAACATGGCTAAAATTGTCCCAAAAATACAAAATTGTAGGTTTCATCATAATTTGAATATATTTTGATCACCCCTATGAATCTGTATACCAAATATCAAAGCTGTAATACAAGTGGTTTTTATAAAAAATATTTTTGACCAAAAATGACAAAAATTGCCTCTTAAATACAAAGTTGCATATTTCTACAGAATTCAAAGAATCTAAAATAGGGCATCTCTAAGGACCTATACCCGAAATATCAAAGCTATCTTACTTGCAGTTTTGAAGAAGAAGATTTTTAAAGATTTTTGACAAAAAATGACAATAGTTGCCTTAAAATATAAATTTGCATATTTCATCACAAATTGTACAAATCTATGTTAGGTCATTTCTGGGGACCTATATACCAAATATCAAAGCTGTCTGACCAGTGATTATGACAAAGGATAATTTTTACCAAAAACGGCTTTTGTAAGCTAATTTGCATATTTTCAACAATATAAAAAATACCCGAAAAACCGAGAAGTTGTCATAATCATATTTGCATCTACACAACAAATATCAACTTTCGGTTCTCAAAATATTTGGGTGGACGGACATCCTAACAAAAGGACATACATACATACATACATACATACATACTCAAACAGGACGCATACCCATCCCAATAGCTTCTACACTATTGTCTATGGTATCTAAAAAAAGAACGCGGCACACAATGACGGGAAACAAAAACTTCTCTCATCTTAGCCTTAATCAGTCAGAGAAATCTCAGGACAACCAAAAACCATAGAGATGAAGGGGCCAGAGACAGTTACGACTCCCAGTACTCTTACAATAAACACAAGAAATGAGGAATATGACATCGTGAAATCTAATGCGAGTATTTGAACCAATCAAATTTCTTATGCAAAATAAGAAACTGTATACTCTCAGAAGGAAATGTTTGTAAGAGTATTTTCCATTAACATATTATTTTCCGGGATATTAAAAATACTCCTATCATATCAGATTCTAATGAGAAATCAAGGTAAGTACAAAGACGAGGATTGGTTGTCTTATTAGTTTAGTTCATTTGGGGAACATCACCGTTTAACACTTTAACCTTATAATCTTTGTGATCGTCATAATCTACTGAAACGTTTCATTATTTTTTCACCCTGAGGACAGTACTGTCACTAAAGGGAAGAAAAGCCGTAACTTTGATGACACTTTCATCAAGAAAAGGAGTAAAACTTCTGTGTACTCCTCGCTGACCATATTAGGTTTGCTGTACACAATGCATGATGGAGGGTGTCAATTCCGGACTAAAATTCATTTGTCGCTGACAACATTTGACATAACACATACATAATGTGATGACAACCTTAGCACTGTGCGTTTGGCATTAGTTGAACACTGTCAATTTGAAAATGGATGACTTTGAATTTGGAAAGATGAACACTGGGGAATTTTGAGATAGTTGAATAATATGAATTTATAAAGAGTTGAATGCTGTGACTTTAGGAATAGATGCATGAAAAGTGTGCATGAACAATGTGAATTTTAGATGGTTGGACACTGTAAATTTTGCAATAGTTGAACGCTGTGATTTTAGAAATAGATGAACACTGTGCGTTAGGAAATTGCTGAACGCTTTGCGTTTATTTTGGAAATGATTTGGGAAGAGGAGGAAGAAACTGCATTTAATAGAACAAGGATACTGCACGGTCGAAGCAAATCGCCCTGGAGGTTTGATAAAGCATACTAACTGACAACTATGAAAGGTAAAAAAGTATTTTTTGCCAGACTATAAGGAAAAAGCTGCCATAGTGGGCAATGAATTAAACCCTTTTTCAACACGTTAGTTCTTATTTCAGCTAGAAGTAGCTGTAACTATTGATGCTGTCCATATCATGGTCTTACACTTGAACATGAAGCTAGTCTATTAGTTATAAAATTTATAGCACTTTTTTGTAAAATCATAAGATCTGTTGTTAATTGCCTTGAACGGAGGGTAGTACATCTGCAAGGTTTGGCCAGACCAAATTGTATGTAAAATATTTCGAGTAAAATGCCTTCTATCTACATTTTTGGCTACTCCTACTACTGGCTACTACTATGGAAAGTAAGTTTGCAGGGGAAAGTGTTATTCACGGCAGCCCTCTCCATTTGAAAGAATTCCCTCTCGCCCCCTGGTTTTCCACCCTACCCCGCGTTACGCCCCCCCGGAAACATCCTCGGCTCCCCGCTGAGAAAACCTCCACGGTCCTGCTGTCTAGTCCTCTTCGCAAATGTGTCCCTAAACCTTTCTCCTTAGCCCCCCCCCCCCCAAATTGATTTGTTTCTGGTCAGCGCGCGCATCACTTCAAAGTGTGCGCGTCAACTCTTTGTTTTCTGTTTTTCATTTGCCCCAATGGAAAAAAGGGGAAAATGCATGAAATTCCAGCCAAAATAAAACAAAAAACTGGAAAAAAATTCGCGTAATCGCATCATTTTTGCAACATGTCAATGACCATAAACAAACCTATTATTTTTTTTTTTGCCTTACAACAGGGTTTTGCCCTTCCCATCGGCTCATCTCTGGATATAATCACGGTTACTCTATACCCGTGATACAATCGAATCATCCTTCTTCCCAGGATTTATTAATCGAATCATCCTTCTTCACCAGGCTTTTTAGATTGCCCGTGAAGATAAAAAAAAAAAATTCTCTCCTCTAGTAGCTCATGAGAAAAAGTTATATACCCATTCTCGCTTGTTCGTACGAGTAAAAAATACTGCATGCGTCACCAAACAAAGAAATCACTTGCAAACATTTTTACGGATAAATTTATTGGCTGTTCCTGATCTCATCTTCTCAAAAAATGTTTGCAAACGGTATCTTTCAAGTGAAATTGTGTAGGTGGCGCTGGTAGTGATATTGCCACCACCACCATGCCTGCCTGTCCTGCTCCTTGACCGATGGAACGTACTGGACAAGTCCCGCGTACCTCTACAAAGCGATCAACCAACGTGTTACACAGCCGGTAGTCAGTTCAAGCATACTCCCTAAAACCACCATGGTTCAGTGAACGGTCGAGATCATATCCGGGACTTTACGGTCTTTGGAAGCAGTGAATTGTATGCGACGATATCCCAAACCTGTCATTTCCGACGAGTATTTTCCTCGAAGTTAATTGGGTGGCGCTATACGCGACCTAGCTGCCACCCCCACTCCTCCATGCAAGTGTGTTTTCAAGATCGACAGTGGCAAATAATCACATGGGGCTGTGTTGGTATGACTGTTCAAAAGAATACGTGGGCGGATATTAATAGAGGCCTGGATGCATTGATGTATTGCTAACTGAAAATGTTACACGGTGCTATCGTTGAGGGTTAAAACGTTTTCTGCAGTCTGCAGGAAGGAAAGAATACCTAAGTTTGCGGATGGTGTGCTGCTGTGATAAGTGTTGAAAGGAACTGATCTGAAACTGTATAGATATGAACATCAGACAGAATTATTGGGAAATGTACCAAAACTACATTCGTTCGCGATTTTGAGCCGTGATTTGAAAAATAAGATGTGGTCCTTCGGTGATCACCCCACACAGCTGTTTATTGCACCGTAGTCAAGAATGCAACAGGGAGTTACACGGAAAGAAATCAAAGAGGTTGGGAAGACCAGCGTCAATTGTGATTTTTTTAAGATGACGAAAATATACGATTAAAAAACAGTTATTGGTTAGGCGTGATTTTTTTTCGCTAGATTTTCTAAATTAAGCAATAGTGTGAAAAATATGTCATAAAAAACATTTTCTAGGTCCCTACTGAGCTTCAATTGAATTACCGTACGACTGAAATTTAGTAACCTTCCATGCATTGAAATACATGGTCATGTTTATCGCCCTTCCTATGCATATATACATATTTCAATTTTGCAAAACCAGAGAGAGAGAGAGAGAGAGAGAGAGAGAGCGCAAAAACATGACTTGGCTCAAAACAGTCTTGGCTCACAGAGATATTGGGACTTGCTTAGCTGGACTTCATCATAATGCACTGTACTTCTGAACTCCGCCGAAAACTGGCGTCACCCTTCGCACAAGGTCGTTCATGAGTTCAGCGTAACTGCTCGACCGGGGGCATCACTTGGCCGTTTATGGGTAGCGGGATTAAGATTTACGGGGTGTGTGTTTGCGATGACTCAGCTTCCTTCGGCGAATCGCCTAGACTATTGTGACGATGTACTACAATACTGCTTCCGCTGAAGTACTGAAGAAGCAGATATTCCAGATAGAAGCGCCCTCACTCTATATCTTACGACAATGGGTATGACCATGCTGGAATTTCCCGCTCGGTTCCATGTATGGACAATCCTATTACGTAGCTACTATTGTACTTTATCATGGTTGACTACAGAGAGTGCAAACACGGTCATGTGACGCACTTGTTTACCGCAATGGTGCAGAAAACGCCCCCGAACATGGCCGAAGTTTTCTTTCGCGGGAAAACTTATAAACATTTCACCAAACTTTACGCCGAAGACCCTGGTCTTAACACTATTTTGGCATTGACCGACTCTTCTCTTCACAACATGAGCGAAGTCAGTGAGAAATTGGCTTGTAAACATGACAAAATTGTTCAAATCGCCCAAAGATAAACATGTCTCGGTAATTTGGCCACTGACTGATTTGATTGGTTGGACTTTTGCGTGCCTCTAAATGACATGCGTAAAACCACCTTATTTGGAAATGGCCAGTGCTTCTTTTCATCCGATTACTATCAATCAGACCACATGGGGTTGTTTGTCATGACGTCACGGGATATATTTAGCAACAAAAGCCCAGTTCACGTGTGGTTTGCAAAGGGCTATTATTCATCTTTTCTCCTTTATGATTTCATGAATTCCAATACATAAAAGCCATAGCTCAGCACAAACTTCACGATAACTTTACTTGAATCTCTATCTCAGAAACTGTACGAATCGAGCAACACATTCCAATCGACATATTCCCGCCACTTTCTTCGGGCGATGTAGGAAGTCGCGACAGAGTAGCGAATCGTGTGATTGCAACTTGAGAAGTGTGTAACAAAAGGTTGAGTTGCTATAGAAATGGCGCAGTAGTTTGACAGGTCGTATTGATAAGAAGCCCCGCCTCCTTGTCACTCATTAATCACTGCCTGTGTTATCTCAATCACGTATCGGTCTTCAACCGACTAAAAGCAAAAAGGTGGCCCAGACTTAGTTTAGTCGATCGGTCTATTCCACTCGGGACGTTTCAGCCACCCCTTACAATATGTCTACTGCGCTAGTGTCTGCGTTCTATGACGTTGGCGATGTTCTTTACAAGGTAGGAGATACGTCAAAACTTTTACCGTGCTGTAACAATAATTGATCGAGTACAAGTTTAACAAAAAACTTTACTCAAAACTTCGTGTTTCTGTGAGATTCTGCGTCAGCTCGTATGAATGACCGTTGATGTATCGAATTTAAAATTCAGACATCGTGACATCGTGGTCACCCAACTGTTGCACAAAACAGTTCTCAAACCTTTTACTCCAATCGCTTTTAAAGTAACTAAACTTATAATATGTTTCTTTTAATTCAACAGCAAGCTAGCCGAAGTCAACTTCGAGGTGACAGAAAGGCAGTGGGTACGCCGATCGGTACGCAACGTAGACACTCGTCCAACGGAACGTTAACCATCGGTAATGGCAGCAATAACAAGACATCGACGTCGCTTGTATCTGGTCTTACTGAATCAACACTTCTAAACAACAAGGAAAACAGACACAGAGATCGCGCCTTCAGTGAAAGCGACGGCACTAACTCAAAACGTAACCAAATCAACTCAAGCCGGTACAAGACAGAACTTTGTCGCCCATTCGAAGAGAACGGAACTTGCAAGTACGGTGACAAGTGCCAGTTCGCCCATGGTATCCCTGAAGTTCGTAGCTTGAATCGCCACCCAAAGTACAAGACTGAACTTTGCCGTACATTCCATACTGTCGGATTTTGTCCGTATGGGCCAAGATGTCATTTCATTCATAGCGCCGAAGAGAAGAGAACACCACAACAGAATGTGCAAGATAACGTGAACGTGAGAAACATGAACACTTCTATGACTCGTACCATTGAGAGACCAAAAACTTTATTCCACAGTTTAAGCTTCAGTGGTACAAGCAGTACTGACATGTCGCCAACAGGTATGCCGATTAGTCCAACTTCTCTCACACCACCGCCTGCCTTCTATCCCGGCGACGGCATCCAGCTTAATTTCAACACTACCACCACCAACTCGCTGAACAACAACGCCAATACATTCAATTTTGCTCAAGATCTACCCCCGCTGATGTCTCCTATGTCCCCAGCAAGCGGTAGTCCAACTAGCCCATTCAATTTCCCCTCGCCACTGCCTGCCGCTGCTATCAACGACACATTTATTCAGCAACACCAACACCAACAACTGATGAATGTCA
Source organism: Ptychodera flava (assembly GCF_041260155.1). Classification (NCBI taxonomy): domain Eukaryota; kingdom Metazoa; phylum Hemichordata; class Enteropneusta; family Ptychoderidae; genus Ptychodera; species Ptychodera flava. The sequence goes on from NC_091938.1 coordinate 153,157, forward strand.
ACGACAACTTGAATAGCGTTTTCCTCAGCGATGCCGACGGCAGTTTGTCTCCATCGCCTTCCGAATCTCTCTCCGGATCCGATCAAGAATCTCTTGGTGGCTCTATTTCCTCCACGTCGCCACTTGATCGTCGACTGCCAATTTTCAGCCGTCTTTCCATTGACGAGTGAGTATGAACGGACCCAAGGAAGTTCGAACCTTGTTAAAAAACAACCACGACTGACCCGGACGTATCATTGTCATACCGACTAAGACTTTTGTGAGGACTATTTTCGAGAGTTAAATTAATAACTATGGATTTTTTGATTATTTATTATACTTTGTTCAAGAATACACAGCTCTCACATTCTCATACAGCTTGAGTTAACGATTTGGGGGCAAAGCACAAGTTTTTGGGGCCAATCCAAGTGAGTTCTATATTTGCATTTCAGTGACTTGTGGTCGAGTTACATGGTGACTCACGCTTCAGCCGAACAAGTGCTTCCTTTTTTGAGAAACTTTAACTGTACTGTTTTAATATAAGGACGGTTTTATTTTAATGCAGAGCATGAAGATTATTTTATATTGGCCTACATGTATAACAGCTTTTTCTCCCAGGAAAGCACAAGTGTATCATGTACGGTTTATTTAAGTTAACAGGCCTTATTTATTTGAACGTTATAAGTATGCATTTTTGGTAAATTTATAATACACCTATTTATCGGGTTTCATGATGAACATAGATATATATTATAAACTTATGTTAAATTATGGTTATTAAATCAGCAAGAATTTTGGAGTGTCATGTATTTTGTCAATTTGGAACATTAATAATATATTATTGTCACTTTCGTCGTCTTTTTATAAGAAAAGAATCAAGAAGTTTTGCTAATATTGACGAGCAAAGTAATTTTTGGACAACATTGCAATAGTTTTTACATGTTCCGAATCTTTGGAACAAGATTTTTCCTAAAGTTGAACTCTTTGGAGATTGGAGAGCAGTTTTTCTGTACAGAAATTTACTTGATGTTGTTTGTTATTGACAAACCATGTTGACTTCAACTTCCAAAGCTAAAAAAAAACTTTTGTCGTTTCTTGTGTACTTAATATCATATTTGTACGTGCATTTTGTAAAATCTACCCGTGCCTTAATTAAAAGAAACGCAATTTTGGGCTTTATTAAAACTATCGTCATCCATGTTTTCCTTTGGAAAGTGTGTGTTTGCGTTGAGGAGTGGTTCAAATGTGTTCGATTGCATTGCTTACTTTGTCTTGGCGCTTGGCTTTTTTTACGTATAACATACTAAAATACAAGTCGGGTGTGTACCCGAAGTGCGTAGTCGTTGGCTGTCTATGTACATTCTCAAGTTCAGCGAGTGTGCAGGAAATCCTACCATTCAATTCACAGAGCTTGTTTGTAGATTTGCATGTGTACATGGCGTGATAAACGCTAACTTCCTGTGTCACTAATACATGAAAGGCTCGTCTCGAAATTTCCTCGCACCAGTCTCATTAGTAATTCGGCTCTGCTTTTCAATCGCGATTTGTTTTTTTCATTGTCTGCTAGCCCTTTCAAATGGAGTAAACAAGTAGGCCATGCCCAAACGTCGATGCAAACCGCATACAATGTGTAATTTGCATGCATTCACAATATTCCGTAGCCCCTTTTGGCCATTGACCCCGTGACCCTCATCTCTTTTGGCGGGCTTTCACGCATGTTAATGTCTGAGGGGGCCCTCCATCTTGAACACGGCACGCTGATTCTACAGAATCTTGATTAAGAGCACGTGGGCTTTCGGCTACCAAGTTGACATTTCAAGTTTGTATTGAAAAACAGACAGTTACAGATAGAGGTCCTCGCCAAAAAAACGTCTCATAGTCGACTGTGGCTGTAAGCCTGACACTTCCTGAATCGCATCTAATTCTGATTTTCGAAACTAGTGTTTTGGGAAAAGTCTGATCAAAAGTATAGACTAGTGCATTGCGAAGACGTTAGGACTCTGGTGTGTCAAACCGGATCTGATGTTGAAGTTGGCCTTGTGTACTCTGAGAAAACTGGTAACCGAACTGAGACCGGGAAATGTTGTGTATACCGATATACAAGCCTTGATGGCCGTGAAATCCGAACCGTTTGCGGTTTCTGTCCATGATAAATTATGGACTATACCATTTTACTTTCTGAGGTAGTGTCAGCATCCTGTCGCATGTACCAAACTTTATTGACTGGTGTAGGCCAGATCACCTTGTATATTTTGACTCATAATATCATAACACAGTTTGTTGTTTTGCCAAAATGATGAATTAGCCCATCGAAAATGAGTTGTCACAACGCCCACAGATCAGAGAGTTGCAGTGAGCTTCAGAGCTATACCCGGTGGTAGTGACGTCAATTCTCACTGACGCAGTTCGTTTGCTACTATGCTATGGTATTTGCATCAACAACATCTGTATTGGCGAGATGTACGTACACCCCAGAAGTGTTTGTCAGTAAAAAGAAACGCCAGCAAATATAAGAAATCGTCAAATGGTGAGATAGTTAGAAAAATAAAGCATAAGGCACATATCAAGTAGCCTGACGTGTTTTATCGAGTGGTTAACTGACCACAAATACGTCTTTATGTTGTATGATTGAAACTGCGATCGGTCTCTTTTTTAAAACTACATTATGTTTGCCTTCCCGATCTTCAAACACCAGTCGATTCTCCCTGTCCACACCATGACCACTCGATGACGCTGTTGACATTCTGTAGTTCGTTTTTTTGTAGTTTTTTCCCTGAATCGAAATAAATCTTCATAAAACTAAACCTTCATTGTGATCAATTGAAAGACCGCGATCGTGGGAAACGTCACAAACATCCTCATAATCTAAATTTAAAAATCAATCCACGGGACGGAGTTTTTCAGTCCCAAGGATGAATTGCGTTTTGTCTACCCGCAACAAACAAAAGTCTGCAAGCTGTCTGAAAGAACTTAAATTATCATAAGTAAAGCCAAGTAATCTATAGAGGGTCACACAATATGACTGCCTTTCAAATGCCCATTGATTGCGTGTTTGTTATTATAGTCACGTGACCGAATACCTTTGCAAAAGGTTTGGTGTAATGGAATTTATGCGACGGCTTTTCACCTATACAATAGCGTATTGTGCGTGTCGCCTTTTCAAATGATAACGAGGTTCATTTGTTTGCTTTGGTCAAGCTTTGGCAATAGGCTACTGCTGTGTCAAGCCAATGCTGTTTTTTCAATGCGCTTTAAAAATCTAGTCAACTCTGCAATGTGATCGATTTTTAAAACCCCAATTTGAAACTTTAATAAGTTTCATGGTCCCGTCTCCCCATATTTAAACACATGGCACTCTCTTACTTTTATTTTGTCTTAGTGAAGTGAAATTCGTAACAGCCCACAAAAAATACAAGTAAAACGTCGTTTGAACTGTCCACACGAAACACAGCCGGCCATATGGCGACTGCGCTGCCAACCGAAAGTCAATAGGTTAGTTTTCATTAGCCGTTTTACAACATGGACTAACGACATGCGACAGCCCCCAACTTTACATCGTCTATATATATATATATATATATATATATATATATATATATATATATATATATATATATATATATTATTACCACACACACACATATTATATATATATATATATATATATATATATATATATATATATATATATATATATATATATATATATATATAACGTTTAACCGTTGGTCTGTCGAAAAAAGTGCGTTACTTTAAAGTAGTGCTGTACTTAAGACAAGCGGACTCGTTGAACTAAAACCTGTCCGAAAGCCAAATTGTATCACGCCAAGAGCTGTTCTGGACAAATTGTAAAACCAAACACAGCTTGTTAGAGACGGCAGCCACGTTCAGTAGTGTATGGCTGCTCTACCATCGTCGACCCTACCTAAAACTCAGTAACCTACACCGCGCCTTTAGTCGTGGTTACGGTTGGAGCTAGGGGTACCCGTATATACGACTGAATCATCCACATGATTCAGTCAATGCTTGTTAGCGCACCTCGTGGTTGGAGTTTTTTTTCATGTAAAAGAGGGAGGTGCCGAAAGGTCACGTGGACGACCTTTCGGATACTGGTAAACAAGCCAAGCAGATAGCCGTTGGGCCCACAAGTCGTAATCACGCTAAATGTAATAGTCGCGTCCATAAACCATGGCGAATGTGCTTTTACCGCATTGCTCAGTTTTTGAAGATGACTTGATGACTTGCTTTAGTTCACATGAAAAAGATTAATTTGCAGTACAGAGAATACTTGCTATACGTGTACCCTAAAATCCATCAACCCACACTGCCGACCGAGCCAGAAGGTTGATTTAAAATTCAACCCACGATGTGTATGTACACTGTCCATGTCCCGTTGTCTATGAGAGTTGGAACTGATATAAAAGTGAACAGTGCGTGGGAGTCTCATCTCCGTTGATAGATTTACCCTATTTCCTTTGCGGGACACATGACCCCGTAACAAACTTCCTCTCTTCACAGAATAGGAATGTAGCTTGCGTCGTGACTGTCATTTCAAACAAGTCACCCTGTGGCCTATGGTAATGACGCACTTCAATAGCAGCAGTCAACAATTACTCAACTGAAAGGTCCTTTTCAGTGGAACCTTTTCAGGACGCGATGGTCACATGAAGGTTTGATCACAGCGAAAACCGCACATCTCAACGTAAATTACCATCTAAATTCAAATTTGTCAGCAATTTTTCTCCGTTGCCAGAAGTCGTGTTAATGTGTATACAATATTACAATTAGTCAGTTTCAGTTTTTTTTAAGGGCGTCTAGTAACACACTTCAACTTTCCCTTATTACACAAACAAAATCACTGTCTGTTTTCCTTGGATCAATTTGTCAGCCATACCTAGACTTTGGAGATTTTCGGTATAACTGTTATGAGTTTGAGAAAAGTATTTATTGACAACTGTTGCAGAGGGGAACATTACTAGTAACTTAGGAATCACACTGGACGGCGGTGTTGTATACTACGTGAAAATAATTTCCTACACATGTTTTCTCAGGCAGTAAATGTAATGCAAACTTTATTAATGTACATGCGCAGTTCACTTTCTGCATTAAAGCAGAACTGTACAAGTCACAGTTGCCTGCATAAAGGACTGCTTTCACCACAGGTTGCACAGAACTCAAGTTTTTTAGTGACAATTTTCACATATTGGAGATGAATTAAACAAAATATACAGGAACAAAGCAACGTTCATTGAGGTAAAATTTCAGAAAACATTTACTGTTGGATAGACAAGTTTCAATAATCAAAATGCTTTTGAACTTTGAATTGTGTCAATGTTATTCTCAGTTCTGTATTACCGGTATTAATTTTTCTACAGCGACCCAAACCACTCAGTTACACCAAAACTTCAAAAACAAATTTTAGTTGCCATAATTTTGACCTCAACCCTCCACATGGCTAGAGCTCAACAAAGCACACATATGCTTGCATGCAACACAATATAACTACATATACACAGCTGCCTTGAAATAGAATGATGATACCATTGGTTTCTATAGCAATAATAATTTTGTATATATTGATGATTCTGCTGAGGTATTTTTGACATCAATTCACCAGAACTAATGATTGCATCACTGCAGTCTGCTATCCAATCAGCTGGGACCAACGGAAAGACATTTTACATAAAATACTATCATATATTATTGATAAGGATTTTTTTGGAGGTCAATAGTAGAGATCCTTCAACATCTATTTGGCAGAAAGACACTGTTTTGATTTAAATCTGTAAAAAAAATCTTTTCAAAATTACAGAGCGTAACTGGTTAGCACTAGAGTCTAGCAGCTAAATATTAACCCAGCAAACTGTTAGCACCAGGGCCAAGCAGCCAAATATTGACCCTGCAGACTGTTAGCATTGGGGTTTAAGCAGCCAAATACTGACCCTGCAGAGACTGATTGAATAATGAAGATGAGATTTGTCTTATGTTGACATGGCAATGGATAGGTCTAAATATAATACGTAGAGACAAGAAGGACCACTGTTAAGGACTAGCAGTGAATATATTGATTATTAATGAAAATATGATTGGGGCACATTATGCCATATTGATATTCATAAATCATATTTCATTGCACGATTCGAGATAAGTGGATTCTTTCAATGTGTTCTTTACACAACAACAAAACTCATTATTGACTAGTGCTTTTTGTCTTACAGTTGGTATAATGGTGCACACTTGATCGGTTATGGGCGGGATTTTTCAGAAATAGCACTGTCTTTCAGAACAAGATATGTGTATGATTCACCATGTGTGCATACTTTATCATCTCTTAATTTTCGATGTGAAAAAACAATATTGGGAAATGACAGTATCTGTGATCATAAAATCTCTAATGATAGATTATCATTATCATTAGGGCAAGATGTTTGAACTTCATTATTACACATTACTAAAGATTTTAAAGGTCTGGTGAAATGATCCCGTTGTTGTGACTGAATATCTTCAGGAGGGCAATATTATTACACTCGCAACAGAATTGCAACCGAAAAGTATGCGCGAGTGTTAATTTTTTTGATATTTCTATGCTTGGTTTTTATTGGGTCATTTTGCGACACCAAGGTCACGCCCACAGCGGGAGTCATGGTTGGCCAACTGTGACGTCACAGTGGTGTTCATTTACATTGAATAGCAGTCCCACGCCGCCTTATCTCTGGCCGATGTCTGCTAACAAAACAAAGTCAGTTTAAGTCTCTTGTGCGATCAGTGCAACCCACCTGTGTTAACGCTGCCCATTCGCCACGTTTGCCAATGCCAATACTGAAATCCGAAGAGGTGAAAAAAAAAATCAATCTTAATTCGCCACAGTGGCGAAACTGATTTTTGTCTAAAAATCGCATTTGCAATCCAGCCAAGTCTCTAAGGGAGATTTGATGTCATTTAGTCTAGTGTACAGCATGCATAAATGACTCTCGCGAGAATTGAAACTTAGACATACGCAATCGAGCACTCGCGAGAAATTTGACGTAATTTTGTCTAGTGTACAGCAGGCATAGGAACGCTCGCTAGCGAGAATTGAAACTTTTGCTATACATAGCAGACATACGCATTTTAATCGAGGCCACAACGTTCGGTGTTGCAGTTGATTTGCATTGCGGTCTAGTGTTCCGTGCTGTGCATTTTAATCGCGGTCTTAAATGTTCCATGTTGTGGTCGATTTTCATGGCAGGCCTCATGGTCCAGTATTCCCCGTTGTTCTTCATTTTAATCGCCGTCCCAACGACATGTTTCGTGTTGCTGTCTATTTGTATCATGGCGGTAGAAATCTACCATGATGATTTGTATCGCGATGGGATCTCAACATTTCCGTGTTGTTGTTCATCTTAATGGTAGTCCCAACCACCGTGTCCCAACGTTCAGTGTTGCTGTTCATGCAGCTGATTTGCATCGCGGTCCCAACCTTCCGTGTTGTAGTGCATTTTAATCATGGTCCCACTTCAGTTTTATGTTACTGTCGATTTGCATTGTGGTCCCGACGTTCCATCTTGTAGACCAGTGCATTTTAATGGCAGTCCCAACGTTCAGTGTTGCTGTTCATGCAGTTGATTTGCATCACGGTCCCAACCTTCCGTGTTGTAGTGCATTTTAATTGCGGCCCCATTTACGTTCCATGTTGGTGTCGATTTGCATTGCGATCCAGAATCATGTAATTTTCAGTGTTAAAAGAAAGACAAGTGGATACAGGGTTGATGTGTTGATAATTTATTCTTGTGCATGCAACCGACGTCTTCCCATAGTGAAGGAGGACACTGTACTGATCATGTAAGCGGAAACCCTAGAAGTTACCCCCGTGGGGAGCTTACGGAGGTGTGAAATAGTCACTTCCCGTTATGAGATATGGCGTCGGGCAAACTTCGCAAAGCCGAAAAAAGTCAACTGGAGAGGCTTGGGGGACACGCCCACATTGTATTTTTCTTTCGCCATATTTCATAATCACGCGCGCTAAACGATAAAAGAAATGAACACAACTGTTTTATAGACCATCAACTGTATTTCTGTGATTTTGCAACATGGGCATTTCACCAGACCTTTAATAGGGCCGGTAATGATAACTTTTGATTTTTTTATTATTTTGATTATGTATGTCAACTGCAAGTTCTTATTCTACTCCCCAAAGAATGTTGAAACACCATCTATTCAGCTTGTCAACTCGGCGTCTATATGTGTAAAATACACTGTCATTGTTTACATTCTAAATTTTAGTCCACACCAGAATTCACTTGTCAACAATAACAACACAGTCTGTACATGTACAGGCTGAGTTGACAAGCTGAATACTGTATATCTCAACATGCTTTGGGGAGGAGAATAAGAAATTATGGTTGACATTGTAAACAATAATTAGTTAAAAATCACCAAAAGTTAGCATTGCTGGCCCCGTTTGAGTCATCTTCTTTGTATACGGATGTCCTGCAAGACACCTTAAATACACCATGAAATGAGAAAATAGCGTCAATGACACTGTAGCTCCCATCCTGGACTATTTAGTGTTTGTTCTCTGGTCAGATATTTGAACATGTGTGAAAGGGATAAAGTGCATGAAGTGAAAATACTTAAATGTAATGTACCGGAGACAGTGAAATATGTTTAATGTATTTATTCAGAATATAAAATGGAAAAAATACAGAATTAGATATATCGAATACTGTGATACAACCACTAACTCAACAAGTCATTTCCAATGACATAGTCCCCACTTGTAATAGGAGTATTAGTCTTGATGGGGCAGGAAAATGTGGTCATTAAGAAGTATCACTGGAGTGTATATGTTGAGATCTATGGGCACATAGGTCTATGTTGTTGTTCCCAATTTGAAACACATGAGGCATGTCTAAGTTATGGTTCTAAATCGGGAAAAAAGATCAGACCTCTAGCAGTATTGGCCAGCCAAGAAATACATATGCGCATTATAAATGAGGTACAAGATGTGACATCTTAAGGTCTAATACCCTATCAAAATTGGAGGGTATAGAACTTGTGGTTACTGAGATATGCATATATATGTATAATCAAGGTCGAAGGTCATCGAGGTCACATGACATTTTGAAAAAAAAAAATTATATTGCTAATTAAGCCCTATATGCCAAAAAAATCAGATCTCTAGCTCTATTTGCTTGCCCAGAATTAGATGTGTACATAATTAATGACGTAAAGCATGTGTTGTCATAAGGTCTCCCATCCTACTAAATACAAAGGACATAGCACTTGTGGTTACTTATTTATTGACATAAACATATATTTTAGGTAAAAGGTCATCGAGGTCACATGACATTTAGTCAAAAAAATTTCTCTCCTATAGTTATCCCTATATACCAAAAATCAGACATCCAGCTCTATTGGCTTGCTCAGAATGAGATATGTGCATAATTATTGAGGTACAGTATGTGGTGTCATAAGGTGTCCAATCATACCATATATGAAGGGTGTAGCACTTGTGGTTACTGAGTTATGGACAAATATGTATATTTGAGGTCAAAGGTCACCGAGGTCACCTGACATTTTGTCAAAAAAATTGTATTGCTAAGTTATCCCTATATACCAAAAATCAGACCTCTAGCTCTATTGGCTCGCTCAAAATTAGATATGCACATAATTAATGAGGTACAATATGTGGCGTCATAAGGTGTCCTATCATACCATACATGAAGGGTGTAGCACTTGTGGTTACTGAGTTATAGACAAATATGTATACTTGAGGTCAAAGGTCACTAAGGTCACGTGACATTTTGTCAAAATATCCGAGATATCTGCATGAACGGATGGACTCACGGATGGACGAACAGACGGACATGACCTAATCTATAAGCCCACTGGACTTCATCCACGGGGACTAAAAATTGTGTCACTTCATCCTTTTTGCAATATGAGAAACTAAATTTTTATTTTTCGTGGCCTTATACATGGGAGTCTATGGAGATCCGCCTTATACATGGGAGTCTATGGACGTGTAAACTAAAAATACGCAAATTTCAGCACGATTTGCCCAAATTTGGGAAAGGTCACTCCTATGCACTTCCATACCAAGTTTCAAATCAATCGGACTTGTGGTTTCAGAGAAGAAGATTTTTTGACCAAAAATGGGAGAAAATTACAAAAAAATTCATGAAAAATAGCAAGTTCAAGATACTGACCCAAGATTTGCACAATCATTTCATGTCAGCCCAAAGTACTTACATGCTAATTTTTCATGTAATCTGCTCAGTGGTTATTGAGTTTTTTCAATTTTGACTGTTTTTACATTTTTTCACTTAATTTGCATATTTTTGGCAATGACAACTTCATTTGAACAAAATCTCATCTACAGCCCATCATCCATGTACACACCAAATATCAAGATGAAATGTACAGCGGTTTTGGAGTTTTTGATGTTGACGGACAGACATACAGACATACAGACATACAGACACACAGACATACAGACATACATACATTTCCCTAGCCTATAAGAATAGCTTCCATAGCCATATATACATATGGCTATGGGAGCTAAAAAATTACAAGTAATGATTTTTGCTAGCTGTTTTGTCTCTCTCCATGATATACCATCAGGAGTCATATACAATTGCTGGTTTTTTCTAATTTTTCAACATTTCTTTGCACTTATGGCATATTATTATCACCGTGCCAACAGCAACAATAACAACAAGGTCATAATTTTCAGAGTACAAAGTCACTGAAGTGTGAACAAATAGAGACACATTTGAGCAGAAATCAACTTATTTACATTCTAGGCAAATTGCTCCGAAGAATTTGACAACAATGTCTCTTTCTTCTACAGTTACTGGTTCTTGTAATTCCATCCTTGGAGTGGGATTTCGGGTGGGCAGTTATCATTCAAGTCTTGTTTCTCCATGTTATTAACACCAAAATTTACTGAAATTAAGAAAAGATTACAATAAGAGTTGAGTTAAGCAGACTATCATGACTAAGTACACACAGAACCAAACATTCGAAAAGGGACATAACTCTTTTTCTTGAAAATTCTCCTTTAGTGTATGCAACCTGTAGGATTGACATGCCTAATACACTGTCTAAAGAAACTTACCTGTAGGGGGGGGAAGGGGTTGTCTTTCTGACAATCGCTTAAAATATCTTTTTTTTTCTCCCCTCTCCCTTTAGATTTGACAGGACTATTTTTCAATATCAATCAAGTGATCTAGACGTGTGTTCCGTGACATTGTTATTACCAAGTGACAGGCAAAGCAACGTTAGTTTCTGTACAGAGCAGTGAACGCGGTATGCACACGTTCCCTGTCATGCTGGAAAATTGAATACGCATATGACCAGATATTGACATCATTTGATTGTAAAAAACTGGCATAAGGCATAGAGATAATTGGAATGATTTGGCAGAATAAAAGGTGATTTTAGAATAATCATTTAATCACTAATGATGTGCACTTTTGTAATCATGATACTGCCACGTGAATTCATGAAGATGAAATGAACTTCACTGAAAGCAGGGCAAGGAGGTTAATTTTAGCATAAAATATACATTCACATTATTCTAATCACTAATGTTTTCACAGTGAAAATCATAATATCTAAAGAGAATGAGGCAAAGTCAGTGTTCCAAACTGCAAAATGTTTGAGTAACACAAATTAAAGTTTGTATGGCCACCACATCACACTGTCTGGAGGCTGAAAGAATGGGATTTCCCAGTGCAATGGGGAAAGGTAGTCTACTGTTTATACATTCTGTTCACAAACACCTTTGTATCTGACCTCAGCTAGAAAACAAAGATGACAAAGGACCTGGCACAGACTAACATCAAAGTCTTCAGCATACATAAACTCCCCTGTGAATTACAGAGGAAATAATTTATCATTGGCAAAAAAAGGAAAGCTGCCAGATTTAGTGTTTTCTTGCCTTGAAATGTCCAGTCTTATTAAAGACTGATTTTGCATCATAATGCAAAGTTTTTAATTCATGGAAGCTGCATGTATGATATGTAATACATAAAACTTTCTGCAGTCTTTCATTCCAAAAAATGACCATTTGTTTTTATTTGGAGAAAGTGAATTTTACTTTTCTAGTATAGAGTCACAGAATCCCAAAGTTACATGTCTATTTCTTTCGCTGATGATAGACATTTGAAACGGTAAAAGGTTTCCTGCAGACTCTGGTTGATCTTGCTAAGTCCAATGAACTTTCACTCACAGAGCATGCCTACATGTGTTGAATACTTAACAAGGGACAAACCAAAACTCTTTCACACATCTGATGATGGAAAAATCACAGCCCCTCCACTATCTGACCATGGACAGACCACAGCCCCTCCAAATACCTGACCATGGGCAAATCACAGCCCCTCCAAATACCTGACCATGGGCAAATCACAGCCCCTCCAAATACCTGACCATGGGCAAATCACAGCCCCTCCAAATACCTGACCATGGGCAATTCAGAGTCCCTCCAAATACCTGACCATGGACAAATCACAGCCCCTCCAAATACCTGACCATGGGCAAATCACAGCCCCTCCAAATACCTGACCATGGGCAAATCACAGCCCCTCCAAATACCTGACCATGGGCAATTCAGAGTCCCTCCAAATACCTGACCATGGACAAATCACAGCCCCTTCACATACCTGACAGTGGTAAAAGCTGAAGCCTTTCATCCCTCCTCCAACTTTGGTACATTCCCATTGTTTTTAATGTCAAAGGTCACAGCTGACAGAATAGGTGAAACATGTGAAATAGAATATTAAAAGCTGGTATTGGAAAGCGGGGTTGTTTTCAACATGGTAACAAAATCTAAGACAACTTTGCATTGGACTCAATGTACTGAGTATAATAGTCTTTGAACAGCTAGAGTTTGTGATCAGACTTGTTGTACAGTCCAGAGTAGCCGAGGTGAATATTTCAACAATATAGTGAAATTAATACAGTGTATAAGAAAGCTCAAACCAAAATGTATTGCTACACAGGAATTCATTTAATGCCACATACTCCATGTAGTGTCTTTAAGCAGCACTGTGGGCTGAACTATCACACCTTATCTTTCCTGCTATTCTGTACTTACATGTTGTCCCTCCACAAATGTGGAGGGACCTTAATGTATTCGTGGAAGAACCTTAATTAAATTATACTGAACAACACAAACAAAGTGTCAAGCTGAAGTGCATGTTATGGTAGCTGCACATGGCTGAATTGTGGGGGTGCAACTTGGAAACAACACATGTACAATAAATAATAGGATAGTTACACTTGTGTTCACGTTTGGAAAGTAATGATTTAAAATTTCATAGTTTTATGATTTTTACAAAAAACACTTTCAGAAACATCTACAAAATCAAATGAGTATAAACAGCTTTTATACAAAGTATTAAAACAACACAGGGAATTCTGAAGTCTACAGAAGTTCATGGCATATTGTCCAGAACCTCTCCCAGCGTATGAGTGCACAGGAGAAGCATACACCAAAGCCTGGGAGGAGGTTATAGCCAAGTTGAAATGACTCATCCCGCTAATTTTTCATACCTTTGTCAATGATGTGATCTTTGAACTCAGGTGAACAGGAAAATTAAAAAATAGCATCATAACACACATAAAACTTGGCATTATGCTATGATTTGAGTAAAGAAAACACAATCCACAAATCTTCATTAAAACTATTGTAAACTATAAAGGTACTACATGGATAAGCTTCCATTTAACAAGGCTGATCTAAAGGCTGATCAATGTTTTCTGACGCTCAACACCATTGAAAATAAATATAATCATGGAAAGAGTACACACTGAGAGACATTTACTAAATATTTAATTGAAGGATGGTAAGACCAGTACTAAACACAGCTCATTGACTATAAAGTGCACAGAATAACTGTTAACAGCAAGTCTTGAGGTAAGTGAGTTGGCAAATAAACACCAGTGAATATTGCAATAATAACTGCATTCATTGAGTATGTAACTTTTACAGTGCAACTTAAAATTTGGATTCAGGATTAAGTGACCTGAAAATCTTTCATAATTTAGTGAGGTACACTAATCTGGTGATTGTATTGAGCAAAAGAAATCTGAGCAAAGGGGTCAATGAAAGGTCACATCCCAACACAAAAAATAAACAGATAAATCAAGTTTCAAGAGGATTTTAAAACTAGGGTCTAGACACGGTCCATACAGTAAATGCTGACCTCAGGTCAGGGAAACAAGGCTATCCAAATGAATAATTTTGTTGCCTGGTAACCATATCAGCTATTGCTGGCATTTTACCAAGTCACATGACCGGGCTACATAAACTAGGTCTAGTTTTGCAACTCCGCTTGGGTGATAAGCTGTCACTGACGCTCCCTGAGTTTTTCATCCAACAAACGTGTGAAAAAGTTGTCATGCAGTCTTGATAATGATAGCCATATCCATACACTTAGATGCACTTAATAACCACTGTACCGTTTCCGAAGTCCACTTTTCAAAAATGCAAGAAGTGTTAAAATGTAACAGACATTAGCCATCAGTGTTTATAGCCAAAAATCAGATTAAATACCCTGATGTTTAATTCAACAGCTCACTTCCATCCAATATCAATCAGATGAGTTCCTCCAGATTACCGGAATGGTTAATTAATCTAATTATCTCAGTCCTTTCAAGAAGTTCACCAAATTTTATCCATCAGGAAAAGCCTACTTGAGGTCTGTTATACCTTGCACCATGTGCCTGTGGTCAATAACCTACGTGCCCCGGAGTTGGATCAAATTTTTTGACAAGTTTGTTTTGCGGCCTGTCAGTGCCAGCTATCAACTAGTGGTAGGATCAATAATTCACTATATCAGATAGTTTAACTGATACTGGACTCAAAGACAGATAGCAGGATCTTTCTTATCAGCATCCGCTGCAGTGAAGAGTCTGCGCACTTAGCCACCACGCATTTTCACATCATTAGCAAACCAAACAATGCCTACATTCTGGAAGTGATTATAGGGTCCGGCCACTCCCCTTTTTCGCTATTACAATGTCAGAGTAGAGTAACAGCGGTTACAAAAACAAAAATAGCATAGACACTTATCAGAGGTAGCAAGTATCTGTATCTCATAATGGAAATATGTTTTGTAGAAATTTAGAATTCACTGACATGGGGATGTCTGCAGATAGTGCAGAGAAATCTACAAGTGGATGTTGGAAGAAGGTGGAAAGATGTCTACAGACCCTGGGGGGAATCCTCAAGTGACGGGGAGGGAAGGGTTTCAGCATGGAGGTAATACCTCCCTGACTTCACCAGAAACCCTTGTTTTGGGGGCTTAGGGTCTATGATTTCACTACCGTTGAGGTGATGTCTATAGACTGTGAGAGTGTTTTTGCCGTAGGTTTGGAAGATATGTAAACAGTGTGGGAACTCCCAGTACTATTTCTGATGTCCCCTGATGGCACTGCATTGATACAACATGGTGAACCCACACAATGACTGGAGAACTCCAGTAAAATTTACTCGGGTACTGGCCTAAAAAAAACACAGACTGAGTGTGAGGAAATTTACACATGTAGGGGAGGAATTCACTGATTGGGGGTTAGGGGGTGGGGGAGGTATGGTAGGGAGGAGACCATGACAATGATGCAGAACAATTTACTACTGGTAGTTTCACCATGTGTAAGGACGTATTTATGCAAGCCTGCTGTAAGCCATATATTTGATATCAGTCTAGTGATCTTGTCCTAACTTGAATACACTGATAGTTCATTTGATGTGATCAATTCAAAGTTCCATAATCAAGTTCAAAATATACCAGTTGTCAAAACAGCTGCTTTAATATGACTTCTTTAGGGGAGAACCATTTGATTTCTGGGGGGGGATATGGAGGATTTTGAGAAAAAAAAATTTGTCACCAGGTGAGAGAGAAGAAAAAAAAAATTGATCCTGTCATGGCCTGAGAAAAAAAAAATTGTCATAACAGACAGAAGAGAAAAAAAAATTGTCACAATGCACCAGAAATAAGCAAAATTTGGAAACCTTATTCTCATGTATTCTTTGCCGGCGCGCCGCCATAGGCGGCGCAAATGTTTTACCACAAGCAATTCTTATGTTTCTTTTCCCAGCACTTATGATAAAAGCATGCACTACATAGGTCTACTTTACACCTCAGTACACTCAATGTTTTCCTTCCCTTTTCTGACCCAAGAAATCATATTTCAGGATTTCTGTTGCAATATCTCAATGGCATAGGCACTATCTAAAGGGGACTATTTGACTTCTGTAAATTGTGAAAATTTAAAACACAAGACAGGAGTCAATAAACTAGTGTTAAACCAATATATTATTTCTCAATATAAAATTTGTTAGAAAGATGTAGCTTGACAATGAAAAATTGAGGAACAACAAATATAATGAAATACAATGTGTGAGCCTTGTTTTTCTGACCACAAACACCGGATCGCAAACATACCATATTCAGGCTTTTCATTAGAAGCTGGCAGCTGGAGAAATGACACAAGAAGGTCACAGATTTTCCGTTCCTGTATATTCATTTGTCTTCAGTCTCTGGCAAACAGAACTGTTTTCACACATTGTATTGTCATTATTTGGTTGTTGAATATTGTGACTCAAAAACTGATCATGCAAAAAATGTAAAAAATATCAGTGTTCAATGTCATTTTCAAACAGTTTTACCGAGTGCAAAATAAACTGAAACTCCTCTCAGATTGCACCATTAAACACATCAATTTCTCAAAATTCCCAATACGAGAGGGGGAACCCCCTCTTGTGCTCTCCCCCTTGGGGTATTCTGACAGTTTCACTTAGTTAAAAAATTAAAAAACACCTCTCAGATTGCACCAGACTGCACCATTGCACACATCAATATCTTAAAAATTTCCATCCAAGATAGGGGAAAGCCCCTGTGACACTTTCCCCCTAAGCCTCTCTCATGTTCTCCCCCTGTACTTTCAAATTCTGCCCGGTCGGATATCCTAGTGAAAACCCTGTCATAATATCCATCCAAATTAAACAATATACTATATAATTAGATACTGCGTGATCTTTTATATCTTTATTTTATTGTGACTTTGAATTTCATTTTGATGTGTTCACCTTTTTTGAACCATCATGAGATAACTGATGATAGTCTAGCAGGGTACATCAGGATTTGAAAGGTCTTTACTGTTGCTGTATTTTGTAAATTTTACAATTACATGTATTGGTATTAAACTTTTCTAAGTGGGGGATCAGTCAAAATTTCAGAGTTAGAGAAGGAGGTTACTCAAATTCATCATGGTTGGCGGGGGGGGGGGGGGGGGGGGGGGGGGGGGGGTCACTCGAAATTTCGGAGTTTCAGGCCGTAATTAATGACGGCTCCCTTTACAACGCATTACAAACTTGATGACCAATAAAAAAAAAAATTGCACTGCTACTCCATTTGAAAAAAAAAAAATTGATGCAGGTCTGACAGTAGAAAAAAAAAATTGCTGTCACTCTGACAGCAAAAAAAAATTTGCTTCCATACCCTTTTCCTCCATACCCCCCCCCCCCAGAAATCAAATGGTTCTCCCCTTAGGAAGACAAATGCACAAGTTTTTTAAGGTTAATCAAGAAATGAAACAACACTAGTCCAAAGTTTATTGTCAATTTTCTTACCTGGACTTGTTTGCAACATTTCTATGGAATTGAGCTGTTGTCATGGCAATGCCAAGATAATTGAGCTGTTGTCATGGCAATGCCAAGATAATTTTACTCTATTTACAACGAAATATTGAATGTTTCAAGTTTAAAAGATGATGTTAGTTTATGGTAATGAATTAACAAACAGTCAGATGGCTGCCTTTATGTAACACTACAAGATATTCTTTGGCTGACAGCTTACAGGCAAAATCAAAGGTATCATGTGTCTTTCTTCCAACATTTATCTTCACAGCAAGCAACTATTGATTCATGCACTTCTCTGCAGTTTGACTTATCAAACCTCTGTCAATAAATTCACTTTAATAATCCATGCAGATATATATGGATTTGGAAAGACAGCTCTATCAAAAAGAAAAATATTGCCAATTATTATTTATGAGTATCAGTATTTCATATCAACTGTTAAAGCTGTATGGAAAGTCTTGTATCAAAACTGTCCTTCAATTTGTAATTTATTTCATAGTTTTTAACTATAGATATTTGACTCAAAAACTGGTGATTTTACAGATACAAAATGGCAAAAAGCTCTGGCTGTAGAATTTTTTTGCCTGGATACCCCTCAGAACAAGAACACCGATTTAAAAAATATTTCCCATTGAAAAGAAATTCAAAGTTTTATCAAATTATCAAGGATCTGTTACTAAGCTGAATTTGATGACATGGCATGACTGAAAGATAGAATTTTATAAAAGTAACATCTGTAACACATCAGAGTTTTCAAGGCTGAGTTGTTACAAACTTAACTGCACAACAATCTCAACAAAGTCACTGTAGCTGATAGACAATTTTCCTTGTCTAAGTTTGTATGAGATATATGCATTTCAGTCTTTCATAAACCATTGGTTTCTAACTTTTTCAAATCTATACTCTCATCCTGGTTTAATATAGCTGAATACACAAGTAATACAACTTCTGTAGCTCAGCTTTACATGATGAATGTCCATCATACATAACTATGATAGGAGGCCAGTTTGGGAATTTAATTTTGTTTGAATCTATGAGTTCCACATAGACTTTCTGATCAAAGCACTTCTACTCATACCAGTAAAGTATTTCTCTATTCACCATGGCAATGAGATAAAGTTTGTATTACACCAAATGTCAATGTACATTCAACTCTTCAAGAGAGTGAACTCACGGAGAATTATTTTCTGGTTTCAATTCAAAGCATTCAAACCATTTCCACATGAAATCAGTAATTTTTCATGAAATTGTGTGATCATAATGTGGCTGGATCTGTGTAGACACAAACAGGATTTGATGTTGTGGATGTTCAGCAACAATACATCAGTCAATCATTCAGATTGGTTCTGCTTTCATTGTTAATTTCCATATGCTTATCTGGAAACAGCCACTGACTCTGATTCATGTGGAGTTTTCCCTTGGTGTTCTCTACCATGACAACAATGGACTTTGAGATGCACAGATGGACTATGCATGTGTTCTGAACTATTCCTTTTATATGGTATGGATGAAAAACATTGCTCTGAGAGTTAGAGGAAAGACTTATTAATATTCACTGCAATTTACCGTTGCCAGAGAAGAAAGAGTCCAACCATCAAAGCGTTTCACACTCTTTCACAAATAGCAACAACTTCTTGAAATACATAAAAAGTCAAGACAAGAAACAAAGTCTTGAGAAAAATCATTGCATGATACAGAAAAGAATTAGATAGCCAAGCACTTCTACTCTGAATGATTTTATGGAAACAACAATGTTCTAGAAGTCAAAGTCAAATATCTTCTAAAAGAAAACAACTGTACTTCTAAAATTTTGCACTCCCCAGCTGCAAATGGTACCCCAAAGCATGCACTCCCCAGCTACCGTAACAAATGGTACCCTCCAGAGCATCTGACGTCCTCTGTTGCTATACTACGATATTGCTTCAAATTTTGCATTCCATGTTTGAGCTCAAACTTCCAAGACAGTGGTTGGGTTTGGAGGCAAAAGTCAAACATTCATTGGCAGTGGTTGGGTTTGGAGGAACTGATAGGTAAAGCATTTGTTGACGGTGTTTTTTAAAGTTAGGGTTTGGCGGAAAAAAGCCAAGCCCAGTCTCCAAGGCTTACACATGTATTTATTGGTCGCCTTACAAAGGTCACAAACCGCTATTGGAAATGATCAACTCACAAATAATTACTTATGTATTGAGTTCAGACAATTTCTAAATATAGAAAAGAACATAGTCCTCCCGTTCAGTTCGGCAGGAACATGTTGAGTTCAAAAGTGCAGTCTCCACTCAGCCATGTGTGTTATATACCGAATCTAAATTCTAAAGTGACAAGTGGATGGGTGGTGAATGTCAAATACATGTACATGTAATGTCAATGGCAGTCATTGAACCTGTGATAGTGCACTTTCAAAAAGTCTGAACTACTGCTACTACTGCTAGTTGTATTGTAAGGACTTAAAATTGTTACAACTAACAGGCTCAGAATGTGTCAAAGTATTATCACTTTGGAAGGACTACAGGGACCACCCTACTGACAAAAATATCGGTGTTGCATTCAGTTGATCAGTGGCTAAACAGAATCTTGTCTTTCTTTTAATTTTAAAGGGACATAAGCTGTAACTAGTGGGAAGTTTTTCAGTATTCTGCTTCTGTATATCAACTACCGTGTCTGACCCTATTATCTGTTTGTCAGGCTGAAATTTCAAGTATTCTTTTTGTCAACACAGCTTGTATTTGTGTAGTGGTCATTGTTTATTGTTTACAAATGAATTCTAGTCCGGACTTGAATACAATTTTCAACAATAACAATGTAGATTATACTCATATAGGTGATGTTGATATGCTAAATACTTTGCTTTAAATTACAGTGTAGGGATTCAATGCAGAAAGTGTAGGGAAACTACAAAACAAAAGTTCTGAAAAAATAGCCAAAAGATACAGCTTATAGAGCTTTAAGCTGCTATGTCAAAATCAGACATTTTGAAGGATGAGATAACATCCCTGAATAGAAATGACACTTTGATTATTCATTCTCTTACATTTCCAAGTGATGAGTTTTACTGAAGATTATCCTACATGGTACCATACTAAGCAGGTTTCATAATAGCTTTGAAAAAAACTTACAGACATAGCTATACACAAACAGCACATCACAGACACAGCTATACACAAACAGCACATCACAGACATTGCTATACACAAACAGCACATCACAGACACAGCTATACACAAACAGCACATCACAGACATTGCTACATGTATACACAAACAGCACATCACAGACATTGCTATACACAAACAGCACATCACAAACATTGCTATACACAAACAGCACATCACAGACATTGCTATACACAAACAGCACATCACAGACATTGCTATACACAAACAGCACATCACAGACATTGCTATACACAAACAGCACATCACAGACATTGCTATACACAAACAGCACATCACAGACATTATTGCTATACACAAACAGCACATCACAGACATTGCTATACACAAACAGCATATCACAGACATTGCTATACACAAACAGCATATCACAGACATTGCTATACACAAACAGCACATCACAGACACAGCTATACACAAACAGCACATCACAGACACAGCTATACACAAACAGCACATCACAGACATTGCTATACACAAACAGCACATCACAAACATTTGGCAATAATCAACCTAGTACAAATTATACAAGTCTTTTATTAACCTACTAAAAATGCTGGCTTCTTTACAACATTGTGGTCACTTTACTGCAAATGGTCACTTTACTGCAAATAGTTTCTGATGTTACAAAACAAAATGGCAGTATTTTCTCAATGAGGTTCTGTCGATAGAGATTTTACAGATTCTACTGACCTTAACACTGGATATATGACAATTCTGAAATTATTCTCAGGATATAACTTTGTCTTCAGTGCTTTATTAATGTCATTTAATCAAAGAGTCTAAATTATTTAGTTCATAACAATAATACATAATCAAAGCATTATTCTAAATATGAATCTGTACTGCTGTCAACTGTCAGAATTAACATAGGTTTGTGTTACATTAGTGAAAACACATGGCCCGCTGAAAATGAGCTAAACACAATTGTGTTGCATGTAACGTCCATGCCTGTACTATGTCTCACTGAAAGAGGCTTTTATACAATTACAAGAGATGTTGATTAACATTTTAAATGATGCAAAATTTTAAAATCAAAACATGATACAACATGAGTGACTGTGAAAAGTAACTGGTTTCCTTCAAAGCTGATTTGAGTTCGACAAGGTCATTAGACATGATGGGGTACTTGAAACAATGAACCAAGGCCTTACACTATGAAAGCAACTATATATCTTACATAAGTTACAGACACTACCAGACAAAATCCATGAACTAAAATTCAGATGAATGGATAATAGGCTATTGAATTGGTTGTCAATACTGTGAAAGGAACTGAACTTCGAATTGCAATCAGTGTAACTGTGCTTCAATTGTGCTGATTCAGCTGAACATAGAGATCCACTGAGTCACTGATCATGGAGGTCCATTAAGCATATCTACTAACAACAATTATGAATCCTTTCAAACTTAAACATTCAGTATAGTTTCTATCTTCACGTCTGAATTTCTGTGTTGGTAATCTATATTGAACAGCGACTGTAGTGTCATGATAACATGTGCATGTGTCATGTCCCGGTATATAGGAATTGAGAAATATGTTGGTGTAGGAGTGACAATAGGTGGCCATGAAATATTCATTTGCAGTGACTCAGTGAAACAAAGTTACAGAGAGGACAATGCTCAGATCAGTTGATTGAACAAAAAAGATTTCCTCAAATCAAAATCTTCAACTTCGACACCAAGCCTCAACGTACAACTTTGGTCATTGTATCCATGCAGCCACTGCACTATGCTACCCTTCACAGGTTTGCTTCAATAAATGGAATGATATCATCCCTACTAAATACATAAATGATGTACTAGTAACTAGTCACTTTGCTGCCTAAGTATTTTCACACTTTATCAAATAAGAGTAATTGTTGAAAATTATTGATGTTACAGGTCCAACTGTCCGTCCAACATGATCAATTACACTTCACCAAGACTAAAGCCTTCATGTTGTATTGACAAGATTTATTTCCCACGCAAGACAAAGTTAGAAGGTAGCTATGAATACTGGGACAGTGTCCAAGACACGGTCTGTGCTTTTCAATGCACTTTGAAATACCTGGCCCTATTCACTGACAGGTAAATCTACCGAAAACAAGGCCCCCTGTCATACCTCTAATAGTGAAGTCCTCCATGGCAAGCCCTTTTTGGACAGCTACTGGGTTCACACAATACAGAAGTGACCACTGAACAACCTCCAACATCAGAATCCCTACTTGGATTGTTTTTACAAAGTTAAGGGGTCTGAACGTAAGGAGCTGATGACACCATAAACAACTTCCTCTCTTCAATTGAAATGATTGTAGAGCATTCAAGCCCAACCTTCTCATATGCAAAGTAGATGACTAGTGTGGTTCAAACAGTACAGCTTCCATCGGGATACACACTTGTATCTGTGTACGTGAGGTGAAAGAGGCATGGTTGAGTTTAAAGGAGTCAATAACTGACCTGGTGTCTGACCACTGCAGGTTCTGAAGAAACATGTTTTCAAGATTCTTTCATCGTTTGCGTTGGAAGACAACACTCAGTTACAACACTATCATTTTTGAAATCTTTGGATTGTCTCAGGAAAATCTGTGGTGAATTTCATAATGTTGATAAAACTTCAAAAAACTTCTTCACAGTAGACATATTGAACAAAATCATGAGAGACGTTGAGTTTTTACTGGACTAGACAACCTACATTTCCCATTCATTCCATCACATTTCACTTTTGAAATGATTTGAATAAATCATAATTCAAAGACAAATTTCAATGGAGTGGTCATATACCTCTTAAGGAAGATCACTGCACTAAGTAAGAAAGCATAGCATCCTAAATACCATGATATCCTACACTGTTTAGGGGATCTCCTGAAATACAGTTCGTCCTCTCCACAGGGTTGGTAACTGCCCCATGTAAACTAGCTGTGTGACAGTCGGGTAACAGTCCCTCCTGTAAAATGCGCGACCAGTAACAGCCCCTCCTATAAACTGTGTGACCAGCAAACTTCTTATATATTATGCAGACTTTGGATCATTTAGAAAATTAAGATGCAGTTGTTCAGTTTGTATATCATTAGATACAAATATACATGCAGCTTATCAATACAATTAAACAGACTCTACTTTGATGACTACAGACTTTAACCTATAAATGACCCGCTAAAAATTTATCAGTAGAATACAGTAAACTGTATAGGATTATATCCTTACTGTCATTGCTGTTTATATCTAAAATACCAATGTATAATGTTGTCATTATCCCCACCCTCCCTACAGTGCTGAAATGAGATACCCAATGAAAGCCTATGCAAATTTCAAGAAATTTTATTGTTGTTCACTTTCAAGAAACTTTACTTTAGAGTAAAACAAAATTTGAGTACTTAAATCCTTTTCAAGATTACATTTGTAAAGAAAGATTTTTCTTTGAAAAATTTTCTTTTTTTGAAGAGGGGGTGTGTTATGTAGGTCATTCCCCCACACTCATCATGACCTGAGTTCAATTAGTCTAGAACATTCTCAAGGTCACTGCCCTTGATGACCTCACAACCTTGAATTCAATTAGTCATGTTTGGAATGTTCTGGAAAGTTGATTAGTTGTGTAAGGGAGATAATTTTAGAACAGTAATTAGCATGTCAATAAAAGTTCTAGATTGTTCTTATATGCCTTTATAAAAGGGACGTGCACAGCTTCCAGTCAGACTTTTGGGATCGTGTCTCTTGTGTGTTACTAAACTCCAGCAGTAGTCATTCTCAAGACTTTTCAAGACCTTCACTGCCAACGCTGGATTTATACTGTGGACTTTGTGCAGCTTCAAGCCTGCAAGCCAAAGGACTGTTCATTCATCCGACTGACTGTTACAACTCTGAGACTGGAGCTTTGCCGTCCCAGCTGAGATAAGTAGTCTGTACACTTTTAAAGCTTGTACTCTGTCCCTGACTTAGCAATTAGTTTTGTTTTCGTAATAAATTTGTTTAAACGTAAACTGCTGAGTTCACCCTTTTGTTCGTTTTCTCTGCACGTAACAGTTGCCTATGCATAGATCTCCCATTCAAATATGTTATAAGTTTTGAAGCTTGGTTGGAATAGACAACAACAAGTGATATGTTTGTGGCACTGTAACTTCCAATATAAAAATGTCCAAAGGTGTGAGCCTCTGAAATGAACCATACAATGTGTTAAATAATTGCCCCATTACGTTTTGATTGTTAAAACTGTTGAAATTAGTTTTTACAACCAATCTTTGGGTTTGTTTTTACATTTTAGGTGCCTTGAGTGATTTAGGCATCATGAGTGGATTACTTTATGGTTGTCTTTCAGTATCTTGGTAGATTTCATACTTATATGTCAGGTGATACAATAAAACAAAACATGAAATATATTTCTTGTATAAGAATTCCTGTATATTGTACCTGTGTCTACGTCTCATAGAGTATTAAAAGGTTCTGTACACAATTTCAAATTCAAAAGCCATACACTAGATTGGTAAAGGTTCAAAAGCCATGTATACACTAGATTGGTAAAGGGTCTTCAGTGAAGTTGTATATTTTAAGAATTTAATGAAATTGATTTTGTTGTTGGTAGAAAGGGTGAGTCAATAATTTTTCACAATCACTGACTGGTTAGATGGCACAAAGATCTGTATGACAAAAAAATTAAAGCCCTTAAAAACACAACTTTTAAACATATTGGCAGTGACGGTAGCAAAACATAAATCATACTTTTACCAGATGTCATATTAGGATACAGAGTACTCATAGCAATGTGAACAAAAAAGAAAAGGCTTTTTGCATTTAACAAATGGCTTCAGATTGACATTTCATGGGAAATGGAAAACTCAAAAAATTGAGATGAAATGTAACTACAAATCAAAGGAAAAGGACTTGGAACAAAACCTGAAGACTTGTTGAAAACACATAGGCAGTTCTTCTGTTTAGTTGCTGTCAAACTGTCTAGCTTGCATCTTGACATATAAAGGATGGTTTTGGACATCACATGGAAGGAATAGTGACAGATATTTCAACTGTAATTGCATGACAAGGACTTCAGTACCGTATTGGTTGATCAGTTAGCCAATCAAGAAGTCCCTTGTATGATAACTTCAAGTCTATCGCGTGATAAATTTAATGTGGTTTCTGAAAGAGGAATTTTCGTTCATGAAGCACTTACTATAATATTTGAAAGAAAATGGTCACATATTCATCTCTAGCTCAGCCAAACCTGCAAATACACTATAGACTGTGTTTTCAAAGAAACTTATGATAACCATTTCAACAGTGAAAACCTGAAGGGCATTTTATGGTTGAATAGACAGATAGATAGATTTATTATGCAGGTATCCGTGTATCAGGGACACTCAATGCCACCTCACAAAACAAGTCATGCTGAGTTTACCTTTTACAAGAACAGGAAAGCAAGTGATGATAAAAAGCATAAATTAAATTATTATTTACAATGCAAATTAGCTATTAACTGATATAGAACTGCTATGTATCAACTTAGCTATTAACTGACACAGAACTGCTATGTATCAACTTAGCTATTAACTGACACTGAACTGCTATGTAAAGAGATGTGTCTTAAGTTTCAATGTCAGAATTTCAACAGTCAGCTGAATGATTGCAAATAAATTACTACTGTATACTAAGGTCACGATCATTATAACTCTCCACCGTCACACTTACAGCCAGTATTATCACTCTCCACCGTCACACTTACAGCCAGTATTGTCACCATCCAACGTCACACTTACAGCCAGTATTGTCACTCTCCACCGTCACACTTACAGCCAGTATTGTCACTCTCCACCGTCACACTTACAGCCAGTATTGTCACCATCCAACGTCACACTTACAGCCAGTATTAATTGTCACTCTCCAACGTCACACTTACAGCCAGTATTGTCACTTTCCACCATCACACTTACAGCCAGACATTGCCATTCTTTATTGTAACACACCTCATCCGCAGTCTGTATTCTAATTCGCCAGTTGATAGTCACGTGGGATGCATTCTTTTTGTGCTGATCCACGTAAACGACGTCATCAGGCATCATTTGTTGAAACTGTTGCCTGCCAGGCATCAGTTCCGACAAATGATGCCCGCTGACGTCAAAAACGACACTGACGCGTGCGCGGACCGGAATGTAAACAAAGATGTCGTCTGCGGCCGATCGAAACGATGGTCGAGAATTTTTTTGGTTTATCCTACTTTCTGAAGAAGAATTGAATGCTTTGGTTTCCAACAAGGACTCGAAACGGACGAAAACTATAATCAAAGGTGCATTGAACGTTTTGCAGAAGTATTGCGATCCTGTTAGGAAAAACGTTTTCTTACTGAACCACTTCAACATATTACATCGTAGGCCTACATGAGACAAGTTTTGTGTATAGTACGTTCTTATGCATGGCTACGGATGAGATGTGTTACAAAACACATATTGACTGGCCATGAGGGCAACAGCATACGTCTTTAACCCCTCGGGCCTGTGAGTCACCCCAAAAACAGACTGTTTCCCTCGGCCTACGGCCTCGGGAAACAGTCTGTTTTTGGGGGTGACTCACAGTCC
This sequence comes from Ptychodera flava, assembly GCF_041260155.1. Lineage (NCBI taxonomy): Eukaryota > Metazoa > Hemichordata > Enteropneusta > Ptychoderidae > Ptychodera > Ptychodera flava. Next base: position 180,483 of record NC_091938.1, read on the forward strand.
CTCGGGGTACAGACGTATGCTGTTGCCCACATGGCCAGTCAATATGTGTATACTGTCACACTTACAGCCAGTATTGTCACTCTCTACTGTCACACTTACAGCCAGTACTGTCTCTCTGTACTGTCACACTTACAGCCAGTATTGTCACTCTGTACTGTCACACTTACATCCAGTATTGTCACTCTGTACTGTCACACTTACATCCAGTATTGTCTCTCTGTACTGTCTCACTTACAGCCAGTATTGTCACTCTGTACTGTCACACTTACATCCAGTATTGTCACTCTGTACTGTCACACTTACAGCCAGTATTGTCTCTCTGTACTGTCACACTTACATCCAGTATTGTCTCTCTGTACTGTCTCACTTACAGCCAGTATTGTCACTCTGTACTGTCACTTACAGCCAGTATTGTCTCTCTGTACTGTCACACTTACATCCAGTATTGTCACTCTGTACTGTCACACTTACAGCCAGTATTGTCACTCTGTACTGTCACTTACAGCCAGTATTGTCTCTCTGTACTGTCACACTTACAGCCAGTATTGTCACTCTGTACTGTCACACTTACAGCCAGTATTGTCACTCTGTACTGTCAAACTTATAGCCAGTATTCAGCGTGGTATGAGGACAGTTATCAATGCATTGTACATTTACCATCAAGATATTTCCTATCCACTTTTTGAAGGTATGTATACAAATAGGATGTAAGAGTGTAAGTGTCATGCAATGCAATGCAATGTAATGTAATACTATGCAATGCAATGTAATGTAGCTTAAGGTGGTTGGAAAGGCTAGAGCGTCAGTTATAAATTTCAACAAAACTATTAAAATATAAAAGAAGTCAACATTCTCTGTGGAATAAAAAAAACTAGACATTTGGGCACAAAGGCATTGCAGAGTTATAGCCTGTTAAAACTTCTGAAAAACTGACCAAATAAGAAGTTGGGGAGTCCTTAGTGTATTAACTATGGTAGAGGTCCCCTAGCTTTTAATAAAATGTTTGAAAAGGGAAAGTCATTATTTGCTGTTTTTCAGGAAAGTTTGACAAGGTGGTGCTGGCATTCAGAGTGAGTGACTGCTATTGTAAATGCATTTTTAGATTCTTTGAGTGTCAAAGAGGTGTCAAAAGTGAGATCAACCGGAAAGACTGCTCTGTGACTTCAAAAGAGGGATGCAAATATGGCTTGTTTTCAACATTTTTGACAGAATAACAGTTTTCCTACATAATTGTATACCAATTTAATCCAACTTTGAAATGAGATATGGACATGGAATTTTTACAGCCTATTAACAAGGTTACAGATAAGATTTGTACGGCACAATTTTCCTGTATTTGAAGTACTTTTTGAAAAATCACATTTTGAAATTTGAAAGAATTTTTAATAATTTTTTGATATATAAACCCATGTAAAATCATAAAAACAAATTTTATTTACAAATCCTGCCTTACAAATCTTACAATAAATAGTGTCAACATATTTATAACTAATTTGGTAATATTAATACTATCCAATTATTATTAAATTCAAATATGTAAAAAAAATATGAAAAATTAAATTTCAATATTTACTGGTGTCATATTTCAAAATCATGGCTGCAAATATACAATTTTTATATTCTTTGGAGAAAATATTAACTAAGGGAGTTATCTTGAAAATTTGAACTAAATATCTTGATTCTAACACTTGAAACTTGACATTAACTCTGAGAAAAGAATTGGTGCAAAAATAGCCTTTCCAACCACCTTAATATACTAATGATATGCAATTTTATCCTTTATTGAAATCTCGTCTTTTCGGGGGATCTTGATTTAAATTACAATCAAGGTCTTATAGCGAGCAAGAATATTTACTGTCTAAAACAGACTGCATGAAAACTAAACATAATCAAAAAAGCATGAAAACTAAACATAATCAAAATTAAATAAATTATATGAATGATATATAATTGTCCAGAGCTAAACATCAATGGGATATCTGCCTAGAACAATTAAATGGTCACATTCATTGTTGCCCATCCACTGTCACACTTAAAGACCTAAATGTGCATCATTGGCGCTTTATACAACTTGAATTTGTTTCATTATCACACTGAAGTCAAACTGCTGATGGGAAAGCTAGTAGTCATAGTAATGGCACATGTTCTCATCTAACATTCACTTCTGGGCATTCAGTTGTCAACACCTGTTACACCAATGGCTGGCACTTAAATGTCAAAGTTATGGCCCATATTCCATTGTCAATGTAACACATACTAGCATGACAAGCTGTCCACTGTCACTCCAACAATACAGTGTTCTACAGTCACACCCACTGCCTGTGTTACATCACACATTAACAGACAGTATTCTCCTGTCAAAATTCCTTATTTTGCAAGCAATGGGTGACATAAAGTTGTAAAAGCTGCATATATCACAGACAAAAAGTTAATGCATCAAGACTGACTGTCACAAATTTATCATATAGTTAAACCTACGTTCTGTGGTTTATATAAGCACTAAGAATTAAATTGGTCTAGAATCTACCATGTCGGTTTCCACTGCTGGGAACAGAAAGACACGATATAAACGAATGGTTAGAATCTAGACCATTGAGTGGGTTGAGAGTGTTAAAACAACACTACAAGTTTGCACACTGCACTCTTATCAGATTGGTTAACTTCCCCATTATATCAATAAGATCGTATCTGGAGAATAATTCACCAGTCTATTTACCTATTTATCCAGACTACCTACAGAAGGAGGCTACCTCGCAAGGTAGCATTCAGATACATTCCATCACTCATTCAGGTTCAGTCTCTATTTTTTGTTTTCTGAATGTTGCTTTCTTTAGAATGGAAATTTTACAAGACTTATTCAGAAGATATCGCTACAATTTTCTGGGAAAGGTTATTTTCAGCAATTTTCTTTCAGTGTCTCTGAGTACAGTACAGGTCAAATAAAGGAAAAGGCCGTTAGAACATTACAGCTGTCAAGCATTTCCAGTTTTTTGGGAAGTGAACTTTGATGTACTGACGAAATCTAGACATGGACTTGTTAGACAGACAGGATTGCTCAACCATTGCTGTTGTGAAATTTGACCTTTTAAAATCTTTCTATTGATTTGGACCATTAGCAGTACCATGGAACTGCCGACCTCCACTGTACAATTAAAAACTGCTCTTAAACCCAAGGACCTTAATTTGGGTATGGAATCATTCAAAGACAATATTTAAATGGGATCACACAAAGTGAGTTCAACTACAGAAGCACAGTCATAGAAAAAAGCCTTGAACGTACCCCTGGCCCAGACAAACAAACAAACACATCCCTAGACATAATTTAAACACACAATTACTTTAATACCCTTCTCAAACTTTATGAGGAACCAACATTACAACATAACTTAAACTAGCTAAAAGATTACGCCATTCAACCAAGCTATCACATGTCTAACAGAGCAGTATAAAATATCATACCCTGACTGACTTGAAGGAAAACTGGTTAAAATATGGCAAATAAACCGGACTTCAACAATATCAAGGGAAATACTGATAAGAACGTACTTTATTTGAAGGTTTTGTTAATAATTAAACCAAACAACACTGGCATACTTGGTAATCTATGGAAACCAAAGATGTTTACTGTTGGCTTTTTCAAAGTTCAGTTTGTTTGAGATACTGAGATGTGATTAGCAAACAGACTGACAATCACATCAAGACTGGCTACAGGTACTGTTATTAGTTTGTTGACACTGTATGGCCTCTGAGTTTTTTGCTCATTAATATCACCAATGGTATGTAACAAACCATGGTATGTGGGGCCCATACATGCTGTCCGGTACACAGGTGTCTACCTGGGCTGTAACTGAAAAGCACTACCAGTGTTCAATCTTCAATTAATAGGAGGCCATTTTCAGGTGTTTATTTGTGCTGGTTGACTGGTCAATATGTACCTACAAACTATTAAAGCCACCACACCACAGTCAACAAAGAAGTATAGAATAGCCGGTCTGGCATCTATATTTATTTGTATCTCAAGGGAAGAGAATTGAGTAGGCTGTTTCTTTTGTCATCCAACTACCGGTTGCATCAAACATTTTATCTAGGATTATGCAACTCTTAACTGTAAGATGATCTTTTTAGAAGAAAGCCCATACAGGCCTGTTTTCAGTCTTAAATCACGCACGGCTGAGCAACAAAACTAGCCTGTACAAACGTTAGGGTCACTGAACCAAACTTGCATATTTGCCAAGTGTATTCCGAGAGCCCATGTGCACTGCATGTTTTTAAGCTGCCCTTACAGATTTAAATGTTGTGGTTTTGCTTTGCCTTTTTTCCTTAAATTGTCTTATCTGTGGTTCCTATTGACTCTACTCAGCAGAAGGAGTGTTTATCTTCATTGGTATCTTCCTATCTTATTTATTCATGTGACTTCGCGCCATCTTTCTTACAGTCAGCAATATTATTGTATTCCCGTGCTTTTTCTACTTTAGAGACAAAATATCATTTTAAAACTGCAACAGAAAAGCAAGAAAACCTAGTTCTGAAAGCAAATCAATGGCATTTGTGTATAATGAAAAATTCAGCAAACAGCTAGTCCTAAACTCTTTCTGTCTACATAACTGTACTCAGCATCCTCCCTTTTTCATTTGGCAAGATGGAACAGTCCAGGGTAGGAAGTCCAAGTGCTACAGGAACAAGATAGTGTTATGAACCAATGAAAACATTTTACCTGGTATTGTATTTCTTAGTGTTGGTGTGCTAGATGCATGCTGACCCTAATAATGAAGTTAAATGAGATATGACAATTACTGTATGGTATTTATTGGCAGTATTCATTGTGTACCAATCTTATCACTGTATGTTGGTCCATTTCTGTCTTATCAGGCTAACTCAGACAAAAAAACAATACATCATCCTTAATGTCAAATTGTGGCCAACTTTGCTGAATTTTATGGTTAACATTTATCAAAACTTTTTGATCTTCTCGTGATTTTCAATTTGTTTCCGTTCTTGTTTGACAAGTTTACAGCTGTGCTAAATAATTCATTATTTTCTGATGTTATAATGCTTGTTTTCTGTTTGATATATGTCATGATATTTGGTAAGATTTGAAATATAGTGAAACTCATGGTGGTTTGAAGTATAAAGCAAAAAAAACAACAACAAGAAAACAAAGTTTTTGATAATTGCATGAAGGGATTAACCGATGCTTTCAAACTTCTATCTTTAAATTAAGCCGTTTTGTTTTTCTTAGAGTTCCCAGATTAGATCTCCTGTACTGGTTCAATGTGTTATACTCTGGTGGTACCACACATTAACATGGTTTTAATCATGGACATGTCCATCCATGGTTTAATATGCCTTTTCATTGCACTGAAATACATTAAACCCATTCTGAATGTGTTTTTTCTACGTGAAAGTCTAAGACTATTCCAAAAGAAAGTAAGATAGTAGTACTGGACATTGGAAGAAGAAATTACAATATAACTGTTGAATGTATTATGATTGGTCTTTAGAAACAATGTTTACAGTCGATGTGTGTTAAATAAAGGGCTGTGGTTTACCACAATGCTCTTGTCCCTACCTGACACTGTTATAACCACGCTATGACTAGCATGTGTATCACCTGCATGGCTTGTCTAACACACCCATACTTCTGGCAAACAAAAAGCTAAAGCACGTCAAGTTGTCGAGTCATTTATGGCTATTGACGTTAACTGGAACTACTGATTAAAAAACAAGGTAATAAATTCTTTGCAGTGAATACAATGTAAATCACAGCCTCTGTTTGATGTGTCCTGTTCCACAATGCACTACGGTGGCGCTGAATTCATGAGAAATGAAGTGTGTAAACTAAAATATCCTTGTTAAGAATAGACACTATGATAATGATTTAGCAGTCCAAATCTCTGTCAAAACAGGGATTAACATGAATCAATGTTCATAACATCTCAAACAATATACGTGAAGATTTAATGACCCAGCTGATTGAGATTTGTCAGTTTTCCTGCTCTAGAAAGTCCCAAAAGTTTGAGATTCATGGCACCGTAAAATGGAAAGATTGTTGTAGATTTTGACTTGGACAATTCTCATTAGGGATGTGGAAAGGAAGTTTGTAGATTATGATTTTCACAATATGTGTCATGTATCACTCTTACAACCAGCACTAAAAATATGAATTTTATCTTTATAATCATACTTTCTTGGAAAACTGGAATACTTGTACTTTCTCAGAAAATTGGGAATACCTGGGCAGAAAGTTAACTTGTCTACGCACACTCTGTACATTATTTTCGCAAGAAAGAACATTTCCTCTGAATTGTTTAAAGAAGAGAACAGTGCAGTGGTTTGCATTGTGACTTTCTGGTTAACATTTTGGTCGTGTTATGTAATGTGTTCAAACACTAAGGGATGCTACCGAGAATCCCTTGCCTCTAAATTTGGAAGTTTGTAGTTGCCAGTTATATCATGGAGTGTATCCTTGAATCAAGATAATTCAACTTCATAAGCCAGAGTTTCCATTAGTTTATTTGTTATGTAAACAGTTGCACAGTTGATAGTGTCAATCAAACCAAAGATGATTCCCAGATGATTGTCTGTATCCTGTTGAAGAGGATCATTTCCGACAATCTATCAGGTCAAATGAATGTTTATAATTCCATTTCAATATTCACATTGACAAAATCAAAGCAATTTGTCACACTTAGATTTGATCTATGCAAAACTTGTGAATATGTTACTGTTATGTTAACCCAAAAGTTTCCTGTCAAATTATAGCAGCCACTACGCCCGGACAAATGTACACCTGGCCTCACACCTTGTTACATGTCACCTCAAGAGGGCTCTCTGGGTAGTAACAGAGTAATCTTCAGGCTTGGTGACAGCACGACAAGTTAATCTGTTAAAACAGTCAGGATATGCAATCCTTAATTTGGCCGTCAACTCCACATGTAAAATTTTACCTTGTTCCAAAACTTCAGCCATACTAGGCAATTCATGTAATGACCTTACACTTCATGGAACACTTTGGCAGTAAAGAAACGAACGTCAACTCATAAAATCATTCTTTCAATGCCTTAGTGATGATGAAATGATATTGTGCAAGTCAGATATTTTATAAAGTTGTAGTGCTATGTTACTTTGTTGTTAATGAATTTGAGGATTAAGACAGATGTCTCATTTGGACACAGTTGGCCTCTATTATAGTGTTACTGCACATATCACACTATTATAGTGTCATTACACATATCACACTATTATAGTGTCATTACACATATCACACTATTATAGTGTCATTACACATATCACACTATTATAGTGTCATTACACATATCACACTATTATAGTGTCATTACACATATCACACTATTATAGTGTCATTACACATATCACACTATTATAGTGTTACTGCACATATCACACTATTATAGTGTTACTTCACATATCACACTATTATAGTGTTACTGCACATATCACACTATTATAGTGTCATTACACATATCACACTATTATAGTGTCATTACACATATCACACTATTATAGTGTTACTGCACATATCACACTATTAGTGTTACTGCACATATCACACTATTATAGTGTTACTGCACATATCACACTATTATAGTGTCATTACACATATCACACTATTATAGTGTCATTACACATATCACACTATTATAGTGTCATTACACATATCACACTATTATAGTGTCATTACACATATCACACTATTATAGTGTCATTACACATATCACACTATTATAGTGTCATTACACATATCACACTATTATAGTGTCATTACACATATCACACTATTATAGTGTCATTACACATATCACACTATTATAGTCAGAGTTCGCGTTTACGCAAAAATCGTGCGTATTTACGCATTGAAATTGACTCTCTACGCATTTTTTTATCCTTATGCGTTTTCTATACGCAAAGGATAACACCGAAAGCACTTCCCACGACTGAGCTTAGGCGACAACCAGACGAAATTTGTTGCAACACATTTCTGTTAATCACTCATGTTGTGTGGGAAGTTTCGGATTCTCTGGGCGTTGTCTGAAAAATCGGCATCGTAGTCCACACGTTATCACGTTAGGCACGTTATCATGTTAGCTGTGCCTATGAATTACGTTGCTAATTTTCAGGCGAGCGATAGTTTCTGAAAGTGAGTGATTGACAGAAATGTTGCAACAAATTATATAAATGCCGACCGTGCACGATCATCGCGTCTCGCTGTTCCCAAATTTTGATCAAGCACACATGCAGCATGGCGTCGAAGCAGACAAATCTGTTTTCTTTCAACTTTGCTCTACGAGTCCGTGAAAAAAAATGATTCATCGGTAGAGCTCGTCGGAATCCCGATAAATTTTGAACACTGCAGAAGTGTCTGGATGGTAACTGGTCGTTCAGGCACCAAGTTGTTTCGGCCCAAGTCGTTTCGGCCTCTCAATTTCCGGCCCAAGTCACTTCGGCACTGCAACCCAAGACGTTTCGGCATCTGTGTTTCGATTTTTTTTTCAAACTATTCAGTAATTGACTGATCCGTCATATTCGTAAGCGTGACCTTTGCGTTCTGACCAGTACTTTATGTGCATTTTGGGTGAATTTTGCCATGCTGTTTCGCCACCGCTTTCAAACTTTTGCCGTGTCGGCGGCTATTGATATCGATATTAAAACTTGTGTCACAGATTTCAAAATGATACGAAGTTTTTTCTTACGGTCTCTTCCCATGTTCTCACAAAGATTAAAGCATGTACGTGAATGTTAGTTGACACTATACTTTTTAGTACTTTGATTTGTAACATTACGCTCCAGCACTAGTTCCCACAGGTAGCCTTCAGCGGTGCCGAAACGTCTTGGGTTGCGGTGCCGAAACGTCGGACTTGGGGCCTGAAATTCAAAGGCCGAAACGTCTTGGGCCGAAACGACTTGGTGCCGAAACGTCCAGAAACCGTCTGGATAAGCTGCCATAACTCTAACTTTTGGGTTGCCCTATGTGTTTGGACGGTCGCATGTATAACCTGAGCTGTTACGTTTCAGCATTGTTCAAGTTGTTCGTTAAACTGTTTTCATTAAAATAATGTTACATCGTACAATCCGAATATGTAGTGTAGGTTTATTCAACGGCACATTGTATTTTGCAGTCAGTTTTTTCATCAATCGAGTGCGGAAGTGAAATTACGCACTCAAATCCAGCCATTACGCAATTTTAGCAGACTAATGCGTATGCCGTACGCGAGGAGAAAAAAGTCACCGCGAACACTGATAGTGTCATTACACATATCACACTATTATAGTGTCATTACACATATCACACTATTATAGTGTCATTACACATATCACACTATTATAGTGTCATTACACATATCACACTATTATAGTGTTACTGCACATATCACACTATTATAGTGTTACTTCACATATCACACTATTATAGTGTTACTGCACATATCACACTATTATAGTGTCATTACACATATCACACTATTATAGTGTCATTACACATATCACACTATTATAGTGTCATTACACATATCACACTATTATAGTGTTACTGCACATATCACACTATTATAGTGTTACTTCACATATCACACTATTATAGTGTTACTGCACATATCACACTATTATAGTGTCATTACACATATCACACTATTATAGTGTCATTACACATATCACACTATTATAGTGTCATTACACATATCACACTATTATAGTGTCATTACACATATCACACTATTATAGTGTCATTACACATATCCCACTATTATAGTGTCATTACACATATCACACTATTATAGTGTTACTGCACATATAACACTATTAGTGTTACTGCACATATCACACTATTATAGTGTTACTGCACATATCACACTATTATAGTGTCATTACACATATCACACTATTATAGTGTCATTACACATATCACACTATTATAGTGTCATTACACATATCACACTATTATAGTGTCATTACACATATCACACTATTATAGTGTCATTACACATATCACACTATTATAGTGTCATTGCACATATCACACTGTTATAGTGTCATTACACATATCACACTATTATAGTGTCAATACACATATCACAATTACAAATTTAACTTCAAAAGTAGGTCATCTTATCTTTTCTCTGACATTAATTATTCTGTACATTACAAAATTGTACTGTTCAGAGCATTACAATGTTGTGCTGAATAGCGCATTACAGTGTTGTACTACACAGATAATTACGTTGTTTGTACTGTGATGAAGCATAGAGGTTGACGTGCTGCCAAAGCAGTATTTCATTCTTAAATACAAGTTTATACAAGTGTAGCAAGGTTAATTTCACATATAAAGCTTGCAAAATCCTGAACTAACAACACAAGTCAATATCTTTAAATATCTCTGCAGTATTAAAGGGTTCTATTCTGGAGAGCTGCATTTGTTTATACTATTATTAAAATATGAGTATGAAGATTTTGTTGCAATTCAATTACATCAAATGGTTCTCAAGAAATGTTTAAGTTTGAACATCAAAGTTTCATGTCCTCAGAAGACAAAAACAATGGGCAAAAACATTTCTGTAGAGTGGAAATTTTGTAAAAATTAAATTGGCAATTACAATTCATTCATAGTAGAGTTAAACAACATTAAAACCTAAAGGCATCAATAACTCCTACAATATAGTGGACGTATCCACCGGCACTGATATGTGGAGACACATGGCTACTTTGCATAAAGCATTTATAACAGTATCAAAGACAACATACCTTTTCCCCATTTTTGTTTATAAACACAATTGAAACTAATAAACATTCAAATCTCTACAACTATCAGGTTTTGGTTTTATACATAGATGATTAATATAACACAGGTAGAGTCGGAACAAGAGAGTATAAAGGGAAACAAATGTGTCAAGAAAAAGATACCTTGAAGAAGATAATAGCAAAAAATATCTATACTAACTAAGGTAAGTTGACTCAAAGGATATATTAGTAACATTGATAGAATTTTTTCATCAAAAGGCAGTTGTGATCCATATTTTAGGATTTGCAACCGATATTTGAAATAAATTACACTGTGAAGCATCTAGATTCTAATGATAAAATGTTTGTTCATGGAAGTGTCCTGTTAAACAAAATGAAATTCTTCATTCTCTGTACAAATAATCAATATTAAATGAGAAGTTTGTAGATGGTAAACACATGCACAATGTCTATTCTGGTAAATATATGCACAATGTCTATTCTGGCAAGTACATGCACAATATCTATTCTGGTAAATATATGCACAATGTCTGTTCTGGCAAATACAGGCACAATATCTATTCTGGTAAATATATGCACAATGTATGTTCTGGCAAATACAGGCACAATATCTATTCTGGTAAATATATGCACAATGTCTATTCTGGTAAATACATGCACAACGTCTATTCTGGTAAATATATGCACAATGTATATTCTGTCTGCAATGTAAACACCAGCTGTGCTACAGGAAATATTTATGGTAGCGACTATTAAACTTTAGGGTATTTTGACAAAACATGTACTTTAAAAGTATTGCCATCTATACATTATCACCTTACTTAAGTTAAAATGTTATCACATTTGACAAGGCTTTATGAAATCATCATTAGATACACAATAATTCAAGACAAGTCATCGTTGATGACACAGTCCCCGCTTGTCCATTTTGTTATAATCTTTGGTGTCTAGGTAACTGTGGAATGACATTGATGCAACGGGTGCATCAGGCCTGTGACTTGCATAATAAAGTAATCTGAGGAACGTTCAATAAAAGACTCATCTCTGCCGGTGTTGACCACTAAAGGAACTTTTGATTACATCACACATAACGATGCCCTCACTGCCTCTAGTGTCATGACAGCACATACTATGCACATGGTTTGGTGGAATTTTCGAAATGGTATGGGATCGGGTATGTTGTTGTAATCAGCCATTTTGGATCATATAATGAAACAAATTAATGTGCACAAGAATGCAGCCATATCACGTTTAAACAAAATCAGTCCATTGAAGGACAGTGACCTATGTTTAAATAATTGAAATCAAATGGCTGTCTATTGACCATATGGATCGTAGCACAAAATTAGTAGACATGCATAAGTATGCCATAGTACTTTATCTTTGTACCAAGTCTCAACAACATTGGATAAGGAATATTTGCATATGATTAAGCCTCAAAGACATGAAAAAATCCAAAAATGACAATCTGGCAGCCATATTGGAACATGTCACGAAGTAAATTGACATGTATACATGTATGTGTGCCATAGTGCTTGATCTTTGTGCCAAGTTTGGACAAAATGGGTTTAATGACCTTTGAATTATGCTTCAAAGACATGCAAAATTCCAACAAAATGGCAGTTCTGCAGCCATATTGGATCCTATCGCAAGGTTAATTGATACATGCATATGTATGCCATAGTGCTTTGCCTTTGTGCCAAGTTTGAACAAAATCAGTTCAAGGATGTTTGAGTTATGGTTCAGAGACATGAGAAAATCGCAAAAAAATGGACGCCTGTCGGCCATATTGGATCATATCATGAAATAAAAAGGCGTTCATATGAAGGGCATAATGTTTTGCTTTTGTGCCAAATTTGAACAGAATCGGTTCAAGGATGTCTGAGTTATGGTCCAAAGACATGAAAAATCACAACAAAATGGCTGCCTCACGCCCATATTGGATCGTATCGCAAAATAATTTTACATGCACATGAAGGCCATAGTACGTGTTATGCCTTTGTGCCAAGTTTTAACAGAATCTGTTCAAGGATGTCTGAGTTATGATCCAAAAACATGAAAGATCCCAACAAAATGGCCGCTTCACGCCCATATTGGATCGTATTGCAATATAATTTGACAAGTATATGTAGGCCATAGTGTTATGCCTTTGTGCAAAGTTTGAAATGAATCGGTTCAAGGATATTTGAGTTATGGTTCAAAGACATGAAAAAATCGCAAACAAAATGGCCGCCTCGCGGCCATGTTGGATCGTATCGCAAAATAATTTGACATGCACATGTAGGCCATAGTGTTATGCCTTTGTGCCAAGGTTGAAGAGAATATGTTCAAGGATGTCTGAGTTATGGTCCAAAGACATGAAAAATCGCAACAAAATGGCCGCCTTGCGCCCATATTGGATCGTATCGTAATATAATTTAACATGGATATAAAAGCCATAGTGTTATGCCTTTGTGCCAAGTTTGAACAGAATCTGTTCAAGGATGTTTGAGTTATGGTCCAAAGACATGAAAAATCGCAACAAAATGGCCGCCTCGCGGCCATATTGGATCGTATCACAAAATAAATCGACGTGCATCTGTAGGTCATAGTGCTATGCCTTTGTGCAGAGTTTGAACGAAATTGGTTCAGCAGTGTCTGAGAAACTGTTGATGACGGACGGACGGACGGACGGACGGATGGACGGACGCACAGACGGGACCCAATCTATAAGTCCCCGCCGGACTTCGTCCGCGGGGACTAAAAATATCCATTTAAATATCCATTTGGGTTTCTTCAAAATTTCAAAATGTGTTAGGAGACACTTCACAAAGTCTGATACAAGACTCCATCATAAATCAAGTTTGATATTTCATGGTAACATAGAACAGATCTATTAGCTGTGTCTTTGTGCAATGTTATGTTTGAAATTTTGTGGAAAACCAGACACTATCAAATCTACCGTCTACTAATTTTCTACAAATCATGTATTTAAACCAAAATTAGAATCAGCCATGACAAGCATGAACAAACATATGTTTGATCCCATATCTGAGTCACAGAGACTGATATTTAAGATACACGGGACCAATCCTATATCTCAGTAACAGAGATGGTATTACAATTCTTGTTTCTATTACTTTAGTTTTTATGTTACTGGCAACGGCCCAGGAACTAACTTCCTTTTTGTAGTTGCTTTTTTTCAATTTGACATTTTTCATTGCGTTGGTAAAACACTTCCTCTTCCCCATGTCTCATTCAAATAAATGGACATTTTCAGTCTCTTCCTATCCATATCATATCAGTATTCCATGGATCAAATGAAATTCCCAACTAAACTCAGATTGATCCATTACTATGGAAGATCACTTGAAAGCACTATGGTATCCTACTACACAGTGGTGACAAGGTTGCCTGTGTGTCATAGCTAGTTCCTGCCTTGTACTCTAAACTTGAATATTAAAATCTACCAGATGTCTAAAGGATACAACAGCACACAGTACAATAAATTACCCACAATACTCTTTGATTTGTATCCTTGAAGGTTACTTTTCTAAAAACTTTTTCAGTTCTGCATGTAAGCACTAGTGTGCAGCATTAGAATAATTTTTAAATAATATCTAGTAAATGTACGTTTAGATATTTCAGTGAAAGTTTGAAAATAACCACTAAACAACCATAAAAGTCACATTCTGCAGGTACTACAAATGCCATACTTTTTAGGCAGCAAGTTATGACGAACTAAAGGGGTCATTCTCTGAGAAAACTTAGCATGCAAATTTCTTTTGTCACTTCCATTGCAAAAATCAATATCCTTTTGTTTCATAAAACAGGTGCAACTAGTCTCCCTACTTTCCATCACATTATTCTGTATGGCTGAGGACACAATCTCTGGCAAATTTCACAAAAATGCTATCTCCTCTCTCAATTATGCATAATTTTCCAAATTATTTAAAATGAGAATTGAGAAGAATGGTGTGCATAAAAGTACGTTTTCAAAATTTTGATAAATAGTCCGTGAATTTGTCTACACATGGGAGACATAGTAGACTTCACTCGGGTATCTCCGAGGATACAAATCGCATTGAATTATGGGAAATCTTCAGTACTGTGCAGCAGTCTTTCATATATACGGCCCACACAGTACCAAAGATTTCCCATAATACATCATGATTTGTACCAACGTAGATTCCCCTGTGAAGTCTACCATGTCTCCCATGTGTAGACAAATTCCTGGACTAGTTGTAAAAATTCTGAAAATGTACTTTTAAAAACACCTTTCTTCTCAATTCCCATTTTAAAGGATTAAGGAAATTGTGCTTGATTGAGAGAAGAGAAAGGATTTTTGTAAATTTTCCACTGATAGTGTCCTCAGCCATACAGAATAAAGTGATGGAAAGTAGGGAGACTAGTTGCACCTGTTTTTTGAAACAAGAGGATATTGATTTTTCCAAATAGAAAAGACAAAAGAAATTTACATGCTAGCTTTTTGCAGAGAATGACCCTTTCAGTTGGTCATAACTTGCTTCCCAAAACTGTGACATTTGTCGTACCTGCAGAATGTGACTTTTATGGTTATTTAATGGTTTCTTTGAAATTTATACTACAATATTTCAATGTACTTTTAATAAATATAATTATTATACACCTACTGCCCCTAAAATCAATCTCTGTTCAGCGCAACTCAACAATGACGCAACCAATAGAATAAAACAAAACTATGTATCCAAAATGGTTGTTACGATATTTTACTCGTGCACTGATCATAACAAGTACGTCAGAAGAATGCTGGTGGAGCGCCGGTACCGTACTGGCCTGGTACACGCCAAACAATATAGTGTGAAATTTTGCGATACAGAAAAACGTGTAGCGAGATGTTGCAATAGGAAAACTTGTTGTGCGATTTTTGCGCATGGTAATTGAAATACAGCCAAACCCCCTCTCCCCCTAAACACAGAAGTTGCGTTTACTGTGCGCGTGTTTTAATTATCCACGGCCCCTAACAAATACAGACTATAACCGAATTTACCACACAAATAAAGCCATACATCTTACACTGCAGAGTCAGAACATTATTACAGCCATATTAAGCAATAGATACAGCCATATTAAACCACCTACAACATAAATAAACTGCCATCCAAAGTTCAGCTAGGTCACCAAAGCTCAGCTAGGTCACCAAAGCTCAGCTAGGTCACCAAAGTCTTAAATACTAACAGGTCTATTTTGTACACAAAAAAAATATCTCATTGAAATACAGGCATACATATACAACAAGGTGTAAATATAGCCATACTGAACCATCAACGACTTTATATCAGCTCAGTATTTGTTTTGTTTTGTTTGTGGAAATGTTCCTTGCTCAAAGTGATGAGTGTTGCTAACTAGGCAATGTAATGTCTTACAGAATTCTTACACACGGTTGAAATGATTTTGGTGTGAGCTGTTTGACACAAAGTGACTATTGGCATAATAAGAATAACAAACACAAAGACTTTCAATGTTCTGCTGAATCCCTGTGATAAAATAAGGGGGAAAAACCAGATGTTCATGACAAGTCCCTGAATTTCCTTCAACTTTCATTGGACTGAAGATGTAGCTAAGTTGGTAGCTTTAATTTGTCTAGAATACAACTTTCCATTCTGCGAAATGAAATATTAAGTAGCTTATCCAAAGAGAAAACTGAAAATTATGGAGTGAAAAGTTATGCTGTTTGATGTCAAAATTGATTTTACAAAGCACGGGAATTAATACCAAGCTTTGACTTATTTGATGTTTGTTTGTCCTAGCTATCAACCATAACAAAATGTTTGTTTATCATGGCTATCAACCAAGACAAAATGTTTGTTAGTCATAGCTATCAACCAAGTCAAAATGTTTGTTTGTCCTAGCTATCAACCAAGTCAAAATGTTTGTTTGTCCTAGCTATCAACCAAGACAAAATGTTTGTTTACCATGGCTATCAAACAGGACAAATGTTTGTTTGTCATACTATCAACCAAGAAAAAATGTTTGTTTTTCATACTATCAACCAAGACACAATGTTTGTTTGTCCTAGCTATCAACCAAGACAAAATGTTTGTTTATCATGGCTATCAACCAAGACAAAATCTTTGTTAGTCATAGCTATCAACCAAGACAAAATCTTTGTTTATCACGGCTATCAACCAAGACAAAATGTTTGTTAGTCATAGCTATCAACCAAGACAAAATGTTTGTCCTAGCTATCAACCAAGACAAAATGTTTGTGTGTCCTAGCTATCAACCAAGACAGAATGTTTGTTTGTCCTAGTTATCAACCAAGACAAAATGTTTGTTTGTCCTAGCTATCAACCAAGACAAAATCTTTGTTTATCATGGCTATCAACCAAGAAAAAATGTTTGTCCTAGCTATTTACCAAGACAAAACGTTTGTTTGTCCTGGCCAGCAACCAAGACAAAATGTTTGTTTATCACGGCTTTCAACTAAGACAAAATGTTTGTTTGTCATACTATCAACCAAGACAACAGCAATGCATTTGTTTTTGGGACCAGAGAAAATCACCCTATCTGTAAAAATGAACTGACCATCAAAAGATTTTAAGTTGAACAATTGTGAAAAGCATGAAAGGCATGCACTGCGAGTTCAAGATTGAAGCACACACCTTGTACTCTAGGGTCTATGATTGAACACAGCAATATGTGAAATGATAGTGTGACACCTTGGACAAGGTAATAATCATCTGCTACAATCAAGTGATGATGTACATTTGTAGATGGCTATGTTTGTATCAAGGACTGACACACAAAGATGACCATTCGGTCATGGTCACATGACAACTGTAGGTTTGGGAAACCCAGTCTGTAATTTTTTTCTTTACTCCAGAACCTTGCTTTTATTTTCAAAGGGAGTTCCAGAAATTTATAAATATTGTAAAAGATCAATTCAAGCAGATAGAAAACTTTTTGACTTTAATTTTGCATGATACAGAAATGTATTACAAAAAACAGGGAACAGTTCTTGGACAGAAAAATGTTAAAAGACAAACAACAGTGAATTCTCTACTGTAAGTGAGAACACCAAGAACCATATGTGTTTTGGCGGCAAAACAATTGTGTGGTCAAGTGATAAGTTACATGTCTTAAGGGGGCTACTGTAGGAGTAATACACCAAACCAATAACCACAGGTCAAAGTTCACCTGATAGGCTGAGTTACTTCAACTGGATCCCTTCACGTAAACATGACAACTATTTGCCCAGCAGCTACTACCAAATATAATTCATGAATGGATTTCTCATCAATTGAAATGATAATATCGCTGACCTCTCTTTTGATGCATGGTAGACAGACATCATAAATTACACACTCCTGTTGCATTGCATTGCCACACTGCACTTGGAGTTGCCAGCTTTTAAGCTAAGCCAATGACACTGACTGCTTCAACAGAAATCACGGTCTGATGAATAGCATGATGTAATTCAGGATTCCATTAGCAAAGTCAGCATGTGTAGCATATCCACAGGCATATGACATGCCCAGTATTGTGTCGGGCTGTGTTGTGTTACACAAGCCAATGCAAGTCAGGGGCCTTTGAATACGTTAAAATCACTGTAACTCAGGCTTCATTTCATAGCTGCAGTCCTTTCAAAGAAATTCCATTCATAAGATGAATCATGGCTAGATCAGCATTCTTCTGACAAAGATAACACAAGCATGAAGTAAAAGAACCTTAAGTTCTCCTTTTTAATTTCTTTCCATAAAGAATTGATAAAGATCATGATAATGACTGACAACTTGGCATGCATTTTCTATCATTTGATTTTCCATTCTCTCTTTGTGATTAATGCTCACTTTCCAAATAAGAAATACATAACAGATATACAGGAGGTCTAAAGGAGGGAAGTTAGATACAGCCGTATCGGATGTGGGGGATTGGACTAAGTCATAAAGGAGGTGGGGAGGTTGGTTAAAATTCTTACAGAATGTGGGGGGTTGGACGAAGTCATACAGGAGGTGGGGGAGGTAAGACAAATGCACCTGGTGCTATGTCTATTTTGAACTTACAGGGTGTTTATGGATGTACAGAACCCAAAGTGAACTGTACACATCCTAGCCGAGCGGTTCTGTCTGTTGCCTCTCCGCTAGGCGACTGATGCCGTATATTGTGAGTTCAACCCGATTGAAAACTAGCCATATTTTCTACCCTGGGTTGATAGCTCTGCTGGTGGACAGAATTGTCCCCGAGACTGTCGTTCGCCCAGTTAAAGCGATTGAAAACTAGCCGTATTCTAAACTATACTGCACTGTAGCTTTATGATAGCCAATGAGCAGTATGTCCCAGGAAAGACAACAGTTGGATTTTGTCTAAATCACATCTTGCTGTCTTGAGCCATTGCTGCTCTCAGGGACATCCCTTCTGGAACAAACACTTAAGCCTGAAAGGATAGCAGTTTATTTTAAGAAGATGACAAGGATGAATTTCTTGCCATAGATAACTTGTAGCAAACTTTGACAAATATGAACATTTCAGCCATACATCTGCTCTAAAACTGAACATACTGACACACAGTCTGGAACAGTGATACACAAACAAATGATCATGCACATAAACAATAACAATAACCTTGACAATAACATTAGAACCCTATGGTCTTTGATGGAGTAACCAGGTACTAGGTGACAATCAATGAAAATGCATTATTAAAAACAATTACAGATACCTTCATGATAAGGAATCTGAAGGACACAACCGTATCACAAAATCAAGATCATTTCTCTAAAACAAATTAACACCTATATCATACTGGCCAATATCCTTAAAACAATAACTATGACCATGAAATAGGACATCATTTTAATTAAAATTAAGTATATTGAACAGTTCTGAAAAAAAGAAGTATCCATGGATTAAGTTTGTTGGTGACAACAAGTTAAACTGTCAAAGTATAAGTGTGAAACTCAAATTAAAAAGAAGAAAATGCAAATATTTAGCTTGGATTTCAAGTACAGAATTTAGATTTAGCTTTGCTAAGTCTGAAAACACATGACTCTTGGTTTGCAGCATGTAGATTGATAGAACATTAAACTTCAAACACTTGGTGTTTTCACTTTTTCAATGACGAGTTGAGGCACCGTGTAAGGCATTACTCAAATGTAAGAGACAACAAGCTGTGATTTCACTGTAACCATATGTGCTGGCAACCGCTCACTGGAAATGGGTCAGCCTTTTCACATGCTCTTTCTGACAGCAGGCCAACAACATATACAAGAGTATAAAATTACACATCCCTGCGACCCACGTTACCGAGTTAGCGCACATGGCCAGTACACGCTATCAGCTTCTGGAGTTTTCCAGAAATGAAATAACCTCATGTCAGCTTTCCTTGCCTGTCTGACTTCCGGGATAGTTTTCTGAAATATGAGTGTTTCCTTTGATAATACAACACTAATTCTATCTATGGCCATTCTTGGCCGTGATCTACAAATAATCTAAGGACATCCTTCTTATCTCAACATAACAAGAGTAATCCATCGCTGTGGTTTAAAGACAAGATTATTTTCACTTCAATCTCCTATTTCCACCAAATGACAATACAGATCAAACCAATCTGAAAACTGTTGACACATTTCAAGAAAACTGTTTAAAGACAAGATTATTTTCACTTCAATCTCCTATTTCCACCAAATGACAATACAGATCAAACCAATCTGAAAACTGTTGACACATTTCAAGAAAACTGTTTAATTAGCACCTATTGTTGTGATGTGTCGATAAACATCCATGGATTATGAATGTACAACCTTGTCTTTACTTTTAGAAGTCTCTCAGAAAATCAAATTTTGATTTCTAGGTTCTGAGAAGTCAAATTTTGATTTCTAGGTTCTGAGAAGTCAAACTTTGATTTCCAGTCTGTGACAAAACCCAACGTCAATTTTCAGGGTTTGGGAAAATCAAACTTTGAATTACAGACTCTATTAAACCAAACATTGACTCTTGGCGCTGAGAATCCAAAACTTGAGTTGACTTCTAGGAACCTGGAAATCATAGGTCAGCTGACAGAGGCTTTCAAAGTGTCAATTTTATTTTTAATTTTCAATTCCTGCCGCTATATGGTAATACCGTGATGATACTTGCAAGATTCAATTTTGCAAATTTAGTGATTTTACTCATCTGGAGTATGGATTATTGATCAATAATACCATAGAGTCTGGAGTACTTCAGGGTCTATGGTAGTACATCTTGTGAACGATTCTCTCCTTGACTAAAAAGTTACAGAAAAGCTCTGTAAAAAATTCAATATGGTGCATCTTGAGATTTGCAGTGATCTTTCAGCATTAAATCACTATTTTGCAACATTTCTAGATATCTGATACTCATCATCCAGAATGGACACTGGCAACACAATACTATATGATGTTAAAGTCTTGCTCTAGAATTGTCAATATTTGATATGCATCAACTGCATCACAGGTACACATAGCTCTCTGTGCATAACACTAGATTCTCAAAATCACAGATATACTAGCATATGGGTTATAGATCAGAAATTTTATCACCTTTGCAATTGAGCCAAACCACTGTTCTATGGGGAAGTTTGTAGTCTAGCTCTAATTTACTGAACAGTGTCTTCAATACCAAGGTTTGGAACAAAAGTTATGGATGGTTTGGCAACCCCTGTACGACATTTCTGTTGTCTGTTAATTAAGTCAGTGGCACTGATATACTGAAGGGAACCAATGTTAAAAATTTACCAGGGTGCCATTCTAAACAAAATCACTACTGTGCAATACTCAAGTCTCATAAGGGCCCATATTTTTGCCATATATAGTAGATTTCAAATTTTGTTACCTCTGTAGGTCATTTCTTCGCCCAACTTTTTCCACCTGAGAAAAGTTCAATGCTGGACAACAAGTCCTGAAAGTTGTTGAATATTGAATTCTAAGGGGGGGGGGATTTCATCACAGTTACTAGTACACACTATGGCTGTAACTTTAAAGTTCTATGAGCAGTCTATTTTCAAACCCAGTTGCTACTAGAGTGTTCACAATAGCTATCTTTAGTATCAAAATAAAGAATATCATAGGATGAATATTGGAGATTGCATTGCCATTGCAAGTCAAGTCAAACCAGCTTTCTGTACAAAACAGTTGAACTTTTGATAAAAAAAATATAGACTGACATAGCGACTGTTTATTGTCACCTGTAAAACTTGAGATTTGTACAGATGGTTATTAAGATCCAATTCTGGGAGACAATAGCAAAGGATGGTACTGATTAATGTTTCAGTAAGAACAGACTTAGTCCAACAACCAATCACAAATTACATGTAATCTAGTCACTATGCAGTACTGTATAATTTTATGAGCGATTAATGACCGTCAATTTCATCAATACTTTGATGGCAAATTTGTGTTTAAAGTTTGTTGACCATAGATTAATACATTTAAAAACATTGCATGGAAACGTCTAGATTTCTAGACTTCTGTACTGATTGATAAGCACTGGAAAAACCAAAGCAAAACTAAAGTAAACCAGATGCACAGTGGCCTACAGCAAATAGACATTCTGTGGTATTTCAGAGAGGATTAGCTTTGGAAAACACTGATCAGTTTCTGAAATCAACATTCTGTAACGTTACAAAAGTTGATATAATCCGTAATAGGGGTAGAGTTGGTTCACAAAGCCATGGCATGGAAGATTGAATCCAGTGTCCAGTGAAAACACTGATCAGTTTCTGAAATCAACATAACCTGTAACATTACAAAAGTTGATATAATCCGTAATAGGGGTAGAGTTGGTTCACAAAGCCATGGCATGGAAGATTGAATCCAGTGTTCTTCAGGTGTACAAAAAATTCAATCAAAGCTAAAATCTCTCTAATAGGCTTTTCAAATTAATTCACTTTGAAACTAATGTCATACTATTTCAACCTATTTAAACCTTTAGCTGAATATCTGAGTTTAATTATTTCTGTAATTCTATATCACTAATGTTGTCAATGCTGTAAAACAATGCGTTAAGCAATTGCTTCGATGGAATTATGAGCTGTTACAAATAATAACATGAAATGAATACAGAATAACTCTAAATGCAACCTAGTATTGATGATTTGTCAGTACAGTAAAACATACAAATATCTGAATGGGAATTCATATACAAACTAACACAGAATACAAGGTCCTTAGAAACAACACGATCAAATGTTAATTTTCATTTCATTTAAACCCGGAAACAAACAACTAATAATTTGTATCAATTCTTATGTTTTGTATGCTTTCACGATATTCATGCAAACACACTAATACCCATCACAAGCATAAATGAACACATTTCCACATATGCGCACACACACATATTGACACATATACACACATACTGATAGACACACAAACACACACACACATGCACAGAAATTTCAGTCACAAAAAATCTGTCACAGAAGACAGCTGATGAGTGATTTCCTAGTGGTCACAAAAAATCAGGATTTCATGAGTAGTCCCCATGCATGTGTCAAAGCCATCAACTCAAGATGTCATTGACTCATAAATCAACAGCTTTCAAAGGTCAAACAGTCAGGCTATATATGCATGTAAGTTGAAAAAATCTGATTGGACACACTCAACCAAAATATGTAGAACTGACTAAATTTGAAGAATTTTCGAAATTTTTCATGATCAAGGTCATTTTGAAAACAAAATCTTTTGCACTTGCAGAGCTGACAACAGTTGCATTGGACAAACAATGATTAATTCTCAGACTGATAAATGCCAGTGCAAAGAAGATAGGAATGCTTTGTGAAATACCAACATTTCACAATTGTCATTATGGACCACACAATATGTGTAGTATATTTCCAAACAAGTTATAATAAACAACACATTTCAAAAACACATATGGGTATGTAGTTGTCAATGAAATCAGTATCAAATAAATTGTTGATTTTGTCTTTACTGTGTTGGCCTTCAAATTAGTCTGGTGTTTCTGTGTGTATTTATCTCCACCATTGTCATAACAGCTTGTGACACAGAATTGTACCTAAACTAAGCATTATTTCTAACTTTAAACACCTCAGTTTACAAGCTGATGATACATATTTTCATTCCTGCTATCATTACAGTAGCTAGGCTGGAATTGATCAGCAAGCACATTACAAGTAATTTTGGAGATGTTGGTTATCCTGTCAATGATGGAGAGATGGTAGAAGCCTTCCTCTGAGTGATATAGATGATGGTTATCCTGTCAATGGTGGAGACAGTTGTTATCCAGTCAGTGGTGGACAACGATGGTTATACAGTCAATGGTGGAGGGATGGTAATTATCTTGTTAATGTGGAGAGACGGTGGTTATCCTGTCAATGGTGGAGGGATGATGGTTATCCTGTCAAAACGGAGGGATGGCGGTTATCCTGTCAATGTGGAGGGATGGCGGTTATCTTGTCAATGAGGATGGATGGTGGTTATCCAGTCAGTGGTGGAGGGATGGTGGTTATCTTGTCAATGTGGATGGATGGTGGTTATCCTGTCAGTGGTGGAGGGATTGTGGTTATCCTGTCAGTGGTGGAGGGATGGTGGTTATCTTGTCAGTGTGGAGGATGGTGGTTATCTTGTCAATGTGGAGAGATGTGGTTATCCTGTCAATGTGGAGGGATGGTGGTTATCATGTCATTAGTGGAGGGATGGTGGTTATCCTGTCAATGTGGAGAGATGTGGTTATCCTGTCAATTTGAAGGGATGGTGGTTATCCTGTCAATGGTGGAGGGATGGTGGTTATCATGTCATTAGTGGAGGGATGGTGGTTATCCTGTCAATGTGGAGAGATGTGGTTATCCTGTCAATTTGAAGGGATGGTGGTTATCCTGTCAATGGTGGAGGGATGGTGGTTATCATGTCATTAGTGGAGGGATGGTGGTTATCCTGTCAATGTGGAGAGATGTGGTTATCCTGTCAATTTGAAGGGATGGTGGTTATCCTGTCAATGGTGGAGGGATGGTGGTTATCATGTCATTAGTGGAGGGATGGTGGTTATCCTGTCAATGTGGAGAGATGTGGTTATCCTGTCAATGTGGAGGGATGGTGGTTATCCTGTCAGTGGTGGAGGGATGGTGGTTATCCTGTCAATGTGGAGGGATGGTGGTTATCATGTCATTAGTGGAGGGATGGTGGTTATCCTGTCAATGTGGAGAGATGTGGTTATCCTGTCAATGTGGAGGGATGGTGGTTATCATGTCATTAGTGGAGGGATGGTGGTTATCCTGTCAATGTGGAGAGATGTGGTTATCCTGTCAATGTGGAGGGATGGTGGTTATCATGTCATTAGTGGAGGGATGGTGGTTATCCTGTCAATGTGGAGAGATGTGGTTATCCTGTCAATTTGAAGAGATGTGGTTATCCTGTCAATTTGAAGGGATGGTGGTTATCCTTGGAGTGGTGGAGAGTTGTTGGTTATTCTTGGAGGTGCGGAGAGATGGGAAAGAGAGAAACACAATATACATTGCCCCTTTCTTGCCATCATCGGCACTTCATACACAATATTTTTACATTTCAAAGATTGATGTGTCCCTATTAGTCTGGCTTTATGATGTGTCCCTATTAGTCTGGCTTTATGACATTGGAATTTCAATGTTAGTTTCTTAGCAAGTACTTGATTGTGAAATGTTTCACTTACCATATCATCAGCTTGAAGTAAATACTGAGATTGATTCACTCCTCAATGTTTCAAATCTTTCAGTGTAATTGGTAAGGAATCTGCTGACCCATTACATCACTTTGAACTTGAATTGCTGCTACTAATGGCATACTGCCAGTGTTGTAAAGAACCAATGATTCTTCAACTGTGTGAGAAATAAGAAATAACAATCTTGAATAGTTTTCCAAAGTTAATGGTTTATTTCTGATGATGATTGACATTGTAACATTGAAAGCTAATCTAACTAAAAATTTCATTCAAAAAAAATTGCAAAAATGAACATTAAAAATGATTGGCAGCCTCAAGTAATCTTGATTGAAATTGGTTTTGAATGTTTAATAAATTTTTGCGTCAACATCAATTCATTTAAGCATTTCAAAGAAATTACTCCATTTGAGAAAACTGTACATTTACCAGCTGATCAAGTTTATATGAATGGGGTACTTACTCTCTAAAAGACATTGAAAAAGCCTAACACTAACCCCAAAATCTTCAACCAATCAAAGATCTTGTATAATGCATGATTAAGTGTCTGTACTTATGATGCACAGGTTTTGATATTCGGATCACTTTGAGCATAAACGCTGTCTTTTAGCTGAACAACGTGTTTGCTATGTGGACACATAGCAGATATTACATGGTTGCTATTCAGATTAGAAGATGTCATTACGGCTTGCGATAATAATGATGAGGACTAAGGTCTGATCTCTGAAATTTTATAAAGGCATTAACTTGATCAGACCAACAAAGAGATGATGTATCTTGCACTGCCAAGACCTACAAACTGTTAAATTGCTGTAGACTTTGATGTATGGCCTAATTTGGATGAATCTCAAGCACAATCCCCATCCCCCCACCCCAGAAATGATATAAAGAAACTTGTCATGGCTTCATATTTGTAAGAGACTGAGGATGAGAAACAAACTTATTTATTTTGCCTTAATACCTTGGTATTCAATTTTCATTGAGTGACGGAACTAGACTGTGTAGTGCTGCACGGAACAAAATATTGAAAATGAAAATCTACATTCTTACTTTTACTGTCTTACCATTCAGTTTTTTCACTGGAAATAAAGGTAACAATCAGACTTCACAACCTTAAATGTATGTGCATATTATTTGCTTCAATTTACAATATCAATTGTGATCTATGCAAGAAATGCAGTGAAATTTAGGGTTTACTGGGTTCCACATGGCCTAATCATATAGGAGGAAAACCGTTTCTGGTGATTATTGAATGAGAAAATTTTTCCCATCATGAGAATTCTCTTAGCACACCATTCTCATTTTTGAGAACATAAACTGCTGACACAGAGGAAATGCAGAAATGATTTTAAATTTACTGAATAATTGAAAAAATGTTAAGTTAGAATTTTTCATATTTTTTCTCCCACTGCAAATGATTAGTAACATTTAGCATAAAAAGTTTTGTCCAGAGATAGTAAAGATAATTTAATTAGATTTTTATGAGAATACCTATTTGCAAAGTTTAACAAAAGTGTAAATAGTAGGTTTTCCTCTTTGTTTTTAGAGAAATGCCATGGGCATTGATAAATTGGAATACTTCGACACTTACTTGTTTTAAATCAAGACTGGAAACTTTAATCTACAGAAAATGAAGTTTTTATGTAGATGTGTTTGATTGCTAACATCTTGCCTGTGTGGTTTGTATCAGATATGACTATGTTATAAATACATCAAAATAATCAAACTGGAAAATATGATTTTCTTCAAAACTGTTCTAAGTTATGAATGACAATCATAGAGAGCACACCAATATCTTCAACACTAAAGCTGATGATAATTAAAGAAGAGGGAAATGTAGAAAATACTACAAGAGGTCAGAGGTCACGACTCTAGCAAATTTAGAATCAACCAGTCTAAAGTAATGGATAGTATTGTAAATTCACTGTGAGAGAATTTGAAGCAATTCCATGAGACATAAACAGTTCTTGAATCAGCATATAAGCTACACTATCACTGTGTTGTAATGTTTACATCTGGGAGGCCCTGTGGCATG
Source organism: Ptychodera flava (assembly GCF_041260155.1). Classification (NCBI taxonomy): domain Eukaryota; kingdom Metazoa; phylum Hemichordata; class Enteropneusta; family Ptychoderidae; genus Ptychodera; species Ptychodera flava. The sequence goes on from NC_091938.1 coordinate 207,901, forward strand.
GATTCCAACCACTTCCCACTGACTCCAATGTTTTTTTCAACTCCTTTTACAGAAACTGTGACACAATACTATCCTTCATTATGAAATAATTGATTTACTTCAAAATCAGAACATGGAAAATAAATAGGAAAATTGACAGAGATGAATAGAGTCAGAAGAGAACACAAATTTGGAACAAAGTCATATATGTTGTCTATCTGATCAGCACCATGAGATCTAGAAGGTCATAAACAGAATAGGAGAGAGACACAAATCTTCTCATGATGATGGGGTAAAGTCCCTGACAACAAGTCTATGTGCAGCTGTCTCTAATAACTCACTCACTCAGCACATTGCAGTGGATGGCTGGTTTGACACGATAGTAGCCTTGTTGGGGCGCCCCCATGTTACTATTCAATGCAATGCACATTCATTCGCTGGTCATTCACCCTACCACTGTTTACATTTAGTTTCACTGCCAATATAAGTTTCATTTTATTACTAACACAAGACAGCACTGCTCTGCTGGGGCTCCTAACACAAAATAAACCTATCACCAGGATTACTGGTGATGTTAATTTCTTAAAATTAAACAAACACTTCATTATAATGCAGTTAATTAACCTGAGATAATTAAAAATTTCATGTAAGGCAACTGGAAGAGTTATAATGATGATTTCTTGCACAAGATTTTTGAAAAAGGAGAATAGTTCTATTTCAGTTCCATAAAAACAGATTGTGCCATGCCGTATAAGAACAAGAAACCATGAATTAATTTAAAAGTTATTTGGAGATTAATTTAAAAGTTAAGGTTTTCAAACTAAAAACAAATAAATACATCTTCAAAATATTCTATTAAAATTTCATCAAATGACATATCAAAGAAATCTGATAAGCATCTGTTTTTTTTCTGAGACGATTTTGGTTGAAAAATTACAGAAGAATGCTCAAAAATACTTGTATGGAAACTTCATAGTAATATTCTAAGACAAATCATTAATAAAACCTTGACAGCTATCAGCCAAAAGATACCAGAAAAGCCTTTTGGCTAAAAATGTGAAATTCAACCAAACAAGTAAGAGTATACAAATTTCATCACAATACATGCTAGTCTGACTAATGTCATCCTTCTAAATCTATCGAAATATTTGAAGGCAATCAGAAGAATGGCTATACAGAAGTGCTTTGACCAATCATTACAAAGTTACCAAAGCAAGGAAAATACGAATGTTAAAATTCAAATTTTGATAGTTCTAAATGATGTTATCTTGAGAAATCTATCAAACATAATTTAAAAGCATTTGGATGAATGTTTTGATAAATGTTAGGGGTTTGACCAAAACTAACAAAATTAACTTTAAAATACATGCCAACTCATCATCATTTTAACAATGGTAAGTACATGATCATCCAAAGGAATCTATTTACCAAGTCTCAAGAAATTCACGATGGAAATTTTTGATGAGAAGCTTTTTGGATAAATGACAAATGATAGTAGATGATAAAGATGGCCATCAATTAGACTGAGGGAGGTAAAAGTTCAAAATACTTTTGATCCTTGCATGTACAAACTGACGTTAGATTGGTTAATATTACAGGCTATTCTATAGCTGAATGTTGCAATATTAAAAATTACTCCTAAAAACAAATGCATTGTTTAAAGAGAAAAGCAGATGAGCTTACATTTGCAGATTAAAGTGACTTCAGTTCACTATCCAATTATCCCAAATTAGTTCAACAAACTCAGCTTGTGTGAAACATAATTTCCTTTAGAAATAAACACAAAAACTTTCAACCAGTTAGATTGGTTTAACTGTAAAGAAAATGTCATTGATTCCAATTTTGTATGCAATGAATTGATGACTATTCCAACATGCCTATGAACTCATGACAACAGATTAAAACAAGACTGTTCTCTGTTGTACACTCCATCAAACATTAGAGATACAATTCCCCAGAAATATCAATAAGATAATGGCTTTTCTCTAAAGTACAACTGAATAAAACTTTGCATGCATATGAGGTTTATTAGTTCAAAAACTAGACCTAGAAACTAGAACTGAGATTGGCCAGGATTTTAGTTCAAACACTTGACTTAGAAACTGAGATTGGCCAGGATTTTATTTCAAACACTAGACTTAGAAACTGAGATTGGCCAGGATTTTAGTTCACACACTATAGATCTAGAAACTAGAACCAAGATTGGCCAGGATTTGAGTTCAAACACTAGACCTAGAAACTGAGATTGGCCAGGATTTGAGTTCACACACTATAGATCTAGAAATTAGAACCAAGATTGGCCAGGATTTGAGTTCAAACACTAGACCTAGAAACTGAGATTGGCCAGGATTTGAGTTCAAACACTATAGATCTAGAAACTAGAACCAAGATTGGCCAGGATTTGAGTTCAAACACTAGACCTAGATTGGCCAGGATTTGAGTTCAAACACTAGACCTAGAAACTGAGATTGGCCAGGATTTTATTTCAAACACTAGACCTAGAAACTGAGATTGGCCAGGATTTGAGTTCAAACACTAGACCTAGAAACTAGAACCAAGATTGGCCAGGATTTGAGTTCAAACACTAGACCTAGAAACTGAGATTGGCCAGGATTTGAGTTCAAACACTAGACCTAGATTGGCCAGGATTTGAGTTCAAACACTAGACCTAGAAACTGAGATTGGCCAGGATTTGAGTTCAAACACTAGACTTAGAAACTGAGATTGGCCAGGATTTGAGTTCAAACACTAGACCTAGATTGACCAGGCTTACCTTCAACTGGTCCTTTATCTTCTATTAGAAAGTTGACTGCTGCACACTGTGCTATTGGTGATTTTGCAATAATAATCTGGGAAAAAGAAATACATTACATTTTTAATTCTGGGATCAAGAGGAAAATGAATGCTTTTCTACGAATATATTATAAATTTACAGAGATGATAACTGTATTGACTTGTCTCTTATGAACAGTTTGGACATACAAAGTGAAATATATGGACTGGATCCACAAACAGTGATTGTCAAATTCACATGTTGCATTAGATTGTGATATTTTATTTGCATATAAGGACTGTAAACACAAACTAAGAGAGTGACAATAACACATAAAGGATATTAAACCCTGACTATCATTACAAATGTTGATCCATATAGCAAAGATGATGTGAATATATAACTGGACTTTTCTAGCGTTTTCACCAAATATCAATATATAATAATTCAGTTTGGTGCCAGAAATTTCAAGCATTCAAGTAGTCAAGAGATCAAACTGAAAGAACACGTGGAAAACACTTTTTTCTTTGGATCAATTCAAAGTACATGTATCAGTAATACTAAAAAATGCAAAGTTACATAGGTGTCAATGTAACAAACGCAAGGCAGTCAGTCTTTGGGCAAAATCCATGATGGTACATTCATTTTTGTTTTTTACACATGTGTGTGCTCAGTGAAGACATGCTCTTTTAGTCGCTCTGCTACTGATCTTCTTTTTCGTGATTTATCCGTCACTATCACAGTAATGTTGCGATGTCATGATTGTGGAACTTGCCAGAATGTCAGAGTTTGCCAGGGTGACTTGGATTTGTTCCCAAATTGCAAGAAAATGCGGTTTCCTGTACCTGACTATGACCATGACTGTGGCGAGCTGCAAGCGTCGTACGCATGCGCGATTTAAATATGCTTTAAGAAGTTGCAGACGTAATGAGGAGCAAATCAAAGCTGATGCGGCTGCGAATAGTTTGTTTACTGGTAATTGTAATTCATTTTGGCAGTACATCCACAGAATTAATGCAAAAACTCCCTTCGCCTAGACCCAATACTGTAAATGGCTGCAGTGGTGATGTCAATATCTCTGAAATGTGGCGGAACCATTTTAGTGATCTCTTAAATGTGGTTCACTCAGCTAGAGACAAAGAATTCATGTTAGATAAGGTTGACTATTGCAACCTTGATCATGTGAGTTTTGTATCACCTAATGATGTTGGTAATGCCATTGACAAGTTACAACAAGGGAAATCTGCTGGTCCAGATTCTCTCTCATCTGAGCATTTCTTATATACTAGTAATAAGTGGATTGTATTATTGAGCATGTGTCGCACTTCAATGCTTATTCATATATGTCCTCCTAGATTATCTGAAGTTTTGTTAGTACCCATTGTTAAGGATAAGACCAAAAACGTAAGCGATAAGAACAATTATCGCCCGATTGCTTTGTCTTACATTACTTCAAAAGTTTTTGAATTAATCATTTGAATAAGATTGAGTCGTTTCTTGGATCTTCACCTTACCAATTTGGTTTTAAAACTTTTCATTCTACTGATATGTGTTTGTTTGTCCTGAAAGAGGTCATTAGCTATTATAGAAGTCATGGCTGCAATGTTATCATTACTTTTATGGATGCTTCTAAAGCTAAAAGTGAATCACTGGTCATCATTCAAGAAGCTGATTAACTGTAATGTTCCTATTTGTTATGTGAGATACCTTTTAACCTAGTATAGAATGCAGAAAATCTCTATTCGATGGGGCTCCTGTATTTCAACACATTTTACTGTAAAAAACGGTGTGAAGCAGGGAGGTGTCTTGTCCCCAATTTTTTTCAATGTGTACATGGACCATCTGAGCCATAGACTGATTAATTCTAAGGTTGGTAGCAACATCGGTGGTATTTTTTGTTAACCATCTGATGTATGCAGATGATATATGTCTGATAAGCCCGTCAGTGGAAGGAACTCAGAAACTTTTAAATATTTGTAGCAATTATGGCAATATTCATGATATTGTTTTCAATACAGAGAAAACTGTATGTATGTGTATAACTTTCAAGCGATGTATGATTGACCATATTCCGGCTGTTTATCTCAATGGAGTTAAACTGCGATTTGTTGAAAAGAAAAAACAACTCTGCTATCTGTTGACAATTCTGATATCGAGCATCAGAGGAGATCTTTTTATATCTCTGCTAACATGCTTTTTGAGAAAATTTTCTTTGTGTTCTCAGAGTGTTAAGTGTAAACTATTTAAAGCACATTGTTATCAATTGTATTGGGTCAGCTGTAATAAAAGCGCCCTGAAACAATTGAAAGTTGCTTACAATAACACTGGTCGCATAATTCTGTGATATGGCAGACGCAGCATTACCAGTACTATGTTTACATATAATAGGATTGACACTTTTGACGCTTTGCTAAGAAAGCAAATCAACAGTTTGATGAAAAGGATTTCTATGAGTGAAAACTTAATTATACGTAACGTGTAAAATGTTGTGTACTTCACTTCTGACTTGAGGACAAGATGAATAAATTCAGTCTTCTAATCTGAGTTTCTTTGTATAGAAATATATCTTCATAGTCTAAGCCATAAATGAAGTTTTCTTAATATCACCATTTTTGTATCATTTTTTTCCCAAGTGTGTAATCATTTATGTATATGGACATGCTCATTGTCTGAAATAAAGACCTAATAATAATAACTTCAAACTGAAAATAATTTTACTGTTGTTATACAATTTTATAACAGACAAAGATGGTTGTTAGAACAACATGCTAACTTTGTATGATGACTATAAGTTGGCCTACATTCTGATTGGTTTTGATTGCAGGGGGACCACAATAAATTATGCAAATTTAGGTTATGCAAATTTAGGTTTTTCAAGGTATTAGCAAATTAAGGTTATAGATCAAATATCAAACCAAAGAGTCTCTCCTGTTTCTTGTAGCATGTACCATGTAGCAAATGTTTAATAGTATATTAGAAACTTACTGAAATCATTCACATTTCATTCACAGGTTCAGACAAAGTTTTGTAATCTTTTTTTTAACTACTGGCTGGGAACAACGGGCTTTCGCCCAATTACAGTTCCAGCAAAAGAAAAAGAAACTAACAAAGAGCACAACAATGAAACAAAGACAGTAACAACACAATTAAAAAGAACAATCATTGGTAAAAAATACAGATCTAAAAAGAATAAACATTATTAAATAAAATAAAATAAAAATAAAATAAAATAAAATAATCTGGAGGCAAAGTCTAGAAGAGAGTCTAAGATTTAGCATATCTTTCTATAGAGTGGAAGTTACCACAGTTTTGAGGTAGATGGTGGATTTAATCAACAGTGTGTTACATCATAGGCTGCAATCATGGTACATAATGCTACAATCAGCATTCTGTGTATATCAATATTTCAAGATCTCATTGTAGTGGGGCGATGGGAATTTATATTTATTTTAAAGCCCCAGTGCAGACTTAATCCAAAAATCTAGCAATATATTTATATAACGATTGCAATTTCAAAGGAGAACAAAAGAGAGAAACACCTCATAATCTTCTTCACACCATAGTGAATCTCGATCCCGGGCCTTTTCGACCCAGGGTTTAAGAAGGGTACTTTTGAATATGAGAATTTGTGCAATCGCTCACTCTGGAAAAAACACGGAGTATGGTAAGGGATAGCTGTAAACAATTTGGTTAGCGATATCTGTTGTTAAGTAAGGGATAACTTTAGTTTAGTAAGGGTATGACATAAAGGGTTATCTGTACTTTGGTAAGGAATATCTGTAGTTTAGTAAGGGATATTGTACAAATTTTATAAAACATATTTTAATTGTGACTTAGGATTCTCTACATAAAATATTTTGCACTACAATTTGTAATTGTAAATTTCAAACTTTGGAGACTTGTCTACAAATAATAATGATGTAAATTGTGTGCCTATCTTTGACTATTGTTCTGTAATATTTTAATGTTTTTCAAGTTAATTATCAAACAGGTATACTGACTGCTGAAGGTGATGGAATAGGCGAGTTCAACAAAGGGAAAGAATTCAACTCAAGGTCAGCTGACTTTGTTTGGGTTGAATACACTCTTACCACCAGATTAATCAACCTCAATTCAAACCTTGGGTCAATTGTAACATAAAACAATTTATGAGGTAGTCAATGAAATGAAATGAGTTATGTATGACAACCATTTCAGAAAAAGAAATTATAAGCTTCAAGACAATCTAGGAGAAACTACCAAATCAAAATAAAGAATTCTATTATGGGGTCTGAAGGCAGTGCTCTGATGGCAGTGACAAATTCACTACGAATTGCTGGATAGGTTACTTCAAGCTATCTTTTCTCTAAATTGTTCACATCTGTAACTTCAGTCTATTCATTTATTGTAATTTTTGCATGTCATACAAAGACATTATAATCCTGCAACGATTTTAAAATATTTATACAATGGAAAGCCAAAAAAGCATTTTGTAAACATACACAGAAATGAGATATCTTACAGCCATTATTTCAAAACGACATTAAAAAAACTATAGCCTGTCTGAACTACGAAAAACCAACATGTACAACAGTAACCTACATAAACTAAACACAAGCGTGCAATGAAATTCTCCAACATGCCGTTTAATTTTGGGACTATCCTTTTTCATACTCTTAAACAAGGCTGGGACACCATGCCCATGCAATTTTACTCAGCGTGTAAGTTGCTTATTATAGAAACGTTTTGAGCACAAAATATATTTTTAAAATGTAATTTCAAAAAATATGGAAACATTTTGACTACAAATAATAAAGGTGGCTCACATGGAAATAGACATCACAGCCTGGCATGTAAAATCAAAAATCCTCATAAACGTCTGATCTGTGCTTGATCAACTAAACATCTTAAATCCTTCATTGTTTTGTATCCACAATATATCTTGTAAGCCACAATGCTCCACTTTTAAAGACTTATCTTTGAGTATAACAACAACACAATCCTATTCAAGTTCAGTTTGTAGCAGTTATCTCTGCCTTCCAGTCACCTTACGGCAAAGCTCGCTAAGTAATGAAAGCTGTATCATCCACTTATGGCTTATTGGCCAAGACAAATTTGGTGAAAAAATGTGTTTACTATTAAAATCATTTCTAGACAGTCTCCTCACGAACAGAAAATTGTGACAATGTTCCCCATACTCTCAAGCAAAAAAATCAGGTCATAAGGTTAGGACATTGGATACAGGGTGTCAATACAATAGGAAATCAGCAAGGTTAAGCCGAGACATGGAATGGTTTCAATTAATCTTGGATTTTCCCAGTGGATTTATGACAGGACATTATCATATATCATTGAGAACAAGAATTCATAACCCCCTCTGAGGTTGAAACTTCCAGATTGAATCAATCATTGATATACTGTGTTGATGACTACTTATGACAGTTTAAAGCTACTTTTTAATAGTTTAAGGCACAGATTTGCTACTGGCAATGAAATTTAAACAAAGGTTAAAGATCACATGGTTTGTTCCAGTTGCTATTTTATAGTCTGTTCTAACTAACCAACAAACGGTTAAACATGATATCAACTCTTCCTGTCAGATTCCTTGGAAACTGCACACGTACTGTTCTCTTTTCCCAGACTTTTGCAGGGTTGAATCTTTTGAAATGTGTTAACCAAAGTGTATCTCAGTGATGACTTCATGATGAATCAATGGACAAATGTTTGTCTAATTCACGACAACATAAGTCACAGAAAAGTTCGCGGAAGACTTTTAGTCATACTTTGAGAACACATCTTCAGCTGGACTCTGGGCAGATGTGCCGGAGCTGGATTGCTGGCAAATTTACCTGGATTGGACTCTGGGCAAATGTGCCTGGGTTGACTCTGTACATGTGTGCTGGAGACGGACTCTAGGATTATCTGCCAGGACTGGACTCCTGACAGATATTGTGGGCAAATTTGCAAAGGCTGGACTCTTGGCAAATCAAATTAATACAACAGGAAACAAGCCAAAAAACAAATAGTCCATTGGCGCACCTAGACAAATATTTATAAATTATAGCAATATCAATATGGAACATGAAAGAATGACCCATCTGATCAACATTGGGCTTCCATCCATATTGAGACAAGAATCACGAATGGCTCCAAGGCTTTTTTGACACAGAATTGTCTCAGTGGAGTTAATTCAGGAAACAAATGTCCACAAAGTCTGTTGAGTTTTTTTTATCTCATTTGTGGAGTGAACCTGTTGATGGAGCTGTGACGGCCTGGCGGTAGTATTATTGTAAAAATTATTGACATTTATTCATAACATCATATGATTTTAATTCCCTGTTTTTGTTATTCAAATCAGAGATAATAACACTGTTTGACAAGAATTCATAAATTTATTAATGACTGAGGATTTTATCAGAGCATTTTTGCAACAAATTCCAATTTCTCTTCATTAATAAACACATACCGCAAAAACTTTCTAATAATGTGAGGTACAAATATTTAAGCGCTTTGTTGAGTATTAGAATAATATCACAATAGAGCTAAGCCAATAACTCACACAATATAATTTCCATTGAAAGTGACACTTCTCAGTTCATAGGAGATGTTTTTTTATGAAATATTATTGAAGATTCTCTTCATCACAGGTGTTGATGGCCTCACTGACTATGGGCACTGGCACTTGGAGTCTTCAGGTTTTCAGTGTACAGTAAGTGCATATACCACATTAGGCATTCCATGCGCATGTAGCTATGTGAGCAGCTGCAGCGCTAGAGCCCAACTACCCAGCATACTCTGCGCCAAGATGATGACTCTTCACATCAGTCACAATGACAAAAGCAAATGAAAATATTTTTTTAAGTAATTTTAAATTTATTTTAAAGCTATCTTAGTAACTTTACAGCTGGCAAATCTTACAGTAAAAAGCACTGAAGCTTTGGGCATGATATGAAGTTTAATGATGCGCTAATAAGCATTGTGGGATTACAATCACAGTGACTATGTGGTTATGGAATAATTCTTATTTTACTGCAATGACATATGCATATCTGTGAGCTGCTTGTGGCCTTCTTTGGCAGTCTGCTGCCTGAGCAATTACCTAGGATGACCTTTGGCAGTCTGCTGCGTGAGCTATTACCTGGGATGACCTTTGATTATCTAGGCTTCTCATTGGCATATTATGTTAAGATAGTATGCGCCTTTAAAGTGAAAGACTTAATCTTTTGCTCAAACTTTCCTCAAAGAATATTTCAATCATTCTCTTTCAAAATCAAGAATAAAAATCAGACGTCACTATGCAAATTTTGGAACTAGAGATACAAATCACTCAAGATTTACCGACATTTGAAATTCAAAATGGCCGCCATCCCTGTGTTAACTCTATGGAGAAAAAAAATAAATTTTTGATTTTCGAAAAACTATGCTGATGGCAAATTTTCTTACACCAAGAGCTTTAAAATGAACCCCCAACAAGTGGTAGATCAGAAAAGAATTGAAAAAGTTTGAGAGTCCAAATATCTGTCCCCAAGGCACGTTCTACCTTAAAGAGGAAAGTCCCCTACAAAAGGGGGATTATGGTAAGACTATGCAGATGTGAAAAAGCCACGCTACGGGTAAGACGCACTCAATTTGCTCCGAGATTTCCAGAAATTCGACGGTGGTGAACGGCGTTAATTTCCGTCCAATCTCATACATGACACCTGTGAATGTATAGCGACTGCCTTTATGTCGAAAAAAACGTTGAAAAACACTGTTATTTAATACAGAGAACGCATATTTTAACAAAGTGTGGGTCCAGAATGTCCATTTGACCTCTGTTCTAAATGTTAATGTATGCTGCCAATCATGATTACTCAAATTCAAATTGCGGCCTAGGCGATCTTGATCCCTGCCGAGCACAACAAACAAAGCGTACTGACTTATCACTAAAATCACCGTTATGTACGTACCTGAACACACATATACACAACCACATACAACGTAAACGATACGACACATGTAATGAACACGCAAGAAACGGCATTTTCTTTTGGAGTGATTGGTGGTCTTGAAAAAAACGTTTTGTATGTGTTCCTGTAAAAAGTTATGAACATTGAGAGTCTTCACACGTCGTTTTGAAGGCAATCACAATTTCATTTTTTCCTTCAGGCATCGAAACTGAATCTTTTGGCTCACATTTTGAGGAAGTACCTTTAGCATTGTGACAAGTTTGGTCATGTTTATATCAGTTGATTCAATTCAGTTGAGCTGAGTGGAATTGGAATTTCAGTGTCGATTACATCGTTGCCACTATTGCGTTGTAGATCGATCATCCATGATCATCCATACTCGAGTAGTCATCGACGACGACTACGGCCCTGCACAGCTGTCCTGGGGGACTCATCAGCGTCATTTACTTTCTTTACCAATGTATTTCAAAATATTTGGCTGACCATTGTCACAGATTACTAGTAGTTTCCTTTTGTTGAAGATTCTGGCTTACATATCGGAACAGCAAGCAGCGTATGTATAGTATGCAAATATGCAGGCTCATCTATGGAACTACGGCAACTTTTCCATAACGTCTCAGTCACATGTCATTTGCATATTACGAACGGTCGTCGATGTTTTCCGAGGTTACCTATCCGAGGTAACCGGATATGCAATATGCCCTCACTATACTTCGGGTCATGCATACCAAACTCTAAACTGGGGGTCGTAACGTTTTAAATCAGTTTTACTCAAAATTTCTTCACCCTTTCATCTGATTTGTTCGAAATGCCAAAATTACACGGAAAATAAGCTAACGAATGGGTGAAGATTTGTTTTTCAAATTCACAAGTTTTTTTCCCGTTGCAAGCTGCGTGTAACCCGGCCGTGCGAAGTACCAGTGACCGGCTATTATCTACATCACTGCCAACCAAAAAGCCATAAAGCTACAAACAGTAGAAGGTTCTAACTTACGATTGCTTACGATCACAATCTACTACCGTCCTTAGAGACTATCATCTATTTGCTAGACTTTCCCCTTATTTTTATATGTCTAGTTTGCGCGCTTGTACCGAACACGAGATGTTCAGGGCTAGATTTAAACTCAATACAGTGCCCGAGGAAATTCTCTCCTGAACTAAGTCAAGACCTTCGTTTTCTATCTTCCTTCCGAAACTCGTAATACTCTGTCCATTTCAACAACTGGCTTCAATCACAGCGCCTTCACATTCAAATCACCCGCTGCTGTTGTGAGAAAGTATCCGTTCCGTGTTGATGAAAGCCGGGGTTGAAACCAGGGGGTTGAAAACCGGGTCCCATTTGAAATCGCAACGGAATATGCACACATCTACATAGACGCAAAAAGGTTAGCAGAAATTCAGAGATGTATTGAAAGCCATACATCGTTGCTGTTTATTGAGTAAATTGTATGATGGAAATTCGTCTCCGAACTCGGCGATACATGAGCGGCCATTCTGTTTCATAACTTCCTATACATGTATTTCTATTGCATACTACAGCGGTCATCGCATCGCTGTCTATCGAACCACAAAACGACTGTGATTTGAATTCAGTAAATTTTGATTGGATTCGAACTCACAACGTACGGCATACAGTCACCTTAGTAGCGAAGAAATCACAGTCAAGGAAGGTCTCAGGCTGTCGACCAGACCACAGCCCCTCGACCAGTAGGCCTACTCCACCCTAATTATAATGTAGTCTCGAATTGTGTGAACCCTACACACTTCCGTAATATTCAGGCAGAGGTGATAATCGGTAGTTCCTGGTGTAAAAGATAGTTTATGTTTCTCTGATAAGCCAACGACTAAGCAAGTGTTTAACCATCCCGCCCAGTGTTTGCCATCAACCGACGTCACTACGACGTTGCCTATTGTGCGCCCACGGCGCTGGACTTTCCTCTTTAAGTTTATAAATTGTTTCACGATTTTCTTAATTTCTTGAATATAGAATAACTTTGTTCATGTTAGAATATACATATATAACATACGTACATTTGCCTCTGCAAGACCATTGGACTTATTTATAATAGACTTATCAATCTGCTTACAACTAGAGAAACATCTGTTGGTTATGCGCCTACTGTGCAGTAGACTGAGATTAAAATAGTTGTCAATTTGTTATTCCCATAGCAATGTTTATAAAATGTTTTCAGTTTGTTACTGTGAGTGTGACTGCTGTCAATAGCGCTGTCGAAGGCATGAGTTCTTTATACAGTGGTTCAATAAGCATTGGTGTGGATAAATACTTACTACAGAGGGGTCATTTTATCAACACATCTTCAGTCAAACTATATTTTTAAGAAGTTAATTCAAAGAGAAAACTATTAGACATGAGTATCAGACACTGTTACAAGTCTATGGAAGCCCAAAGAAGGCTATCGTCAAGACTACTGGACACTGCTACAAGTCTATGGAAGTCCAAAGAAGGCTATCGTCAAGACTACTGGACACTGTTACAAGTCTATGGAAGTCTAAGAGAAGGCTATCGTCAAGACTACTGGACACTGCTACAAGTCTATGGAAGTCTAAGAGAAGGCTATCGGCAAGACTACTGGACAGTGCTACAAGTCTATGGAAGTCTTAGAGAAGGCTATCGGCAAGACTACTGGACAGTGCTACAAGTCTATGGAAGTCTTAGAGAAGGCTATTGTCAAGACTACTCGACACTGTTACAAGTCTATGGAAGTCTAAGAGAAGGCTATCGGCAAGACTACTGGACACTGCTACAAGTCTATGGAAATCTGAGAGGAGATAGACTGCGGAATTCAGCTCAAATATAAAGCAATAACTTGGGGACCAATAGACCTGCTTTCAGTGAAAAGTTCACTATTGTCCACGGTGACTCCTGGTCTATGGTCTTCTCTAACTCCCGTGTATCTTCATTGACAAGAGACTGAATAATTTGCAAGGACCACCATCCACTGAAATTGGATTCCAGTGTTATACCTGATATCACTCTTTCTTGCCACAGTCATACCAGTTTTTTGAGCCATAATATTACTGTCCTATTTTAAGTTTCTTTGATGTTCAATATTAGTAAAGGTACCAGAGTACAAAGTTTTCAATGGACCCTGTTGTTTTTCATGGAATCTCAATACCCGAATATTTGTCTTTGAATATCGTAACGCTTGACAACACTACATAAAGAGATAAAAACTAAAAAAATGTTTGTAGAAAGTCCATACTTTTGAAAAGCAGCACTTTTTGTAAACAGTCCAGACAGGGGAATATGGATAGATTTCAACTGTAACTGCTTGAATGAATTTGAAACTGATTAACCTAAACTGTATTATAAGTGTCTGAGGTACCTGTCTGTACTGGCCATCAACATACTGTATCAGTAACCTTGTATTAACGCTGTGAGTCCAACTGTCACCTAATGCTGCTGTGACAAATGTTTCAGGTTCAATGTCATCTCCATCTGAAAACAAAGTAGAAATATGAAGCAATCAATATTTCAATTTTGTACAATTTACTCATTAATTTTACCCAACTGAATGTATGTGGTAGACTAGTGTGAACAAGAGTAACCTTTCAATTGTTTCAAAAACTCTAACAAAAAAAAATGATTTTTTCCTTTATTTCCATCATTTGAATGAATGTAAAGTATTCACTAAAATAAAATGATACTTTTAAAGTTGAACCTAAGCATGTATTATTTGATAGTAGTATCAGACATATAAAGTTACAGAAAAGTACTGATGCGGTTACATTTATATTAAGCCTTTTAGTGCCTAAGGCAATTTTTGTCCCGTTTGTATGTTTTTCAGATCAGACTAATTTTTTTAAAGAGCTTCCCCGAAATTTTGATCAACAAGTCATCGTTGATGACACAGTCCCTGCTTGTCCATTTTGTTATAATCTTTGGTGTCTAGGTAGCTGTGGTCTAGGTAGCTGTGGAATGACATTGATGCAACGGGTGCATCAGGCCTGTGACTTGCATAATAAAGTAATCTGAGGAACGTTCAATAAATGACTCATCTCTGCCGGTAATGACCACTGAAGGAACTTTTGATTACATCACACATAACGATGCCCTCATTGCCTCTAGTGTCATGACGGCACATACTATACACATGGTTTGGTAGAATTTTCGAAATGGTATGGGATCGGGTATGTTGTTGTAATCAGCCATTTCAGATCATATAATGACACAAATTAATGTGCACAAGAATGCAGCCATAGTATTTTATCTTCGTATCACGTTTGAACAAAATCAGTCCATCGAAGGACAGTGACCTATGTTTATGTTTCAAAGACATAAAAAAATCACACCAAAATTGAAATCAAATGGCTGTCTATTGACCATATGGATCATAGCACAAAATTAGTAGACATGCATATGTATGCCATAGTACTTTATCTTTGTACCAAGTCTCAACAACATTGGTTAAGGAATATAAGCCTCAAAGACATGAAAAAATCCAAAAATGACTATCTGGCAGCGATATTGGAAAAAAAATGACAATCTGGCAGCCATATTGGAACATGTCACGAAGTAAATTGACATGTATATGTATGCCATAGTGCTTTGCCTTTGTGCCAAGTTTGAACAGAATCGGTTCAAGGATGTTTGAGTTATGGTTCAAAGACACGAAAAATCGCAAACAAAATGGCCGCCTCGCGGCCATATTGGATCGTATCGCAAAATAATTTGACATGCACATGTAGGCCATAGTTTTATGCCTTTGTGCCAAGTTTGAACAGAATCTGTTCAAGGATGTTTGAGTTATGGTCCAAAGACATGAAAAATCGCAACAAAATGGCCGCCTCATGCCCATATTGGATCGTATCGCAATATAATTTTACATGCATATGTAGGCCATAGTGTTATGCCTTTGTGCCAAGTTTGAACAGAATCGGTTCAAGGATGTTTGAGTTATGGTTCAAAGACACGAAAAATCGCAAACAAAATGGCCGCATCGCGGCCATATTGGATTGCATCGCAAAATAATTGACATGCACATGTAGGTCATAGTGCTTTGCCTAAGTGCCAAGTTTGAACAGAATCGGTTCAAGGATGTTTGAGTTATGGTTCAAAGACACGAAAAATCGCAAACAAAATGGCCGCCTCGCGGCCATATTGGATCGTATCGCAAAATAATTTGACATGCACATGTAGGCCATAGTTTTATGCCTTTGTGCCAAGTTTGAACAGAATCTGTTCAAGGATGTTTGAGTTATGGTCCAAAGACATGAAAAATCGCAACAAAATGGCCGCCTCATGCCCATATTGGATCGTATCGCAATATAATTTTACATGCATATGTAGGCCATAGTGTTATGCCTTTGTGCCAAGTTTGAACAGAATCGGTTAAGGATGTTTGAGTTATGGTTCAAAGACACGAAAAATCGCAAACAAAATGGCCGCATTGCGGCCATATTGGATTGCATCGCAAAATAATTTGACATGCACATGTAGGTCATAGTGCTTTGCCTAAATGCCAAGTTTGAACAGAATCGGTTCAAGGATGTTTGAGTTATGGTTCAAAGACACGAAAAATCGCAAACAAAATGGCCGCCTCGCGGCCATATTGGATCGTATCGCAAAATAATTTGACATGCACATGTAGGCCATAGTTTTATGCCTTTGTGCCAAGTTTGAACAGAATCTGTTCAAGGATGTTTGAGTTATGGTCCAAAGACATGAAAAATCGCAACAAAATGGCCGCCTCATGCCCATATTGGATCGTATCGCAATATAATTTTACATGCATATGTAGGCCATAGTGTTATGCCTTTGTGCCAAGTTTGAACAGAATCGGTTCAAGGATGTTTGAGTTATGGTTCAAAGACACGAAAAATCGCAAACAAAATGGCCGCATCGCGGCCATATTGGATTGCATCGCAAAATAATTTGACATGCACATGTAGGTCATAGTGCTTTGCCTAAGTGCCAAGTTTGAACAGAATCTGTTCAAGGATGTCTGAGTTATGGTCCAAAGACATGAAAATCGCAACAAAATGGCCGCCTCGTGGCCATATTGGATCGTATCACAAAATAAATCGACGTGCATCTGTTGGTCATAGTGCTATGCCTTTGTGCCAAGTTTGAACGAAATTGGTACAGCAGTGTCTGAGAAACTGTTGATGACGGACGGACGGACGGACGGACGGACGCACAGACGGGACCCAATCTATAAGTCCCCGCCGGACTTCGTCCACGGGGACTAAAAACTGTAGTTAGTGAAAAGTGATATCCATCTGGTTAAAGGTATAGGGTAAATCTGTTAAACACCCCCCCCCCCCCCCACCCCCATTTTCCTGTAAACAGGCCCACTCACCATTGATAACAATTGGTTTGGACCAAACCATGGTGGTGAAAGGGTTAATGCAATGAAATCTTTATTGATAATACTTACAACTGTTTGTAGTTTTTTCATCATGCTTCGATGATTTTAATCTCGTTGTGATTTGGTTGGTGATCACAACCTATTAAAAAGAAATTTCAGCAGTTAGTCTACTTGACAGTGACATACATGTGAAGATTCAGAACCTTATAATTGACAAATATTTATACATTTATTTTTTGTTGGTGCTTTCCTATAAGCATAATTAAACATGTCATCACTGACAACACAGTCCCCTACACGGTCAAATTGTGTGTTTGTTTGTTGGTTGATCAGATGAAAATGAGTAAGTAGTAGTAATGTTTATGTTCTAAACTTATCATATTGGTCAGTGTTAAACGGGGTGAATAAATGTATTGGGCGTCCACAGACCTCTTCTGATGAGTAGCTTTGGCGAAAAGTGAATGTCTCTAAATTTGTAAGATTTGCTAGGTAATTGATGTTTATTCTGCTTGTGCAGTGGAGTGACCTGATAGTTTCCTTTAACTTGATTATCTTATTAATCCTGAGTTGCACTTGGCTAGCCCCCACGATGTGGTGATTTCCTTAAAGGGACAAAGTTGCCCATTTTTCATGAATTTTATTTGATGCAAGATACTACTTATATTGTTTAACATGTTGAAAGATACTGAATGAATAGGTGATCATGCATATATTCGACCCCGGTTTTAGACAAATTAAATGAAACCATGGCGAAAATGAATTAATGGTCATGACCATTAATGGTCATGACCATTCATTCACTATCTTTCAACATGTCAAACAATATAAGTAGTATCTTGTATCAAACAAAATTCATGAAAAATGGGCGACTCTGTCCGTTTAACCAATCAATCATCTGACAGCTGTGTGTACGTTTATGCACAATTATTGGAATAAAACAAATGTACTGATCTGCTGAGAGTCAATTAACACTACAAATTGTCTTCTGTTAAATTAAGTTAATCCAATCATGACATACAATATCATGAGTATATTTCAATTGAGGACAAAATGATTGACAGTGTAATCAACTAAAACAGAAATTGATTTAACCAAACAGTGAATGCACATCAATGATACATATATCAGGTTATATGAAAACATCACCTTTTATTGGTACAATGACTGCATCAGCTTACTCCCTTAGAGTAGCAATTGACTGGCAAACATGGCAACTGATATTGACTGGTAAACATGGCAACTGATATTGACTGGTACACATGGCAACTGATACTAGTATTGACTGGTAAACATGGCAATGGATATTGATGGGCAAATATGGCAATTGATATTGACTGGTAAAGCAAAGAAAAAATAGAAAGCATTTGCAAGCAAAAGCGAAGTTCCAGAGACCAGAACAGCGGAAGAAACAAGAGAATGTGTGACAAAGATAGGTGCAGAATGAAAGAGTGCTTTAGATTTTAATATTCAAGCACGTACCCATAGTTAGGGCTGATAGCAGTAAACACCATAATACAACTAAAAGCAAGGCAGTCCGGGGAATTACAGTACACAGATTACAAATGCCTACATGTACATGTACGGTAAAAACGCAACAGATACATATGGGGGCGACAACGCACGGAAATGTATATCAGACGACATTCTCGCGAGACAGAGCAATTATTTTCACTCCGCTGACCTACGCAAAAATCAATTGCTTGACGGGTAGCGCTCAGTTGTTGCCATAAAGAGGCGCGTAGTTTACGAAACGGACCTAGGCCGTTGAAATTGAATACCGAGGCCACATGCATTTTCATTTGATTAAAAGCACAGACTAAAACAATTTTCATTGCTATGTCGCTGTTTTCAAAAGATACCGAGGCCACATGCATTTTCATTTGATTAAAAGCACAGACTAAAACAATTTTCATTGCTATGTCGCTGTTTTCACAAGATACTGACCGTTTGATCTTGGAAAGTTTAGTTGCTTTTACGTGCAGCCAACGCATGCCGGTGCGGTGACCGACAGTTCACTATGAATGCCTGGCTCTGCATGGCAGAGTTGTGTGTTACCGGCGTTAAACGGCCTCCCACCACAGCCCCGCAGACTGATATAGGAAAAATAGTGACAATGTCACTGGTCGCTCCCATATAGTTATCAAAACAAGCTAAAATCAAGCTAAAAGATTTTTTTTTATCACAAATAGAAACAATTCCCCCAATAAAATAAAATTATACAAATTTCACCAGAATTTGATCAAATCTTACTGACGTCACCCGTAAAAACCTCTACACTAAGTTTCAACTCAATCGGACGTGTGGTTTCAGAGTTAAAAAATTTTTGATCAAAAATGAAAAAAATAGCCAAAAAATGCAAATATGCAAATTTCACCACGATTTGCCCAGATTTGAGAAAGGTCACTCCTATGCACTTCCATACCAAGTTTCAAATCAATCAGACTTGTGGTTTCATAGAAGAAGATTTTTGACCAAAAATGGGAGAAAATTACAAAAAAATTCATGAAAAATAGCAAGTCCAAGATACTGACCCAAGATGTGCACAATCATTTCAGGTCAGCCCAAAGTACTTACATGCTAATTTTTCATCTAATCTGCTCAGTGGCTATTGAGATTTTCAATAAAATGTAAACTTGTAACATATATACATATGGCTATGGGAGCTAACAAACGACCCAATGGTCGACAGAGCTCTGCTGTGTTATGAAGAGAGCAACGTTTTGTGACATATGTATTGATGAAGAAGGTTGAGATCTTTGATAGCTCATTTCAGGATGGCCTGACCTAAAATGGCAAAATTAGCTGCAAAAATACAAAATTGATGATTTCATCATAATTATGTATAAAAAATGTATACCAAATATCAAAGCTATCACATGAGTAACTTTTGAGAAACAAACATTTTGACCAAAAACGGCAAAAAACTGACCCAAAAATACAAAAATTGAAGATTTCATCAAATTTCACTATATCACACTAAGAGAACCCCCAGGAACCTGTATACCAAATATCAAAGGCATCAGACAAGTAGTTTTTGAGAAACACATTTTTTGACCAAAAATGGCAAAAATTGCACCAAAAATACAAAATTGCAGATTTCATCATATATTCTGTATATCATATTTAGTTTATCTGTAGGAACCTGTATATCAAAGCTGTCAGACGAGCGGTTTTGATGAAATAAATTTTTGACCAAAAATGACAAAAAAATTCCTTAAAAATACAGATTTGCTTATTTCATCACAATTTGAACAAATCCAAGTTGGGCTATCCCTAGGGACCTGTATACTAAATATCAAAGCTGTCAGACGAGCGGTTTTGATGAAATAAATTTTTGACCAAAAATGACAAAAAAATTCCTTAAAAATACAGATTGGCTTATTTCATTACAATTTGAACAAATCCAAGTTGGGCTATCCCTAGGGACCTGTATACCAAATATCAAAGCTGTCAGACGAGCGGTTTTGATGAAATAAATTTTGACCAAAAATGACAAAAAAATTCCTTAAAAATACAGATTTGCTTATTTCATCACAATTTGAACAAATCCAAGTTGGGCTATCCCTAGGGATTGTATACCAAATATCAAAGCTGTCAGACAAGCGGTTTTGATGAAATAAATTTTTGACCAAAAATGAGAAAAAATTCCTTAAAAATACAGATTTGCATATTTCATCACAATTGAACAAATCCAAGTTGGGTTATCCCTAGGGACCTGTATACCAAATATCAAAGCTGTCTGACCAGCGGTTATGAAGAAGGAGATTTTTACCAAAACGCCTTTTTTGGCACTAATTTGCATATTTTTGGCAATGACAACTTCATTTGAACAAAATCTCATCTACAGCCCATCATCCATGTACACACCAAATATCAAGATGAAATGTGCAGCGGTTTTGGAGTTTTTGATGTTGACGGACAGACATACAGACATACAGACATACAGACATACAGACATACAGACATACATACATACAGACATTTTCCTAGCCTATAAGAATAGCTTCCATTGCCATATATACATATGGCTATGGGAGCTAAAAAACCGCTGGTGGCTCCTCAGAATACGGGGCAGTTTCTCTGCCAAAACAGCCGATTTTGAATCCAAATTTTGCATTGATCTTCGTGTTCGAGCACACCAACCTCGCCTAGGTACACGATTTGCCCAGCCGCGCTTGTAAACTTACGGAAAGCCTACTTTTCTGTCTCTATGCGAGCGAAGCGATCGTATGCCGCCGCCATTTTTAATCTCATTCAACCATGAGCATTCGGGCGAAACAGTATAGCGCCATGTACGGCGAGTATTTAGAGAAAAATAAAATCAAAAATAGCACCAATGGCACTTGATCACAACTGGCACATTGTGAAACTACTCTATCTCTGAGTACACCTGTACATGAAATACTGAATGGGTAGGTGCTGCGGGTTTGGAGTTTGTCAGTAAATGCACACAGAAAACAAAGTCCCGAAGTAGCGAATTCCAGCCATTTTCAAACCACACTGTTTGTCAGTGGGGTAAGCAATATTCGCAAAAATCACATTTCCAGGCTAATAGACTATGTTTTACGAAATCACACGTCCTTATTACAAAATAAAAAGATCTTTGTCTTTAAATCAATGCGCCAGTAAACAGGTCCAGCAGCTAGTTATGTCATCAAGTCTGTAATGTTAAGGGTCATAACAAATGTGAGAAATCTAAAACATTAAATATGTTGTTTTTTATCAATTTTATTACCAAAAGTGCATGAAAATCTCTGATACTTTGAATCAGCCATCCTGCATATTTGTAACATTCATCAAAACCTCATTTCTGTTCCACAACTCATTAAATAGTCCACAATGCAGGATTGGTGTACATTCCAAAACTACATATATGAAAGACCCCTAAAATCAATTAGTTAAAGGGGGTTAGAAATTTCCCAAAACTATCTAACCGCTGCTCTGTTTGGCTCCATTTTTCGGAATCGGAACCTTGGAATTAGTCTGAATATCTCTTCCAAATATCAATGCAGTCTGTTCAGCAGTAATGACCTATGGTCATTATGTTAAAAAATACCGCCAATGGCGCTTGGACATAATGACCGCCTAGTATTATCGGCATTATCAACAACCACACTCACTGTGAATTAGACAGACCACGAAGTCAATGAGCAACATATAGCTGACAGACTATTTTCACATTGCGATTTTAAGCTCATTTTCATGAGAAAAGAGACATGTATATGTATATGGAGAAAAAGCAGAAGACATATTTGTAAATTGTTTGTTAAGTGACAATCATATATGCATCTCTTGAAATTTTGTGGTTATAAGGTATAACAGTAGTGTAAGAATAATGAGGTATGAATAAGTTAGTAAAGCTAAGTTGACAGTAATTAAGATTACAAAATTATACACTAAGCTGGGGAAATCTGATTGAAATAAATGTTGAAAAGTAGCAAAGTCATGGTCATCTTTTGGCAGATCGTCCATGTAGCCGACACGAACACGAAGTGTGTGTTACCGGTACCAAAAACTATGAAAAATAGTAAAGAATGAGCTACAAAATCACTATCAGTTTTAAGTTGCAGGTAGAATAAGTCTGTGCCTTTGTAAAAAATACTAAAAAATAGTAGAAAGTGAAGAACCAGCTGAAAGTTAGTTGAGGAGACCTTGGACCGCATTATCATTGCATCTCATTGTCGGTCTACATGGACTGTGTGCCCATCTTTTGTCTAATACCTTGTGTAAGTTCATGAAACTTTACATAAATCTTGCTATAGATTTGTTGCTAATGGGCAATAACTGTGTTTCAGATCATTTGAGAGCAATCTATCCATGACAAGTTTAAATTGTAATATACTTCTATTTAAAGGAGAGAAACTTCTCAAATAATTTTTTCCCTGTAATTTGCTGTGAGAACACATGGACAGATAGATACTCAGGACTCTATGCTGGTGCTACCTTGATAACTAACCTACAACTTGTAACGTCATTGTCTAACCTGTTCACCCCAATTTCCTGTAGACAGGTCCACATTCTCCATTGATAACAATGGGTTGGGCCATACCATTGTAGTGAAAGACTGTAACATGTGAAATAATCGCAATCATACCAATCCATAATCCAATAACACTAGGTCAAAATTTGTAAGACAATAGTTGTAAACATAGACACAAAACAGCACAGAACAGACAGTAAATAGACGGTACAAACAAAGTCAAATTCATGAAAGAAAGATATATGGACCTCTGGCCAAAAGACCAAGAAGTGATGTCAGGTGTTTCGAAAATAGTAAGCGCATCCTGCCCCACATGTGGCACCCGCCATATATCAATCTGTAAGTCAGATAGGTAGTGGTCACTAACTAAGGCCCAATGTCACCGATGCCATCAGTGATCATTTGTCGAAGAGAGATATTGTATTTATCTACCAGCTTGCGATACCTGCCAAAAAAGCGTTTGAATGTAGAGACAAGTCTTGCTCTGGTGTAACCTTGATTTAACAGTTTGAAAGAGAGATGGCCATGTCTCTCTACAAAATCACCATATGAACTGCATGCTCTTGCATATCGTATAAGCTGGGAAATGTATACCCCATAAGCAGGTGAGAGTGGAATATTACTGATGAGGTGTGGAAAATTAATTATACTAAAGTTGAAATCATCTCTCTTGTCATATAGCCTAGTAGAAAGGTGACCATTGGAGTCAAATTCAAGTAAATGTCCAGATATGAAGCAGAAGAGGCCGTTTCTGTAGTTTCTTTAATCTCCAATTCTGGAGGATAAATCATAGCGAGATATTTACTGAATTCAGAGTTATTCAATGAAATAACATCGTCTATGTATCTAAATGTTAGGTTGAAAGTACGAGCTACAGAGACCTTTTTCTGCTTGATAAGGTTCTGGATAAATTCTGCCTCGTATGAGAACAGAAATAAGTCGGCAAGTAAGGGAGCACAGTTAGTGCCCATGGGAATTCCTATACACTGTTGGAAAATGTGTCCTCCAAATTCAACAAATATGTTGTCAATGAGGAAATCAAGCATACTGATAATGTCTTTCTCGGTATAAAACACTTTAGCATTAGTTGTATTTTTAAAACACTTTAGCATTAGTTGTATTTTTTGTGGATGCTTAATCTCTGGAATGTCAAAGTCTGCATATTGACTCAAGGATGTTTACTCAACAAATGCCTAGGGTCATCTCAAAAGTGAGAATCTAAACTATGAAATATGTTTTTTTTAATGCTTTTGATGCCAAAAAGACCATAGAAATCTCTTATACTTCGAATCAGCCATCCTGCATATTTCTAACATTCATCAAAACCTCATTTCTGTTCAACAACTCATAAAACAGTCCACAATGCAGGATTGGTGTACATTCCAAAACTACATATATGAAAGACCCCTAAAATCAATTAGATAAAAAGGGGGGTTAGAAATTTCCCAAAACTATCTAACCGGTGCTCCGTTTGGCTCCATTTTTCGGAATTGGAACCTTGGAACCAGTCTATGTATCGGTATCAAATATCAACGCAGTCCGTTCAGCAGTTTTTGACTTTTTGTCGTTTACGGAAATGGACGACATCAAACACCGGTTGAAACCACCTCTATATCACAACTTCCAGTTGTGATAAAAAGCAACAAAAAACAAAGCGAAAGAAAGCTAGAATTATTAAACATAGGGCCAAAGTCCCTGAAGCTACTATAGACATGGATACAAAATTAAGTATTTCCTGACTGTATGAAATTATCTCACTTAGGTCATCCTAGGGACATGTAAACCAAATATTAAAGCTGTCTGACCAGTAGACTGAAAGATTCAGTCGCGTGCGGGCGCTCCGGCGCACTGCGACCTACGACCCTTTACCACGACTGAAGGCACACTGTTGAAATCCTGTTCTCCAACAAAATTTTGTTGGAACCAATCGTATTACAGAAAGGAGGTAATTGACAGTATGTAGGGTAACAAGACCGCCCACATCGCTCACTCAGTGCGTGATCGTGATTAGCATATTCAAAACTGTCGCCTGGCTTTTGTCCCGCCTATTAGCTTATAGCATGTCTCGTTTGTCAACAAACACAACGTGTTTTCTCAAACTCGAAGTATTGAAAATCAAACGGCGCGACGTCTGTGGCTAGCGTTCCGATTTGATCATTATGGCCGATCCGAACAATCGCCGACTCGCATTGCCGAGGCAGTCAGTAAATGTTCTGATGTAGGCCTATATAATATTATGTTGAAAAGAGAGCAAAGAGACGCACTCAAAGAGTTTATGCGGCGGCAGAGATGTATCCGCTATTTTACCAACAGGGCCCCACGGTATGGGAAATCTATGATTTACACGCTGGCATCCAAAGTTATGGACACACTTGCAAAGGCAGGCTCTGCTGTGATGTCCAGACGTCAGTTCCACTGTAGAGTTGCTTCAGTGTCTCGGCGATATCGGTCATTTTCGAAAAGATCGACCTTGTCTTCCGAGAGTCTACAGTCTCTCCGCAGACTGCACATTCTGCTGCGCTCAGCGCGAAAGTAAAAATGTGAAAGAGGCTCCCCACCTTACTATCAAAATGTTTTTGTGTCGAGTTTGTGTTTGATTCGTTTCAAAAATGTGTTCCTACATTCTTATCCGATTGTTTGTATATAAAAATGTTTGTTTTCGCCCCGGATTTTTGTAGGCAAGTTTGGATTAGTGTGTACGGTAATGTTTTGTTTGTGTAGAGTTGCTTCAGTCTTATTGGTCGTTTTCGAAAAGATCGACCTTTTCTTCCGAGCTCCCCACAGACTGCACATTCTGCTGCGCTCAGCGCGAAAGACGCTATGGAGTTTTTTTTATAGGCGTCAATGGAGCCATACAGACAATTGTATCTACATGTAAGTTTTTTCTCCGACAAGCGGCTAGCCTATAAAGCTTACACACACGTGTCGTTGTTTTCATCTGCCGAGTAGAGCGATTATGCAATGTCGGCGCTGCCGATGCAGTTGATTGATATTGTTGTCTTGACTACCGCGTGTTCATTATGCCCGTAAACAGCCCACGTGAGCAATATTCAAATTACACTACCATGATTTACATATTTGAAAAGTCTGTGAAGACAGTTGTGGGCGGTACTTTTTTCTTTGAGTTTGCCGCGGCCAAGTACAGTGTGCCTTCGTCGTGGTAAAGGGTCTTACTTCGCAGTGCGCCGACCGCCCGCACCGCGACGAATGCTTTCAGTCTAGTCTGACCAGCAGTTTGAAAGAACAAGCAACTCAACAGTTGACAGAGCTCTGCTGTGTTATGTAGAGAATAACCTTTTGTGACACATGTATTGATGAAGAAGGTGGATATCTTTGATTAACATTGTGAGTTCTGTTGAATAAGTTGAGACTGTACATACTCAGAGAAAGCACACTGAAGAGACAAATGTTTGAAACTTAAGAAGTTCAAGGTCATCAAAAGCATTATAAGGAATCATGTAACTTTCATTGCACTGTTTACACAGATTGCATAATTGTTATAAATAGCACATGAGGAATCTTACAGCCCAGCTTTACCATAAAAACCCTATCACTTTGACCACTCTTTTAATTGACCACTCTATTTTTTTCCTCAAAATTTTATTTTATCCTTACCAAGTCAACCATAAATGGAAATTAGAACTTTCTCTATCTCTATCTCTATCTCTATTGACTATTTTGAGCAATTTCTTTTAGATAACATGCAGGGCACAATAAATGACGGTTCAGAATATGTCAAAGTTGGGATTCAGGAAAGTTGCCTTTACATGTTTTAATCCTCCAAGATGGTAAGCATTTCACTATGAACTGTCAAAAAAAGTTGAACTTTCTGATAATTCTGCACTAAAATTATTTTGGCTTTGATGATTTCCTAATTAATTCAATTATTTAAAATCATATTAATTATTTTTTCTGGGTGAATTGATAGGGTTTATACAGTACAAGAATTACATACAATGTAAGTCAAATTTTGACCAAAAATGACAAAAAAATTCCTTAAAAATACACATTTGCATATTTCATCACAATTTGAACAAATCTAAGTTGGGTTACCCTAGGGACCTGTATACCAAATAACAAAGCTGTCTGACCAGCGGTTATGAAGAAGAAGATTTTTACCAAAAACACCTTTTTTGGCATTAATTTGCCTATTTTCAACAATATCAAAAAATTAAAAAAAAATGTTTCTCAAAATCATATTTTTCATCTACACAACAAATATCAAATCAGTAAGTACTGCGGTTCTCAAGATATTTGAGTGGACGGACGCCTCACAAACGGACATACATACATACATACATACATACATACATACATACATACATACAGACTGACGACGGACGCCGGACGGATACCCATCCCAATAGCTTCTGTAGACTATAGTCTTAAATAGCTAATAACTGAACGCAATATAATAGTTGAGCAATGCAAAATAAAAAATAAATAAATAAACAAACAAGAAATGCCCGTAAAACCCGTCGGTGCTGAGCGATGACATCATAAATGTATCGCAATGCATTCTGGGTAATTAAGGTAAAATTTGTGTATAGCATGCTCTATGGTAGTAATACCGGAAATAGAGAAAGAAAGAAAGAAAGAAAGAAAGAAGGAAAGAGAGCAAAAACTAACAGTTCCAGAGCTGGTCTCTGGAACTAATAGAAGTTTGTTGCTCATCCTCACGCGCATCAATTCAGACCCGCCACATCAACTGTTTTTTCTGCTCATGAGGAAAAAAAATACAACAAAATAAACGCAACAATAGTGACGATAGTGCATAACACAGTGCTGTATAAAACAGAACTGTAAGCAAAATAATTGACACTAACATTCCATTCAGAACTGTACACATATGTCACTGTTATATTACACTGTCAAAACTGCATTGCTGCACTAAAAGTCAAACCGCAGAACTTTTGCTATACAAAAAAAATAATAAAGCAACACTGCTGAGAATTTATATCTGCATGCATTCCTACATATTGTTTTCATGTTTTTTCTGCGTTCTTGTTGATTGAAGAACAAAAAAAAATTGAGAGTAAAAAAACCGTGTGACCGCATCATTTTTGAAATATGTCTAGGATGAGAAATAAACTTTTATTTTTCTTGGCTTAAGTATGGCAACTGATATTGACTAGAAAATATGGCAACTGATATTGAAAACCTTAGCAACAGGCAAACCTATTTGACCATTCTAACCACGAGCCAATGCTCTCACCTCTAACATAACAACTGATAACCCTACCAAATAAAACCTTCCAAAAATTCAATGCTTTATACAATAACCTGACAAGTTCCCATAGCTGCAACTGATAACCACACCAAACTACATCTTTCCACCATTCATTGCTATATCTAGTACTGGATGCCATAGCAACCAACCATTTTGTCAAACAAATTCAGCTACATAAACATTTATGTCCTGAACGACCAGCCCAGTCATTTACCCAGTATTAATAATTTTCTGACGTATTCACTAGTCAGACCTAATACCTGAATGAATAAGAAAAATGAAATTATTCACAGTTTATTTACCAACTTATCATCAATCATAAGCCTGTATAGCAAAATTAATTATTTATCCTCATTGAAATATAAATCAACATACATGATTCATAATTTAGAAAAAACAAATTCATTCATTCCTAAAAAAGTATGCAAGTGTATGCAGTCTGTCGTTACTGATAAAATGGAAACAAAACAACACTGAACAGTGAAGAGACACATCTGTCTTTTATGCCATCTGGAGGAGTGTATTGAAATCTAAAATATACTCCTTTCCATGAACCACTTCAATTAAAAATGACTTTCCATGTTTCGCTATGTCATCGAATTCTATGGCACTTCTTCATTGGTAACATTTACAAAATTCATAATTGAAAATTGTTGACATAAATTCACAAAAAAAAGACATGAGTTATCTGACCAGTCTATGTCATTGAATTCCAAGACTGTGAAATGAAATCCAATGCTGGTTTTGCTATGTGCAGTACTAAGACTACAATAAGTTGACCTCAGCTTACATTATCATATTGTTGTCTCAGCTGAAGAAAGCTTCCTTCAAAACATGGTCATGCCTGCATTTCAATTTTGAACATGTAATCTTCAACAATATTTTTGTTTGTACATGTATTTCTATGCTTTTACGGCAAATGTTTCTAATTTAAACTTTTTGTGACAGAACAGAAGTTAACATTGTACAGCACAAGCACATGTAAATACTGAGCAATTAAACTTATTTATTGTATTCATTTTTTTTCTGTCCAGATTTATCCGTGAAATTCAAATATCAAGCAATACATTGATATTTTACCTTGTACGAGAAAAATGTATCAGGCTACCTCAGTAGGTTTAGACCTAAGCTCAATTCTGCTTTGTCAATATCTGTAAGATTTTTCTTCGGTTTTAGTAACATAATTTCCATGTGATATTTCATATTTCACTTTTGCAACATACCTAGCCATATCAATATTAATATATCTGACAGTTTTTATCAATAAATTCTCTGAGATCTCAGTCAATAGACTAAAGCATACTCATTATTGACAATGTTGTACTCATGAATCATGAGATGTGAAAAAAGTATGTTATTTTATGTTAATATTTCACAACTGAAAAAAGATGCAGTTTTCGAATTGCCATCAATATTGGAATACCCTGACATGCCTGGTGTTCAATGCCAGAGACATTTCATTGTCAATGTGAGTAAACCACTCCAAGCAGACATGACACTTTATGTGTACAAACTATGTGATATCTTAAACTATACATTTGTCAAACACAGATGAATGGAATGTACAGGCTGTACATGTGCCATCATACAGAAGACAACATCATGGCAGCAAACATTCAGAACAATATCAGACTGAAATATGACAAGAAGATATGAAAGCTACATACCAGAGTTAGATGAGCATAAAATGCAGTCGGTGTTTCATGTTGTGTAACAAAGAACCAGGCATTGTGTGTGGTATTTGTATGTTGCACAGACTCAGGAATTCTTGAAGATAAACTATTCCTGGAATTTCAGTCAAGTAAAGCCACTCAGCAGATATCGATATCCTTTTTCCTTATACAGGGTTTGCCAATTACAGTCACCCATCATTGCAAACACAGTTCTCAGGTCATTTTTAATCCTCTATTCATAGTGCCAAAACTCTATATTTTTATATTTATTTAAAAATTTTCCTGCATGTACAAAAGTATAAAACAATGAAACAATTTTTTTAAAAGTTGACCTTAACTTGTAAGTAATATAACTTATATTAAAGAAATCTTTTTGTAGGTACTATGAATATTAACATTACAACTAGGGGTCACAGAAGGTATTATGAATATTAACATTAGAACTAGGGGGTCACAAAAATGGTGACTCATCAGATGATTTTAGCAGATGCCTTGATAAAATTCTGACTTCAAATTTTTTGTTCAATGTTTTTTCTGAAACTCATTCAATTTAAAATAGGATGGTTTGACTGGGGTACTCAACAGCTAGAACAGAAATAAATCTTAAAATTTTAATATATGTGAGAAATATGTGGTTATAATGAACAACAACTGCATGCAAACAAAATAGCAAGGCAGCGTGCAGCTGGTCAATTGTAGATATTTCAAAGGTTCTAAACTTGCATGCAAGCAAAGATGATCCTGACTTGAAAATTTCAACCATATCACAAGGTGATTTGTTTAAATTTGGCAGAAATTAAGATGCATCACTGAGTTTTATTTCATTTTCAAGTATATATGTAACAGATTGCAAAATTGAATAAAATGGCAAAAGTTGTAAATACTTTCACTTTTTCACAAGTGTTTACTTATTCATATCTTTCAATTTGTTTGTGAATTTCTGCTATGGATAAAATGTCTGAAATAAACCAATAAAATAAATGAAACAAGTCATCGTTGATGACACAGTCCCCACTTGTTAATGGGTACTTTGATTACAAGTCCTCAGAGAGGATAGAGTCCTCTTCATTAATTAGGTCTGTGATAAAAATACTTTGATACAGATGCGCTCAATGGCCAAGAATGAGTTCCATGGTGATGAAAACATAAAACCAATGTAGGCCACCATCCTAAAGTTCATTAAATGAGTCAACTAGGAATTAATCAACAGGATGTTGCAAAACATTTTTGCATCCTATCATAACACTGATAGATTATCACTGGTACCATATTTTATAAAGTTTGATGCAGTGCTTCTGGACATTCACCCTAAAAACAAAAGTTCATCTTGTAAATGCAAATTGGCAATTAATTTAATTTATTGGATCGTATCACAAAACAAATCGACGTGCATATGTATGACATAGGTCAATGTCCTTGTACCAACTGTGAATAAAATCGGTTGAGATATGCCTGAGTTATGGCTTCGTACATAAAAAAATCGTAACAAAATGGCCGCACGGCAGCCATATTGGATTGTATCACAAAACAAATTGACGTGCATATCTATGACATTGGTCAATGTCCTTGTACCAACTTTGAATAAAATCGGTTGAAACATGTCTGAGTTATGGCTCTGTACATGAAAAAATCGTAATAAAATGGCCGCCTGGCAGCCATATTGGATCGTATCAGAAAACAAATCGACGTGCATATGTATGACATAGGTCGATGTCCTTGTACCAACTTTGTATAAAATCAGTTGAGATATGCCCGAGTTATGGCTTTGTACATGAAAAAATTGTAACAAAATGGCCGCACGGCAGCCATATTGGATAGTATCACAAAACAAATTGACGTGCATATCTATGACATTGGTCAATGTCCTTGTACCAACTTTGAATAAAATGGGTTGAAACATGTCTTAGTTTAATGGCTCCGTACATGAAAAAATCGTAATAAAATGGCCGCCTGGCGGCCATATTGGATCGTATCACAAAACAAATCAACGTGCATATGTATGACATGGGTCAATGTCCTTGTACCAACTTTGAATAAAATGGGTTGAAACATGTCTGAGTTAGGTCTCTGTACATGAAAAAATCGTAATAAAATGGCCGCACGGCAGCCATATCGGATAGTATCACAAACCAATTGGCGTGCATATCTATGACATTGGTCAATGTCCTTGTACCAACTTTGAATAAAATCGGTTGAAACATGTCTGAGTTATGGCTCTGTACATGAAAAAATCGTAATAAAATGGCCGCCTGGCGGCCATATTGGATCATATCACAAATCAAATCAACGTGCATATGTATGACATATGAAGTAATCCTTGTATCAAGTTTGAATGAAATCGCTCCAGGCATCTCTGAGATATCTGCGTGAACGGACGCACGCACGGACGCACGCACGGACATGACCAAACCTATAAGTCCCCCCCGGACGGTGTCCGTGGGGACTAAAAAATATCTGCTGCATTTTTTATTGTTTTCTCTCACCGCTCACCAGATAGTTGTGAATAGATAGAGTATCAACTATATCTATTTTGTAAACCATTAAAGAAATATTGATTTATGCAAGAGACTTTGAGTTTACTGGCAGTGTTACTTTGTGGTACAAGAAATTTCAAGGATATCAGTGAAAAAATCCTACGATACATTCTCAACAAGAAATAATGAAAGAAATATTGGCTTGAATAAAAACATCTTTTCCTATGTATGGCAACACTGCTACACTGGAAGAAAATATACCACTATTTATTGACAGTGTGCTTCCAGATAAACAACCTATGAAAATACAACAAATATCAAGGAGTACGTACATTAATTTTCACTTCTTACTGCACTTATTATGTTTTGCATTTAGAACATTATGGCAGTGATAGTAGTCGACCATTAATTGGTTTATAACACTGCACTGTTTGACATCGTGTTTTGTTCATCAGTATATGAGTCATTTCATCAACTTTGTTCAAACAAACTGCTAGATTACAGACATGGTTAGTTAGTAAGGGAGGGCAAATAGTGAACACTGTCTGAGGGTGGAAATTTGACTATTTTGACTTTTTTTAGAAAATGATACAGCTTGCAAACTATTCATTTGATTTTCATAATCTTAAATTTGCATCAAAAAAGACATATCTACCAAGTTTCAAATTCCTAGGCTTAATGGTTTATGATTTTGCAATTTTTGACCATTTTTCACATTTATTGTGCTCACTTGAGTAGAGTCATTTATTCAACTTTGATTTGAACAAGCATGCATCTAAATGTCACTGAGAACATAGTCTGATAACTTTTAAAGCAAAAGACATGGAACTCTTTGGATGTAGAAATTGTGACTATGTTTTAAGATTTATTTTGATTATATGCACACAATAGTCATTTCATCAACTTGGTTTGTAAATATTCTTATATTTGCATCGAAACCGAAGTATACAAACAAAATTTCAAATCCCTAGTGACAGTAGGTTTGAATTTGTAACTTTTTACTATTCTGTATTTATATTGCTCATTTACATATCAGTCATTCTGGCAACTTTGTTGTAGCTAGGAATATATTCGACAAATATTTAAGTCACAGAAAAATACTTGGGCAATTTAGTAGAATATTGTGCTCATTTGCTTTTAGTCATGTCATCAACAGTGTTTGAAGAAACCACAATCTACACAAAAATCGAAAGTTTTACACTAAATTCACAGTCCTACAGTGAATAGTTTCTAAGATTACATATCAACCGATATTTACAATTGTTCATTTGTATATTGGTCATGTGACCCACTTGGCTTGATCAAATTTAGATCTAGCTACGACAAAAGTAAGACTATTTTTGCAAAATTTCAAAGGTCTTGGTTTTGTAGTTTTAGTGTTTAAAATTTTTTATCATTTCTGCATTTATTGAGCTCATTAGAGTAATTTTGGAGCCATGAGATTATTTCTTTGGAATTCCATCTTTGACCTAAAGTGCATGTACACACAATTTCAAGCTGGTAAGTGCCACTGTTTCAGAGAAAACTGAGTAGATGGACAGAAGCAAATACAGGCAGAAGGACACACATACTCACAGACACTAGACAGCTACTTGTCATATTTACATATGACAACTGGAGGCTAACAATTCATCTGTATGGATCCTACGTAGTCTCAGTCACAATGCTACAACACAGATCTGTGTTAGCTCAGACATTGCAGCCAATTCATGATTACATCATAAGTTACCATGAAACCTAGCCGTCAATTCATGATAACATCATAGGTTACCATGCAACCTAGCAGTCAATTCATGATTACATCATAGGTTACCATGAAACCTAGCGGTCAATTCATGATTACATCATAGGTTACCATGAAACCTAGCGGTCAATTCATGATTACATCATAGGTTACCATGAAACCTAGCGGTCAATTCATGATTACATCATAGGTTACCATGAAACCTAGCGGTCAATTCATGATTACATCATAGGTTACCATGAAACCTAGCGGTCAATTCATGATTACATCATAGGTTACCATGAAACCTACTGGTTTATTCATGATTACATCATAGGATGCCAACAAACCTAGCGGTCAATTCATGATTACATGTTACCATGAAACCTAGCGGTCAACAATTCATGATTAAATCATAGGTTACCATGAAACCCAGCAGTCAATTCATGATTACATCATCGGTAAGGTTACCATGAAACCTAGCAGTCAATTCATGATTACATCATAGAATGCCATGAAACCTAGCGGTAAATTCATGATTAAATCACAGGATGCAATGAAGGTTATTCTGAGTACTGGCCGGTACTAAGTTAGCTGTATTGTTAATTTCAGTACAATTTGACCACACAAGATGAAGGATCATCTGTCTGAATCAATCAAACAAACAAGCAACCAATTGGCCGATACAGCTTCACTGTGTCATGTAGAGAATAACTTCTTGTGACACATGAGTTGATGAAGAAGGTGAAATCTTTGATAGCTCATTTCAGGATTGCCTGACAAAAAATGGCAAAAACAACTGCAAAAGTACACAATAGTGGATTTCATCATAATTGTATCACATTAATATCATCCATAAGAACATGTCAACTAAAGTTATCAGATGAGTAGTTTTTTGCGAAACAAATTTTTCGACCAAAATATGGCGAAAATTGCCCAATAAATAAAAAATTGCAGATGTCATCATAATTTCAATATATCATATTAAGATAACTCCTAGGAGGCTGTAAACCAAATATCAAAGCTATCAGACGAGCAGTTTTTGAGAAACAATTTTTTTTACCAAACAAGTCATCATTGATGACACAGTCCCCACTTGTTTAATGGGTACTTTTATTACTAGTCCTTGGAGAGGATAGAGTCCTGTTCATCAATTGGGTCTGTGATTAAAGATGAGTTCCATGGTGGTGAAAACGTTAAAACAATGTGGGCTGCCACCCTAATTACGAAAGGTCATTAAATTAGTCAACTAATAATAAATTGACCGGATGTTGCCAAGCATTTTTGCATTCTACTATGACACTGACAGATTATCAAGTGTACCACATTTTATACACAATACCGCAAAGTGTAAATGAATTGTATTACAGCACTGTGAGATCATAAAATTTAATGGTGTTTCTGGACATATCACTCTAATTAGGAAAGTTCAGTAAATATGTAAATTAACAATTAATTAACATGACACTGCATAGAGTCTTCGTTTAATGTTAAAGCAATGTGAGCTCAACATCCGTTTCAAGTTCCACGAAATTTGATGAACTGTTTCTCAACCTATCACCCTAATCACAAAATTTCATTAAATATGCAAATAAGCAGTTAATTGACATGATACTACTACAGTTATCTTTGCATGCCATAACACTACTCGAAGATTAACATCTGTATCACGTTTCATCAAATTTGATACAGCATTTCTAGACATATAATACTAATTATGAAAGTTCATCAAATATGCAAATTAGCAATCAATTGACATGATACTGCTAATATCTCCGCACAGTATTAAAGTACTGAAAGATCAAAATCTGTACCAAGTTTCACAAAATTTGATGCAGTATTTCTTGACATAGCCTACTAATTAGGAAACAGGTGACAGGTCATCAGGTTACCTGGTGACACGTACTCCAAATATTAAAAAGTCATAGGGCCAAAGTCCCTGAAGCTACTATAGACATGGATACAAAATTAAGTATTTCCTTACTGTATGAAATTATCTCACTAAGGTCATCCTACGGACAAGTAAACTAAATATTAAAGCTGTCTGACCAGCGGTTTTGAAAGAACAAGCAACTCAACAGTTGACAGAGCTCTGTTGAGTTATGTAGAGAATAACCTTTTGTGACACATGTATTGATGAAGAAGGTGGATATCTTTGATTAACATTGTGAGTTCTGTTTAATAAGTTGAGACTGTACATACTCAGAGAAAGCACACTGAAGAGACAAAGGTTTGAAACTTAAGAAGTTCAAGGTCATCAAAAGCATTATAAGGAATCATGTTACACTTTCATTGCACTGTTTACACAGATTGCATAATTGCTATAAATAGCACATGAGGAATCTTTATACAGCCCAGCTTTACCATAAAAACCCTATCACTTTGACCACTCTTTTAATTGACCACTCTATTTTTTCCCTCAAAAAGTAATTCTATTTTATACTTACCAAGTCAACCATAAATGGAAATTAGAACTTTCTCTATCTCTATCTCTATCTCTATTGACTATTTTGAGCAATTTCTTTTAGATAACATACAGGGCACAATAAATGACGGTTCAGAATATGTCAAAGTTGGGATTCAGGAAAGTTGCCTTTACATGTTTTAATCCTCCAAGATGGTAAGCATTTCACTATGAACTGTCAAAAAAAGTTGAACTTTCTGATAATTCTACACTAAAATTATTTTGGCTTTGATGATTTCCTAATTCATTCAATTATTTAAAATCATATTAATTATTTTTTTCAGGGTGAATTGATAGGGTTTATACAGTACAAGAATTACATACAATGTAAGTCAAATTTTGACCAAAAATGACAAAAAAATTCCTTAAAAATACAGATTTGCATATTTCATCACAATTTGAACAAGTCTAAGTTGGGTTACCCCTAGGGACCTGTATACCAAATAACAAAGCTGTCTGACCAGCGGTTATGAAGAAGAAGATTTTTTACCAAAAACACCTTTTTTGGCATTAATTTGCCTATTTTCAACAATATCAAAAAATTAAAAAAAAACAGTTTCTCAAAATCGTATTTTTCATCTACACAACAAATATCAAATCAGTAAGTACTGCGGTTCTCAAGATATTTGAGTGGACGGACGCCTCACAAACGGACATACATACATACATACATACATACATACATACATACATACATACATACATACATACAGACTGACGACGGACGCCGGACGGATACCTATCCCAATAGCTTCTATAGACTATAGTCTATAGTAGCTAAAAAGTAATATGACTAGCCATTTTGAAGTAGCAGCTTGGAATATACAGTTGACGGATGCTGAACTGCAGATGACAGATGCTGCCATGCATCCACCAATTAGATAAGCTTTGCGTCGTTGGCATTGGGCTAAACAGAAAATGGAAAAGCTTTCCTTACTTTTTCAAAACTTATTTCAACAAGTCATCGTTGATGACACAGTCCCCACTTGTTAATGGTATTTTGATTACAGGTCCTCAGAGAGGATATAGTCCTCTTCATTAGGTCTGTGATAAAAATACTTTTGAATGAATTGGCTTGATATATGTCTGAGTTATGGTTCAGGACATGAAAAAATCGTAACAAAATGGTCGCACAGTGGCCATATTGGATCGCATCACGAAACAAATTGATGTCAATAGCTATGACATTGGTCGATGTCCTTGAACCAACTTTGAATAAAATTGGTCGAAACATGCGGATATGCCTGAGAAATGGCTCTGTACATGAAAAAATCATAATAAAATGGCCGCCTGGCGGCCATATTGGATCGTATCACAAAACAGATTGACGTGCATATGTATGACATAGGTCAATGTCCTTGTACCAACTTTGAACAAAATCGGTTGAGATATGCCTGAGTTATGGCTCTGTACATGAAAAAATCTTAATAAAATGGCCGCACAGCGGCCATTTTGGATCGTATCACAAAACAAATTGCCGTGCACAGCTATGACATTTGTCAATAAGCTTGTACCAACTTTGAATAAAATCGGTTGAAACGTGCCTGAGTAATGGCTCTGTACATGAAAAAATCGTAATAAAATGGCCGCCTGGCGGCCATATTGGATCGTATCACAAAACAAATTGATGTGCATATCTATGACACTGGTCAATGTCCTTGTACCAACTTTGAATAAAATCGGTTGGAACATGTCTGAGTTATGGCTCTGTACATGAAAAAAATCGTAATAAAATGGCCGCCTGGCGGCCATATTGGATCGTATCACAAAACAAATTCACGTGCATCTGTATGACATATGAAGTAATCCTTGTACCAAGTTTGAATGAAATCGCTCCAGGCATCTCAGAGATATCTGCGTAAACGGACGGACGGACGCACGCACGCACGGACGGACGCAAGCACGGACATGACCAAACCTATAAGTCCCCCCGGACGGTGTCCGTGGGGACTAAAAATACAAAATGTAATTTCCATTACAATTTGAACAATATTAAAAATATTCTGAGAAGTAAAAACTTGGTGACTATAGAATTGTATCAACTTAAAGCTCCATAAGCTGTATCTTTTGGCTATTTTTTCAGAGCTTTTGTTTTGTGGTTTCCTTACACTTTCTGCATTGAATCCCTACACTGTAATTTAATGCCAAGTATTTAGCATATCAACACAACCGATATGAGTATAATCTCTATTGTTATCGTTGGAAATTGTATTCAAGTCTGGACTAGAATTAATTTGTAAACAATAAACAATGATCACTACACACATACAAGCTGTGTTAACGAAAAGAACACTCGAAATTTCAGCATGACAAACGGATTAGGGTCAGACATGGTAGTTGATATACAGAAGCAGAATACTGAAAAACTAACCACAAGTAACAGCTTATGTCCTTTAAATAGTAAAACATTTTGCAATGTAAATTGGTCAGTGGTTTTAAAAATCCTCCGCAAAAATACAAAACACATCTTATCATAATTGAAATGAATTCCACTCAGTCATCATCCTTTAGGACAGATAGGATCAAGGAATCAAATCCAACATTATCTGATCGGAAGTGATTAACTGAATAATGAAGGACCAATTGCCATTGTACTGCTATACATTTGATGAGCTCCATGTCATTGACCACAGATCTTAAGCAGACAGTCTTACACAAGCAATATTGATTTGTCTTCTCATTTGACAGGTGCAAACCATTTTTCAAGACCGCCAACCTCTGCCCTAAATTAAAACATCAAATTACTTGAAAAAATGTGTGGTAATCTGCCATTTGGAACTGTGGAATGGTTTCATGTGATGTAACTCAGTGCACTATCTATCTCTGTTCACATCAGCATGTGTTGCAGGATTTGAATTCCAATCATACACTTTGCAGATTGTCATGCCAACGACTTCCAATTGTCTACTTTTTCAAAAGAGACCTACTTACACCAAATCCCTTGATTTTAAGTTATTGTGCTCAGCCAAGCTTAACAAAGTACCCATATTATTAGAGATGTACCAGGCTCTATGCACCTCAACATTGTGCACTGTGATAAGAACACTTTTGTCTCTTCACAATAACACTCACTTACTTAGTTGTTTTCTAATCCACAAAACTATGGAATGTCACTTTCAGTAAGAGCTGTATTGACCACTCTGACAGCAGGAACTTCTTTAACCTTTTCACCACCATGGTTTGTCCCAAATCCATGGTTTTCTATGGTAAAGTTGGACCTGTACACAGGGATCTGGGGGTGAAAGGGTTAAATGACAAACATCTCCCATGCAATTTTGTTCTTTCAGTCAACTGTTTGACTGGTTCATACTTTTTTGTTTATTATATTGCTGTAAAATTCTACATACAAGCCAGAAGACTGTAACAAATTTAAAACTGAAAATCACTTTGTTTTTATTATGGTCATATAAAACAAAATAAAAACAAGAAATGTGACTTTAACATAGTCTGTTCTTTTATTACAGTTATTTCATTATCTAAATAAACGTCCAGACGTCTCTGGATTCTGTATTGTTGTCAATATGTAGAACATTATACAATACAACCACTGAACATGAACAGGGCTTGGAACCAGAACCAAAAAATCATAGGCTTATATTTCATGTCGACACTTCCCTGGCAATAAAAAATATCAACAAAAATTCACTTATAGAACCTTTCAAAAAACAGAACTAACAGACCAAATTTCAGACAAATCATGATTTGCAAAGCTATAATATGTACCATTTTGTGAATTATACTATTGATCATTGTTGAAGAAACTTGAGAGTGGGTTGACATGATAGACACGGCATATCAGCAAGAAGGGTTGGTTCTGACAACAATGCAATAAATATTTCAAAGCTTGAGACAGTCAAATTTGGTTCCACATTAAACTTAGAATTTGTTATGGCTGC
Source organism: Ptychodera flava (assembly GCF_041260155.1). Lineage (NCBI taxonomy): Eukaryota > Metazoa > Hemichordata > Enteropneusta > Ptychoderidae > Ptychodera > Ptychodera flava. The sequence goes on from NC_091938.1 coordinate 248,353, forward strand.
TCTCACTTTATTACACACTGCTATTTGTTGTGTTATACAGTTAATCAGTAAGTCTATGAATCTGTACACTGTCCAGCATCTGAAAATTAATATGTACAGTATCCAGGTAACTCACCTGTTCAATCTACTGGTGACATTATAACTTTCCCATGTACGGAAAAATGATAACTTTGATGAGAGGGGTCAACAAATAGAAATTTCCACTATGGACTCAAAACTATTGGCTACATTTCTGGTTATAACTATAAGAAAGAATATGTTGCATTTATACTGAACTTGTTCAAAGTGATCAGAAAACAAAATGTTGAAAAAAGAGATTTTGTTTGACTTTAGTTTGGTAAGGGAAATACACAAATGAAAAGGTTAAACATACACAGTGTCAGAAATATTGGTTCAGAAGGTTGACTGCTTAGGTTGTTGGTATAGCAGTTTAGTTTGATAAAAGTTGTATATGTGTAGTGAGTTGGCAGGAAGCATATGGTTTCCTCTGATATCTTTCTCAATGGTATTTATCAAAGCAGTTGAGAGCCACTGAAAGACATAAATTATTCCAACACTGGCTGGGTGTTTCTCTTTTCCTTGACACTTTATACATAAACAGGTGACACTTTGTGAAACTGTTTGGCTACCATGGCAACAGTCAAGTAAAGGATTACACTGTAGGGTGGCATTGTTGATCATAAATACGTGTGGTTGTCACAGTGAGACAGGATCAATGTCTTGTGAGGTTACTATGTGCTAGGGGGTTCTATCTCTCAGGGGTGACCTCATCTCCCATTTGCTTGCTTGGACTCTCTGTGTTCTGCAGCTGCTTAGCGCATATACAACTGTCACGTTGAAATGCCATTTGCCTATACACCGTGTTTTACAGCCAGAGACAATAGAAGACGCTATCAAAGGAATACATAGCAGATAGCTGCAAAGAGAGTTAGTTGGCACTGGTCAACATAAAAATTTGAAGAGAATTGTTTGTGTGCGATGTAACATGTACATTGAGAAGACGTGAAATCAATCCACCAAGGGGAATATTAATTACCATAGAACGTTTGGCTGTGACAGCTCCAAGAAACCAGAGGGCAACTTTAACCTAAATCACTGAAGGATCAAGAATGGTTGCTGTGTCTTAAGTTTCACCGATGAAGTATATTTAGAACAGTTACTCCGCTGCTGGTGAAACCTTTCTGTTGAGTTGGTAAGTTCCATGTGCAACTGAAAATGAAGTCATTTTATGTCCAAGGAACTACGTTATGTTTGACGTGATCATATACTGTCAGCCAAACAGTCTGACTGGGTATGTTTTCAAAGCTGTGTTGGAATGCAGAATATGCTTGGGAAGAATGTCGGAGACGTCTCTCCATGATGGGTTTGAAACCCAGTTTTCCAGTGGTGGTGGAACCAATTCTTTATGAGCCACAGGAACATTTCACAAGTACTGGCCGCCGTCGAGTTGTCAATAATCGAAAAATGGTGGTGAAGTATGAGCTGACTGAATTTCAAAAAATAAATAACCAGATTTACCAGGATGTGGTGACTCAACGAAGAATGACGCTGATTCCAAAACGGAAAATAAATCGAGTAGACTTCAGAAAACTACAGCAGAAGTATCCACACTGGAGGTCAGAAAATTTTGCTGAGTTTAGGATTGAATTCAAGGAATCTGACAAAGATGAAGACGGTTTGTTGAATTTTGAAGAATGTTGTGAGACTTTAACACAACTTGGAGATGAAAGTCCACTTGATATCAGGTACAGTCTATTCCAACAAAACGTTACCATGGATTTCCCTGAACATGTAGACTTTGAAGATTTTGTTGATCTCTGTAACAGTCTCTTCACGGCACAGATCAATAATAGTGTGGAAAATGTTCAGTTTATTCAGATTGCTGCCAAGAATTCCTCAAGCAGCGATGAAAACATTTCTGAGGAGAGTCATGGCTTCCGTAGTAGTAAATCCAAGAAACATAAACAAGACAAACATAAACGCACATCGTGACAGCAAGCACTGCTGTTCATGACAGTGCCTTGAGAGGGAGCTGTATTTATCATTATGGCGGTTTTCTTATCTTATAGAAAGAATAACACAGCCATCTGAAGTGATGACATGAACTAGACAGTAACTGTTCAAGTCCTAATCTAACTTAATTCTATTTTAATGGCTGTTGGTTATTTGCTTCAAAAGTATTTCTCTCAGCGAGATTAGACAAGGCTATCCATATGATATCAACGGTCATTGAAAAAACGCCTCCTGACTTGATCTTTAAAGTCATGACAATTATTGATTTTTCATTCTAATTCTTCGGCCAAAAGTGTCACGACTAACTCTTTATGAAAAAATTGCTGCTCACCAAATCCATACCAGATAACTTGAATATCAGCAAAAATTTTTGATTCTTTGTTTTTTAAGACACTGATAAAGAGACCCTGAATGACATGTTTTCATAAACTGATGGAAAGTAACTGCAGAGTGATTTTTTTTTAAATGCATTTACATTTTTGACACCACCCTGTGAAATTTTTGCTTTTGAATTCCATACAAGAATCTTGTTATCATTTGTACATGGCTTTTATAAAACTGAATAGAGTTTACCATCGTTAAACATGACACTGGCTGTGCTCTCGTTCATTCTTGTTGGAATTCAGTCCAACAATGATTTTTCCAAAATGAAGTAACCGAACTATGATACCATTTACAGCTTTGAATCTTTCTGTACTACTTGTGATCAACAAAAAAGGCAATGAAATTGACCAATATCACAAACTTGTACACACAAGTTTTCAAAAACTGATCCATAGTACAAACTTCACACACATACGCCAAAGAAAATGTCAATTATAGATAACTCTACAGCTATAGTTTAACTTTTTAAGATGATCCCTAAGACCTGATATCAAAGGTACAAGATTCAAAGTAAATAACCTTTGTATATAAATCAAGTTGAAAGAATTATTGTTTGATACAATGCAAAAAAATGATAAATGTACCTGTTGAGAATAGGGATTTAAAATTGGTGTATCACTTTTCCCTTGCAGTCTAACTAACTGAAATATTTGAATGTTATCCTTAAAACTTAATTTGTTATTTCTACTATCAACAAATATGATTGACGAAATACATTGGTAGTAAATACAGTTTCAAATTCAATAGACTTACCAACTGAGACGAAGAGATTGTGATTAACAAAACTATACATGGTACAATAGATGTCATTGAGCACAAAACTTCAAGCAACAGTGTTCTTGCACTGAATGTCTGCATTATCTTTTGTTGAAAAATGAAAGGCATGGCGTAACTTTTGAATTTATTTCAGTTTGAGATTATTGACAAAACATTACACACTCTTTATAGAAATACGCCAATTTCAAAAACAGCAATATCTTCACAATGAAGTACTGTTTGCTTTATACGTAAATCTTACTTTGAATTCTAAAGTTGCAAGTTCAGAGATTACAAGTTTGTACTGAAGGTTCTTGGTCATGAACACTGGTAAGTCAAATTTTGAAATAAATTTACATTTATTGCAATATCATATTTTAACATATTTCATGTCAATGATGATTGAACCTGATTCTGTGCAGTGTCATATCTGAATCTCTGAAAGTCAAATCTATGATATGAAACTATGAATAGCATTAAAGGAATCTATTTTGCTGAGTTACAGAGTCTCAATGATCATGGAAATTGAATTTCATTTACAAATAAGTTTCTAAAGCTATGAGTGACCAACTAACAGTGATCTGTTCATTTATAATGTCATTGGTGAAAGCATCACTTTATCAAAATTAATCAAATCTTACACAAGGGAGGCTAACTACAGCTTTAAAATATAACATTTTTAACATCAGAATAAGAAACATTTACAGGCGATCTCACACAATCTGAATTATCAAACATAGTTGAGATTAGCCAAATATTGTTAACAGGGTTTTGACAGAGGCTTATAAGACAGCACATTTTTAAATATTTTTTGTCAAAAAACCATAGCAAATCAAAGATAATATTTTAACTTCTATAAAATTCACTGACATTCAGCATGCTGTTGTACTGTAGAGTTGTTCTGCAGATAACATACTGTACAAGTTACGTATTTCCTAAACATAACAACATATTACATTAACCACCAGCACAACAGAGTGTGAAGGAAAGCGGTTACTTTACTCTCACAACACAAACACTCACTTCCACAATAGGGCTAACATCACATGTATACAGTTTGTCAATGACACTCTCACATTCTTTTGTCTTCAATTTGTCAGAGACCAGGAACATGTTAAGTTTCTGGTGAATACCACCAGTGAAAATTGTTTACACATAGGCATAAACAAACTGGAACACAAATATACAAGTGCCGTAAATCTATACATGATATACAACACAGCCTGTGAAAACTTCACTTTAAGAAGGGAAGTGCATTGACCTTTGATTATCAGCATTCCAACACCTTGCATTTTGCAGATATTAAAAGATAACCTATGACCTTTCCACAAAGGCAAAGGTAACCTATGACCTTTCCACAAAGGCAAGGATAACCTATGACCTTTCCACAAAGTCAAAGGTAACCTATGACCTTTCCACAAGTCAAAGGTAACCTATGACCTTTCCACAAAGGCATCACTTCTCAATCACATTTCATCATCGTTGGAGAGTTTTTCCCTCAATGTATTTCCTAGTTATCCACAAACCACACATTTATCCATCCTTGGTTTTTCAAGAAATCAATATACGAGAACGCTTTGTTTGAGTTTGATGTAGTGAATCAATTTATAACCATTTCACTTGGAAAAATCTATATAACAGATGTGCACAAGTATCTGTAGAAGTAAGCCTTTCTCTTCAATTATAAATTAACTCATACACATAATAAATATCACATTAATGGATGATTTTTTAAAATTTGTGGCCAACATTCAAAGGTGATTAATCAAAGGTAACCATGACACTATTTTGCTACTTAAATATCTGCTTCCTCTGCCATAGTAAGTGCTCAAGTCATATTGTCTCTTAAATCCACTTAACCCTTTCACCACCATGGTTTGGCTCAAACCAATCGTTATCAATGGTGATGATGGACATGTCCACAGGGAATGGGGTGAATGTGTTATAAGAGGTCTTTTTGAACTGTGAGTCAATGACATAAAAAATCTCGAATATCAAATTGACAGTTTGAGTCAAAGAGATGTTGCAACCATAATCTTTTTTACAGTCCAGATACAGGTTTTAAAGACTGGGATTTGGCAGCAAATGACTCGGTACATACAGACAGCATATGACCTATGAATAGCTCATTACCCTAAGGACTGTTCTGACAAGCTACATGTCCATTTTGCATCACAATTTGCCAGAACAAGTCATGTGATGAAAAATAGATCAAGTTTAGTGCCAAAAATTGACGCCAGGGGATATTTTTCAAAGTCTATCCTTAGGGAAATAAGTCATGGAAAAAGTGAATGGGCGCATGACCTTGCATGGAGTGTTATCTGCAGCTTTGAAATGGTGGTATGTGGTCAAAGTGCGATGACCAATACATGACAAAAAGACCCTGATTTACATTCCAGCATCACAGGAACTAGAACAGCTCATTGACAAGAATGACTTAAGTACAACCAAGGACGTCACTTGGTATGCTAAGATCATTTTTTATTCTTTTTGAGAAGAAACTGGAACATTAAAGCTCATTCAAAACAATAACACAGAACAGGACATCATTGAATAGAGACATACAGGGACTTTATCAGTCAAGTACGCCTTTGTAAGGCCTGTTGCCCACGGTTACCAGAACCATTCAAACTAGCAGTTTGAGTGACTTTTTTTAATAAACTGTGTGAGTACAGATCTTCATTATTCATCAAATGAAAAGATGGGAAAAACAAAGCAAATGATGAAATTTGGAAGAATTAGACTTTCTAAAGGCTAGCAAGGCTGGAGTGTGGAGTCACAAATCATGCATTTGTGTTGTCTGCAACTTAAAAACTTTACAATTCTTCATTGTCAAAATTCAGAAGATTAGTTTGGTTGTCTACAGATACATGTAATTTTCAATTATTTGAGGTGATTATGTTGTTAAAATGCTGTCATTGATAATTTTACTGATTTAGTAAAGGATGGATGCCATCTAACTAGGAGGGTAGTATTGTTAAAGCATGGTCTTCAGTATCCTTTCTTTTATGCATCTACCAATGAAATTATTGAAATTATTAAAATTAATTAGTTATCACAACCATCATCTACAACTGTATCAAATAAGTACACTTGGTCAGCTTGGATGCAACTAGAGCTACTCAAGTGTTACCTTTTATTTTGCCGTGGTAAAGATCAAAGAGACAATGTTTAAGGTGAACACCAGAGATGATAAAGCTTAAAAACTATCACATGAAAGAAATAGTAGAACCTGAGAGAACTGAAATTGTGAAATACAAGCTACGGCATGAGACTGTGCCAGATGTCAATGAGCTGATTATGCAAATATAAAAACTTGAAAAAGCAGAAGGACAAACCAAGCCTTGGGAAATTGGGTAACTAGATGACGGAAGGCATGATAAACACTAACAGATTGAAATCAATACCATTGTAAGAGACATGTTGACAGGAAAGTGAAAATAGTATGAGATTGCATTCCAAAAATCAATATACTATATTACAAAAATTGGAAGTTTAAAGGTAATTTTTCAAGCTACACTTGTCGCCCTATTTCGCTCTCCCTGAAGAAACCCTTAATTCACATTACATACTCATAGTTTCTTGGAATCGACTCAATGCACAAACAAAATGGGGAGTTTATTGAAATTCAAACAGTAAGATGACAAGTGTAGCTTGAAAAATTACCTTGATTTAGCATGCTGCATTGCTGTGTATGATAGTATCCCCCATAGAATCTCAGGTAGTAACAAGTCATTGTTACATCCAACTGCATCATATGTTTTTTGGGAGTTGTTAATTCATGTCTTCATTGTATCAGTTGATGTTTGTATTTAGTGCAATCACCTACTGACTTACAAACTAAAATCATAGTACAACATCCTTGTACTACATTTGAATGGAATTGGTTCAGACAAAAGTAATGGCTGTGGACGTGGAAAACCTTGAAGAAACCGCCACCTGGCATCTAAATTGTGATCCCAAACCACATGCATGTATGTGTATATCACTGTTTATTGTATTCATATCAACTTTGAATTATATTTGTTTAGGCATGTCTGGTGATCACTGTGATTGTGAGAAAATATGACAAATGGGCCACCTGGCAGCTGTATTGGATCATACTGCAAAATAAACTGATGTGTGTACATCTGACATGGGGTATAATGTACTTGTACCAACTCTGAAACAAATCAGTCCAGTTATGCCTTTGCTATGGCTGCAGACAACTGCCACTTGGTGGCCATGTTGGATCACATTGTGAAGGATAGGACACAGCTCATGTCCTTGTACCAATTTTGACGCAAATCATTCCTTAAAGGTACAATTGTTTGGGCTATGTTTTTATTACGTGCCTCTCTTACATAATTTTCACTCCAAATTTTCAAGTTTACATACAAATGACATTTATATACTGTTTACCATGTTAGAAAAAATCTGTTGAAAAAAATCATTAGTGAATGGCACACTGATATATTTTGTGTGGTTTATAAAAATTTTTTTCGCACAATTCTGTAAAAACAGTATTTGCTATGTAACCATGTAATTTTATCATTTTTAAATCCCGAAGTTGTCAAGGTGAAAATAGTTACAGTTTACTTTCAGTCAAATTATGACTATGCATCCTGTGATGTCATCATTGAGTTACCATTGAATCCTATGTAGCATGCATCCATTCAATATACGGGGCATATATAGCTTTAAACATGGCGGCCATATTGGATCATATTGCAGAACAAATCAATGTACCAGTACGTATGTAGGACATAGGTTCACGGTCTTTGTGCCAACTTTCCACAAATGTCTTAGTTAGGACTCTGAAAATGAATACTCCCTCCCCTTTAGGTGTTTTTGTTCCGTTTGCAGAAGACTTTTTTGTTCTACTCTCTACACAATGTTGAAATGTAATGTGTTCGCCCTGTCAAAACACCATGTATGAGTGTGATGTCAACCATTGTTTTTGTTGACAAATGAATTCTAGTCTCAACTAGAGATCATTGCCAATACTAACACTGTATATTTACACAAAACACATTGTGTTGATACTTTGAATATAAATCCAGTGAAGGGAGGAGATTATTTATTTTCTAGAATAAACATTGCCAAAATATTATCAAAAGTCACTGCAATTGTGCCCTTGACATTGATTTTCATGGACACTAGGATAAGTGTTACACTTGTTGCACTGTTTTGAAAATTTGTACTTGACAAGGTGAAGTCTATCTCTGAAGTGTTTCCAGACAAAAGGGATGTATACATGAATAAACTTTATCAATAGCGTTGCAAAACTTTAAATTATAATCAAGACATTAGTTTCAGTATGGTTTTCTTTCAAACGATTTACACTGAATAAAACCATTATATTTGAATTTTACCATTTCATCACAAAAGCTTGTCATGAAATTTGTAGCATACCAAATCAACCGTATCGCCAAACACATCCAATAATTAATTTTAATAGTTTCAAAGCACACCTTCCTAAGTTTATACAAATTTGATCTCTGCCTATAAAATACGTGTAAGTTTACACACTAAAATCCAATGGTGAATTGTGTACAGGAGATTGCATTTAAGCTACCAGCAGTTACTATGGCAACAGTGCTGACATTTTCACTGACTCCACCACAAACTCACTTATAATTAAATGTAACGATTTGTGTTATACCCTGCTACATGAAACTGACGCCAGGTGGTGAATTCCCAAGAACTTTGAGATTTCCATGTCAACACACTTTCAATGTCAAATAAAGCTAGTACGTCATAAAACAGAAGATTGAGATAAGCATTCACTTAGCAACAACTCCTAACTTTATCAGCACTTCAATATCTTCTGAAGGTTGCCAACTAATTTTTTTGAGATTTGAATTTCAGAAATTTGAAAATCCATCCAAAATCTTTGTTCAGATGAGAATTGAAACATTTGCATGGACCATGCACACTGATCCAAATGAGATGATCAATCGGAGCATACAGGGTTCTCTTATAGATTACTTAGCTTCTGAACATGTCTTGTTTATAACGTCTCTCACTATATCAATATTTTCCTCTTAATACAGTTCTCATGCCTTGAGCACTTTGCCCTAATTATAAATTTCATCATATGTTAAGCTTACATGGGAGTATAATATAGAGATATATTCAGAAGCCTTTGGAAAGTACTTCGGATTTTCAGTTGACTGGTTCAAAGGATTTCAAATACTTTATCGATAGGAAGTATAGATTTGGTTATCATAGCAATATTTAAAAATGTGGATTGATATTGTACAATAGAATTGAACAATGAAGTTAATGGCTAACACAATTACTGAAAAACAAAGTGTTGGACAACCAAGTACTGGACAACAAAGTGACTGACAACCAAGTTTTGGGCAAACGACCACCAGACAAGCAGTCAAGTATCGGGCAACAGAGTACTGTACATTATAGTACTGGACAATTGACTTTTGCAAAACCAACCATTCTACAGTGAAATACTAGACAAACAACCAGATACCTAATTACTAGACAACCAACAAATAGAATACAACATACTGGACAACCAATAAATAGATCACAATGTACTGGACAACCAACAAATAAAATACAACATACTGGACAACCTTGAACAGCAAAGGACCCTGACATCCAAGCCCCTTAATAACATAATATACATATTTGCAAGTGGTTTATTTTGCCAGTTTATAATTCTCAGTTGGAGCGGCCTAATAAGTGACAAAATTATATTTGATTGTGCTGTCATGCCTCTTGAAAAAGCTTTCCATTTTCATCACTAGAAAATACACCATGTTTGATTCATTATACACAAGGTGTTTCTCTTTGGTTGCATCCAAAGACATCATGTGCTCATAACAAATGTACCACTTCTGTTTCAAAAATCTGAGAAGCCATTAGTTCTCTCTGGGACTTGTCATGATCATGTTGATGAGTTTCTCTGAAAAACTACAAAGTACCTTACAGCTGCTCCAGCACTGCCGTGACTTTCATAGAGAACAAAAAATGAATTTTCTATGTGCTGTTAAACTTGTGAGTACCACTTCAGGTACTGAAATTATTAGGATTCAGATCAATACCTCAACTCTCATTATGCAAAGTACAAGCGTAACAAATAACTGAAATTTGTCTTAGCATATCGTAGTACTGGCTCAAGAAAACTAACACTAGGCATACATACTGTATACTGTTAATAAACTTGTTTTAAATGACAATAAGACAGAATTAATTCAATTTCATTCAAAATTCAGACCTAATACACCTCTACCCAGACTATGTGTCGGAACAGATCTAATTACACCTTCATCCGTTGTCAGAGACCTTGGGTTTTATTTTGACAATGTTGTTTTAGCTCATAATTAAGTTATGCAGGTTTTTAAGTTAGCCTTGTTTGTTTTAAATCGCATAGGTCTTATCCATAATTCTTGGATTGCAAAACTACTGGAAGATTAATCCACGCCTTCATAACATCACTCCTAGACTACTGTAATAGCATGTACATTCATCTACCTGATTATCTCATTAACCGGTTACAACACATACAGAACTCAGATGTTCGCTTGGTTACTCGTACTAGAAAACACGAACACATCAGACCTGTTCTTCAAGAGTTACACTGGCTTCCTGTTATCCATCGAATTGATTTCAAAGTTCTTATGCTTACATACAAATGTCTCCATGGCCAAGCTCCAACCTATTTGTCAGATCTTCTCATTGTTATCAAGCCTAGTAGACTAGCACATTCTGCAAATGCTACAAAACTTGTCGAACCTCGTTATATATAATCAGGAGCATTATGGAAAGCGCGCTTTTTCAGTAGCTGCCCCTAGGCTGTGGAATTCCCTTGATGTTTCTATTTGAAACGCACCTTCCCTGTATTCTTTTAAAACACAACTTAAAACCCATCTCTTTAGGAAGGCATATGGGGTACAATAATTATATTTCTCACAGTGAGTTTTTTATCTAACTCCATTAGTGTTTTCCAATTGTATTTTAAAAGTTGAACCTTTTAGCGTGTACAATTCCAGTATTTTTACCAGACTGCTCAGTTTTACATAGCTCTAGTGTGTGTGTGTGTGAGCATGTGTGTGTGTATGTGTGTAGTGTATGTTTATGTGTGCTTGTTTGTAATGGTACTTATTATTTTTATGACAACTTTTATGTACTTTCTTTTATCTATAAGTGGTGTAAAAGCACATTGAGATTTTATACTATTATGTAATGCGCTATAGAAGAAATAACTATTATTATTATTTATTATTATTCAATTGTATCATGAAATATATTGATGAGCAGCTCTATGTCATAGTACTACCTGGGTATATTCTTGTGCCAAGTTTGAAAGAAATCAGTCATGGCCTGTGTAAATTATAATAGCTCTTTGCATAGATTGGCCACCTGGCAACCATATTTGATTGAACCACAAAAGAAATTGATGTGCATGTGTATGCAATGGTATGTTGTCCATCATCAAATTTGAGACAAATCAGTCCTATCATGTCCAAAAAAACAGCTCCACACGCAAGGATGCATGCACCCACACATGCATGTACATACCGACAGAACACAATCCGTAAGTCCCCATTCCGGACTTCCATCTGGTAGAGACTAACAACAAACATGACCGATTGAAATTATAATGCTAATAGTTATTCTTGGAAATATAACATCAACTTTGATGATAATAGTTTAAACTGTGATGCCTAACAGAGCTGAAGATTAGGTCCAGCTTCAAAGTTGTCTTTGAAAAATATTTCAGCATGCTTGTATCAGCCTAGATATCAATGTTTCATGTCTGACATATGCAAACTGTTTCCAGAATGAAATTGGCAAAATCATTAATATCCTTCTAAATGGAAATTGATATACTAACTGTAGTTCAGGAGTATTTTGTCTGACAGACTTCCTGTATCAAAGGTAGCTAAATGTCTCAAAACAGAAAATTCCTAGGAGTTATGTTTCAACCAACCTCGATGACCTTTATAACAAAAAAACACTTCCTCAATATTTGAAATGCACACACTGGTCAATGTTATGCATTTCAGGGTTGCGGAATTGTATACTTCTTTTACAATCCCATAAAATGAGTCTGGTTTCATCATGAAATGAACTCCACATCCAGGCTTCATTAATTTGAAATGCACAATTATAAGAGTTTGTTTTCAGTTCCGTGTCACATAAGTGATTAATTGAAATACTTTTGAATCGTCAGTTGTATATAATTAGAATGGCACATAAGAATAAGGCCAACACTTTGCATTTGTTGATGGTTCAAAGACAATGTCAATAACACAACAATAAGAGAATGTTTGTGTAGAACCTCTAAGTAGTTTTCACATGGTACCAAAAATACCTGTGTACCAGCTTGCAACTGGTGATAAATTTCAACCCTTACATCAGCATGGTTTGGCTCAAATCCATTGTTATCAATGGTGACTGTGGGCTTGTTTACTGGAAATAGGGGTGAACAGGTGAATCTTTTGCCCAATTCTAACCTCATACACACACATATACATGTTGTGAGAGACAAGCAGTCAGCAGTGGAATATCTCAGCTGTTTGACATTTGACAGTGAAGTCTGTGTACCATATGACAGTGGAGTCTGTGTACCATGTGACAGTGAAGTCTGTGTACCATGTGACAAGTAAAATAATATCTCTGATATTCAATAATCATGAAACAAACAATTGACTTGTAACATCCTGTCATGGAATGACATCTAAACGTTTAGTTTCACATCATGAAATTAAAGACTCTCAAACAAATGAATAGTATATTTTGACAATGGCAAATTTTATGTGTCCATAAAATTTGATGCTCTACTTTATATATATATGTTTTGTTTCAATAATTTTGCTGACCTCATAAAGTCATTCAAGTCATAACCTAATAAAAAGCTTTTGCTGCCAAAATTCAGCGAGTAATAACTTTGATTGGTTTCATCATGTTCCATTGAGATGACAGATGGAAGACAGTGATGCAAGATTGTAAATGAGATTCCATTGTATTTTCAAATGCTGGGGCTCCAGATAAATGGTTTTATTTTAAAATTTGAAGTCTCACATCTGCCTTTTGGTTTCAGAAGTCAGAATACAACTTTTAAATCACTTTTCAGGTTGAAATGAAATAAAAACCTGTTTTTTGGAAAATTTTGTAATAACATGCAGTAAGAGAAGTAATATCAAACTGCTCAGGAAAATCTTTGTGGAAAATTTGTGAGAGTAGATGACAGCTATGCAGGTGTTTGCAAAAAATGTCATTTTTTATGTGAGTTATAATTTTATATGATTTGTAACCCTTTTCTCTGCTTATTTTCACAAATCTTTACAGAGGACTTTTAACGAAAAGCATCATTTTAGCATTATTTGTAGCCATATCCTATTTGTACCATGGACCCTGGAACCTAGTGAGGCAAAATCAACGTAACTGTAAGTATGAGCTCTGTGAATTCATGTTATAGCAATACAAAATCAAAATAGAGCTGATTTAGGCAGATAGACAAAACCATGCCTTAGTCAGCCTGGCAGTCCACTATAATAACAATCTTTCAACTCTGCTACAACATCCCCTACAGAGTTTCTACAAGATCTCTGATATCAAGTTTATATTTTCAACAAGTCACTGACCTTACATGTATCAAGCTTTGCTAGATTATGACAGTTGACATACAAATTGTTCTAAAGTTTGTTTCTCATTTACCAAATGTTGATATCCTATGATTTTAATTTAGCAAAATGTTGATATTCTACAATCAGATACTCATTGTGCAAGTCTTGTAAACTCATCTAACAGATGTCTGAAGAATAAAACCTTAGCAACATTTCAATTTGTTTTCCTATGAAAGCAAACAGTGCCAACTATCTTGTGATTTCCTTTTATGAGGAATTTGTTACTGCGTTCATGTTTCAAAGTCAGTCATAAATATTATAGAAAATACAAATTGAAACATGCTATTGTCAGGGGGAGAACTTTTTTGAGTGGCTCAACACAACAGCACCAAACAAGATTCTTTTGAAATTGACTCAACTTCACTAAAAAAACACCTCCGCTTCCCTCCCTCTCTCCCCCCCATTTCCACTAATACCATTTTTTTACACACCATGCACCCTTTTCATCCTCTCAAAACACTACCCCCACCCACCATACAAGCTGTAAATGTTGTCATTTATAAAACAAGTGGCTGAAGTATGTGCATGTCAATTTGCCATCCGACAAAAGCAACAAAATATACCATGATAATCTTGTTACTTACTGAGAAACCAAAATTGCTCACTTCCTATGCAAACAATCATATTTGATGTCAAACACCATTGTTTTCCTCTCACCATTGTCTACAAATGTATCTTATTTGCTTGTTATTACTTACAGGTATATTGAAGGACTCAGCCAGATACTTCAACTGTGTTGCTTGTTTGCTAAGTATGTTACTTCTGAGGATCAAATTTCCACTCACACTGTTATCATACTCTTTTCTGATAAGAGAAGCAATTGAATCAACCACAATCAATTTGACATTTTTCCTTATCATTTCCTCTTCTAAGTTCTGTAACCTGTAAAATTGACACAGAAATCAACATAGACTAAGTTTGAAAGTCATCAACATGTATAAAAAACAAAACAAAGTAAACTGTTGTAGTTATGTGATAAACAAAGTAAACAGTTGCATTAATGTGATAAATAAGAGCTGTAATTAATATGATAGGGTACCTGAGGAACTCATGTTCTAATCTTCACTATGGAAACAGTTTGGATTTCCTAGTAGCTTAGGGGCACTCCAATGAGCTTTATAAGCAAATGGACCCTCAAGCATTATGTCAATTTGTAAAATTGATCACCATGGACAAAGTCTTGCTTTGATCTTGCCAGTTTTACTTCAATGATTTTAGTCATAAATAACATGTTGATTTTAGTCAATACATAACGTGTTGATTTTAGTCAATAAATAACATGTTGATTTTAGTCGACAAACAGCATGTTCTCTTGAATCTATATAGCCTTGGCAATTTAGTATTCTTTCAGGTACAAATGCCAGGTTTTGTTTATTTCTTTATGCCTTTAGATTCCTATCAGAGTTTAACTTTCATCAAATTTTGTTTGTATATTTTGTCACTAATTTGCTTTTTATAGTTTTAGCTAGAGTTAACTTAGTATCTCTGAAAAGAGTTAACATACACATTAGGGCCGTCGATAATAAAAGCTGATGCACGACAAACGTAATTCTTTCGTTTAGAGAGGGAGGGGGTAAAAGCTCATTTCATTTTGTGTCCATCAAAATAGCATAGGGATTTTCGTCTATTGTTTTCTAAATCATGACCACTTGCGCTTGTGGGGAAAATGGGAAGCTGAAATTACTGCAGGATTGTGGAGTACAAAAAAGAGCTCAAACATGAATTTACAAACGAAACACTGTCGCATTTAATTTTTGAATTGAAATTGATACACTTTTCTGCGCAGTGCAAAGGCATGTGCGGTAAACCAACATTTTGAGCGTAAAATGTTCTGTCTTAAAAAGTGAAACGTGTAAGGTGGAGGTTTACTAATTAATGTGCACTTCCGGTATTTTTTCATGGGCGTCCGGATCAGAGAGGTGCATGTGGGTTTGTCAGAAACAGCATCATAAAACGAGATTGATTTTGCATAAGAACTTTCGTTTTGAGGTGGAAGGCGGGGGATTTCAAGTAAAATGAAGGAATTATGTTTCTTGTGTGTCAGCTTTTATTATCGACGGCCCCTTAGTGAAAAGTTCACCCTTAATGGAGCATTGAATGAGTAGTGTCAATGACACTAATTTCTTGTGAGATTCCCAGCGCCATTCGGAATATTTTTTGTGTATACTCCATCAGCTCAAACATTCCCTCATTGTTGTCTCATTGACCTTCTGATCTGAAGGTCAAAATAACAATTTAATTGGGCAAGGATCAGAAAATTTTGTACTGAGAACAGACTATCTTGAATTTTTTATCGCCATATATTCTCTTAGAAATTTATAACTAAAGGGGAAGTTCACCAAAGATGATTTTTACATATTGCTAGCTTTGTGGTCACTTACCCCGGAAAAGCTATTTGCCATTGACGACAGATTTCTAATCAGGACTAAAATGATATATTCAACATTAACACTGGACATTAGACAGACGCATTCTCTCTTGACAAAGTGAACACTGCACATTTTGATGTGATTTTGAGAGTAGAACTAAACACTGCATAAACTGCATCTCGTACAAACAGTACAATAATGCTGGGTTATACATCAATAGTTACTTGTGACAGAGTTTAACTTCTCAGAAATATTTAAATTGTCTTCCATTATTCTAAATAAGTTTTATAAGTATCCACAGCACTGCCATTCTGGATCTTAAATTAACTTCATTTTAAAATTTCACATCCAACATACTTATTTTAAGAATGACATAATAAAGTGACAGATGCTTATCTAGTATGCATTATCAACAAATAAAGTTGTCATATCTGTTTCCTTCCTTATAGAGATAATACATTTATTATTAATTCATTTATCTATTATTATTAATTCATTTATCTAGTGTCTACACCCAACTAGCAATGTGCAGCGGCTTGAAAGGTTATATCTGATTGGTAGATTGTCTGTAACTAGGGCTATTCACCACCTGATTGGCTGTATGGAACTAACTCAATAAGAACATGAGTTTCAGCCAACCAATTGGTTAAAAGATTCCAAGACGCTGTATATGATTAGCTCAGATTCAAAGGACATGATCAGAGTGAGGTCAAATCCCAAATATCTGATGCACAACTTTTTTTGGTATCAGTTAATAAGCAGAGATGATATGAAAATGATCTCAAATTATAACATCTAAATTCGTACATGTACCTTACCATTGTAAGGCAAAGTGTTCATCTACCAGGTACATTATGTGGACATTCTTTTTTGAAAGTGTTGTTGACAATGACATTTGAAGGCCAGAATGCTTAGAATATTGCGGATCAATATGTGTCAAATCTTAGATCTAGCGACTGTGTACATCTACAGCTATCTATATTGAATCACATGTAAAAGAAGATTGATGGGGTTTAACCTGATGAACAGATTTGCAGAATGACTGTATTGTCTATGTCAACTCACTTTGTAAAACTTTAATTGCAAAGTCAGTGTCAATGCAATTTGCCCAGCATCTTCAGAATATATAAATTATTAGACACAAGAATTCACATTCACGCTGGTAGATATCAAAAACTTGGTAAAATACCGGATGTCTCTCTTTTGTTTTTGTCCAAATATCAATGTAAATTAACAATTCTTTGATTTAGGTTTGTATACAAATGAAACACCAATGAAACAGAGATGCTCTGAAGCAAATTCTTTGTGCATGAAGTTTGTTTTTCAATGAGTTGGCAACTGCCTCAGTCAACCCTTAGGAAGATATCGGCTCTGTTTTGCAGCTATTGAGCTAGTGTGCATTGTCAATTACAAGTCTGGATACAGGCTTTGGGTGAAATCTGTTAGGTTTGTAGTCAGTGATTCAGTGTAGTATGAGATGTAAGTAGCGATGCCAATATAATCAATCTTAGAGGTCAAGCTGCAGTTGTTATGGAAACGTCTTAAAGGAAGTAAAGTGTTGACAATATACACCTGCACAGATGGAGTTGAATTTTAAATAACAAGGTTATTGACTTTGTGAACAGGCAGACACACACGCACACACTGACCATCACTTCACATATCTGACATTTTGATGATGATAAGAACATTACAAATTAGATACACGTCATTATTAATATTGGACAAAATATACCTCGAATTTATTCTCACATAAAATATCTTGTCTTGAAATATGTCCCTACTCTAAGCAAATCAATGGAATGGATCTTTACAAATCTATCAACTGCCTGTGTTGAAATGTTTTCAAGGATTTCCGCACAACATCATAGTCAATCAACGTCAAGTGTCTATTACTGTTGTTTTCATATGAAAGTTTAAGTACGTTTTATTGCTAGACAATCAACATTGTATTTCCAAACTGATTTCTAGGAAAATCACGATTAGATGATTTCTCTGGTAAAATACAGACTGTCAATATCGTTTTGTGCAGTTTTGGCCTTTGCTTCGCTTTTAAACAGTGACAACAGGAAGCGTTCAAACATGTAACAATGAGAAATTGTTGCAGTTCAAACATTTTACCAGACAGAAATCAAGCCTCTGTGCTTTCAGCTAGCTCTTGGCTGTGGGTTAAAAACATAGAATTAAGCTTTCACAGTATTTTTAGCAAAGAAGGCACAGGGTAGTGTCTACAAGAAGGCACAGGGTAGTGTCTCCAAGAAGGCACAGGGTAGTGTCTACAAGAAGGCACAGGGTAATGTCTACAAGAAGGCACAGGGTAGTGTCTACAGTCCAAAATTTCACAATTTTTTATAAAAGCTCAAGGTTGTGTCTACAGTCCAAAAATTCACAATTTTTTTTTATCAAAGCTCTGATGAGTTACTTGCCTTTCCTTTTTCTTGTACTTTTTCTTTCACCCTTGTGCATCTCAAAAACTCCAGTGCATCTCAAAAACTCCTCAGACTGTTTAGCAATTCATAAACAAAATCTCCTAATATATATTTAAATAAAGTTATTTTCTTACCGATACAAAAGGTCAGAACAAGTAGTGACATTATGGATGGTAACTTTGTTAGTCAAATTAACCAGTCTCTCATCACTGTTAAAGTAACTTGGAAACCTACACTGGGCAACTTCGACTAACCTGGAAAAAACAAGAACAGAAAAATATCTTGATTTGTTTTACATACAATATAAATTGTTTTCCAATAAGGTCAATAAAATCTGAAGTTGACTGGTATAATTTGTGATAGCCAGAAAAAAGATTACAATTTCAACTTTAAAAATAGCAAAACCAGAGTTGTTAAGTTTCATGACAACATATTGTGTTCTCCAAATGAAACTGATAGTACAAAAGTATCAATTTTGAATACCTTCTTGAATGGCAGAGTATGATTAATTTTTTAAATAGTATATACAAACACAACTGGGTACAAACCAAGATAAATAAATGTACTTCTCAGCTTTCTGTGCTGATAATAAAATATATGCATTTTTAAAAAACGGATGTGAGAGTGGGATGGAAAGGTTATAGGTCAAACTTCTGTCGGTATAATTACACTGTAACAATCAGATATAATAATATAATAATAATATATTTATTCTCATGTATATGTCAACTGAATACAATCTATGGTAAAGAAAACACTGTCATTTATAACAATTGTTATGTGAGTAAAAGACTGAAATATAGTTGCCATGGACACCAAGCAAGTTCAGCTTCATACTCAGAATTACATTGATCTACAGTCTGTATTTAAAATGGCGACCATTCCATAGTACCATGGGAATATATGAAATTACAAAAAAATTGATGCAGCAGGCAAGAGGACTCAGATATTTCTAAATTTGCAGGACAAGAACAAGAAAAGTGTGATACATATTACAATGAGAACTACCACTGAGAGTTATGGTCAAAAAGACAAAACTACAAATTTAACAAATAATTCTTGTTTAAATCTATATCTAAAAGAAATATTTTTGACATCTTCTGGAATATTGTTCCACACCAGGGTACCAGTAAATTTAATAGAAGTTTGCTCCAAACTGGTTCTGCATTTTGAGGGAGGGAGAACATTTTTATCTTTGGATCGAGTATGGTATGTTGTATTTGTATATATTGATGGCATGTTTATAAATATTCATAACTGACAACATTTTCCTACAATTAAAGGTATACAGTCACCTGTAATTTAAATATGCCCATATATGGTCAAAGGGGTGTTACTTGGTATTCAAAATGCCCATGTGAGGGCGCTGTTTTTAAAAAGCGGCCACCCACTTAAAATCTGTGATTGGTTAGATTTTCTCTTTCCATGATAACTGTGGCAAAATTGGATCAGGTGACAGTATACCTTTAAGACGATATCATGGCAGTCACATTACTTAACAATTCCAGTGTCATGTCAGGTTTTTTAGAAATTTTAGTATTGAAAAAATCAACAGTGTTATCTATAGTTGTTGGATTTTGCCTTGCATTTCTACAATTTGAGACACTTTCATTGCTCATCGCTCAAACTCCATTTATGAAATTTCACTAAAATTTGTTAAATATGACAGTAAGAGTGTGGTAGTATTATGTCAAGGTGGCAAAGTTGTTGGTTGGTTGTTTTGGTGCCACTTACAGATGTTAAATACTTTGGGCTACCCTGGTGTACATTTAAATTAATAACTTTATTTTTGAACATGGAAGTACCACGTTTGGAGTGACAGGGTCTGGATTTGATTTAATCTCACCACTAATATGAGAAGCTTCTTCATAAATTGCTTACATGTACAAACTAGAGTGATCCAGCATAGAGAAAAGTATGTTAACCTGGCTTTTTTGAAAATTATTGAAATATACGCTATGGAAAAAACCAATAGCTAGTCAATACTGTTGAATAGAAGATGGCATTCATTATTCTGGTTTGCAGATACTAACCACCATGTTTTATTATCATACAAATTATTCTCAGAAGTTTATCTACAATTGCCATTATTTGAGTGTTTCTCACACTGCAATCAGTCAAAATTATCAAAACTGCAAGGGATATCTGCTTCAATTGTAATGATTACAAGAAAGATGGTTTAATTAGAGTTTATTGTGTACTTGTATATCATTGGTAGAATATTATGCCTTCAAGGTTTGTATTTTTAATTGGAAAACATATAACCCAACTGTTCAATACTGAAATGTTGTGCACTGTACAGAATTAGAATTGATTTGAAATATCATGCAAAATTCTTATACACAGTATGAGTAAAGTATGTATCATTACAACTGAGTTGATCAATCAATCTGTGTGGCCATAGTGTGGTAATCAGTCTGCTTGATCTGCATATTCAGTACACATGTTGTTTTTTATTCCCACATTTTGCCTTTTCTGGGTCCCTTTTTTTGATATGCCTGTTGTTTCCAGTTTTGGTCATGTCATGACAGTGGCTGTGTGTTAGTGCACTTGCCAAGACCCACTAATAACTGTGCAGTGATGTGTCTGTGTTTTATTGATGTGTTTGTATGTGTGTCCAACCAGTTGAGTTGCCAGTAGTTCTAAAAGCAAACAATATATACCTGTAAAAAATGGAAAAGAACATGCATTAGAGAAAAACTATAAATGAACTGAAACACTGAGCACCAGCTCAGATTATACATGTATCTCTATGGTCATATAATTTATTACCCTGCCTGAAATGGCTTAGCAGGGCGCCCTCTACATTTCATACAAATCATTTACTAACGCCAATACATATTCTTATATCAGCATAAAACACAACTACACATGTTTTCAGTATTATTATATGTGGAGTGTGGAGACAATTTGCTAAGCGTAGTTTTGCACACAAACTGTGAACAATATTAATTGTACTTACCTGTTAGTGACTTTACTCAGAGGCAATATCTGTGCATCAGCAACTTACGTAGATGTCAAGCAACCACGCAGACAAATTGATCTGTGTCACCGCTGATTCAGATTTGTATATGAAATCACTATTATCACAAATACATCACAAGAAAAAAAAGGTCACCATGGGGCTTATGGGATTGTATTGATAAACAAAACCTACATGCATAATGGTATGCACGAATGTATGTCATGGTGCTTTATCCTTGTGCTAAGTTTGAAAGAAATCCCCTGTAGAATGTCTGAGATTACGCATGAATAGAAAGACAAATGAAACAAAATGGCCACATGGCAGCTACATTTGATAGGATCAAAAACCAAATCGATGTGCACATGTACGGCACAGTGTATTATCCTTGAGACAATTTTGAAAGATATTGACCCGTACCTTAGCATGTCTGAGATGTCTGCATGAAAGGCAGTGGATAGTGCAAATACATGTGTCAATGCTCTTCTCAGCACAAGGAAAACAGGCAATTAATTTATTGGATAGGGCAAGAGGTTTGCCAATTTGACAGACTAGGTTGCCCTGCATTTTAATTTTTGCCTTTTCTTTCGCCAAGCCCATACATAAACCTAATGGTCAGTACATCACCTTTAATTCCATCAATGGTTTTGTTTTGTCTGTAAAACAACGTTTTTTGTCCTGCCCCAAAATGCCATGTTTCAATTCGTGAAACTTCCTGTATACCGGTATGTGTATAACTATTGTATCAGTTACTGTGAAGTCCAGACTAGAATTCATTTGTTTTCTTGAACAAAAATAACCATCACATGATCAAAGGTTACAGCTTATGTCCCCACAGTAGGTGTTCCCTGACAATGCACTGAATGAATGTTGTGCTCCTGACAACACATATTGGTTGAGGGCGCCTTTTGAAATGTAAAAATATTCAGTCAGCAGATTCAAACCACCACATGGATTTCTCTCAAAATAATATTGAAATGACTCAGGCAGACCGCTGTTTATCTTCTGATAACTCTTCTACCACACCAGTATCATATCACTCATTACAGGAATGGCTCCAATTTCAAAGATACTGAAGTTTTTACAATAAATATTTAGCAACAAAATAGACACCATCGATAAACTCTATATACACAATAGTTGTTTTGAAATGCAATTTACAGTGGCTCTGTGGAACCATGCATTTCAACAAACAGACCACACTCTCCATTTTCAATCTAGTCTCAACATATGAAAAACTCATAACATAGAGCAGTTACAAATTTCTGTTGAACAAGTCATTGCAAATGACATAGTCCCCACTTGGCTAATAAATTTAGAAACCATTGATGCAAATGATGGTGAAGTGATATTGATCAACAGATATCCAGAAAATTGTGGAGAGAACATTGTATCAATGTGTATGTGACGTTGATGTCTGAATTGAATTAGTTAGCTAGAATTAAGAAATAGTTTGGTGTGTGATCAATGGTTGCAATGTGGTTATATGAAGTCAGACTTTTGGTTTGTGATAAAGATTGATATGGGTGGATAGATGTAACAGTTATTCACACGGAATATGTCTGTAGCCTGTAGGTATTGCAAGTTTTTCCAAATTGTTGACTTAGCAATGTATGAAGCTCAGTTTTACAAGCACAAGAGTAAAACGTGACTTGACTTGAAAGAACAGGGCACAGAGGAAATACCGGACTGTTAATTATATCTGTCAATGTTACGGCTTTATTGAAATTGGGTTCAGATTCATAGTTAGATTCAACAAATTTCATTGTCATATTACCAGAAATATCTCTGCATGAAAGGAGGCAAACATCCCTGTAGTTCACTTTTATTCAATAACAATCATAAAAACTAAAAAACTGCACTTCACAAAACTGTGTAAATATATTTTAACTCGGAGTATTTTGGACTGTTAGGGTGAAAGTCCAAAATTTCAGAATCAGATTCGGAGTAATTTCACAGCAAACTTTCAGAGCTGACATTCATTCTTGCAGTCAATTTTTTTTTCCAATACAACAACAAACAAACGAACATGCATTTACTAACCATATTTTGCCTGGTACAAAGTACAAGACTTGACATATTGTAGCTCATTTTTTATTTACAGCAACATCATTATGAAAAACAAACATGGATGTGGCAGAGATATATTGGATCATATTGCCAAATTAATTTATGTCCAAATGTAAGTTACAGTGCGTTGTTGTCTTTGTGCCAAGTTTGAAAGACACTGGTCAACACCTGTCTGAGCAATAGCTGCAGACATTAAAAACAGGAAACAAAATGGCTGTCACACGGTCATTTTGGATCGAATGACAAAACAAATATGTATGGCACAGGAAGTGCCAAGTTTCACAGAAATTGCCCAAGGCATCTCTGAGAAATTTGCATTCACAGAAATATGGACACACTGATGCACACATCAACACGACAAAATTTATAAGTCCCCATGGACTTTGTCCGTGGGGACTAAAAGAATCACAATTAACCAATTCTAGTTCATGTTTAGTAAAATTACAGTTGTATGTCCTTTGTTCACAAATCATTGTATTTTTAAAGCCCAGTATTTTGGTTCTGCACCAAGATGGACATTGCTTCTGTAAACTTGCTTTGTTGACCTTATCTTCAGTAAAGTCTAAAAGTTCACTAACTTTACTCAAACAGTTACACAGAGTTGATAAAAAATTGCGACAAAGATATCATGCCATGCTAAATTTCCTAAATAACTGAATACTCACTTATGCATTCTTTCAGTATTTCATTATCAATGGAGAATATTTATTGGCCTAAAATCTTGCATTATGTAAAAGACATGGATATTGTCATCACCATTACTCTTTCTGAAAACTTGTGTGTAAAGAATGTATGAAGAACAGAAATTTTGGTATTGATGTTTTTCAAGAAGGTATGCAAAACCATAGAATAACTTAAGGTAGTGACTCGGGTTCCTTTGTAAATTTTAGCGATTTTGTGATTATTTCATATTCTGAACCCCTGAAATATGATCTTTTTATTAGAGAAAACTGTGAGGTAACATTGTACTGGAAAATGTCTTAAATTTTAGTGAAAACACGGCCTTCTAACCACTGCGCGAGTTATTATTTCTTTTTGTTTTAACGGTCCGGATTACTGTCAGCGTTATCGTTATACCTTGAGGAGATTATGTAAATTTTTACGCACCATGTTGCGCATGCGCGCACGTCTTCATAAGAGACGCTATCCAACATGGCTGATGACTGACAGTGTAGAAAACGCAAACGGGCCGGGGGCCGAAGAAGCAAAATGGAAAGCTGATGGACGCGATGTTGTGTGTTGGCCGCTACAGCTAACACACAGCATCGTACACAGGGCTAGCGAGAGAGTTGCCGACATCGACGGTTATTTACGAAAAGTGAATAAAAGACTGGCATTTTTGGAAGCGATCGAGTAGCTGAGGTAGGCAGGGATACGACTTGGGCCCAAGAACGCTGAATTTCGACAGTAATTTGGCTTTTTACGTCAAGTCCCAAAATGGATTTGAAGTCACCGACCCTACTTACGGGTCTTTGCAGGGTTGTGGTGAGCGAGGCGATTAGCTGTAGTGGAACACATAGCATCGTACGCCGGGCTATAGATTACACTGCCGTCCAAAGAGAATCTATTTAATCTTCACTGGAAAATATGGTTCTATATTAAACAGCAGCCCAGATCTTGGACTGTCTTGGACTTAGTTTGTCCATGGATGTAGGAAGCATGGTTTGTCCAATTTGTCAATCCGACACTGTTATGTCGGTCTAGAGCACAGCAACGTACGCGAAACGTCGCTTCACGATCGTTGCCTGTCAATTTCTATCTGTGGTCAAGAGAGTGTTGCTGGGTGTCGCGATATCTCGCCGTTTCAATTTTACAATGAGTGAATCTGTCGAGTATCGCCTCAGTCGTTTATTTTAAGTCATGAAGAATCGCTTTTACGTGTAACTGAAGTTGATTTTGGTTTCATACCCGAGGCCATAATAGTACATGTCACAGTGGAAAGCGAAATAGCGCACGAAAACCCGGTCATTTTTTATGGTGAGCAAAAGGACTGCAGCAGATCACATGTGAAAACCACAAAAACAAGTGCGACTTTCCCGCATTCCTTGAACTTCTCAACTACAGAATTTTTTAGAGCATCGAGAGTTGGTCGTCTCATCTCCGAAAGCAAGCAAGCAAGCAAGTGACGTCTTGTACTATAGGCACAAAAATCGGCACTAAAATGAACTGGGCAACCATTTCACACTTGGTACGTGCATAAATTACGGGCTGTGAGACCGGAAGTCGAGCGCTTGCGAGAGAGTGAGCGCGCGTCGTCGGCAGAACGCAGACCTGTAAACCATTCCGGCTGTATGATTTTTTAAAACTTTTCTCGTCTTGTAACCAGACTCTAACCGTTACCAAACAGTGTACAGTTAATATAATTATAAGCTAGATACGTATTGACAAACAGATTATGCCCTGAATTATCTTTCTAGTGTTTATTGTGTAAATAGTACCCACCGCTTACGCTGACCAGCCTCACGTTTCTACGCACAATTTTCATCATTTTTAGGCGAACTAATGTTTAGGACTTGACAGAAATTCTCTAACCTGATGCCCAATATTTAACCTAGACCAAGATCGAATATTTTTTTTTTGAAACGCACAAAAATCCGACTTTTTTCGGCGATTTTGTGTGAAAAATGGGACGTTTACACAAATCGTCGATTTTCTCAGTTCCGATTTTTGCTATGTATGCGCACCTTCAAATGAGTGTAAGTCGGCGACGCGTGGGCGGATTTCCCCGATTCTTCGCATGCTAACACTTCATGAATAGACCTGAAAAACCGTGTCTTAGATTTTTGATAAACCCCCCTGAAGTGACGATAACTTGACAAACGTGAACAAAAGCCGATAATTTATGTGAAAATCCGACAGTTCACACTTCGAAGACTCACTGTGCAGAAACAAAAGCGAATTTCAAAAATCCAAAACAAGGTTTTTCCCCCTGTATATCCAGCTGTCTAGTGCCGTTAACAGATCACTTAGGGGTGCTGCCAATTCTTACTTATACTCTTTTAAGTGAAAAAATTCAAAATCACATGTTTTGACTTAAACAAACATACCAATGCATGTTTGACAACTAAACAAAATTTTACCTTCTTCAAATATAGACCTATTAGAAAATGTACCACATGTTGGGTGTGAGACCCTGTTTTCTATGTGAAACTTTTGATTGAAAATATGTGTCAACGAAACTGAGTCACTACCTTAATTAGACTGAAATACTTTGAAGACTTTTAGATTTAACCCTTTGAGCGCCAAAGTCATTTTTGTTGCCTTTATAAAATATATCCCAGTCAATTTTTTCCAGATTTCTGCCCAAATTTTGATAAAAAACTTTAGCCAATGGTATGTGATGCCCATTTTGTCAAAATTATCAAAAGAATTACAGAAAATTCATAAAAATTGGTAAAATGTTGCACTAAAATTTTGGTGGGAAAAAATTACAGCTCTCAAAGGGCTAAACTGAATGAGATGACTTATTGACATTGTGATGAGTTTAAATAATATAAGATATAAATATGGAATACCTCTGGGCGGAGAATGCTGACTCTGTATCAATGTAAATCACTGACGAATCAAGTCCCCCAAGACTTATTGGTAAAGCAGCCATTACACACAGTAAAATAGATGTTTGTGTTTTACCACAACCAGGTGGACCTGCAATCTATGGGAATTAAATGAACATAGTGTCACATCTCATAGATTATGCACATCATAACCTATCTATAGAGGTCACCTAAGGGACAGTGAAAAAGTGACCATGAAGAGGTGATCTTTTCTTCTCTACAGGAGTGGGTGTGGCATTACTGCTTGGTTAGGTGATGCACTGGATTATGGATGTCAGATGAGACCAGTGTTTTGCAAAACCTAGATATCATAAGTCTACTAAAATCAGATGTCATTTCTCAGACAAAATTCACATAAAAGGTTTGAAATCAGTCAAACTCATCTTTTGCTTTCAGTATCAATATTTTTTGACAGAAAAGTCAGAAATGTTTACCACTACACAAAAGTACTTCTACCAATTCTAAGCATAGGTGGCCACTGACCATATAACAGAGGTCACTATTTTATAGAGGGTCTAGAAGATGTTAAATCTCAAAGAACTGTCTGAAAGTGATCAATATGAAGAGGTGACCATTCTGTAATGACCACCATGACTGGTTTCTCTGTGCGACATCTTGACATGAAAGTTCCCATTTACATTAACTTTTTTACATGTAAACGATATCAACATAGACTATAGTCTGGATACAAGAATGTTATGCTTTTTCACCCTTTTGCCAGCATGGTTTGGCCAAGGTCCCTCCACGTGGAGGGACCATGGTTTGGCCCTTACACATTGTTATAAATGGTGAAACTGGCAACCTTGGACCTATTAACAGTTTTTGCATGAATTGTAACACATTGACCTCTGTTTAGGTAGTGACCTGATATAGAACCAGTCATACTATATGAACACCATATATGTATATCCAAGATTTATGAAAGACACAAAGACATTTCAACCTACCTCTGTCAGACTTGACATTGGCAGACCTCCATGAAGTACTCTGTCTAACTGTTGGAATGATGTAGCAAAAAATGATGCTCCCTTCTTTGAGAGTTCAGAAGCCTACATCAAACATCAAAATTACAGACCAAAAAAATAAATAAAAGAAACCAGGTTTGTCAAACTTATGAATATTGTCTAAACCTTCTATTTCAATGTTAATGATTTTTTTCAAATTTTTCTTTTTTGTAGTATTTGTTATGATAAGTGTATGACATTTAACAAAAGATTATTAAAGGATTCATGAATTGTTAAAATGTTGAATGATAACACAATGTACATACACTAGGCTGATTGTCCTGATTAATGGATATGAAAGTGTTGCACTCTGTGCTTGGTCTACTTACACTCTGTGCTTGGTCTACTTACACTCTGTGCTTGGTCTACTTACACTGTGCTTGGTCTACTTACACTCTGTGCTTGGTCTACTTACACTCTGTGCTTGGTCTACTTACACTCTGTGCTTGGTCTACTTACACTCTGTGCTTGGTCTACTTACACTCTGTGCTTGGTCTACTTACACTCTGTGCTTAGTCTACTTACACTGTGCTTGGTCTACTTACACTCTGTGCTTGGTCTACTTACACTCTGTGCTTAGTCTACTTACACTGTGCTTGGTCTACTTACACTCTATGCTTGGTCTTTTTACACTCAATGCTTGGTCTACTTACACTCTTTGCTTGGTCTATTTACACAGTGCTTGGTCTACTTTCTGTGCTTAGTCTACTTACACTCTGTGCTTGGTCTACTTACACTCTGTGCTTGGTCTACTTTCTGTGCTAGGTCTACTTAATACACTCTGTGCTTGGTCTACTTACACTCTGTGCTTGTGGACAGCAACTTCTGCCTGCAAGTGATATAACTGCATTGATCTTTTTACAGCTGACACCAGTAATTTTCATCAGCTCCAATGAAGACTTTGTCAGAATATCCTATGGCAATTGGAGCAGGGAAAAGTATATACATTTATTTTTAAACTTAAAGAAAATAAATTGCCAAATGAAATTTATGATTTCATTTATTCTATAGATCAAAGTCAACATGACTATTCAAATGGTGATGGCATTTCTCTAGAAACACTTTGTAGAATCTGTGTACTGAAATTGTGAAATCATATTCATAGAATTTAAGAGGAGGAAAATATGCTTTGCTTATTTTGAAGAGGATGAAAAAGTTCAGTGAAAGACCTTCACCCAACTCTTTATCTGTGGGCAGGGATATTTGGAGACTGTGTAAGAATCATTGCAAAGTAGTGTGGCAAATTGTACAGAGTTTCTTGACACCTAAAGTTGTCTCTGGATGCCAGATTTGTATTATCATACTTTGGCAACTATAGTAGATAAAAACCTCTAAATGTTTATGTTTGGATTCTAATGTGAAGTTTAATGGGTTTAACCCTTTTCCTGCCAGATAGTGTCACTTTCCCATCTGCCAAGTCAGAAAAAAGCAGTGGTGAGCCAAAACCGTATGTATTTTCACCCTTTTGGCTTTGTCTCTTCCGGCAGCTTCAGTCGCTGTAAACACCTTATTTACAGTGTCTATGTTTTTAGGTGCCCGCAAATCTTTGATTTTTTGTTCAAATGCACAATATATAGGACATGTCATGCTTCACTGGTTTTAACCAACTTGATCTGATGGCAAAATATGAACTTGGCAGGATAAGGGTTTTTAATTTGTGCAATAAAAATGAGCTGAGAGATGGGAATCAAAGGGTGTTGACATCTTCAGCTTCTTGTCATCAGCCTTCGAAGTGCCAACGAAATGGCCTTACACACAAACATAAGAATCACGCCTAGTGGCCCCTGGACGCAGCATGTTGATTTTCAACAGTCATTTAGTGCATGTTTGCTGGATAATATATGGAAAAAGTGTGAAACGGCACTTCCTAAAAGTCTGACAAGTAGACTTTTTTCACATTTCAGAAGAATGCCTGATCTTTACTAGTTATTCATTCATTTAAATATTTACTTATTTATTCATTTATTTTTTTATTTCTGTAGACTAACAGGCAAGAGGCTCATTTACAGGCACCGTAAAAATCAACCATAAAAATTGAAACAATAACACAACAAAAACAACAACATATACGCAACAATTCAGACAACCTGCGGGGCAAGAGGTACAATTTCGAAAAGCTTAGAGAAACTTGTTAGAACATGACGAAATTTAAAATTGAAGTACACAAAATTAGTACTTTGGTCTGTTTTGTAGATATGATATCTACAAAACAGACCAAATTATCGTAAATAATAGGTACTCTCTCAAGTTTATTCTACTATCAAGGGCATACAAAATAACATGGTGTTGTAACTGATTGCTCTGCACATTAAAATGTAACTTCTAAAGAAGATTGGACCACTCCATTTGAACAGTGGCAATTTTAAAATAAAACAGGGATCTAAAACTTGCGTCTTTCCTTAGGAGATGGGAGTTGAGGTATATTACACAGAGAATTTGATCAGAACTTCTATAATTGCACATTGGATTTAAAACACAAGAACTTAAAAATTTTCTGCTGTACACGTTCAATTTTATCAATATATGTTTTCTCTGCCAAGGAGACTAGATAACACTACAGTACTCTAGATGGCCTCTTACATGGCAAACATACTGAGTCATTACATGTAAAGTTGAAATGTTATAAATAAACTTACTGTTTGTACACATATAAATAAAATATTTCACACTTCTCCTGACAGAGACAGTAAGACAGGGCTGCCATATGCATTGTGTCATGAGCAACATATAGTTATTTATGGCCTGCTACCCCTATTTGAAATATGAACAGGATCCACTACCTCAGTAGCACTACAGTACAACCTGCCAATAAGATATGTCATCGATCTGAAGCGCATTATCTATAAATTGATTTTACTAGGCTGGCAAACATTTAAGTCAAAATACCGTTGCACATACCACCTACAAACTTATGTCAATGCATACAAAAACAGGGGAAACTGCCGTTTCATTGGCTTTAAAGTGTATGTCCCGCATAAATTCAAAGTTAATTTTGCTTAAAATGAGCCATGCTATATGATTTCGCCATCCCTACTTTATCAAATAAATGCATCATCCCAAGGAAACCACGCGGTTAAATATTATAAAAATGCAATATGTTGTGCGATTTTGAAGTTGGCTGCCATTCGGGTCGTTTCGGAATTCGCGGGCATTGCCACCGGAAATGACGTAACTAATTGAACGTACGAGTGAGCGTGTTCACCACGGCCATAGCGAATGCTTACCGCTGTGGCTTCAACATGGTGAGAATTAGTTACCCTTATGGTGGCTGAAGTAACCGCAGCCGTTGCCAGTTTAACATGCACTTTATTTAGGATGCCGTATTTGCCAATATTACAAGAAAGGGTCGGAAAAGAGGCATTCAGACAAGTGTTTTCTGCGGTGCACATTTTCGAGTGCCTCGCATGCCGTGCCTTGGCCTTGTGACTTCGCGTCAAATACACACGGTTCGGAAGCCAGATGTACAGTAAGATAGAATTTAATTTCTGGAGCGACTTCATCGATTATGTGATCGCAATGCCGTACCAGTATGGCCATTGTCACCAGAAAGCGTTCGCGTTTATCATCATCAACTGTGGACAAGAGCGAGAACAGCAGCAAGACTGCAACAGGTTACCCAAACATATACATGTCGAGGGGATGCGGGGCCGGAGAAGTATGACCGTGTTTACATCCACCAAGATTGAACACCGATTCAGCTGCTTTACGACATTGATTGTAAATAAAAAAAATACAAGTACTACATCTCATGTATGTGTGACTCTATAATTAGTAACGTTGGGAGATATCTAACTTATTCCTAAAAAGTTTACGAAGTGATTGACTGACTCTTTGCGAGACTGAACGATAGGTTAACTGTGTATAATACAGCATGGCGCTGCCAGTAACAGTGACACAACGTGTAGCGAAGAAGTTTCATACTGCTGACGAAGCAGTCGCGTTGTCGTCATCTGTTCCCTTCTGTCCGACTAAGTCTCCCCTAAAATATTTTAGCTTCTTTGAGAATTTCGCAGTCATGAAACAATGAAGACTGTGCTTTATATCGCTGACACTTAATCAAGAAAAAAAACCTGCGGAAGCGTAGCTGATCACTCCGTCACAGAAATGACCACCTGAGCCGCCCGGCCTCGGGTGCCAGTGTCCCCGATATTTATATCATGTTACATGTAATTTTAATTTATCTCTTCCCGAGATTTTGGCTAGACATGTCTTTACGGTCACATGTTTTTGAAAGTGCCAAACTTCATGCAGTGTTCTCCCCAGAGCTATTATAGAGTGGTAGCCGCCACTCTATAATTTTTGGTAAACAATAGAAATCATTACCATAACAGTTGCATTTATTGTTATGCAAATTAGCCGCCACTCTATCAGAAAATCCTGGGGAGATCACTGTCATGTGAGGTTTTATAACGCCAAACTGATGAAGATTTTGCGGCGAGAATACTACTTTGATTTTTATGCTAACGTGACCCTCAGCTGGTTCCACTTTCAGCTGTGGATCAGAAAGATGTGTGTTAAACGGTGGACAATTTTCAACTTGATCTCTACTACATTTATCTACAAACGTCATGGTGTCATTCAAATTTTTGTATACAGATTTTGAACAAGGCAATTTATGTTGATAAGTAATAATGAGGTGGGATGGCAGCTCCAGACTTCGTTCATATTTTGTTAGCTTGCGGTTGTGTGTATGGTAGTGCACAAGTGTGTTGGACTGTGGTGGGCTCGTCAGGGGCTCGTCATAGACGGTCAACAAGAGTTCCGCTCTTGTTCTCGTTTAGGTTAAGGTCCTGCATATTAAAATCTGCAGGCCTGTAAATTCTGAACAGCTTCGTCATATATTCTGTGACGATGACATTCTCAGTTGCACTGCTTGCCCTCATGAAATTATCACTATTACCATAGTCAATGCACTATGTCCCCATCGCGCGTTCTATTGGTGACGTCACAGCTACTTTCGCCAAAACAGGGCGGGCTCGGCAATTTCCGGAAAATGTCGCCATGATTGAAGTCAAAACGTGCAATTTTTCCCGTGTTTTCGTCAAAATAACACAATACAACCGTCTAAAAACCGCTCAAATAAGCTTCAGTTTGTGTGTAAATATTTGTTTTAGTAATACCAATTTCATTGACAACCAGAACTATAGAGTATAGGCCTCAAGTCAAACAAAAAAAGGCTCAAAATGTGGCGGGACTAACACTTTAAGCCTTAATTCATCCCTGTAAGGCGGTATAGAGATTCGCCTACCTTGAAAATAATGATGAGAAAAAAAGGCTGACTGAGGAAGTCTGAACTGCTCGGGGCAGCGGGTTCTCAACTCACCAAAATTACTGTAGTTTTAGAATTCAGTATTACTGAACCAGGGTTGATGGCCCATTTCATTGAATTGCTGATAATCTTACCTTACATGTGATGATATTTTTGTTTTCAAGTCGTTTGACTATTGCTGCATCAAGTTTGAGTCGCTTTACTCGCTTATTTGCCATACTCCTTCTTTACATCAGGGTAGAACATCTGGCAGTGGCAGCAACATGTACAAATGTGACATCAAATAATGATGCTCCTCATTCCTCTAGTTTTCTACTGTATTAAATAACGAAACACATCAAATTTATAAACTGAAGCTTACTACTTTTTTTCTACATTTTTAACATTGAGGATTGGAGGTTGCAGTGTACCATAGCTGTGGCGTTTTTAGACGGAATTCCTGCGGACTGATTTGACTTGAAAATCGTACAAGTCAAAATCAGCTAGTAAAAGGATGGAATCCCGTCTGAAAACACCATAGGTATGCATCCACAGTTTAATAGATTGGAGCACGGAGGTAATTTTCCATCATTGCATCATTCATGGAGGTAGTAGTCTCTACTACCTCCATGCATCATTGGAGGTATCAGTCGCTTGTTTGTAGAGGGACCGTGCTTCTGGTACAAACGTGGCGGAACGTTTCTGTAACTATGTAATCCAGAAGGAAACACGTTTTTCCTGGGCTACAAGGGCCTTCCGCCGCGTACGTTACCACTACAGTACACACAAGTGACTTTGCCGAAGCAAACAAAGAGCGTGGGTCTATGACTGAGTCAAGAGCCCGTGATTTTAAATATTGCCGCCACTTCGTCGGATCACATCAAGTCTACGTGCAATACAATTTACAAAGGGACTTAGAAATGTTGGTGCGCGACCACAAACTCAGCTTTGACAAAGTCGTCACAGGTAAAATTCCATTAAAGAAATGTGCTCCTTACAATCACAGTATATACATTGATTTACCTATCTCTCCTGTTCTGTGAAGCTAACGCCACAACGTCCGTATACGTGTAAATAAAACCGGAAGTGTTTTGTAGAGGCTTTGCCATATTTCATTTCAGTAGTACACCGTTGAGGGCGTTTTCATAAGGGGGGGGGATATGGGTGGTGCTACTGGCTTTGGCTTTTCAAAACTAGATATGAACTGAAAATGCTCACGTGTTTCATTAAATACCGGTTATGTGTAAATTTGAACCTTTGCCACATGTTTGCAACTTCATTGAAATTATTATGATCAACATAATGAACAATAATCACCGCCGATTAATTCTAAAAGGTCATGAAGTATACAAATATGTAGTTAGCTGAAATAAAAATATTAAAGTTCTTTGACTGCTGTCATCGACTCATTGTATCACCATTTTATATAGCAAGTGTAATTACCGTTGGCCAAGTCCTTCAAGCCATATATGCCAAGCTGTGAAAGCTCATTAGATATGCAAATTATACATTAGCTGACGTGAAAATGTGAAATGACTTTCGATATTCTTTTAATCAGGTATAATCATCAATGTACATAGCATGTTTTGCCAACTTTGATCAAGTAAATCCCAGTATATATCCCTAATAAGCAAAGTTCATTACATATGTAAATTAGGAATTGACTTCAGTAAAAATGCTTAATTATTGTCAATAATGTTGTATCATGGTATATGCAATATATGTAGCAAGTTTTGTCAACTTTCGTTAAGTCAATTCAGATATATATCTCTAATTACGAAAGTTCATTAAACATGCAAATTAGGAATTGGCTGAAGAGAAAATGCTTAATGACTTTCAATAATATTGTATTATAATGTCATTAATGTACATAGCAAGTTTCATCAATTTTGATCAAGTCAATTCAGATAAATATCCCTAATTATGAAAATTCATTTAATATGCAAATTAGAAATTGGCTGAAGCAAAAATGTCTTTTGACGTTCAATAATGTTATATCACAGTATCTTTGATGTATATAGCAAGTTTCAACAACTACAATCAAGTTAATTCATATATATATCCCTAATTGGGAAAGTTTATTAAATATGCAAATTAAGAATCGGCTGAAGTAAAAATGCTTAAAGACATTCAAAAATGTTGTATCATAGTAGCTCCAAATACATGTAGCAAGTTTCATCAACGTCGGTCCAGTCAATTCAAATATATATCCCTAATTAGCAAAGTTCATTAAATGTGCAAATTAGGAATTGGCTAAAGTTAAAACGCTTAATGACTTTCAATAATGTTAAATAATAGTATCTTTAATATGCATACCAAGTTTGGTCAATTTTGATCTCGTCAAATCAGACATATATCCCTAATTAGGAAAGTTCATTAAATATGCAAATTGGCAACTATCTTTCATGAAACCCCTTAATGGTTCCCACTGATGATATATCTTGGTGTGATCAAGATTTTTTAGCAAATCTCATCCAATTGTGTACAGTCGTTTTTAATGTATATCCGTTTTTTCTAAAATCATTAATTATGCAAATGGGTAAAAAGTATGCAAGCCACACCCACCAAAAACTAATCAGTTCTTGCCATTTGCTAACTAAATCTATGTACCAGATTTGATTCTGATCTGACCAGCCGTTTTTGAGATATCGGACCAACAGACAGACAGACAGACAGACAGACAGACAGACACACGGACACACAGACAGACAGACAGACAGACATCGCTGCGACATATGCTCACGTGTGTAAACACGTGAGCAAAAAAAGCCACTGGCTTTGGGATCAACCGAAAATCATGCAAACGGCGAGAAGGGAGTACAGGCGATGAGCGTTTCCTGAAAATTTCTAAAAGTCAGCACTTTCTGCGTTGTCCCCCTCCTTACATTTAGCTTGTATCTTCGAGGCTCAATTAAACTAATACTAGAGCTGCATTCACAAATACCTGTGGAGGGAGGGGGATTTGGAACTATTAAGGTTATGTTGGAGGGGGGCATATGAAGGGATATTGGGAGTTGAAAGAGGGGCCTCGAACAAGACTTGGAGAACCCCCACCCCATCCCAAGCCCCTTTAATTTATGTCCAGTCATGTAAGGGGATTTCAAAATTACTGCAAGGCAGCAGGGGGCATTTTTTGCTCATGTGTTTACACACGTGAGCATATGTCGCAGCGATGTCTGTCTGTCTGTCTGTCTGTCTGTCTGTTGGTCCGACATCTCAAAAACGGCTTATCAGATCAGAATCAAATCTGGTACATAGATTTAGTTAGCAAATGGCAAGAACTGATTAGTTTTTGGTGGGTGTGGCTTGCACACTTTTTGCTCATTTGCATAATTAATGATTTTAGAAAAAACGGATATACATTAAAAACGACTGCACACAATTTGATGAGATATGCTACAAATGTAGATCACACCAAGATATATCATCAGTGGGAGCTATTACGGGGTGACATGAAAGATAGTTGCTAATTTGCATATTTAATGAACATTCCTAATTAGGGATTTATATTTAAATTGACTGGACCAAAGTTGATGAAACTTGCTACATGTATTGAAGCTACTATGATACAACATTTTTGAAAGTCATTAAACATTTTTACTTCAGCCAATTCCCAATTTGTATATTTAATAAACTTTCCCAATTAGGGATATATATCTGAATTAACATGATTGTAGTTGTTGAAACTTGCTATATACATCAAAGATACTGTGATATAACATTACTGAAAATCAAAAGACATTTTTGCTTCAGCCAATTTCTAATTTGCATATTAAATGAATTTTCATAATTAGGGATATTTATCTGAATTGACTTGATCAAAATTGATGAAACTTGCTATGTACATTAAAGACACTATAATACAATATTATTGAAAGTCATTAAGCATTTTCTCTTCAGCCAATTCCTAATTTGCATATCAAATGAACTGTCCTAATTAGATATATATATCTGAATCAACTTGACCAAAGTTGACAAAACTTGCTACATATATTGCATATACCATGATACAACATTATTGAAAATCATTAAGCATTTAAAAGCCAATTCCTATTTACATATTTAATGAACTTTGCTTATTAGGGATATATACTGGGATTTACTTGATCAAAGCTGGCAAAACATGCTATGTACATTGATGATTATACCAGGTTAAAACAATATCAAAAGTCATTTCACATTTTCATGTCAGCTAATTTATAATTTGCATGTCTAATGAGCTTTCACAGCTTGGCATATATGGCTTGAAGGACTTGGCTGACGGTAATTACACTCGCTATATGAAGTGGTGATACATTGACAGCAGTCAAAGAACTTTAATATTTTATTTCAGCTAATTACATGTTTGTATACTTCATGACCTAATCGGCGGTGATTATTGTTCATTACATTGATCATAATACTTTCAATGAAGTTGCAAACATGTTGCAAAGGTTAAAATTTACACATAACTGCAATATATAATGAAACACGTGAGCATTTTCAGTTCATATCTGGTTATAGTTTGTTACGGGGAGCATTTGAAAAAGAGAACTTTTGGTTCTTCCCAAAGGAGCGTGTGAACTTGAGTGCAGCCTAATAATAATAACTACTTTCAGGAGAAACAAAATATTCACACATGGGCTCACCTCTAAAATCTTGACTCAAGAAGATAAACAGAAGAAAAATCGTACAGGTATTACTAGTATTTGTGACTAATTAACCCAGGTAATTGCTTCTTGCATTATAGGACCATCAGTTTTTATGCTAATTCATTTCAATGTACACAAGTTTTAAGATTGATGGCCCTCATAATAAGATTTTAAATCAACAGCTGCAAAACATGATTTCACAATAATTTCCTTTGGGAAAGAGTACTTGGCCAGCTAGCTGGACTTTCCTTATTGAGTCAACAGTAACCCACAGCTGGATCAGTATCTCAGACCAGTGAGAGGCCATCTTTGATAAAAGGTCAATCAGGGCAATTGTTGCTGGAAAGTGGCATCACTAGCAACAAATCGTTAGTGTTGGTAAACTGAAAATGATAATCACTGATCGATCTATTGATTTGAAAGCTAGGATACACACACATTGAATTCATTGTTAGGATAAATGTTGATGACACAAGACATCACCTTAATTTCCACACAGTAAGTGAGGCTACCCACAATTCCCCTTGATTTGTTCACTCAGACATTTTTTGCTAAAGGCTTTTTCAATTTTATCAGTTTCTTAACAATTGTTAACTTACAATTTAAATTCAGGATTATTTGTTAAAACAATGATCCAAAATTATTGATTATGTTTAAAAATTCAAGAGTAAATTGAATGAGAAGTCGATGTTTGGAGGTGCTAAAAATTGCACACTTGTCAAGATAAAGTTATCAGCAACTAAGATGGTCTCATCATACCACCTGTCAGACATGCAAATTTCCTTTGTTTCGAACATTAAAAAAAATCAATATCCTTTCTTTTACCAACACAGATATTCCCTTAGTTTCCTTGAAAATATTGTGTATGGCTGTCAAAAATCTATGTCGATAAAATTACAAAATTGCTATCTCCTCCGCGGAAAAGGGGTTGATCTTCTCATTATTCACAGTGAGAAATCTGAAGATTATATGTACCAGAACTACGTTGCCAGAATTTTGAAATATGGACTGAGTTGTTCTGTGTACAGAAGAAATTTGCTTCAGTTCAGTGAGTGATCTCCATGTGCACGGATCATGGAGAATTGTGGGTGGCCTCACTTACTGTGTGCCCGAGACCATGATTGGAAGGACCTCACTTTTGATAATTGTAGGGGTCATACTTGCTGTTGATATGGATGCACTCATTAATTCCTCATTACTTGATAGCCATTTCATCATCATCGTTGCAGAATCCTACCAGTCTCATTTGCCAATATGACATCTACCGAAGACCAACACTACAACACATGTAATGTCAAAGGAGTGACCTAAGCTGATATGGCCAAAAATTTGTTTTTCCATCAAAGTCTCTTCACGAAAATGCGTAGATCGGTTGGTAACCTTCTTCTTTTCTAATGGGATTGAACCCATAATAAAACAACAAAGATTGGCAAAAAATGTCTGATTTTTTTAAAAACAAGAGTATAAAGGTTTAGGGTCAGGGTGTTCAGATGAGGTCAAGTTGATGGAAAAACGCTCTTTCTATTTGGCCTACCAAAAGAGATCCCACAAATATACTACACATTAGACTCTTTGTTGAAACCAAGTTTATTTGTGATTTCCATAAATAATTTCCAATCTTTATGGCAATGTTTTGGTTTTTGTAAAAAGGCTTTATAAATTTCTGACTACGCTATATATAAAATACAGTGAGTGTTACTTAAATTGCAAGAGAAAGTCAGACCCACACTGTCCAAGTTTGAATAGAGACTCCTTTCCAAAGTCAGATCTACACTGTCCCATTCTTCCCCTAGAGATTAAAGTCCTTGGTGGCCACTTTGAATAAAAGTTGTATTCTAAATTCATTTCATGTCATAACACACCTAGCCAAAACTGAATTCTCATTTGATAATACATGGTTAGAAAGGATAGATCAATGTTTGTGCTGAGACAACATAGATTCCTTACACAGCATGTTCAAGGAATCACACTACGAAACGTTCAATGTGCATCTATGCATGCACAAAAATTAGTACAGAAAAGGTGATGGCTATCCTCCACATTCCAAGTACACATAGTTTGGAAATTTCTGTCCAGAAATTCACTGGACCGGTGATATATCTTTGAAGGTATACTGTCTTACAATGTACAGACATGAGCAGATATTATAACCTGACACATATAGGTCACAATACATACATTGTAATGGCTTTCGGTATATATCTTATCTGAAGGGAAATACTGATACTTAGTAATATTTAATAGTTTTAGTATTTCACCTACGCATGAGAGATACACCCAAACTTGTTCCCCTGATATTGAAAACTATCATTGTTCAAGTTACATAACACAAAACATAAGCTAAAAAAGTACTTTCCACTTTGGAACTGTAGAAAATGTTAAAGAGTTTCAGTAACTGACAAATATGGCTATTCATTTCTTTCTGTAGTAGCATCAATCTCTACTTGCCAAAAGCACTTTGTAACTGTTAAGTTTTTCCTCCAAAACTATTACATCTGACATAAAAAACTACTGAGTGCCAACTGGCCTCCCTGCTTCAGTTACTGAGTGTCATACACACTCATGTACTTCATCAACTATGGCTAAAAGAAATGAAAATTTCTCATCTCCTAGAGTACTTGCTACTTAAGGCTAACTTCAGTGGCCAATCACTACACTGTAATTACACTCTCCTGCTGATATTGCCTTTCTGTGGATCAGAATCTATGGCCTTCAGAAAACTAAATGTACTATGCAAATGTTTTTTGACTGCTCTGGTGTCAGTACTGGGGAAAATACCAGCATGAACATATGACACGCTAAAACACAAAATTTCCAAAATTAATGGCTTTTTGCAATGCTCTTACTGGCAAAGATCATCCATATGCAGCCCAACAGACACTGACAATGGTTACCAACAAAAGTTACTCTTAAGACAGACTCAATTTATCAGTATACAATTCATGAAGTCTTAATATTTGTCCTGTATGACATGAAAAGTTTGAATTCAAAGCTTACAAAGAATATGAGGCCATACTTGGTCCACCTTTTACATCTGAAAAATTCTCTATATCTGAGTAATACATTTCATTATATCTAAGAAATACATTTCAAATGAAAGTTCACACATTACAAACAGTGCTTGAAAAATCAAGCCTTGAAAGGTGCTTTTGGATGTAAGTTCTATTAAAACATACAAATGCACTGTAAGATGATACCCTGGAAAACATTTGAGTACTTTCAGAATTCATTGCAACTGAAGAAAGATAAGACAAAAATTTCTAATCATTGATATTTATCAATTAGGGATATTTATAGGCATTCAGGCTTTCTCTTCTGTAACAAAGATACAGTGTCTGTGTAGGGACTTGTAATTATAACACCCCTCCAATACTGTGTTAGTGTTGGCACTTACATTGATGACACCCCTCCCCCTCCCATACACTTTCAGGACTTACACTGATGGCACTCCCTCCCCTCCCATACCAATAGAGCCACTGTAATTATGTAAGACAGTCATGTACAGTAAAACAACACAGGCAAAATCCTCATTAATGTAAAAGACCTCTCTTTGATAATTTAATTGGGATAGATTTAACAAATGAAAACTTATCATTTACCTTTTAACTCTGGCCTTGGTTTTTACAATACAGATTAATTTGAAGTGTGGAGAACCACAAGGACGTAACAACCTCAAACTCAGTACCTACAAATAAATATTGTACTGGAATCACATTATTGTAAGTATAATATTTACTCAATTATATACCGGTAAATCAATTCATTGAAGAATCTCTCCAAGGCACAGACAGATTAAACCAATGTATTACTCTGATCACAAATACTGAACAAATACCAAGGCTTTGATTTTACATGCTTTAGATAACTTAGTTTTTCATATTGTGTATACAGCAATACAACCTCATGCGGCTCACCACATGACAAGCAGACTCAGCTGTTTCATCAGGGCTATGGCTAAAATAATTCTATCGGGACAAGGAGTTGACATAGGAAGGAAAACATGTGTGATGTATAACACTGAATCTACAGACAACTCTTACAAAACTCTGTTCTATACCCAACCAACTACAAATTACAAACTTTTCTTGAAAATATAAATTATTCATGACTTTCAAGATACTATACTCTAGTAACTTTGGTTTCTAATATTCTTTCATCTGATAGAGGGTATCAACTCCACCATTAATTTCTTTTGTATGTCGCTTAGCATAGCTGTCCCTGGCTGAAGTCATACACAAATTTACATCTTTAAGGGGATGAACTGCTCAAAGTACAACTGAAATCTGTCAAGTAGCAACAATAATACCCCTTAACACATCTATGTACAATAGAAGTCTACCAATGTTTAACTTAAAGTATTCTACTTGACTCAATAACACATGTCCTGATCATACCCTATGGGGTCCTGATCATAACCCATGGGGTCCTGATCATACCCCATGGGGTCCTGATCATACCCCATGGGGTCCTGATCATACCCTATGGGGTCCTGATCATACCCCATGGGGTCCTGATCATACCCTATGGGGTCCTGATCATACCCCATGGGTTCCTGATCATACCCTTTGTGGAACAATTGGATATCAGATCTGCAAGTCTGTACACAAGGGTTACATATGTCAATAGTGTTTACATACAAAGAAAGAAAATCCTATAAAATGACAAATTAACAGTTAGCACATCGAGGTGTACAGCATGTACATAACTGATTCAAATTCTGTTACCAAGTGGTCAGATTCAGTTGTACAGGGTTAAGTATTATATTGAAGAAGTAGATTTTTTAAACTTTCATTCTTGAATATTTACTCATTTTTTTGTTACAATAACAACTAAATACTTGTCAAGCATTGTGCTTTTTGACATACAATCACAAGTGGACTAAAGGAGAGAGCTATTTTGTTCAAAGCATTGAAGTGTTCGGTGTTCAGTAAAACACTTCAGCTTCAAGGGTTCTTTCAGGTAGAAATTATACCATGTTATATTTTTTTTCCTGACAGTATTTGTCATTAGGTGTTTTTCTTCCTTGTGAAATTTGCAGTCATTTCTGGCAAATTGAATAAGTCATCTTGCTTGATAGGAGTTTAATCATCATCAATGACGATTGGTTCTTGTGGAATTGTTGTGGGTGGCAGTAGAGTCTTCGCTGGGGCAGACTTCCATGGACAGCGGGCAATTTGTCTTTGTTGTGAGATGGTCAGCTGTTTTCGCAATTTCCTAATCAACAAGAAAACAACAAAACTATTACATCAATATGGGTAATCTCATTTTGAAAAACGGTGTGGAAATATAGCAGAGCTGGTAATACTGACCTGGTAGATTCTGTGGCATGGAAGATTGAAAATACTGACCTGGTTAGTTTCTGTGGCATGGAAGATTGAAAATACTGACCTGGTAGATTCTGTGGCATGGAAGATTGAAAATACTGACCTGGTTAGTTTCTGTGGCATGGAAGATTGAAAATACTGACCTGGTAGTTTCTGTGGCATGGAAGATTGAAAATACTGACCTGGTAGTTTCTGTGGCATGGAAGATTGAAAATACTGACCTGGTAGTTTCTGTGGCATGGAAGATTGAAAATACTGACCTGGTAGATTCTGTGGCATGGAAGATTAAAAATACTGACCTAGTAGTTTCTGTGGCGTGGAAGCAAACATCTTCAGGTGCATACATTGAATTAGTTCGCTTTCTTCTTTTCACTGGGTGGCTGTCAGATCGTCCAGAATGTGTGAACTGTTGACCACCATTCATGCCAACACGCCCCTGTGAACAGAAATGTAAAATAACTGGACTCTACAAGGCAAACAAGTTTCAAAACGTTCACTAACACATGTACATTTGTTTTTGTACGTACTGTTTTATCATGAGAGGACTTATTTCTGCTTATCACAGTTCAGTCATGAATATACAAAAACTACTATTTGTCAGACATTCAACAAGGATTTTGCAAATTACAACTATAAAATGGCAACTGTGATATTTTGTTTCTGTGGATGTTTTGATTGACACTATGTCAAGTATAAGAAAAATTACAGCAACAATTACAGCAAAAAGTGACATAATTTGCCTGAATATCCATCTGCAGAAGCAAATGTCAGACATGTGATGCTGTATTTAGTATATCAGACCTATAATGTGATGCTATATTTAGTATATCAGACCTATAATGTGATGCTATATTTAGTATATCAGACCTATAATGTGATGCTGTATTCAGTATATCAGACCTATAATGTGATGCTGTGTTTAGTATAGCAGACCTATAATGTGATGCTGTGTTTAATATATCACATCTACAATCGCAATGGAGACAATTCATGCATCGAGGAGCACACATGTACTTGAATTTTTTTATCACCCCTTTCATTTGTCCAAAAATCCACCTTTTCACATTCTTTTAAACCTTTCTTTTCTTTTCACAGACTGAAATACACAGAAATCTGGGAAAAGATATAAACTTACAGAAGTAGCAGATAGCTGTTTAGTTGCTATGGTCGATTTCTGACCATCAACACGTCCACCAACTTGTTCTGTGAAGCGTAAAGAAGATATGACATTAAAAATAAAAACGAGAACTTCACTACAGAGCAATATTATTGATCAACACAATATGATAATATCTTTTGACAATCTGAAACTGATACTTCAAATTTCTTATTGTAGACAATGCATGTCACAAAACATTCTCTGCCAAATATCACTTTGAAAAAACTTGGTCATTTTTCTGTAATTTGTCAACCCCAAGATTAAAATATTGGTTGGGTTCACCTTTCAGCATGACAACCAATATTAAGATGGGTGAATACCAAA
Organism: Ptychodera flava; assembly: GCF_041260155.1. NCBI lineage: Eukaryota > Metazoa > Hemichordata > Enteropneusta > Ptychoderidae > Ptychodera > Ptychodera flava. The sequence continues at coordinate 293,217 of NC_091938.1, forward strand.
TGTACAATTATGCATACAAACATAAATCCCCCACTTTCCTGGTTTCATTATTCTTCTGTTTTCAAAAACATACTCCACTCTGACATGGTCAACCATGTGAAATTTTTGCATTTCATTTTGAAAAACTAGACAACATAACAGTGATTTTGATTGGCAATAAAGTTCTTATGTTTGGAATAACAAGTCATTTCAATTTCACATACTAATTTTAATCATTTCTTTTGAATGTCAGTTTTTCAATTGTTGCCAAAACAATGGGAATACATAATGCAAAACAAAACTACTTCTTTCAAAGAATATATTACATTTCATAAAGTAGTGTCAAGTTTTTTACTTCATTTTTTTCATCAATACCAAAATTGAGCTGTTTTATCTGAAACATGTAACCCCTCTATCCTTTGAGAAAACTATTTCTACCATACTAAACTTAAGACTCCCTGCCTTCAGTGAATATATAATCATGTCAGCTTTGATGAGGAATATTGCTATGAAACAAGAGTTGGTTATGTGCAACACAATCTTAGTAAGTGCCTGGGTACTGTAGGTTTATTTTCAAATTGATAGTTATGGTTTTAGAACTCAACATACTGACTAGAATTCAAAGTCTCAAATCTCAAGAATCATTGGAACACACTGACTAGAATTCAAAGTCTCAAATCTCAAGATTCATTGGAACATACTGACTAGAATTCAAAGTCTCAAATCTCAAGAATCATTGGAACATACTGACTAGAATTCAAAGTCTCAAATCTCAAGATTCATTGGAACATACTGACTAGAATTCAAAGTCTCAAATCTCAAGAATCATTGGAACGTACTGACTAAAATTCAAAGTCTCAAATCTCAAGATTCATTGGAACACACTGACTAGAATTCAAAGTCTCAAATCTCAAGATTCATTGGAACGTACTGACTAGCTGAATTCAGAGTCTCAAATCTCCAGAATCATTGGAACATACTGACTAAAATTTAAAGTCTCAAATCTCAAGATTCATTGGAACATACTGACCACTGAATTCAGAGTCTCAAATCTCAAGAATCATGGAACATACTGACTAGAATTAAAGTCTCAAATCTCAAGAATCATTGGAACGTACTGACTAGAATTCAAAGTCTCAAATCTCAAGAATCATTGGAACATACTGACTAGAATTCAAAGTCTCAAATCTCAAGAATCATTGGAACATACTGACTAGATTAAAAGTCTCAATCTCAAGAATCATTGGAACATACTGACTAGAATTCAAAGTCTCAAATCTCAAGATCATTGGATCATACTGACTAGAATTTAAAGTCTCAAATCTCAAGATTCATTGGAACATACTGACTAGAATTCAGAGTCTCAAATCTCAAGAATCATTGGAACATACTGACTAAAATTCAAAGTCTCAAATCTCAAGATTCATTGGAACACACTGACTAGAATTCAAAGTCTCAAATCTCAAGATTCATTGGAACGTACTGACTAGCTGAATTCAGAGTCTCAAATCTCAAGAATCATTGGAACATACTGACTAGAATTCAAAGTCTCAAATCTCAAGATTCATTGGAACATACTGACTAGAATTCAAAGTCTCAAATCTCAAGAATCATTGGAACACACTGACTAGAATTCAAAGTCTCAAATCTCAAGATTCATTGGAACGTACTGACTAGCTGAATTCAGAGTCTCAAATCTCAAGAATCATTGGAACATACTGACTAAAATTCAAAGTCTCAAATCTCAAGAATCATTGGAACATACTGACTAGAATTCAAAGTCTCAAATCTCAAGAATCATTGGAACATACTGACTAGAATTTAAAGTCTCAAATCTCAAGAATCATTGGAACATACTGACTAGAATTCAAAGTCTCAAATCTCAAGAATCATTGGAACATACTGACTAGAATTCAAAGTCTCAAATCTCAAGAATCATTGGAACATACTGACTAGAATTCAAAGTCTCAAATCTCAAGAATCATTGGAACATACTGACTAAAATTCAAAGTCTCAAATCTCAAGATTACAATGCTGAAATTGGATCTTTGACATAGGAGCCTAGCACCTACTAAATATAAACATTACATAAAAGTTAAAAAGTGAAAAAGAAAACAACTGTTTATTCAATTGCAAAGCTATATTCAGCATCAATTAGCTCTCCTCCGGTATTGATCAATACACTTGCACAACCTATATACACAACCATATCTCATATATGAAAAGGGCAATTGTAGAAAATTTTCATCGATATAATATTGACATGCGAGGTGAAAATTTTACTACCAATATAAATAATTATTGGTAACTTTCCTTCATGTTAATAGTTGAATTTTGCAGATTTACAGTGACATGCATTAAATCCACAGTGTAACAATAAGCCATACTAGTGATCGGTACAGCATAGTATTAAACCACAGAACATTGTTACTCATTGACAAAGCGCACACCACAACACACGGTACAATGCAACACTGTTCATTACATTTACATATACACATAAGTCATACAACAGTGCAATACTACTAAGTACATGTTCAAAGTCTTTGTCCTACAACCAGATGAACCCAGACAACCTTGACATTTTTGGTTCATTGACCAAGGTTATTGAAAAGACTGGTATGTTTTGAACTATCACTGCTGACATATTTCAACATGTAGTTACAAACGAAAAATACTGGAATTCTCAAATTGCAGAGTATCTTTGAATATTTGTGATCAACATGTTTAAACCACTGTCTGATAGAAAAACTGGGTGAAAATTCAACTACTGTGCTATCAAATCCTTGCAAACGGGCATGATATTCATATTAAGGAAGAAAATTTTCCATTTTTTGGACAATAAAGTTATTCTAATTCTAATTCTAATTTTTTTCAGCTGCATCATTAAAGTCACAGCTACTACTGTACACAAGTATTGATCTAAACACTGCGTGTTGTCAAGGATTATTACCTGTAAGTTAAAGACCTTTACAGGAAGTTTAAGATGTGATTTTAGTTCTGAAGAATTAAAAAGTGAAAATTTGAACAAAGTGGTTTTTTACCAACAATAAAACAATACGTCATGCAATACATCTTTTGTAAACATCTTACAGAATTATATTGTCAGATAGTGAGTAGATAATAGCTATTACTGTATGCAGAATATAACTGCGTATGGTGAAAGCAACTTGATCAGGAAAAAACAAAGCAGTCATGGCCTGAACTACAGTATATGAACAAGTATGTCTGGCTTCACCTAAGTCAAGTGATTAATGACATTTAAATCATCTAAACAAATGAAGTTACATGTGTTGTACCTTTGATTGGCACAATTTTACTGGCTGATCTAGATACCATAGAAGACAACTGATTACGTTTAACGATTCCACTTGCTATTCAGTTGGTCAGTTGTGTAGGTTAAGAATTATAAAATGCAGCATGTTAGTACAGTACACACAAACACACACAAGACGTGATATTTTTACAATGGAGCATAGCTGCTCTAACATATCACGTTTCAAAAGTACTGGTAGCATATGCATCAGGTCTGACAGATTTGGTAAATGAAGTTACAGTTACTGAAAAACAGCATTCAGTAATTCACTCAAAAGATCATGCTGGTACATCCAGCATCAAACATGACATGCATACCCTAACATAAAATAATTTCACACATTGACAGTTTATAGACCACTTTATCATTGAACTGTGTGATGATATGACATGATGGATTAATCAGCCATATGACATTTCAGAAAGAGTATCCATTTTTGAACTCAATCAAGGTTACGTGTAGCAGTTCCTTGTCAAACTGGAAAAGACAACACCAGTCATATGATACACATCATTCACAACCACCACCTGTGACATACACTGACTACATGAACTCACCATCAAGTCCATTGTGCTGTTCATATCCACGTTTTCTGAGGATTGTTGGCGATATCGTGTTTATACCTGAGCTGCTATCCTCTTTACCTGTTAACAAATTTAGCATCAGTTATTGCAACTCTAACGTCAAAAGCCATAAAAGACAGCAATAAATGTTGTTTTACATCACTTGCATGTTATGCAATGTAACCTAGAGAACTGGCATGGCAGAATCAGAAATAATTCCTAGTCTACAACTCTATCTTCCTTATGATGAAAGCATTTAATCACTCATATGGATTGACCTGCTGATGAGGACACTGATTACTGCTGACCCATACTGCGATGTCCGTTCTCTAAAAGCTTTATTTCTTTTTTATCCATACTGGACAAAACCGATATGTGTTTGGTTAGCCATGTAACAACTTCACATATACACAGGGGGAAATACAATGAAAGTTATTTTGTACAGATTCTGCCACTAGTAACTAGTGACCAGTCACATTCTATCAGTAACTAGTGACCGGTCACATTCTATCAGTAACTGGTGACTGGTCACATTCTATCAGTAACTACTGGTCACATTCTATCAGTAACTAGTGACCGGTCACATTCTATCAGTAACTAGTGACCGGTCACATTCTATCAGTAACTAGTGACCGGTCACATTCTAAAGCATGATTACCTTTCTCTGGTTCTGTTCTGTGAATAAATGGAGACAATGGTGGTGGAAATGAAAGTCTTGGTGGTTCTGTCTTGGGCTTGGCTGGCTCCAGACATGCTGGTTTCTCCACATTGGTATCAATACCAAGTTTACCGACTACAACATCTGACGTTGGCCATTGCTTCTTCTTTAAGACAAGATCTTTAGCTGCATCTGGAAGTCGTACCTGACCTGAAGAGAAACCAAGACATTTTGTATGTTACATCCACTTTGTAGTCATTACACGATATAAACTGGTAAGTGATGTCAGTCAGAAAGCAATAGGTCATTGTAGAGCTATGTTTGCACATCATGGTAGCTTTGATAATTCTCATTGAAATCAAATTCATTTCACAGCTATCATTTCAATAAATTTTTTCCCAACGACAAATGGAAATTTGAAGGACTTATAATTTGCATATATTCATGTAAAGCGTAGACGTGTCTGTATGGTAGCCGATCCGAAGTCAAAGCAACACCATGAATTCCATACCTGCCACCAAATTAATGAACTTGAACACTCTTAACATGATTCCACTTATTATAATACAGCCATTTGAGGACTGCAGTGCTAAAAACCTTTCTGTTACAATTTGGCTTTGATTTGTGATTGGTGTGTGATTTCTAACTGTGTTAAATCATAGGAAGAGTGAACAGTGAAGATTAACACTGGGAGACAGAGTTACATTATACTGTAAGAGGAGTGATGGCAAACAGGAAAGGGGATCACCTTGTGTGTATGAGAAACAGAGTAAGTGTGTGTGCATAAGGAACTTGTCAAACATACATATGACAACACTGAAAGAACACAGAAGTGTATAATTTCTTTGCAAACACAAACTTCAAGCACAATACAAGTGGTTTTACAAGAACATTCTGATTTACATATTGACTTGAAGCGTACTCAGACTGATTGGCAGTCAGTGCAGCAGCATGAAGAGTTCATGGTGTGAAAAGCATGACAATTTCTACTTTCTCTATGGGATTCCCATTCACTTTGACTCATGTCTTCTCATTTCTATTAAATCATTTATATCATTCTGTGTTCAAACATGAATGTCATGGTGACATCACTGGAGTTCAAGGACAGTCTTTCACATTAGTTGGGACATTGGAAGCATAACTGACATTTTCATTTAAACATTTACTGTTTAAATCTATGTACAAGAATACCACAGCACCAAGGTAACAAACAAGGTGAGGAAATTCACAGCATGAAAACCAACTCATTGCAAACATTCTGTCAACACATAAGCCAATTAATTGGCAGAAAAATCTCATCAATCAAACCATTTGCTAATCAAATTGAATACTGAAATACAACAACCAATCAAGTGGCATAAGTTATATATTACGGCCAGTGGATGAAGCAATGAGATTTTACCAGAGGAATCGATTGACTATTTATGTAAATAATGGTATATGAAATGACCCAAATCTCAAATAAGGTAGTCCACATGCTAATCCAATGAATTCTCACAAAAATTCTCTTTGATCAAAGATAGAGAATTCAACTGTAATGCATGCACTAATCAATTTTTCAGTTTCCAAATTTTGTTTGGTAACTTACATTCTTGTTTGATTGCAGCGATATTGATTGGTGAGAAAGGTGCCCTGGCATGATGACGAGCATTTAACAAATCTTTGCATATTCTTCTTGAAATTCTAGTTAAGGTTGTAGAGCTTAGGAAGAATGCCTGTCTTGTCTTCAGTACAGTCAGCTTACCGGAGCTTGTCTTTATAGTCAACCCATGTACTGTCTGGCAATGCCGTGCTAGGTGGGCTTTTAGTTTGAATTCCTGTAACAGCAACAAATTCAAATTACTATCAAGCCATGCAAAGCTTCCTTTTCAACTTCTATCTTAATTCCCACACCAAATTTTGAATAGGAAACTCCAGATGGAATGATCTTACACCTAACTTGCAGCATTGCTAGTAGTCAACATGCATTTCAGTTGTAAATTGTGAACATAGAATTAACTTCAATCTCATTATATCAAAACCCGATTACCTGCCTTTCTCAACACAAGATAACCTTTCTGACTTGTACAGCTCTCAAAGAGTAAAACTACTTCATGACTACTTAAGTTTCATCAGTATCCCTTGTTGTGAAGAGTTTTATGTTAATAACTAACTCGTTAAAGATTATAAATTGCCATTTCACTGGAACAGGCTTTAAAACTTCATATTATGTTTCTTAATCATATCATTAGATTTGATTGATTCATTCAAAAATCCTGTAAAGATAGAGATGTAGTAAAGTCCAACCTTGCCACAACCACTGATGGTACATCGATATGGCCGATGTGCACTCATGTGGGCAGCTAGACGTTCTTGGCGGTAGAAAGCCTTGTTACACACATTGCATGCATACTGCGGTTCTTGGCTGCGATTTGGAATGGGACGATCGCCCTCTGGAGTAGAAAGGTGGAAAGGAAATAACTTAGCTTCTTCAAACAGAGTACAAATTACAAAACTGAAGCTCTCTACACCACAGTACCTTCCTAGATCGATTCCTTTACATTACCCTAGGAGTCTACAACCGTGACTACCGTTGTCAACACTTTCTGATTACCTGCTAACAGTAACTTTACTGCAAGCAAACAACCACTATCTTGAGTAACTCTCTTGTAAGCTAACTAAAAACCACTTTCTTTGTCATAACGTCGATGACAGCTGACAGTTTAAAACCACAAGTTACTTTGGTAGCTCTCTGCTAACCAAGCTATTGCTTTAACTTTCTGACCATCTCTTACCATCTCCAAAGTGCAGTCTACTATCCAGGAGGGTGGCCATTCTTACAAGTATCTGCTCTGCTCAGTTTATGCTCCATGTTTTACAGAAATGAAACTGTCTTTTGACATATGGTGTTTCAAATATCTCCGTACTATTAAGTTTTATACAAATCTCCATAACAAAACCCCATGGTCACCACTGTCTGACCATCAAAACCCCATGGTCACCACTGTCTGACCATCAACAAAACCCCATGGTCACCACTGTCTGACCATCAACAAAACCCCATGGTCACCACTGTCTGACCATCAAAACCCCATGGTCACCACTGTCTGACCATCAACAAAAATATACCTGATTGAACTTGAACCTGATCATCATTTTTAATGAAAGAAACTCATCTGGCATCTCACTGGATTTAGAAATCACATCCATTTGGTTGTATTCAAGATCAGCCACAGCAAAAACGTGACTGATGAATGTTGTTTTGTCAATACACTGGTAAAAATACAGCCATGATCCATCAGTTACCAAGAATACTACTACAGCTCTGTGATTTGGTCAAGAAATGCTAGCCAGCATATCTTATATGGATTTCAAGAATAATTACACAAGTCACAGTATATGACAACACCCTATATAGTCTGTCTGTCTACAATAGTTTACAACCATTCAAGATCCCACTGTAAATTTGCAAAACCAAGTAAAATATCTCTCTGAGGATAAATCTTCTATACCGTGGATGACAATCCCAAAACACAAAAACAGATGACAGAAAAAATTGGAGAACTTGACTCTTTCAAGTGATCTGATTAAAGTGAATATGGCGCTGCTTGGTAAATCTATTGAAGAGAATTTTGTAGTTTGCAAAAGACAATGTACAGTGCTTTTTGTGTACTTATTATTTGCATCATTATCAAAGCTAATCTATAGTAGAAGTGAAGTATTACAGGATATATGGGAAAGATCAATGCCCTGTGAGTTCTCCCTAGGCATAATTTCCAAATGTCAAGTTTCAGTTGACATTACTGTCTGACATTGACAGGTAAAATCTCGTCTAAATTAGTCTCACAGTGGCACAAAAGACTTGGATACTGCAATGGTTCAATAGTGGGAGCTAGATGTGGCTCTGGCACTGTGACAGAGGCATAATAAAATGGTGGTGGAGGGACTGCGGCAGAGACAGTCCCACCATGGTGGTGGGACAGTGGCAATGACACAGTCCCATCATGGAGGGACTGTGGCAGTAACACAGTCCTGTCATGGTGATGGGACTGTGGCATTGACACAGTCCCACCATGTGGAGGGACTGTGGCAGTGACAGTCTCACCATGGTGGAGGGACTGTGGCATTGACACAGTCCCACCATGTGGAGGGACTGTGGCAGTGAAACAGTCACACCATGGCGGAGGGACTGTGGCAGTGACAGTCCCACCAAGGTGGAGGGACTGGGTCAGTAAGTAAAACAGTTCCATCATGGTGGTGCAGGGACTGTGGCAATGACACAGTCCCATCATGGAGGGACTGTGGCAGTAACACAGTCCTGTCATGGTGATGGGACTGTGGCATTGACACAGTCCCATCATGGAGGGACTGTGGCAGTGAAACAGTCCCACCATGGTGGAGGGACTGTGGCAGTGATAGTCTCACCATTGTGGAGGGTGGCAGTGATAAAGTCCCATCACAGTAGAGGGACTGTGGCAGTGACAGTTCCACCAAGGTGGAGGGACTGTGGCAGTAACACAGTTCCATCATGGTGGTGCAGGGACTGTGGCAATGACACAGTCCCACCATGGTGGAGGGACTGTGGCAGTGACAGTCTCACCATGGTGGAGGGACTGTGGCAGTGATAGTCTCACCATGGTGGAGGGACTGTGGCAGTGATACAGTCCCACCATGTGGAGGGACTGTGGCAGTGATAGTCTCACCATGGTGGAGGGACTGTGGCAGTAACACTAATGAAGTTGCACAGTGATGACAGTTACAGTATGGTAAATTTCCATAGTCATCAGATACCTTTGTCTGCCTGCCAATATTCATCATCAATCCCACAAACTGGTTATCTATCTCAGTGTTCTCCCCAGAGCCATTAAAAAATAGTGGCCACTACTTTTTATTTTGGTAAAGTAATAGAATATGATTAATTTAACAAGGTATTTACTAGTGTATGCTATCAGAAATTCCTGGGGAGAACACTGCCATCTGCCTGACAAACTTGTTACCTAGCTACCCTACACACTAGTTCATATGGACTTCCGGTCACACTTACCTTACAAAATATTCACTATTGTTGATGTGTTCTGTAAAGTTGATTGCTTCTACATTTAAACATTATATCATGTATCAATGACAGAAACTCACAAAAGGCTTGGCCAAAGTGGACACAATATGAGTTCAGATTAATCAGGAACTTCCCGGATTATTGTAAATCTATGTAAATGTATAAAAGCCACACTACTGATCGGACATGCCGTGTTTGGTCCCAGAATCCCATAATTTTGCCATGTTTCAGACGTTCATTGTCATTGAATCTTGCATAAGATATCTGTGAATATATAGCGACTAAACTTGAATCAAAAATACACTGAAAAAATGGGAGTTGTTTTGTCGGAGAACGCATATGTTTCAAAATGTGTTCCCTGTACGACCATTTGCAAATGTCACGAAAGTGCCCGTCCGTCATGATTGTTCAAATTTCTCATAAGGAGAATTCAAAAACTCCCGCCCAGTGTATGCAAATGGCTGGGTCATCAGTAATCCCCCTATTGTGCGCCCAAGGTCCTGTAAGTTCCAGTTTAAATGCCGCTGCAATTTTTGTGATCTCTACAAGACAAAGATACCATCAAAGTGGCACATAAGGTACATTTCTGATAAAATCTCGCTCTCTGGTTAAACAAAAGTCACATTGTTTGGGTACATCTATGTAACTTCTATTGGTATCTTACTATCTAACTCCCTTCCAGTATCATCATGATTTCTCTTAAAGCTCCATAAGCTGTATCTTTTAGCTATTTTTTCACAACTTTTGTTTAGCGGTTTCCCTACACTTTCTGCATTGAATCCCGGAACTGTAATTTAATGCCAAGTATTGGGCATGTCAACACAACCTATATGAGTATAGTCTCCATTGTTATTGTCGAAAAATTGTATTCAAGTCCGGACTAGAATTCATTTGTAAACAATAAACAATGATCACTACTCACATACAAGCTGTGTTAACGAAAAGAATACTCAAAATTTCAGCATGACAAACAGATTAGGGTCAGACACAGTAGTTGATATACAAAAGCAGAATACCAAAAAACTTGCCACTTGTTATGTACAGCTTATGTCCCTGTAACTGGTAATTCTGTACGGGATGTCATGTCTTTTCAAGTTATTTTATTTCAGTATTCATTTTAAATTATGTCAAACTTCCAAGGGATGGCAACCTTATCTATTCTTGATGATCAGAAATTGATTCCTCTCCAAAGCAGTGTATGTGACAGTCAAAATGACAACACTATGACAGATAATAAATTGTTATTTCATATTTTTATATTTTCCTCTATCTGCAAAAGTTCTATTGTTCTTAAAAATACAGCCTTTATTGTAAAAGCACAAGTCTCCAGCGATAGAGGTAAAAATTTAATTTTATTGAGTGGACTATAAGCAGTTAGTCTACCACACTCCTGTGGGGTGGACTGTATGCAGTTTGTCTACTACACTCCTGTGGGGTGGACTGTATGCAGTTAGTCTACCACACTCCTGTGGGGTGGACTGTATGCAGTTTGTCTACCACACTCCTGTGGGGTGGACTATATGCAGTTTGTCTACCACACTCCTGTGGGGTGGACTATATGCAGTTTGTCTACCACACTCCTGTGGGTGGGACTGTAGGCAGTTAGTCTACCACACTCCTGTGGGGTGGACTGTATGCAGTTTGTCTACCACACTCCTGTGGGGTGGACTATATGCAGTTTGTCTACCACACTCCTGTGGGGTGGACTGTATGCAGTTTGTCTGCCAATCCAGGGGGATGGACTGTATGCAGTTTGTCTGCCACTCCCGTCTCGGACTGTGCGCAGTTTGTCTACCACACTCCTGTAAGGTGGGCAATCTACCACATTCCTATTTGCAAAATTCTTCAGAACAGTAACTTGCCTGACCCTCACTTTAAAAATTGAAAATCAAAGGCGAGAACTCATTGTTCAAACATTCATTGTAACTGTGCATATACATCTGCAATATCAAAATGCTATGGAACAAGCATGTAAGCATGGGAGGGGGAGAAGGGAGGGAGTAATGAGGGAATGAAGAGAGGGGGACAGGTTTGGATAGAGGAAAGAGACACAGCAGATCAACAGAGGGATGACACCATCACCAATGATTAAGCACATGCAGAAGGGAAGCTATGAGCATGTTAGACATAGCAAACAGCCTGGCAAAGACCAAAGTCAACATTCCTACCTGGAATGGAACCATCAACAACACGATTGGGTACCGGTCTATCCCCATCTGTAAACAGTTATTAAAATTATAACAAAAAGGCATAAATTATTTATGTATAAAATACATTATATGAATTTATTGGAGGTGAATGAGTTAGAACACACAAATTATTTCATATCTCCTGAAAGCGTTCACCTGTTAAAATTATTTATAAATACAATGTATTTGCACCATAAGGAGGGATTTGATATTTTATTCAAACAGAAAAATAGAAGAGTACGGCCATATTTTGTATGATCAAGGTTGGTCATGGCTCACTTGTAGAGTTGATGTAATCTGGTTTTGCCACGTAATGACATTGGCAAATTATCAGTGACACTAATCAAACTTCCCTGATTAACAATGGTAGGACACTAGATCTGCAGTGAATGCAGCAGAGTTTTCTCTCAACAGTAAACAGTAGATTGTGTTGTGCACAGAAATGTCAGCAGGGGCATTATTTATCATTTCATCGGAGTAGATTCCTCTAGGTAGTTTTCACCAGAGTTGTTCTTGGTATCCTAAAATTTCCAATACACAGGAAACAGCAAAAATATTGCTAGACTTTCCTAAGTTAAGTTCAGACTCTCTGAATAGATTTTTATTGGTTGAGCCATTCTTCAAAGCTTGGACATTTTCAGAAGACACATCACCTCTTTGTCTGTGGTTCAAGACAAGAACTATGATAGAAATGTTATGGTAGAGATCAACTCAAAGACTGTCGATTTGGAATTTGTGTCTCACTCCAGTTATAAGAACCTGGAACAGCTAGCTCCAAAATGAAAATAAAAATGCAATTATAAATTGGTAAAAGGATACCATCTGTGTCATATTTGTCAGATGGTGCAGTTTTAAACAAGCTATCACTTTCTTTGAAGTAAAATGAACTGGGACTTGAAAAAGGGCAATTCATCTTAGAATCACAAAATGGAACTGTTGAACCAACATTCACTAAGTTTATCAGTCATCAACTTACTCATCCCTATCCACTGTTGGAACTATACATACAATATTTTTATTTTTGCTTATGCACGAACCATCTTACCAATTTTTTTAAGTCTGTGAAAGAGACAGTCTAGTTACTCACCTAATCTGGTAGGCATTTTAAGTCCTCCATATTTCTTCCAATAAATCCAACAGGCTGCACAAAGTCGACACTGCATATTGGCTGGACCCCATGAGTACCACTGATAAGATGAACCTGCTGTTAGCGTAAACATAAACAATAATATCTATGAAACTTGCCATTAGGGTAAACATAAACAACATCATCTGTGAAAACTGCTGTTATGATATAGATAACAAGTCATCGTAGATGACACAGTCCCCACTTGTTAATGGGTACTTTGATTACAAGTCCTCAGAGAGGATAGAGTCCTCTTCATTAATTTGGTCTGTGATGTCCTTTTACTAAGTTTGAATAAAATCGTGAATAAAAGTGGTTGAGACGTGCCCTAGTTTTGGCTAAGGACATGAAAAAATTGTAACAAAATGGCTGCCATGCAGCCATATTAGATCATATCATGAACAAATTGACTTACATATGTATGACATAGGTTAATGTCCTTGTACCAATTTGAATAAAATCGGTTGAGATATGCCCGAGTTATGGCTCTGTACATGAAAATCAATAAAAAAATGGCCACACGGCAGCCATATTGGATCGTATCACAAACCAAATTGACGTGCATGTCTATGACATTGGTCAATGTCCTTGTAACCAACTTTGAATAAAATCGGTTGAAACATGTCTGAGTTATGGCTCTGTACATGAAAAAATCATAACAAAATGGCCCGCACTGGCGGCCATATTGGATCGTATGCAAAAAACAAATCGACGTGCATATGTATGACATATGAAGTAATCTATGTAACCAAGTTTGAATGAAATCGCTTGAGGCGTATCTGAGATATCTGCGTGAACGGACGGACGGACGCACAGACGGACGCACGCACGCACGGACATGACCAAACCTATAAGTCCCCCCGGACGGTGTCCGTGGGGAATAATTACACTTACAGAGTGTGCTTCCTGGACACAAAGACCAAGCTAGCCCAATCATAAATTGCTCAAGTTCATGATCTGTACATGACCTGTGATATCTGATACATGGATGGTATTGTCATCTATCCACAGTTTGTTCAACTCGGACAGTCGTACAGAGAAAGTGAAAGCACTGCAAGGAAGACATTCCTAGAACAAATTATCAGCACCCAGCTTGATGCAATACATTTGTGGAAAAGTAGAAAGCATGAGAGTTGACTCAAAAGTCAAAGATTGTGACTCACCATAACAGCTTTCACAGGCTCTTCCGCCAGCACTTGGCTGTTGTATGCCTGGTTTATTACTGATTTGATTAGGGTTTGGTTTATTACTAGAAAGACAAGTGAAAAAATCAAATTGAATTGATTGAAAATATGGTGAACTTTGCGTACGTACAATATTTATGGATCTTTCCTGACACATTAAATGAATCATGTCATGAAAAATCATCAGCTTTGCATTATTGTAACAACTGTTATTGACGTAATTAACAGCTGTGCATTATTGCAATAACTGTTATTTATGTAAATCATCCAAATGCAAATACAAATCAAAATACACAGTGCAGAGTGGTTTCTGTAGGACAAACAAATGCACCATTCCCCCTCAAATCCTCCAACCCAATCCAAAGTTATTTGTGAATGCTAAATTTATGTAATTTGTACAAGATAACTAAAATATAGCTAAACTTTCCTTTCCTCAAAGGCATGGTTCAGGCGTCAGATTGTCTTGCCAGAAAATTTACTTCCTAGATTACAATTTCAATGGAAAACAAAAGGCTATGACCCCTTCATAATCCTTTTATAGACTAGAACAAACTCGATCCCTGGGATCAATTCCCCTACCTTCAATTGCATGCAATGAGTTAATGTGTCACATTGTTGTTTAACCCTTTTCCTGCCGAGCGCCCTTGTCCGTTATTCTCCAAGTCAGTAGAAAACCGCCCCATAATATGTGCCTGCAAAAGATTGGCTCTCCTGCATGTTATCCTGCCAGGCATTTTGGCAGAAATCGCCCATTTTCAGGGTAGTTTTAGCCGTACTTATACGTGTTAGACTTCGATAATTTCTACATGCCCGTAGACAGGGGAAGGAGCTCAAGGGTTGCTGCAGAAAAAAATTGAGGTCACCGGCTTTGTTTGCCCCTGGGAGTGCGTCATTTTATTGCCGTTTCATGTTTATTTTTTCGGAAATAAACTCCTTCAGTATTACGTACGTCCGCTAGGCACAAACATCACCTCACTCGTCTGTTAGTCAGAGACCCTGAGGGTCGTGCTAGGGGTGCAGCAGCACCGTCAAACCTGTCCTGTTTCCCCAGGTAGGGTCAATTGAATACGTACCTCCAACGACTTGGCAGTGTAGCACAAAAACTACGTTTTTGCCGTTGTATTAACGACATGGCTGAGCCATTGAAGCACAGCTTTACGTAGTTTTGCCAGCTCAGTTGGGAGTTGGCTTACAGTGTTACCGTTCATTACTGACTTAATCGAGTGGTCCTCAGTCAGGTACGGGTTTGTACCGACATGGCTTGGGCTGCAGCTAACCAGTGATAACCAGTCACTACCCCCAAGTCTTCAGTTCACTTTTGCGATGCACGGGTGCAACGCAATATGCTTCCATTGTTCTAGCCATCGACGTGTCCACATGCTGGCAGCCATATTGTACTGCTAGCTGGTTTGCATAACAAAAGCAGTCCCTGCTAAATGCAGACGGTATCCCCGTACATGTAGCATATTGACCTCATGTGCCCTTTTGAATTCTCTGTACGCAAACAGCGTACGTAGTTACCAATGCGTCGGCAAGAGGATACGTTTGCCTGCAAACCAGAGCCAGTACTTCGGACGGTGGAATAAATAAAAAATCCAAAGCTACGTCCATTGAATGGCACGGCCAAGGCAGTGAAGGACGTTGCCTGGCTTGAACTTGCAGAGCTGAAGCCCAGCTTAGTACGTCGGACACCAGTTTGTAATGGTATTTCCGAGTCGTTCATATCCGTTCCATGGGAGGAACAAGTCGAGCCGTCCCGTCAAAAATACGTTCTCATTTTCAGTCACGCACAACTGAATAAGTGACTTTCGTCTCGCACCATCGGCATATCTGCCAAGTCGTTTGCAAGAGGTAGCCTTCTAGATTAGCATTGCCGAGTTGGTCAAGTTCGGCAGCAATCTGTATAGTGCCAGGCAGCCAAGTACGTCCAACTCCGCCAGAAAACGTCACCATGCTATCCTGCCAAGTCCGCTAAAAAGCGTAAAAAAAACCAGCCCCCCTCGGGTGTGGGGGACTGGCGGACAGGTTTCTGCACCTTTCCCTGTCCTTGGACTCCCTGTGAACCCATTTCGAGAGCAAACGCCGTTCCTCGCCCAAAACCTGTCCTCGAACGACCCCTAGCGT
This sequence comes from Ptychodera flava, assembly GCF_041260155.1. NCBI lineage: Eukaryota > Metazoa > Hemichordata > Enteropneusta > Ptychoderidae > Ptychodera > Ptychodera flava. The sequence continues at coordinate 309,391 of NC_091938.1, forward strand.
GAGCAAGGGTTTGCTACACGTAGTTCCGTCGACTAGGCAGGAAAGGGGGTACCAAAAAGGAGCCCGATTTCCACCGCCTTAGGAGGATAACGGCCGTGGCTGCTCAGCTTCTAGCTACACCGAATTTCAAGCGGATTTTCACCGACTTGGCAGGAAAAGGGTTTAAATTATCCACGGTCTCATGATACAAAACTGTAATGTTACCTTTGTCTTTTCTTAAAACACTATGCTAACTTCAAGTGTTTTGTTTAGTACTCCAAATTTTGGAAGAAAAATCTTTTCATTGTTGCTACGATGAACTATTTGATACACAACATATTATATGCATATATAAACACAAGAGAGAGTTTGTGATATACCTGTTAACATTGAGCTACACGGTACTAGAACCAGCAAGCAGAGTCTGACTGCTGACCTGCTGGATATTAATGGTACAACCCTTCTAGTCAGGAAAAGGATTACTTATTAAGAACATCAGCTGGTACTTACTAATTTGGGATGTACACTTGCTTCAGTTTACTCTCGGCTTCCGCTGCTTTCAGTCGTTTCTGCTGTACATATCTGTCTGTAGTTTTCCACATGTAGTAATATTCTATTATACTACTTAGTGACTTCCATGGAAGCTGTAAGAAGAAAGCAAATAACACTTTCATAGTAAATATGCAAATTATGACAAAATTACTGATCAATCCTGAGACTAGATACTACTGAAATGTTAGACAACAGCAATACTTGTCATTCATCAAGTCTGTTTCTACAACATAGTTTTTTGCATCATGGTCACTGATCTTTTATAAATGCAGAATATGAGGCACACCTGAAAAACACACGGATACATTCTTCTTGCTATAGAAATCAGTGATTGTCTAAGGGCACACTTCCTAGAGAAAATATGTACAAACATAGATAACATAGCAGGAGTCATAGCACGGAACAAGTAATTTTCTGTTTTGCTGAAAATCTGCCCTGGACTGTATGGCAATAATACAATCATTCTGCCAATGACATGCACTTTACAAATTAACACATACAAGATTTTGCATTTTGAAGTTACAAATGATTAAATTAACACTGAAAATTACAATCACATCATTGCAAATTATAAAAATATTGATACTGAGCCGCTTACAAAGTCTTGTCGAATATCATTAAAATCTTTTCCATATTTTTCTAGAGCTTCTTCAAATAAATTAGCTTCTGATGCAGACCACTCTTCCATCTGATCACGACATAACACTGGACCAGCTTGCGGAACTAGACTGGATATTGCCTTGGCTATGTCATAATTGTTTCTATGCAGCAAATCCATCGCATGGAACTGTCAATGAAAGATTTGCAATTCAGAGTTATCAGGAAATAACACCCTCCTCTCATATGCTAACCACCCCTATGAAATAATGTTAATACCCATCTCTATATCACCCACATATTACTCCTCAACTCTTGCCATAGTCATACCACTGCAATATTGACAACAAATGCAGTAAATGATTCCTATGATAAGCTACAGGTCTACAGATGGTCACATGAAGTAATCTTTTCTTGGCAACAATCCAAAAATATTGCAATCAGCAACATTATTTTTTATACATTTGTTATTTGTTATCCAAGCTATCTCCACATGAACGTCTCTGATTAACAGTGAAAAGTGCATCATTTCTATTAAGATATTTCTGAATCCAATCCATATTTTCACTCATATTGGATTATACTGCAAAGAAAGAGGAAATTCTTACAAGAGTAACATCTCTAGATGAAGCAGCTGCACTCATATGAAGACTAGGCTGACGAACTGAACTACTACAATCTAATGCCCTGGCAAACGTTCCAACAGACCTGTAAAATGAAGAAAGATTGATGGAGAATTCTGGCGATATGCAAGTAGTATAGAACGCTGTCATGTCAGTTACTTGCACAGTAATTTCATAATTCAAGTATACAAAATATGAAACAAATGCCAACAAATAAAGAAAATCTTAACCAAGTGGTATGTGGAGAATAACCAAAGTGACATGTGAAGAATTGACGATGCATTGGCAACAAAAAGGCATACATCAAACTTGAGAAGCAAGTTTCGAGAATTGTATGCTACAAACACAAAGCACTTTACTTGGTTTTGTAAGACTTGGTTCACAATTTTGACACCACTAACCCACATGAATACCAACATAGTAATAAAGAATGAAGAAGTAGATTTACTAACCTTGCTATAATCATAAATTGATCAATTTGTCTATCTGTCAGACCACCTTCAGGATTGTATTGTAAAACTTCCATTCTTGATAAATCTCTATCATCACTTTCATCTGCAAACAGGGTTCAAACACATCACATTGAATAGCGCTGTTCACGGTTACAGGTTTGTTACTAAATATAGCTGTACGCGCGCGACATCGGACACGCAGCTTGAAATGCGGACAAATTTTATCAATGTTGCATGCGTGGCTGTTTTTGCAACTTGTACTCTGAGTCGTGAATATGTTTTTTAGTATTCACTGTTACACTAGCAGTCGCCCACTGTGATGTATTTCCGTCGTTCTTGCATGCGTAATTTTCAAAAGCGTAATCTAAGAATGCGGACAAATATTTATTTTTGCATATTAATGAGAGAACAGTGACGTAAACTGTGAACAGCCCTATTAAACAGCCATATCTGTCATGATTTTGGCGACATTTAAGATCATAAACACAATCAGTGAACAAAATAAGCATTCAGTACAAAACTAATTTCTGAAACATCTGTCTTCAAGAGTCGGTGGATTATAAAAAGTGCTTCAAATACCCAATACTTTTGATATACATAGTCTTGGGACTGGTTGTACAATTCCACCAGCCATGCATGATCACTGTGACAACAACTATACATGTGAGAGTGTGTTGTGACTTCACTCTAGACTCTCAGTCCTCACTGGCTGAGCACTATGGCTGCTGTAGGCTGGCTGAGCACTATGGCTACTGTAGGCTGGCTGAGCACTATGGCTGCTGTAGCCTGGTTCAGCACTATGGCTGCTGTAGCCTGGTTCAGAACTATGGCTGCTGTAGCCTGGTTCAGCACTATGGCTGCTGTAGCCTGGTTCAGCACTATGGCTGCTGTAGCCTGGTTCAGCACTATGGCTGCTGTAGCCTGGTTCAGCACTATGGCTGCTGTAGCCTGGTTCAGAACTATGGCTGCTGTAGCCTGGTTCAGCACTATGGCTGCTGTAGCCTGGTTCAGCACTATGGCTGCTTAGCCTGGTTCAGAACTATGGCTGCTGTAGCCTGGCTCAGCACTATGGCTGGTGTAGCCTGGCTGAGCACTATGGCTGCTGTAGCCTAGCTCAGCACTATGGCTGGTGTAGACAGGTTCAGCACTATGGCTGCTGTAGACAGGCTCAGCACTATGGCTGCTGTAGACAGGCTCAACAGCCTGGCATTGCCAGCCTAGTCAACTCACTGAGGCAGCCTACAACAGCCACAGTGAGTAGCCACGGAGGGGCTGTGAGAGTGTCTTCACTTCCCTCTGAAGTCAGTGTACATCTGTATGGAATAACTTTGGAATGGAATGGATTAAATGTTAAAAAACTCATGATTAATTGTGTTTACATATTCAAGGGTAGAGTAAAAAGAGAGCTAGCATAAGGAAAGATCAAAACAGGGTAATATATCCCATGACAGCTCAAAATTTTAAATAAATCGATCAACCAACAGTTATTAACTGCCCTGAAAGTTACTGTACATTTGCAGATGATGGAAGTGGGAATGGAAAATAGCAGATACAATGTTCTAGTAGTTTCCCCAAGGCACATGATTACACAATGCCCAGTCTGTTGCAATCAGCATGCTCCTTGAAAAGTTTCACATGTGACAATCATCCCTCTCTTGGACAATAAGATGAGCTCTGTGCACTGTCTTAGGGAGGACTCTGGTGACTAACTGGCTGATACAAGTAAAAGTTCCCCATCCAAATTACAGATAATACTAGCTGACTGATTACCACTGTGTCTCTACTCTCATCAGTTACGAAGTTAAAAATGTCATTCTGAATCACCTACTCAATATGCTTATGGAGTACCCACTATACTTGGAACTTAGTGACAGTGAAACCTATGAAAACAGTTGCTCATGGAATACTACATGTACATATCATGTATTTACATGATTTAACTTTCACTTAATGTGGGAACACATCTAAAAATTAACTTAGCCAAATGTCAATTTGATGTGTGTGATTGGATAAGTTTTGTTTATACAAAGGTTTTTCTGCATGGGTGTGACTTGCACAATTAAGGTCGTTTATGGAAAGAAATAATTTCGTTAAGATTGAATATTTCCAGAATGATTTCATGGAACAGTTTGAGCTGCAAAAATAGAATATCTATAGACACCATGTGCTTGAACATTAAAATAAAAGGAAGAAAAGGCCGAACAGTGACAGAAAACTTTCAGATACAAAGTCATCGATGATAATAGTCAGTGATGTTGGAATTCCGAATATCTGTAAAATGTGACAGTCTTTCCAAGCCCCAAATCATAAGACTTCAAAGAGTAAAATTTTAGATATCCTCACCTTTTTTTAGCATTGGTGGTATATCTGCCTGGTATCTGGAGCCTACTCGGATTTCACCCTTATCTGCTAGCAGTGTCTTTTGTTGTGGATCATAAACCAGTGAATAAAAGAAAATATCCTGCAATAACAATGGTGAAATTATGAAATTATTCATGATAGTAAAAAAAAAATCAGTAATTTATTATGACGTACAAATGTGGTAAAAGAAAGAAATATCCAAGAAATAGAAAATCAAATTACACTGTTTCAAAGTCTAAAACATTCCCTCAAACCCTATGCCCTTCAAACCATTCCCTCAAACTCTATGCCCTTCAAACCATTCCCTCAAACCCTATGCCCTTCAAACCATTCCCTCAAACCCTATACCCTTCAAACCATTCCCTCAAACCCTATACCCTTCAAACCATTCCCTCAAACCCTATGCCCTTCAAACCATTCCCTCAAACCCTATACCCTTCAAACCATTCCCTCAAACCCTATGCCCTTCAAACCATTCCCTCAAACCCTATGCCCTTCAAACCATTCCCTCAAACCCTATGCCCTTCACACCATTCCCTCAAACCCTATACCCTTCAAACCATTCCCTCAAACCCTATGCCCGTCAAACCATTCCCTCAAACCCTATACCCTTCAAACCATTCCTTCACACTCTATGCCCTCATTTTCATGTCATTCATCTGATCAATTGATTTCAATAACTTAGATTGGAAGAAAAAAACTGGAATATATCAATCAAATCTTGAATCCCTGAAGCCACTTGTTTATGAGTTTGCAGTTTTCAACCATTTTTCAGATCTATTTTGCTCATTTGCATATCAGTCATTCTGCCATTTTTCTATTTTGGTTGAAAAAAAAACTATATCTACATGAAGTGATGAATATATTAAGTAAATGTTACTGCAGAGACAGTACTTTCTGGCTTTATAAGTTTTTTCCAATTTTTGGGATAATTTTTCTCATTTGGACATAGTCATATAATCAAGTTGGTTAGAAAAACAACTAAACTTACATCAAAATAGGAAATTTTCACAAAATTTCAAAGTCCAAGAGCAAGTACTTTCTAAATTTAAAATTTTTGACCATTTTTACATTTATTTTACTCATTTGCACATTAGTCATGTGATCAACTTGGCTTAGATAAACATAGATCTGCAACACAGCAAAAATATTTTTGCAGAATTCCAAAGGTCTCTGGCCATTTGTTTGTGAATTTTTTAATTTTTGATCATTTCTGCATTTATTCAGCTTAATTGTATAAAGCAGTAATACTAACATCTAAAAAATTCCATTCTTGACCTGAATACACATACACTACAACATTGTATGCTGATAAATGCCACATTTTCAGAGAAAACTCAGCGGCCGGACAGATTAACATACATGCATACATAATCCTGACATTTCACATCTAATATGAATACTCGTATACTGTATCACTGTTTTCAGACTATGTTGGATCGTGTTGACAAAAATTCATTATGCAAGTGAACTCAGAGTACCTTCCTAGAGACCAAGTTTCAATAAAATTAATTCGTGCATGCTCCAGTTACAACTTCAGGCAGACTGACAGACAGAGATTAATCTTAACAGCAACAGAGAGAGTAAAAATCCTTAAAGCCCGGCTCGAAATGGACCGGGATCAGGATTAGTGCCAAGTTTGGGTGGGCGTTTTGGGGCATGGCTCTGCATAATGAGTCTGTTGGCAACGGTTGCGATCGTTCGCATTATCTGCGTAATCTGTTTGCTCTCAAATCACACTCAGGCTTGGGTACGTACAGCCTTCGTTTCCCGGTTCGTTTCAGTTATGCCATGGTAATTAAGAAAGAAAGAAAAACTAGGAAGGAAAAGGAACACGTCAGGAAAATGGTAGGAAAAAGGTAAACGCGACGTCATGACCGATCGCAAAAAATAAAGGAAATTCACGGAAGGGTCGAAACTTCCTGAATCTCGTGTATCACGATATCTGTAATAGTGATCGCGGTCAGTCGCTCGGTTGCTTGGCGGCAGGGTGATATCGAAAATTATCACGAGTTATGTTTATTTTCGGAGCAATTGCAAGTTTTGCTCGAAACGTTTGTTAACCTTCGACTGGAATCAATGACAGACTGGGTTCCTCTCCGTCTTTCTTTCTCTACCTCCATGGTTATTGGAGGAATAAGTAAGTCCAGCTTTTGCCGAAATATTATTACGATGTAGCGCGGAATCAATGAGCTGTCCTCAGACACGCGTATCCTAAAGCGTTTACAAGATTGGTTGATGGCGCTTACTTGCTCATCTTGAACTGAAAGATTGAATGTTTCAACTGTTCAAATATCTTACAATTTTGTTAAATTCTCATCACAGAAGTCCAAATGTAACTGGGATAATCGGTATGTCAAAACCTTACTAGTACCACCCTCCGAACACGACATGTCATTTCCACGTGTAAAAACACGTGTACATACGCGCCTTTTCGGGCCAGCATATATATCCAAAACAACTTTTCAGTACCGTCACGTTGGGCCGTAGATTTGGAAGGGGGAAGTTGTTAAAAACGTGGATCTCTTCGACTGACAATAATTAAATTGATCATGGAGGCTACGCCATGTTTTGATGGTTATTTTCGATGCCATTCTCAGAGCAAACTACGGACTCTGCTTACGCGCTTTTCGCTAGAAAACATCGTACTACGGGTAAGCTTACGGACTAGTCCTCTTGCTAAGTCACGTCTGAAAATGGTTCACTTTCGTGATGTCATTGCACCATAAACGCTAGCAAAGAGTTGATGGCAACACAAATGTTTCATCCTTCGCCCGCTGATATAACTCTAAGTTTACATATAGTTTGTTTACATCGTAATTGTTCTCGTATGCACAGCAAATGTTTGACCAGTTTACGCCTCTGCGCGTCACCGAATGATTGACAATTGTTTGAATCATGGAACGACTGTCTCCTGAGGGCCATTCCCTTTGTTCAGAAAGCGATTTTCCCCTAATCGTCGTAGTTTTAAAAAACTTTGTGAAACTTTGCAGATACCTGTATGGCCTAGGTGTTTATGAAACAGTCTATGTTCATGGTATGTCCAATAAGTATATGTTGAGAATCGTTTAGGCTGATTTTCACGGAGCGGTCTACCTAGCTATTGCCAGTTGTCACTCAAGCGCCATTATGAATTTTCAATGATTAGGGGCCTTTTATACCCCGCACACCGGTTTAAAACCTCAACACACTTGGCTTTCATTCACATTACTGCATATTTTCACCTATCTGTATTTCTTCAACTATCAAAAACATTGAATAGTCCTCTTCTCTGACATCTCCGGCAACAATCTCCAATGGTTACCAAATTCTTACTAAAACGTGTTTCACTAGTATATCTTTTAAACTTAAATTTTTGACACACTTTCATATTTTTTACAGGAACAAACTTGACTTTTCAGCCCACACTGTATCTGAACACCACCTACATGTACTTACTATCGTATCACAATATATTGGTGTCTATAGGCACTCATATTGGTTTACATACATCATCAGGGATCACTTTGGGGCGCGATAACACGATATTTACGCTCAAAAATCAGAAATATCGCCATTCAGAAAGATCAATTGGGCAAAAAAGTCGCGCCGATAATGCAAATGGTGCGTACGTGATACATTTACGCGATCTAATTCATCAGTAATATTTGGCAGATTTTCAGTACAGAAGCACTCATTGTGTCACCGTAGAGAGCGCTATACCAAGAACTTGTTGCAGAGTTACCCGTTTCAAACAGCGTTTGTGATTGGTTGCCAACAGGAAGTTCTGCGTTCATTGACAAATCATTGGAGTCGATACAGCAAGTGTTCATTGCTGATGTACAGCGTGTTGTCGTCGCTCAAAATGGCACTTTCGAAGGAATTTGTGTCCAGTATGAGTGGTAGTGCGAAGAAAAAACGAAAATGCACTATTCTGGACTACTGTACTTCCGATACTCCCGCATCACTAGGAAAGTATGGATTCGACCGCCTCCGATTACAACTACACTCAGTGTGACAGTTTTCGGACAAGTTGTGAATTTCGCCCAAAGCCGTTTCATAATGACAAGCACTACGAAATCTTATTATCATACCTTTCGAAACTTTATTGTGTTTATCCTCAAACTGTTAACACAACGGAAGTGGTATTTAGGGGGTCAGAGTTGCCAAATTTTTGACCCAATTTTTGAGTGCGTAATAATCGGACTGCTATCGCAGTAATCTAATCGGACGTCGTATTTGGAATATGATTGAAGGGGCTAAATACTGATATTTTGAAACTTCGAACCCCGATTTTCAATTTCGATGTGTTATAAAAAACTATATGGAAATATTTCGTGATAATTAGTTACGTTTCTTTTATGGACGACGCAACTATATTTTGACGTGTATAGGACGTAGATATCGGACACAGGCTGTCTGTGTGTGTTGCGTTCGACACCTTGTATCGTACGGTGTGGCTAACTTTGCCAAGTTTGTAGCGCTTGAAATAGCTTCTACTGAAAAAAAAAATATCCAAAACGGGACGGCAGCGTCACGTGACTTAATTTGACTTGTAAATAGCTATCAATACGGAGCGAAGTGAGTACAACGAACAGCATGTCATTAAATGTCCGGAACGGAGGTTGTCAGAAAACTGTCACACCATGAGTGTATTGTTATGCAAATTAACCAATATGCAGAAAATCAGGAAAATTAGTCCGGTTCCCACAGACTTTGAAATTCTCCCACTGTTTTTTTTCATGTGGGATTTTTATCTCATGCAGTTCTTGAGCCAGGGTAATCCCTGATCATGGAAACACACACACACAACTAACTAAACAGCTCAAAGTGCAGTTGAATGATACTAGGGCTAATAAGTACACAAACCTTGATTTGCAAAGCACTCTCTCAATTTATAAAGTGGGAAAAATTTCACTCATTGAGAAATCTTTGGACTAATGTTAGAAAATCTGCATACAAGTTACATTAATGCTTCAAGGTCACATCCTGCCACCATACAAAATAATGAAGTGTAGACAATCACGAGATGTTCTGTTCCTGAATTTGCTAAGTTTGTACGTGCGCTTATGATTCTCAATGTCCTAGTAAATGTTTACCTTCAAAGATATTTTGATTATTTAACCCTTTTCCTGCTAAATCGGTGAAAATCCGCTCGAAATTCGGTGTAGCCAGAATCTAAGCACTGGTGGCCGTTATCCTGCTAACTCGGTGGAAATCGGACAATTTTTGGTACCCCATTTCCTACCAAGTCGACGGCACTATGTTGTGCTATCCCCTGTGCGTTTATGGGTCATCTGAGGACAGGTTTTCTGACAAGGAACGCCTTTTCCCCTCGAGATGGGTTCGCAGGAAAGGTGAGAAACCTGTCCGCCAGTCCCCCACACCCGAGGGGGGCTGGGTTTTTTTTACTGCTTTTTAGCGGACTTGGCAGGATAGCATGGTGACGTTTTCTGGCAGAGTTGGACGTATTTGGCTGCCTGGCACTATATAGATTGCTACCGAACTTGACCAACTCGGCAATGCTAATCTAGAAGGCTATCTCTTGCAAACGACTTGGCAGATAGTGCCGATGGTGCAAGACGAAAGTCACTTATTCAGTTGTGCGTGACTGCTCGACTTGTTCCTCCTATGGAACGGATATGAACAACTCGGAAATACCATTACTAACTGGTGTCCGGCGTATTAACCCATTTCCTGCCAAGTCGGTGAAAATCCGCTTGAAATTCGGTGTAGCTAGAAGCTGAGCAGCCACGGCCGTTATCCTCCTAAGGCGGTGGAAATCGGGCTCCTTTTGGTACCCCCTTCCTGCCTAGTCGACGGAACTACGTGTAGCAATCCCTTGCTCACGCTAGGGGTCGTTCGAGGACAGGTTTTGGGCGAGGAACGGCGTTTGCTCTCAAAATGGGTTCACAGGGAGTCCAAGGACAGGGAAAGGTGCAGAAACCTGTCCGCCAGTCCCCCACACCCGAGGGGGTCTGTTTTTTTTTACCAGCTTTTTAGCGGACTTGGCAGGATAGCATGGTGACGTTTTCTGGCGGAGTTGGACGTACTTGGCTGCCTGGCACTATACAGATTGCTGCCGAACTTGACCAACTCGGCAATGCTAATCTAGAAGGCTACCTCTTGCAAACAACTTGGCAGATATGCCGATGGTGCGAGACGAAAGTCACTTATTCAGTTGTGCGTGACTGAAAATGAGAACGTATTTTTGACGGGCGGGCTCGACTTGTTCCTCCATGGAACGGATATAACGACTCGGAAATACCATTACAAACTGGTGTCCGACGTACTAAGCTGGGCTTCAGCTCTGCAAGTTCAAGCCAGGCAACGTCCTTCACTGCCTTGGCCGTACCATTCAATGGACGTAGCTTTGGATTTTTTATTTATTCCACCGTCCGAAGTACTGGCTCTGGTTTGCAGGCAAACGTATCCTCTTGCCGACGCATTGGTAACTACGTACGCTGTTTGCGTACAGAGAATTCAAAAGGGCACATGAGGTCAATATGCTACATGTACGGGGATACCGTCTGCATTTAGCAGGGACTGCTTTTGTTATGTAAACCAGCTAGCAGTACAATATGGCTGCCAGCATGTGGACACGTCGATGGCTAGAACAATGGAAGCATATTGCGTTGCACCCGTGCATCGCAAAAGTGAACTGAAGACTTGGGGGTAGTGACTGGTTATCACTGGTTAGCTGCAGCCCAAGCCATGTCGGTACAAACCCGTACCTGACTGAGGACCACTCGATTAAGTCGGTAATGAACGGTAACACTCGTAAGCCAACTCCCAACTGAGCTGGCAAAACTACGTAAAGCTGTGCTTCAATGGCTCAGCCATGTCGTTAATACAACGCAAAAACGTAGTTTTTGTGCTACACTGCCAAGTCGTTGGAGGTACGTATTCAATTGACCCTACCCTGGGAAACAGGACAGGTTTGACGGTGCTGCTGCACCCCTAGCACAACCCTCAGGGTCTCTGACTAAAAGACGAGTGAGGTGTTGTTTGTGCCTAGCGGACGTACGTAATACTGAAGGAGTTTATTTCCGAAAAAATAAACATGAAACGGCAATAAAATGACGCACTCCCAGGGGCAAACAAAGCCGGTGACCTCAATTTTTTTCTGCAGCAACCCTTGAGCTCCTTCCCCTGTCTACGGGCATGTAGAAATTATCGAAGTCTAACACGTATAAGTACGGCTAAAACTACCCTGAAAATGGGCGATTTCTGCCAAAATGCCTGGCAGGATAACATGCAGGAGAGCTAATCTTTTGCAGGCACATATTATGGGGCGGTTTTCTACTGACTTGGCAAAATAACGGACAAGGGCGCTCGGCAGGAAAAGGGTTAATTAAGCTGGGCTTCAGCTCTGCAAGTTCAAGCCAGGAAACGTCCTTCACCGCCTTGGCCGTGCCATTCAATGTGCGTGGCTTTGGATTTTTTATTTATTCCATTGTCCGAAGTATTGGCTCTGGTTTGCAGGCAAACGTATCCTGTTGCCGACGACTTTGGTTGCTACGTACGCTGTTTGCGTACCAAGAATTCAAGAGGGGACATGAGGTCAATGCTACGGGGATATCGCCTGCACTGAGCAGGGACTGCTTTTGTTATGCAAACCAGCTAGCTGTACAATGGCCGCCAGGCATGTGGAGACGTCAATGGCTAGAACAATGGAAGCATATTGCGTTGTACCCGTGCATCGCAAAAGTGAGACTGACAACTTGGGTGTAGTGATTGGTTATCACTGGTTAGCTGCAGCCCAAGCCATGATGGTACAAACCCGTACCTGACTGAGGACCGCTCAATTAAGTCGGTAATGAACGGTAACACTCCTAAGCCAACTCCCAAACGAGCTGGCTAAACTACGTGGAAGCTGTGCTTCAAATGCTCAGCCATGTCGTTAGTGGAACGGCAAAAATGTAGTTTTTGTGCTACACTGCCAAGTCGTTGAAGGTACGTATTCAATTGACCCTACCCTGGGGAAACAGGACAGGTATGCCGGTGCTGCTGCACCCCTAGCACGACCCCCAGGGTCTCCGACTAACAGACGGCGGGGTGATGTTTGTGCCTCGCGGACGTGCGCAATACTGAAGGAGTTTATTTCCGAAAAAATAAGCATGAAACAGCAATAAAATGACGCACCCCTAGGGCAAACAAAGCCGTGACCCCAATTTTTTTCTGCAGTAACCCTTGAGCACCTTCCCGTCTACGGGCATGTACAAATTATCGAAGTCTAACACCTATAAGTATGGCTAAAACTACCCTGAACAAGCGACCTAGTGGCCGATATAGCTCCGCTGTGTTTATGTAGAGAATAACTATTTTTGACACATGTTGATGAAGAAGGTGGAAATCTTTGATAGCTCAATGCAGTGGCCAGAAAAAAGTGGCTAAAATAGCTGCAAAAATACACAATTGAAGATTTCATCGTACTTTGAACATATCACATCGGATCATCCCTAAGAACATGTCAACCAAAGCTATCTGATGAGTAGTTTTTTGAGAATAAAATTTTCTGACCAAAAATGGCAAAAATTGCCCCAAAAATTCAAAATTGCAGATTTCATCATAATTTCAATAAATATCATTTAGTTCATCTATAGAAACCTGTATACCAAATTTCAAAGCTATCAGATGAGTAGTTTTGGAAATACACATTTTTTGACCAACAAGTCATCGTTGATGACACAGTCCCCACTTGTTAATGGGTGCTTTGATTACAGGTCCTCAGAGAGGATAGAGTCCTCTTCATTAGGTCTGTGATAAAAATACTTTTGAATAAATTCACTTGATACATGTCTGAGTTGTAGTTCAGGACATGAAAAAATCGTAATAAAATGGTCACATGGTGGCCATATTGGATCGAATCACAAAACAAATCAATGTGCATATGTATGACATAGGTCAATGTCCTTGTACCAACTTTGATTAAAATCGGTTGAAATATGCCTGAGTTATGGCTTTGTACATGAAAAAATCATAACAAAATGGCCGCACAGCAGCCATATTGGATCGTATCACAAAACAAATTAACATGCATATGTATGACATTGGTCAATCTCCTTGTACCAACTTTGAATAAATTTGCTTGATACATGTCTGAGTTATGGTTCTGGACATGAAAAAACGTAATAAAATGGCCACAAGGCGGCCATATTGGATTGTATCACAAAACAAGTCAATGTGCATGTGTATGACATAGGTCGATGTCCTTGTACCAAGTTTGAATAAAACTGGTTGAGATATGCCTGAGTTATGGCTCTGTACATGAAAAAATCGTAACAAAAATGGCCACACGGCAGCCATATTGGATCATATCACAAAATAAATTGATGTGCATAGCTATGACATTGGTCAATGTCCTTGTATCAACTTTGAATAAATCTGTAGAAACATGCCTGAGTAATGGCTCTGTACATGAAAAAATCGTAATAAAATGGCCGCCTGGCAGCCATATTGGATCGTATCACAAAACAAATTGACGTGCATATGTATGACATAAGTCAATGTCCTTGTACCAATTTTGAATAAAATCGGTTGAGATATGCCTGAGTTATGGCTCTGTACATGAAAAAATCGTAACAAAATGGCCGCACGGCGGCCATATTGGATCGTATCACAGAAAGAATTGACGTGCATATCTATGACATTGGTCAATGTCCTTGTACCAACTTTGAATAAAATCGGTTGAAACATGCCTGAATTATGGCTCTGTACATGAAAAAATCGTAATAAAAATGGCCGCCTGGCAGCCATATTGGATCGTATCACAAAACAAATCGACGTGCATCTGTATGACATATGAAGTAATCCTTGTACCCAGTTTGAATGAAATCGCTTCAGGCATCTCTGAGATATCTGCGTGAACGGACGGACGGACGGACGCACGCACGGACGCACGCACGCACACACGCACGGACATGACCAAACCTATAAGTCCCCCCGGACGGTGTCCGTGGGGACTAAAAATAGAAAAAATTGCCCCAAAAATACAAAATTACAGATTTCATCAGAAATTCAATATATATTACTTAGCTCATCTGTAGAAACCTGTATACGAAATTTCAAAGCTATCAGACCAGTACTTTTTGAGAAACACATTTTTTGACCAAAAATGGCAAAAATTTCCCCAAAATTACAAAATTGCAGATTTCATCATAATTTCAATAAATATCATAAAGTGATCTGTAGGAACCTGTATACCAAATTGCAAAGCTATCAGATGAGTAGTTTTGGAAATACACATTTTTTGACCAAAAACGAAAAAAATTGCCGTAAAGTACAAAATTGCAGATTTCATCATAATTTCAATAAATATCATTTAGTTCATCTGTAAGAACCTGTATACCAAATTTCAAAGCTATCAGAAGAGTACTTTTGGAAATACACATTTTTTGACCAAAAACGGCAAAAATTGCCCCAAAAATACAAAATTACAGATTTCACCATAATTTAAATATATATTACTTGGCTCATCTGTAGAAACCTGTATACCAAATTTCAAAACTATCAGACCAGTACCTTTTGAGAGAAACATTTTTTGACCAAAAATGGCAAAAATTGCCTTAAAATGCAAATTTGCATATTTCTGCACAATTTGAGAAAATCTGATATAGATCACCCCTAAGGACATATGTACCAAATATCAAAGCTATCTGACTGTTAGTTTTGAAGATTTTTAAGATTTTTTTACCAAAAATGACAAAAATTGCCTTAAAAATACAAATATGCAAATTTCACCAAGATTTGAACAAATTTAAATGAGATCACCCTAAGTAAACTGTATATCAAATTTCAAAGAAATCGGGCAAGCGGTTTCCGAGAAGATTTTTTTACCAAAAACACCAAAAAATGCCCCAAAAATACAAATATGCTAATTTCATCACGATTTGAACAAACTTAAGTGAGGTCATCCCAAGAGAACTGCATATAAAATTTCAAAGCAATTGGACTTGCGGTTTCAGAGGAGAAGGCAATTGTTGACGGACGACGACGACGGACGACGACGACGGACAACGACGGAAAATCGACCTATTTGATAAGCTCCGCGTCGCTGACAGTGGAGCTAAAAAGGGTGGTTTCTGCCAAAATACCTGGCAGGATAATGTGCAGGAGAGCCAATCTTTTGCAGGCACATATTATTGGGCCGTTTTCAGCTGACTTGGCAGGATAATGGACAAGGGCGCTCGGCAGGAAAAGGGTTAACACTTTGTTGAATGAGTCAATGTGACAGCTAACATGTAAAGCAGGCTGTTTGCAAATTGCGCTTTTCATATTCCTTTTGTAAGAGTTTGTTATGCATAATGGGATCGTGTTTGCTTTTCAAAATACTTGTATGTGCTAGTTTTTCTGAAAAATCATGTTTTCGACATAAACTAGTAAAATGGACAACACAGATTGATGTCCAAATCACAACTGAAAATTTCCATTCTCTTACAGTACTCATAACAAAATGTTAAAGATGCAAAATCAGCTTTTTGAATACATCACTCACTGGTTTTTTCAAAATCTATCATGATTTTGTCTTTACACATAAATATTTACTAGCTATCTGAGATAAACTTTCTTATCTGCTGAGTGTCATCTGGCCAGTTACTGGTAATATATCTTTACACTGACGCTTAAAAACTATTGCCGTGACGTTACAAATATTTACCACACAAAATAACACCAAAATTCCAGGCACTGTGCAGCATATCTCAGAGCCACACAATATCTATCATGGCTTATAACATAAGAAGATATTTCTTCAGACATAAATTACTGACATGAAGTTGAAAACTTGGTGTAAACAACTTTTGTGCAACTTTTCCAGAAATATTACCGAGACAACGAGAAGAAATTGGTACTCTTACACAAACCGCATTCAAGTTAATTGGTATGATTTGCACAACACAACCAGGAAAATACAGGTTCATAGGTATGATTTGCATAACACAACCATGAAAATACAGGTTCATTGTATGATTTGCACAACACAACCAGGAAAATACAGGTTCTTTGGTATGATTTGCACAACAAAACCAGGAAAATACAGTCCATTGGTGTGATTTGCACAACACAACCAGGAAATACACGTTCATTGGTATGATTTGCACAACACAACCAGGAAAATACAGGTTCTTTGGTATGATTTGCACAACAAAACCAGGAAAATACAGTTCATTGGTGTGATTTGCACAACACAACCAGGAAAATACACGTTCATTGGTATGATTTGCACAACACAACCAGGAAAATACAGGTTCTTTGGTATGATTTGCACAACAAAACCAGGAAAATACAGTTCATTGGTGTGATTTGCACAACACAACCAGGAAAATACACGTTCATTGGTATGATTTGCACAACACAAGCAGGAAAATACAGGTTCATTGTATGATTTGCACATCACAACCAGGAAAATAGTTCATTGGTATGATTTGCACAACACAACCAGGAAAATAGTTCATTGGTATGATTTGCACAACACAACCAGGAAAATACAGGTTCATTGGTATGATTTGCACAACACAAGCAGGAAAATACAGGTTCATTGTATGATTTGCACATCACAACCAGGAAAATAGTTCATTGGTATGATTTGCACAACACAACCAGGAAAATACAGGTTCATTGTATGATTTGCACATCACAACCAGGAAAATAGTTCATTGGTATGATTTGCACAACACAACCAGGAAAATACAGGTTCTTTGGTATGATTTGCACAACACAACCAGGAAAATAGTTCATTGGTATGATTTGCACAACACAACCAGGAAAATACAGGTTCATTGGTATGATTTGCACAACACAACCAGGAAAATACAGGTTCATTGGTACGATTTGTACAAATACAGGTTCATTGTATGATTTGCACAACACAACCAGGAAAATACAGGTTCATTGGTACGATTTGTACAAATACAGGTTCACTGTATGATTTGCACAACACAACCAGGAAAATATTTCATTGGTATGATTTGCACAACACAATCAGGAAAATACAGGTTCATTGTATGATTTGCACAACACAACCAGGAAAATACAGGTTCATTGTATGATTTGCACAACACAACCAGGAAAATACAGGTTCATTGTATGATTTGCACAACACAACCAGGAAAATACAGGTTCTTTGGTATGATTTGCACAACACAAGCAGGAAAATACAGTTCATTGGTATGATTTGCACAACCAGGAAAATACAGGTTCATTGGTATGATTTGCACAACACAACCAGGAAAACCTTATCCAATGGTTTATCTATTTTCCTAATATTTTCAGAACCTTTCCAATCAAGTCAAAGTTGAAAAAGCAGGACTCTATCACCTTACAATCAGACAAATAAGTCATTAATTTGAAGACTGGTTTGTACCTTCACATCCTGTCAAAACCATTTGGACATATTTGCCATAATTCAGAATAGCATCACAAACTGTCTCTAAAAAGTTCCAGAGTTCAAATGATCTTAAACCTATTCTCTTTATTATTGCTAAATAGACAATGTATAGCTGACAAAACTTGAAATTACAAGTTAAGACAACTGATGTTTTTTGATAATTTAATTAAAATTGTTTACCCTTAGACATACTCGTGTTTAATTTGTTTCTTTATCACTAAAGATAATTTTACTGCTCTAGAAGATTTACCAGCCGTCAGATTGTTTATTCACAATAACATCAAAGTTCTGATGAACATTGGTAATTGCTATGCTTGAAGTTAAAAGATTGAAAACTTAGCTGTAAATACTGAAATTAGGTCTTACCTCTTTTAACAGGTAGGATTGAAGTGACTCTGTTTCATTGAGAAGTGTTACTATACATTTGCCTCGTATATGTGTTGCTGGTAACGTATCTAACTGACGTGATAGGAACAATTCTCTGTGTTTCAGCTGATGTCGTTCTTTCTCAGATAAATCTTGAAAATCTGCTTCCTGTTCCTCTTCCAGTGAAACTGCCAAAATGAAAATATGACATCAGCAAGAACTCTGGTCATAGAGAGAAATCCATTATGTCTTGTTGTGAAACTAACACTATGTTGATCCAAAGAATTTTTCAGCTTCAATGTGGTGATTTATGACTGCAGACATCATTCAGCAAGTAGGACTGCTCTACAAGTTAGAACATAACTTCCAAGTTCCAGAAAAAGTACAACTTCTTACATTTATGTAAGCCAAAGTGATCTCAAAATAGGAAGTACAAGAATACACTGAATCCAGAGATATTGATTGAACTGGGCTAAAAAACCTAGATTGTGAAATTTTGAACAAAATCACATTTTTACCGAGATATCGCACCAATCATAGACCTACGATACAACCCTATTGGTTGGTTTACAAAATGAATAACCTTTGTTGGGCGATATGGCAAAAGGCAAACGGTAAATCAGTTCACATCTCACACTTTTTACCTGACCTTGCATTGATTCACACTGCTTGAGTATGGGTAAAGCTTACTACAGAGGCATTAGTAGCCACTTGGTGGTTTACACTCCATGATCAGAGCTACATGAAAATGTTCCTTCCATTGATAAATATTAAATTAGTCATCTCAAGATTATTTTTGTACTTGTAGTAAAAATAAAATGCCTGAAGATGTTGAGGATAATTCCAATATTTTCGAAATTTACTGCATTTTTCACAGGCCATACAAAACACTGAATAGGGTACTGATAAAGGAAAATTATTTGATTAACAGCATATCACTTCACACCTCATAAAATTTTAGGGAAGAAATATAATTTTCAGACAAGCTGTGACAGAAAGATCATCAGTTCAGATTTATAAACGTACACTTTAGAGAGATATCTACGAATTCACATATTTCAAGAAACATTTCCAACTCCTCTGTCATTCCATGCAACAAACTAAAATTTCAAACCAAAAAGAAGACTTGCACGACTACCAATATTTCATGTAAGATCATACAGAAAACGTTAACACAATATTTTAATAACTTTTTTTACGTTTCAGGATGGGGATCACTGATCGCTCCACCATACAATCTGGCCATTTATTGATGATTTGCACAACAGAAGACAGTGAAATACAATCTCATCAGTCTAAAATTGTCCAAATCATCAGCATCGATTGAAAAATTCCACAGAAACAGCAAAGAGCTGCTGCGTAACTATCGACCAATCAGGTTACAGCGAAGCCTCAAACTCATTACATATGCAACGACATCGTCCAATCAAAAAAGTTTCCAGGAGGGAGTCTTTATGTTCCAAATAATGGTCAAAATTTTAGACAATTCCAACTAGATTTTGCTCTGCATCACGATACAGAATTTGTCAGTTTGACAATAATTCCCAATCACAAAAATGAAAATTTCTGACAGACTATTCAGAAAGGCGACTTACTTTGATGTTTGTCTGCAAGCTGGATGAGTGAACTTGATATATCTCGACGTCTATAAAAACACACCACCTTTGCTTCAACATTACCATTTGGTGTCTGCAATCAATCGATAAGTCTAAGTAAGGAAACTATTTTTTCATTTTGTATGGCCATTCCCAGTATTAGGTCTGGCAAACCGAGAAATATATAGTGTATCAATGGTATTGACTTAAAATATCATATTGGATGCTGAAGACATGATAAGGGAAATGAGAAAGTACCTTATTTAGTTCTTCAATTCTTCGTATGAGATATGGCTGGGAGGACGATGTCTCAAAATATACGTAATCTGTAGAAGGAATATGAGAAATTGACACAAAAAAATGTGAGGCCATTGTTCATGTTGTTTAGACGGTGGTCACTAGATATCAATCCGCGCAAGCAAAAACATAGTCCACAAAGACGCAAATGTCGCATGTTTGGTCAAATTAGCCATATATCCGCCACAAAATACTAATTGTCTAATGTACTTGGTGACATAGATAGGGTACTTTAGAAGTACAGACCATTGCGGCGGCGAAGAATCGGCGACTATGATGATGCCGCTTTTCGCCCTACGCACTGTGTCACACTTGTCCACCATTTTCTCACAACTCGCCTCACAGCCACCAAATGTCGGCAAGTGATCCGATCGTTGGAAGTAAGGATAAGTAGGGTAAAATGATCAATCTAATTGACGTCTTTACTTCCCCTCTGTGTATATTTTGGTGGCGGGCAATATACATAATTAACAGTTGATTCTTGAGTCTTACGATCAAAGCGTGGGTCAACTAACCAACTAACCACCACCACCCGGCATCATATCCTATGAGCCAACCCCTACTTTTACAATAGGTACGCTGACTCGCGCTCACTCACCTCCAACTCGATACATATTCGCCGCCATTCTGGATAATTCTCCTTAAATGTACTTCCCGAGTGACAAAGTTGGTGTCCCGGAGGGGGTAAAATTGAAATATTCCCACCTGCGATCGGTGAACGGGAATTAGGAGGGGACAGAGATCACAAAGAGCTCACCATTCCCGTGCCCGTTTTCTTCCTTTCTCCCGATGACGTCACGTGTCCTTCGGAAATCTTCGTCGCTGGGGGCCCAAAACATAACTACATTATATTTATCAAAGTTCAGATATTTGGACCTAATATTACCCTTCGTCTTCTATCAACGGACTAAACTTAAAACAAAAATTCAAACATTTAAGAAATCTTTGGGAGAAAATACACTCTGATGATCGGCTCCATCACCGATCGATAAAGTTCGGACGTTTCCGGATCATGTTCGGCTCTACCGGTTGCCATGGGTAACCGGTTTAAGGGAAGCAGATTTGCCAACATCCAAGCCGGGGGGATGATGGTCACGTGACCAGAGTCAATGATACGCAGCAAATAAAGACGGTGACACTCAAATGGTAGAATCATTTGGTACGTGGAAATGCAAAAAAAAACTTAGTTGCAGTTGCTTCAGCATATGCTGAACCCTAGGCCACTGTCGTGCACGAGCTCTGACTTGCTGGAAAGATCGACCAATATTTGTAAACTGTGTCATGTTCCCGTCACGTTCTCAACATGAATGTACTAGCCACAATGTCTCTTCGACGATATTTTCTTTGAGGCAAATTTTAACTCCGAGTCGTCAGTCAATACTAATTTCAGACACTAGAGACATGACATTGCCAAAAATTTATACCTGTGTTCAAGAGTATGGAGCAGAGAAGGCCCTATCAGCACATTGGTTTGCCCCTTAAAATGCAAGAGGACAGCATAACAAATAAATTATCTGGCAGCTTGCCAACACCCATTTTGAGGTGGAGTTTGTTTATTGGTTGATACCACAGTTTCGGTACTCTCATAGTAACCAAAATTATTGTTCTTCCAGGCGATGAACTTCCTTCTTGCAGTCGATCTTTTGCAATATTATTTCCATGATGGAGATCTACAACGTGTAGGCCTACTCTAAGAAAATCGACATATTCAATTTTTCCAAAGAATAGAACTTTTATGCCAATATCTCCATCAAGAGCAAAAGTCTTATTTGTGTCTCATTCACATCACAATAGGCTTATATCGTACTGCATGGCTGGCAATCATATAATGAGTTCACAGTCTGCTAGTCCTGCTTAGCAGATCTTACGCTTATTACTTTTTCAGTGCCCTATAGAGTACAGCATGGTATTATTTCTTACAGCTGTCTTCAAAGTTTACAAAGTTTATTCCATAGCGATACTTTATATGTCTATGTTATTGACTGTATTGACTATACCGAGTAACTAGAGACCTGAACTGCAAATACTGACTATGATTCGTGTGAGGGTCTGCTTCAATACATCTACTTGCTCTTATAGTGTTCACATGACAACAACCGTCAATACCATAGACCTTTCATATTCATGTAGGTTGTCTTCACTACTTTTACATTCTTTTGAGTACAGCTGATATGAATATACGAGCATATATTTTACAAACTTGTTTGTCGTGCTGCAAATATGAGTACCAGCTTGTTTATCTACTCTCTCTTAGGCGCCTGTCATTGTAATTGTGTAGGCCAATATAATCTAGATATAAGATGTTCAAACGGTAGTCAGTGTGTCATGCGTCGAAAATGCGAACGAATATTACTACAAAAATAGTCTCAGAGTAAGTGAAAATGACAGGGAAGCGTTGACTTTGGAAACTTGAAAGCTAAGAAAATCGAGGTGAAGAGCAAGATTATTGTTGTTTTCAATAAAGTTTCGTTCAGTCAACCAGTCTAACATTTATATCAGGCACTGCCCTTCCCAGACAAGATGCCATATTTGGCGCAGAACCTAGATACCCCAATGACGTCATGTCTCTCATGACAACGCCCAAGTGATGAGACTCGCAAATCGAGATTGTCCGATCAGTAACACACATTTTGATAAGGATGGAATCCACTACAAATGATGATTGCGTATAATAATGAGACACTGTTTTTGTGCAAATAGTAATATTGATGTTGCAACAGTGATAAACATCTTGACATGACGTCCTCTGGCATTAAAGACCCAAAATAAACAAGTAAACAAAATCATAAACAACCCGAAATATCATGAATCGTAAATATATGTTCAGAATTGTCATCCTTTCATCACTCCTAGAGTTTTTTATCGACAATTTTGAAATTATACTTAATTCGGAAAAAATAGAGAAGTAAATGTTACGGCGCGATGAAGCCTACTTCGATAACAATGTGCGTGGCTGCTTATTTATTCATTCTGATCTTCTGTGTTCACGTGATTGGCGCGTGAGAACCGCCACACACTTCATACGCCACCGCCAGAAGGTGGCCACATCAAATGAATTTTCCGTTTTATTTTCGATTCTCAAATCCGCTTGACGGGTCGTGCTGACAGTCATGTATCTGCGCATGCGCACACCCTGGCCCGGCTACACCTTCCAGTGAACATGTAGTGCATATGTGAACTCTACTGATGGATCAATATAACACGTGATGGTACAGGTTATTCGTAATAGTGAAGATGTTAACGCTACCGTGTAGAATATACCGCTACGGAAACTTTTTGATGGGCATCGGACTGACACCAAATAGTACATACGCACGGGCTTATTGTCACCTTGTCATGTGGTACGGTGTGAGTTAAACTGATTAACAGTGCAATTGACATGGAAACGACAAGGATGATGACCGTTCTTTCAAATATGAAGCCCTGCGACTTTAGAACTTTCTTTCACTGGCTTGGACTCTGAACTTCTGTTCAAACAGCTGCAACATCTATAATATCATAGTAAAAATTCGTATCTATTTGTGACACTTTATGACTTATCAAGAAGCAATGGAGCAGTCTTTGTGTAGTTCAACATTAATGAAGACTGATTTAACCTTTCCCCCGTAAAAAGCGAGTGTTCCTGACATGTGTTGGATTAGTTAAATACGATACGATGCCGTCCATCGAACATTACTTTCAAAACCGTTCCAATTTCGCGTAAACGATGCAATTTTATCATGGAAGCAAACAGCCGACTTGAGATGGAACCATGTAGTTATCTTTCTATATATTCTAACGTATTTGACCAAACGTAAAAAATGTTGGGCAAAATATTAACCGCTTGTAACTCCTCTCCTCTCCCGCTACGATTTGACAATCCTCCACCGTTACCGTAAGGTTTTCCCCTAACTCTCAATACTCTCCACTTTCCCTCTCAAAGCCAAAATATCCCACTACCTTCTCCCAAGTACGTGTGGCAATGAGTTCAGTGCTTTGGTTTTTCGTTAAAATTTACCTCTGCTCTCTGAAAGTTTCTTCGCTTATATGTTTCGATGACAAACGACCTATACAGTGTGGGTACCAGTGTGCGAAATAACGTCGGTCCGACGGTCCGAGACCGACAGATTTCTCGTCGGGTCGAAAGTTTGTAGCAACATGTCGGTCCTTATGACCGACTGGAATTTGGAATCGATGATGAAAATTTCTCCGTCAAGACCTGTAACAGATCCAGATATGACTAACTTTGAATCATATTGATTCAGACTTAGGGATGGACCATTAGACTTTGGGAGGGGGGTGGTCACAATGAAATTGTGAAAATTTTTTTTTTACTATTGTAAATTTCTGAAATTTTTTTTTTCCAATTGAGATTAGCTGTGCAATTTTTTTTTTCAGAGTAAATTTTCAGATTTATAATTTTTTTTTAGTTCGTCGCTGTCTGAAGATAAAGAGGGCAAAGATGTGGTGCCAAGCACCACAAGCGGCCACGCAAGCGGTCACGGGGGGGGGGGGAGGTCAGGAGTGGGGTGTCCCCCTGCTGCTGTTGGAGCTTTTGAAAAATAGAGATTACAATGGTGTTATTTGGTGGCACTTGGGGAGTATTTTTGAGGGGGGAGGTCAGGAGGGGGTGTCCCCCTCCTGCCGTTGGAGCTTTTGAAAAATAGAGATTAAAATGGTGTTATTTGGTGGCACTTGGGGAGTATTTTTGCGGGGGGAGGTCAGGAGGGGGTGTCCCCCTCCTGCCGTTGGAGCTTTTGAAAAATAGAAATTAAAATGGTGTTATTTGGTGGCACTTGGGGAGTATTTTGAAGGGGGAGGTCAGGAGGGGGTGTCCCCCTCCTGCCGTTGGAGCTTTTGAAAAATAGAGATTAAAATGGTGTTATTTGGTGGCACTTGGGAGTATTTTTGCGGGGGGAGGTCAGGAGGGGGTGTCCCCCTCCTGCCGTTGGAGCTTTTGAAAAATAGAAATTAAAATGGTGTTATTTGGTGGCACTTGGGGAGTATTTTTGCGGGGGGAGGTCAGGAGGGGGGTGTCCCCCCTCCTGCTGTTGGAGCTTTTGAAAATAGAGATAAAAATGGTGTTATTTGGTGGCACTTTGGGAGCTTTTTTTTCGGATTACACATCTTCCTCTGAAACATGGTCTTCTTGCTCCTCAGTAGCTTCCTATAGTTTTTGAAAATTGACTATTTTGGTTTCCTGGCTTCCCTTCTACTGCATGGTGAAATGGCTACATGCACCCCACCAAACATCATGCATATCTCATGATTCACAATTGATTTTGACAAGCTGAGAAGCTAAAATAAGCTAAATAATATAGTTAAATTTGCATATTTGTGTTTTTTAGAGCAATTGTTGCCCTTTTTTGATCAAAACATCTATTTCTCTGTAGCAGCATGTCCAAATTGATTGGATGTGTATAGATGTGTTGAAATTTCAATATTTGTCTTTTTAGGGCAATTTATGCCATTCATGGTCAAAAAATCTGTATTCTCTGAAAGGGCTTGTCCAATTTCTTTGAAATTTGCTACACAAAAACGATTATTCATTCAGATTTATTCAGTATTTGCTATCGAGAAACTTTCAAAGTTCAACCCCTTTTGTGTGTTTTTGTGTTGGGATTTGTTGGATAGATGGCATTCTACGTAGTGTATTGTTGAATGTTAAAACATGTGTTGCTGTTGTTTTTTGAGGCTGTTTTTTGAGAAAAAAGAATTGAAAATACCTTTTTAAAGCAAAATAATACATAATGACTTGATATGTTGTTTTATCATTATTGACGTGTTTCTACTTGTTCACCCATTCTTGCATTCATCATTGCAATAAAATGCTGTGAAAAAAATGAAACTGATGTGGCCTGCATCTGTTTACCTTGATCTTAAAAGGCAAATACAACTTTCTGTCTTGACAACCATACATAGTTTTCAATGTTTTACCTAGTGTACCTGCTTGGTTTGTACGCAGGAAACAAGTAGAAAACAGGTTCTATAATTTCATAATTTTCAAGTGATCAGAATACAAAAGTCCTGAAAAGATAAGATAATCACAACTTCCAGTATAAGTGATACAGTCACTCTAAATGTATAAATTAAAATTAAAAATGTGCCGGAGGATGTACTAAAAAATACAGAAAGTTGCTTTCTGTCGGTAAAATCTAAAAAAAATTCAAATTTTAAAGACTTTTGCAGATTTTTTTTACGCCTTTGTCTTCTTATTTATTTTTTTTTTATTTGCGGACTAGTTTGAAGATTTTTTTTTTCCTAACTTTCTGCTCTGAAAATTTTTTTTTTCTGTTTTTGACCACCCCCCCTCCCAAGATCTAATGGTCCGTCCCTTAAATGTCATGCACCTATCAATGTTTTCCACCGTGGGAGTGCGGGGCAACAGGGGATATTGATCGCACTTCGTGTCCTGGTAGACGCGTTCAAAACATAAACGGTTCATAGAAGAGTTTGAGACAAAAACCTCTTACGAGTACAGTGCTGTTGCCTAAACATATTTGGTTTTGAACATGGAGGTATTTTTTACCTCCATGGTTTTGAACTACGCCCAATACAAGGATAAGATGTTACACGACAGCCCAATAGTGCTACCTGCAGTCGACAGTCAAGTTCACGTTTCGCTACGTTTGTTTCTGGACCACTATACATCTTGCTTGCTCTTTGGTCTTCAACCAAAGTTCACAAAACCGACTCTTAGCACTATATATATCGACGTGATAACAAGTGTACATTTTATAAAACATAGCGGCCTTATCATAACAGTTTTGTCGAGTTGCACGATCCGTCGTGTATACTCTCAGAAGCCGAGAGTAGGGCTTCAAATGGTTTCCATGTATACCGTTTTACGACAGGCATGCAAAACTCACCGTCATCTGGGCTGTACGCCTAAATATCGCAAAAAATTACGTCTTTTAAGATTTTACGGTATCATTAACTGATCGTGTCGCGATCATTTCCAGCAGTATAGAGTGTCTGTCAAACTTTTCAGAATCATTTTAAAAGGCGATGAGACCCAGCAATCGCTCAGTCAAAACTTTTCAATCAGAAAATATGCATTCATTTCCGCGAGTGGCGACGTGTGCCATTCATGTTGTCTGCAATTTCTATAATCGAGAAAAAAGTTACGATACTTGTCCTTTTAATTAAAAGTATAACTTCACCTGTTTCTTCATGAATGCAACAAAGGCCACATATAAGCAAATTTATTTTTTGAAAAATTTATTTTTTGAAAGTAAGCCATACGTCATATCAAATACCGAGTATTTTCTTCCTTCTGCTTTACAATTAAAAAAGACGTAGTGATCAATGTTTGCATAAAAAAAATTATTCACACACTCCCCTTATACTCATGACCGTTTTCAGGGTACTAAGGTATTCACTCACTTTTCTACCACTCACGATTTTCAGCTCGCCAACCATATTCAAATCACAATATCACATGCCCTGGTGTAGTGTACAATTTTACACAGCCATTTAGAGAACATCATCTCCCATAGACTGTCATGAGAGACAAACTGTCTCACTTTGTTAAATCACCCACACGTAGTCAGTGCATGAGCCTGTATTCGCCGGCCCCTGGGTGTTTGACATCATATTATGGTCCGAATGTGGGGGATTTGACATGGCTAGAAATAAAAAAGTCAAATTCTCTTGTTAGTCCCATAGCCCCCCCCCCCCCCCCCCCGTGGTGGAAAACATTGATAAATGTGTGCGCATGGCAGTGAGGAAGATGAGGGCTGTGATCTTTTTCAGATTCCATATCATGTAGCTGAATGATGCATTCACTTACACTATTCTGCAATCTATGTGAACAATAGTCATTTTGTATTGAAAAAAGGATATGAAAATTAAATATTACAACATTCAAAGCATAGTATTAGTCGAGAGAGTGTTTACTTATGATGGTCGTTAACAACTGCATTTATTGAGGACCGGCAGTTTTCTGTAAGGACCTGAAGCTTTGGCTGGTGCAGGCCCTTATGACCTGAAGCTATTTTCTCTTAATTTCGCACACTGGTGGGTACCAAATATTTTCAATGGACCCATGTCTAATGATCATAATCTTTGTTGTAAGCATTCTCATTCGAAAAATATTAGCTTTTATTTAATGTGTACGAAGGTAGACCATTGGCCACTTATCTAACGGAGTGTGCATACATACGCTTACTTTACGCGTGCAGGGTAGACCCTAATGAATGTAGGTAACATGCTCCGTGTACATCGTGACAATTTTGCGCAAGCTAGTATAAAACGCAAATGTATACATAAACACACTCCTTCATACAATTATTTACAGCGCAAAAATTTTACCCACAGTACTCTGTTCGTAGGGAGAGTGTTGCAGAAGAACGACATCTCCAAACTCACTAGTTTATCGATATGTTACGTCGATCGATAATCATATAAGTTTTCTTCTTGTTGGGGTTACTTTCACGACACAAAGTCGGGATCTTGTGTTTCTAGATTTTCCTTTTCGACAAGGATATTACCCATCATTAACGCTCAAGCGCTTTCAAGGCATCACGTGTGCTAACTTTGTCGGGTAAAGCATAATGCATGGAGGGATATTCGTCATTTATTTGAGATTTGAGTTTCCTTCCTCATTTCGGAGGGGTTCGTTTATTTTAAACTAACTGCGATTATCGAATTGCGTCATCGCAGGCGTCTTGTTCTAGTTTGAGATAAGTAAGTATATTAAGTGATGTTTTACGTGCTTTAGCCACTTAATTTGTTTCGTATTCTTCTTTTCAAATATGATACGTGTCAGTCTGTCCTACATCCATAATTCCACGAACTCAACCATGAAAAGTAAATACCTCATCGTGACATACGTACTCACATTTTCACTGTAATAAAGTTGTATACATCTTTAGAGAACTTAATGAGCGTAGCCTTCATAAAGTTCTGAAGTATGGTAATTTGGATCGTTGACATTGTGAAAATTGCAATTTTGAGAAAACCAAGTCGAAAACGGGTAAACATCGTTTTCGATCTGGCAGAGTTATAGGCAAGGGTCTGAGAGACGACGGATCATGAAGGTGTGGAAATTTTTCATGACAATAGATATATTGGTGGTATCAAACATGCTTACTTCGAGCAACTCAGATATAAACAGTGCACTGCGCACATATGAAAACATCTGGTCATTGTTGTTACATGAAAGTAGTTATAATGCCATCTATACGGATTGATATGTTGGTTGTACTTAGACATTTTTAAAACTTAAAATTCTTCATAGTTTCTTCATATGCTACCATGTAGCTGTGGAAACGTAGCTATCTGTTGCGGGGTAGCGTGCCGTGGCGGGGTTGACCTTTTGATGACTCGCATAGATACACCCGCCACAGATAGCTGCGTTTCCACAGCTAGCTACCTTGTATAGTGAATCAAAATTTCGGTGAAATTCCAAAATCCAATTTCTTGCACACACATCCATCTCTAACCACCCTAGTATAATAAAGTACATTTATATGAATACATAAATACATAAGGAATTTAAATTTCTTATTCGAACCGCAGCGGTGCGGTTAACGAATTTCTTATTCGCACCGCAGCGGTGCGAATAAGAAATCTAAATTTTTTATTCGCACTGCGGCGTGAGTCTACATGTAGCTATAGCCTTGATGTACCAAAGCCTGAAAGAGAGACAGAGAGCGAGAGAGAGAGAGAGAGAGAGAGTAACAAACAAGGGTGGAGTTGAAAAAATTCTTAGCCGCGGAAGCGAACGTGTTCCGTCTCTGCCAAGACCATATAATACGTGGCTCATGGACTAATAGTTAGGCTGTATTGAATTTTGCAGCGCATGTGTATAGTTAGGCTGTATTGAAGTTTGCAGCGCGTGTGTATAGTTAGGCAGTATTGAAGCGGCAGCGCATACTTTTTTTCTTGCAAATACTATCACAACAACAACAACAACAACAATAATAATAATAATAATAATAATAATAATAATAACAACAACAACAAATTTACTGAGTCTAAATATATTTTTATTTTCTTCATTTTTTTAAATATTTACATGTAATCACCATCATCATCATCATCATCGTCATCGGAGATCGAGGCGCCTGTGGTCAGAGTGCTTTCAGTTCATGAATGTGCATTGGTTATATCATAGACCCTCGAGAGTCTATGGTTATATCATGGTTATATCATGGTTATATAGACGAAAGATCATCGAAGCTGGGGATGCAAGCGGCACGACTACTGGACACACGTTTTGTCAGCGACTGTAAAAGCACATCTTTGCTTGCCAAGGGTCTCTGCAGCTGGATGCTTCCCGAAAACAGTAAACGGAACCGTGCGAGCGGACGATGGTGAAAGCAAGAAGGATCTCGCTTTTGATTTTATGGTTTTTTCACAGTCCTTTTGGAGGAGGGACTGTTGTTTTGCCTATGGAGGTCTACCACTGCACTGCCTTGTCTCATCTGGTACCTCCGTGGTCAATTCGTAACAAAACTCCAGCTAATTCATTCGCTGCGTTATTCAAGATCGAATGAAATTGCTACTGAAGATGACTCTTACAATAACCAGCTAGCGTAAAAATATTAAATAAAGGCGCAGAAAGCTTGCTGTTTGTCTGAGATCCAAGCTGTCACAGTCAAGCTGTGAAGCGTTAAGCTTTGTTTCGAACCCAAGCTGTTGATTACAACGTGTTGGGGACACTCGAGCAATCGCGTTGACGCTCTGTTGTGATCATTTCTGCTCGCGCGTTGTAGCATGTGTAGCGTCACAAGGAACATGTTTTATGTAAATGTAGCGTCATGTGTTTGCAGGCAATAAATCAACTTGTAAAAACATACTCCTTTTTGTTCAAGTGGACATGTTGTAATTTTTTCATCTTCATGTAGGTCGAGTTACGAATTGCCAAAAAATGCGGACAGAACAAGGTACTTGCACACTCATGACGTGCAGGACTGGTTTTATTTGACTTCCACAGTGATGTGTAATACTAGATCTGAGTCTTTGGCATTTCTTTACAATTGTATAAGTATGTTGCGGACAGAGCTAGTCTCGTTCTCCGCAATCTGATTAAAATCAGATGTAGATTGCGGCGACGTCTATCAGATTGCGTTCTTCGCTAACACATGGTAGGTAGCCCTATGAGTAGAAAAGAAATGTATTAAGGATACATGTACAGTGCTGTCCCCGTTATATTTTTGAGATACATCATGTAGAAATACATCACAGCCTTGGATTTTATCCAGCTCACACGGCTTCGTGACAAATTTCAGCCTTTATAATAAACGTAACTGTAAACTTAGTTTTTTAAAGGCTAAAAATTGTCACGAAGCCATGCAAGCTGGATAAAATGCAAGGGTGTGATTTATTTCTACATGATGTATCTCACAAACATAACGAGAACAGCAGTGAAGCATCGTCATTTTTTCAGTGTAGATTTGCAAAACATCCTTTACAATTAATCTCAGGTTTATGAAGAAATAAGAGGGTTGCTAGCCAGGCAGTGAAGATGTACAGTGATAATTTATCAAAAGTATGCAGAGTCAGCATTTCTGTCTAAGTTCTTATTTTACTATGCGCCTCAAAATTGAAAGATTTAAACTTGTTTTCAAACTTTCCGCGAGGAAACTTTAAGATGTTCCTTTTCGAAGTCAATATAAATTCAGTGGTCATGGTGCAAATTCTAGAGATTGAGAACAAAATCATCGAATATTTACCGACATAATGGCCGCCATCCCTTTGTTAACTCTTGGGGAAAACGAAACGTTCTATTTTGATTTTGGCAAAAATGAGAGAGTAAAATCTTTACAAACTTAGCTATAGATGAGAGCCAAAAATAATTTTGGTCAATTTATCTTTGACGCTTGAAAAGTGACAAAACTTCCTGAATGCATTTTTCGAAAACGGCTTCTTTAACTAAAACCTCAGACTTGGTTCAAGTCGGTGGATTTTTAAAAGAGAGAATCATTTGCACGGTTTCTCTTGTGTCTCTATTATATCATACAATTTATTATACTAGTTTTAAAAACACTCAATCTGTGACGAACATTCCAATACTCGAACTTAATTTTGATTTATCGTTATAACCAAACACGTGGCATACGCATTGATTCTGGAAAAGGGTACCCGAAGGTTTACCCACAGTCCCTTTATAGAGGAACTGTGGTTTACCCGTAGACTACGTTGAACGTTCAGTGAGATTTGAGTCAAATGAGAACAACTTTACCACAGGATGAACACATTTGTATAGAAAGCTCAGCTCGGAAATGTTCCTACGATTGTATCAATGAGGCAATTTGAAAAGTTTGCGTAATTCTGTGTATCCTGAAGAACAAAATAAAGTTTAAATAATCTCCAACAATGTAGCCGACAATCTTGTCAAGGTTTTCTGAGACAAAATTTTATTCTAAATAATATAATTTTAGTATCGATGATAAAATCAACACACACGTACACATGCGATGTACATTATCATCGACCGTGAAGTTGCGTGGCCAACCCAGGCTACGCCAACTGAAAACAGATGCTAAGGGAATCGTCATTATTTACGTTCGGGAGTGGGACGAATTAAGAAACGTCACTAAAAAAATCGAAAGTAAAGTTTTACATCAATTTGATTGAGTTCATCTTCACCCGTGGGTACTAGCAGTTTATGTTCAACGTCTTTAGATATCATCATATCTGTTTTAAAATAGTTGAATTCAAACTTTTAGTTCAGTTCTACTTCAACATTTTCAATGCAAATACATCATCATGTTTCAGCTACATGCATCAAAGGGACTGTGATCAAATGTATGCAACTGAGCCAAATTCTAATAAAATTGGTGTTGAAATAGCCGTGTGCCATAATGTTCAGAATGGCATACTCTTGGCCTACAGTATAGGCTACTTTACAGCTGTAGCTTTTCTCCATAGAGAATTGCAAAGCATAGCTCTTGTACCTTGTACACTGCAGGTTGTGATCATTATTATGTTTTCAATGGTGAAAATCACAACAAATATCAATGGATCGTGATGATCATGAAATTACTGTGTTTCTATGACGTCAAAACTGGTATAACAAGCATTGCTATTCAAGGTAAAATATTACCAAGTCCGGGGACATTAATTATTTACACAGGTGATGCCACGAACGATCGCAACCATTGCCACTTGCGTGCCCTGTAAACACCCACGAAAACTCAGCGTTAACTCTGATCCCTGACCTTTTCGAGCCGGGGTTCCAGTATAGTGTTGTTGGTATCCTTCAATCCCATGTTTCGTCGATTAAAAAAAAAACAGCTGGAAAATCATGCTATGAATCGATGAAATGACGATGCGACCAGTAGGTAGTGAAAAGTTTGACTCGCAATGACCATGAACGTTGTGGTATGTGCGTGCAGTGACCTTGGGAAACATCAAAATGTCAATGCCAGAGAACGAATGAAAACACAAAGAGATCGAGTTTGCATGTTTTGCAGGTGTCTGACAATGGGGAGCAATTACGTTGATGTCAGCTATTTTTAACCACGGTCCCTCCTGCGTTAACACATTTCACCAATTATCACCAGATTGCCTCCTCATTCTCCGAATTCATGCTGCATAGCGTTGTTTCACCAGTTCGTTGCGTTGCTAATTATTGACAGAAAAGAACGCGTACTTCTTCATTCATCACTATTTGTTCGTCGACAAAGGCGTTTTGTAATGAGACTTGTTGAAACTGAAGTGAGAATGTAGGAGATACCGCGATCAAGAATTGGTCCTAACTAAATCATGAAGGTATATGGGTATCGTGGGTCCACAGG
Source organism: Ptychodera flava (assembly GCF_041260155.1). Lineage (NCBI taxonomy): Eukaryota > Metazoa > Hemichordata > Enteropneusta > Ptychoderidae > Ptychodera > Ptychodera flava. Next base: position 343,306 of record NC_091938.1, read on the forward strand.
CACTCTGTTGTGTGGGTAGTTTGTAAAAGTGTAGTTTATGCTACGTTCCGACTAGACTTGGTTCAAGTCGGTGAATTTTTAAAAATAAGATCATTTATAATAATTTTTCTTGTGTCTCTCCTATTTCGTACAAACCTATTTGGAATTTGGTAGCGCAGGCCAGGTTTTCACAGAGATTGAATGCGTTACCTTTGAGTCTGCGCAGTATAGTGAGTTAGTTTCTGCCGGTGTGATTCCGGGTGAAACTCCCCTGTATAGCGGTTCACCCGACTCATCGCGTCCACTCCACTCACGCGCGCGTTTCACATGAAAGCAAAATACAAATCATTGCGTTCACTCCACTCAAACATTCACAAATCACAGACTTGAACCAAGTCTACGTTCCGACGTTCTGTTCCGTAGCCTTATCACCTACGAAGAGAACGTCGGAACTTAGCAGAAACTACACTTTTACAAACTACCCACTCAACAGAACGCCTGTGCGCGTGTCCATGCTCCGTCGGTAAACTATTAAGGGGCCGTGGATAATTGAAACACGCGCACGGTGAAAGGAACTGAGTGCGTTTAGATTCAAACACTAGTCTTTCTTTTACCTACATGCTAACGGAGTTTTTATCTACGATGTAACGCGTGGTTGACAACGTGCTATTGATAATATTCGCACTGAGTTCCCCATGAGTTTGAATCCGGATAAAACAAAATATGACATTTTTCATCACAACAGAGGCTACAACGAACAAGTCTCACTTTGGAACCACTGAAGTCGATATAACTCTTTATAAAGTACTCTCTAAAGCATTACAAATTAAACTAATGCACAATTTCGCGTCTGAATGATGGCAATTCAGTCATCTTCCAATTGATTCACAGGAGCTTTTTGATGCTATATTTCGAATAATACAATGCTACCGATCTGAGTTTTGGAGGGGACCGAAACTCCTTAATTGTCCGGGCCGAAGAGTCTTCCGAGTTCAAGCTAGACACGACAAGTGAAGCTGTTCTCGGGGAATTTTGCTGGTGTATTTTCACTAATTAAAGCGTGGTATTAGGCTTATAGGGGTGACCACTGCCCTGGACAAATTTCCAAGGTTAGTTTGGGTAAGACAGGATCGATAATAATGGATCCATGTTTAGGTGAAGTCCAGTTAAATCTTAGGGGTTATGTTTGTGTTTGTACATTATAGACAGCACCCTAGGCCAAGCATTTACTTTCATCACAAGAAGGATTGGGTCTGGTGTTCCTCAATATGCCAGAACTCATATGGTACTTCGTGATATTGATGCTGTTGTTGGTCATACTTGCGTAACCATCAAGAAAGCCCATTTTGCACTTGTTGTGTTTAGTTCGTATTTGGGTCTCACAGAATACGTTGTGGAAAAATCTTTCTCAACAAGAGTTGCAGATATTTTAAAATGTAGAATGGAGTTGTTGCATCAAAAGCGAAACTACTTAGACGTAGTACTACAAATGTACAATATCATGTAAGGGCAGCCAAATGAAAAGTTGTGCAAAAAAACTCTTCGAAGGTAATGTCATTACGGGCGGGTAATTTTGCCGTACGCCTTATGTGGGCTGGAAACAGCGAGCAGTTTTTCCTAGTACTATAGGGCGGGGAAATTTAATTCTACTTCTCAACGGGCAATTTGGTCGAAAGAGCGGTTAGTGCATATTTTATTTTCGGGAGTTTGGCCGGAGGAAAGAATGTACCCAAAAATTGGCGGTGGGAATTTTTTAAATGGGGAGAAGAGGGATTTGAAGAGGGAAATCTACCGAAGGGATTTCCTGGTGGATAGTGGAGAGTGGGAGGGAGAGTCGATTAGGAGGAAGTTTGTTGATGGGAGTTTTTAAACTACAAAGTGTAATTTTGTCATACTTTCATTTTACGGGGTTTTTAGCTAGCTTACGCGAGTGGAGTGCTTGCAGCGCATTTTCTTGATGTGTATTTTCTTCCTTCAAACTGAATGTAATCTACCAGGAAGTTGATGTTTGTAAACCGTGGGCACCATTGATATTATACACAGTGGTACCCAATACCTATCTGTCAAGTGCAAATATACTCATCGAGGCATATAACACTTTTCAGATATTTCGTTCACGACAGAAAAATCAATTTTAGGTAATTTAAGAAACTGTATTAAAACCTGTTTCATTTTGATACAAATAGAAGCAAAAATAAAAAAGCACTCGACATGTTAACCTATGTTATGAATTTCGCCTTCCCACATTGGAGAACAGGCGAATATTTTTAGACTCTCTTTTTCTTTTTAAAATCCTTCACTCAGTTTATAGTGTACCAGATGTTCTTGCACAGATTCATTTTAGCGTTCCTGTTTTTACATTGCGTCGTGCTGTTCTTTTTAGACCAGTGTCAGCACGTACGAATATCTTGAAACACTCATTTCTATCACGATCTCAGACATATTTTAATTCTATCAGTAACAAGCAAAATTGAGATATTTAGTAGTTTTCGTAATGGATTATGTAAGATCCTTTTTTCTGAATATTACTTTTATCTGGATGTATTTCTGTGTATCTTTCACGGTGTTGCTGTTTTTTATTTGAATTCTGTTTGTTTGTTTTCGTTGTAGCTATTATATTTATTGTTTTCGTATTATATTTTTATTTTCAAACGAACCTGTTATTGGGGCAACCTGTTGGTTCGAGATTAAATAAAATAAAATAAATAAAAATAAAAGCTTATAGCTTTCAAACACCCATTACATAAATTTATGTTTCTTTGTAATTAAATTGTAATAGTTTCTGTTAGCTTTGGTCATGGCAGAACCTTTATTGTATTTTATGATCAAGGCCACACTTCGTATAAGCTTACAATCTCTGACAGACGACTGCTGCAAGGGTTGTCGCCTGAGCTTGTACCCGATAACTTGTTAAGACATAGGGTTCCATAATTGATCGTATACATTATGATATCATATACAGACGTACCGGTCAGATATAGCATATACATATTAACACAGACTTTTTGGTCGGATTGGGTAACTTTATTGATTTTGCACATTGCTGTACTCTATACCTTCCTGATTGGTACTTAGAGTTCCAACGCTGAACATCAAAAAGACAACGAAAAACTGCAGGTTCAATTTGGACAGAAATATGTCTGCCCGCGCCTTTCATTACTTATAAATAAATCCGCCAAATATATATCTTGTTGACTCTTCTGCGGCATTCATCCTGCAAGCTTACAGGAGGAGACTGTAAACAGTTGAGCTCTGTAATCTTACCAAAGTTCATTTCGGTTTCAGGACAGAGTGAGGTGGAATTAGGTCAAGAAGCATGAACTGTGCCATACACAGTATACACATATTGACTGGCCATGAGGGCAACAGCATACGTCTGCACCCCTCGGGACTGTGAGTCACCCAAAAAAACAGACTGTTTCCCGAGGCCCAAGGCCGAGGGAAATAGTCCGGTTTTTTTGGTGACTCACAGTCCCGAGGGGTTAAAGACGTATGCTGTTGCCCTAATGGCCAGTCAATATGTGTTTTATAACACACCTCATCCACAGTCATGCATAAGAACGTACCATACACAAAATTTATCGCATTTAGGCCTAATATGTTGGAAAGGTTCGGCAAGAAATTTTTTTCCGACAGAGTCGCAATACCTCTGCAGAACGTCAGTGCACCTTTGATTATCGTTTTCGTCCTTTTCGAGTCCTTGTTGGCAAGCAGAGCATTCAGTTCTTCTTCAGAAAGTAGGATAAACCGAAATATTTCTCGACTATCGTTTCGCTCAGCCGCAGACGACATCTTTGTTTACACTCCAATTGGCGCGTGCGCCAGTGTCGTTTTTGACATCAGCGGGCATCATTTTTCGGAACTGATGCCTTGCATAGCGACAGTTTCGACAAATGATGCTTGATGACGCCGTTTACGTTGATCAGCTCAAAAAGAACGCATCCCACGTGACTATCAATTGACGAATTAGAACACAGACTGCGGATGAGGTGTGTTATAATTAATTTTGTCACCTGGCCGTAGTATGAAGTATCTAATATATCATACCAGCATATTGACGGGGGATATACCACGATCTGATCTGTACACGTGCGAAAATAACAGAGATATATCAGTATGATATATCTCTGTTGGAACTATATCAAAGATTAGATCGAAACCATCCATTTAAGACACCTATATGATCAATTAAATCTTATTACTGCCGATTCATTGAAGTTTGCTTGCGTGTAAAGGTCATCATTGTGACACCAACTCTGAACAGGGGCTCTTTCGAAGTACTGTACTACCTACATAAACGTTGTGCGTGTGCCCTTTTGGTAAGGTAGAACTTGTCGCCTAAGGTTTAGGTTGGTGGCTACATAAAAGCAAAATTGCGGTATGGTCATTTCCTTTTAATTGTACATGTTGTAGGTAACAGTAAGTAGACAAGAAGTGTGATGAGAAAAGAGTGGGTGTTTCTGTTTTACATTTTGAGGTACATATAGTACAAGTTCATCGATTCGTAATCTTCGATTTCATAAGCCCACTTTACTTTAACAATTTTAGCCCTGTACAACGCATGGAGCTGATGAAGAGTCAAGCCGAGACATTTTCTTTCAGAGCAGACATTTACAAATGATATTCTCAGATGTAGAAATAAGAGACAAATAGGTTGTGTACCAAACAATGTATATGCATGGTGATATATTGATCCAAAACACGTGGAGAAAACCGCTGAAACAGCATTTCTTCATCGGTTCTTATGTAAAGAAACCAAAATTTACCGATTTGTCTGGAAACCTGACGGTCACACCCGTTTTTGAATGGGCTGTGAATGTTTCAAGAATAACCTTATGGCAAAGGTAAATGGTATTTTACTGCATAGGTAACACTGCACAACCCATAGCCAGTTCAATCATGTAAATTATCACCTAGCTTTCATTTTGTACATCCCATCGGGTCGTACTCAGGTATGTTAATGCATGGGCATAGGCTTACATACACGTAAATCAGTTTGAACATACTTTTTAATCAGACGTGGTCAAAATTGTGAAAATTGCCAAAAATATGTTTTGCATTTGATTAAGCTGAAATTCATCATAATATATTACCTACGTCAGATCACGTGACCATAATCTATTATTTCCCGCCAAAATTGTATATTGCAAATAACTGAATATTCCAACCGTTAAACATCAAAATATTTAAAATATTATGACCAATTAATGTAAAATGGGATAGGAACTTGTGTTAGAACTAGTGGCAGATGCAAAATATTGAATTTTGAATAATATTTCTTCACAAAAAACAACAAATACAATATTTTTGACATTTTACATGAATATTTTGAATATCAGAAAGAAGTATAGATAGAGTTTCATGAGTGCCATGTATTTTTGGAAGAATATGATAGATGTTGTTTCCAAAAGTGCAGAGAAAATCAAGGAAATTTAACGGGTTACGGTTGGAATATCAAAATTAATAAAGACATAAATTTTGGCTGGAAAATATCAGATTTGGTCACGTGACTCAACTCGTCAAGATTTAGGCAGACATTAATTTTAATGAATTTAATAATTCCAATAATTAGGCCAAATATCAATCAAATCGCGTGGTTTTTAAAGATAACTGATCATTTTCTTACTTTTGGGCTTGATGGGTACAAACACCCATGCATTAACTTACTTGAGAAGGGAGACTGCACAGATAATGAAAGCAGACGTAGGCCTAGTGGTAGGTTTCACAATTGCTACACTATTGCTTGCTGAAAATTATTTCGTCAATTTATTCGATTAAGATCTAAATGAGTCCGCAGATTTGCAGGTAAATTGAATTTTTGATTACATTTTAAATATGTAAAATGGTCACAATAAATCAGGCAAATTAGATTCTCTTCAATTTCTTTTCTATGCTAAGGGACTGGTCAGTTTCTTCGGCCTGGGGGGGGGTGGATTATTTTTTGCCGACGTCAAAAAGTGGCTGACCCCCCCTATTCCAAATTTTGAAAACAGGGTGACCCCCCTATTCCAAATTTCAAAAACAGGGTGACCCCCCGGCGCCGACATAGGTAAAACAAAAGGTGGACATAAATTATATATATATATATATATATATATATATATATATATATATATATATATATATATATATATATATATATATATATTAATTTATATTTTATATTTTACATATATTTATATTTTAAATAGTCATTCTATGTTTTAATGAAATTGTTGACATGTCAGTTGTAAGATAGGAATTTCAAAGTGTCAATCTTAAAGTTTGAATACAGTACATTTTGAATGAGCTGTATTTTGAATGAGCTGTGAATGTATTTCACACTTTCTATGCTTAACCAGATGTCCTGAACTGTTGTACAGAAATGGATGTCAATCATTAATATCAAAGAGGAAAAAGCAGTGAATCAAAAAACTTTGATGGGTGTTAAGACTTGAATGGGTGTTAAGACTTGCCAACCATCCAATTAAACCTCCTGAGGAGCCATAGAGAGCTTTTTTAGCCAAATCTGATGTGTACAGTGTCTGACAGGACCTTCTCTTGTAACATTGAAACCATAAAAGCCCAGCTAATAATGACAAAACTGCCTTTTTTAATTGTTATTTTGTTCATAAAAAAGCATCTTTCTACAGAAAACCTGTGACACAAAGGAAAATAATTGCATCAATGAGAAGGAAAGATATCTTGTCATTTTTCTATCTCTAAAATAAGTCACTGTATCAAATATATAAATATTTGTGCATGTTGCTTTCTCATACTGAATTCTCATGGAGAGAACAGAAAAGTATCAGGAATTTGTCATCCTGGTACACTTTCACTTAGAAAACATCAAGATATCTCTGATTTATTAAAGTATGGCGCCCGAGGGCGCGCCGAAAAATATGAAACATCCTGATATCTCTGATATATATGCCTTGTATATTAAAGTCATGCACCTGAAGGGCATGCTGAAAAATATTGAACATACAGATATCTCTGATGTATGTATGCTTGATATGTTAAAGTTGGGCGTGCTGAAAAATATGACTGATTATTAAAGTTATGCGCCGGAAGGGCGTGCCGAATAACACAACTGAATGATGAAATTTGTGGCTGACACTAGCATTTTAGGCAATGATGAGCCTGTGTCAAAATTCAAAAATACACTGACCACCCGTATTGGGCATTTCAAAAACATGGTGACCCCCCTATCACCAAAGTCAAAAACAGGGTGACCCCCCATGAATCCACCCCCCCGCTGAAGAAACTGACCAGTCCCTAAGCTTAACATCCGTGAAGTAGTGTGCGTTGTAGGTCTTTCACAAATATATATACCCCATCGTCACTTAAGAAATTTGTTGTTGCCGGTAAGATAAGGTTTTGAGTCCACTTTGGACAATTTGACATTTGATTTCGCGCCATTGCTTGTAAACAAATTTTCCAGTGGATTGTTTTGATTTTGACATCGTAAAACTGTCGCTACACATGCTGACGGGTCAAAATAGAACGCCCTCTATGTGGTGCACAGGTACGGTGTGTCGCCAGGTCATGTGATGAATATATGTAGACATGGCGGCTGACAGCATCCTGGCTTCCGCATCAACATCTTGCTGCAACCGAGAGTGAAAGTTCTTCCACGTGGTAGATACATTACCGTTGGCGAGGTGGTACAATATGGCGTCTGTAAAAGTTGCTGTGCGAGTCAGACCTATAAACGAAAGGTATGTTTTAGACCACTGGGAAATATGGACAGAACATGGCTAGACCAGCCACAGCTCACTATGAGAAGTCGCCCGTAGGCTCCAGGGAATCATAAAATAAACAAGAGAGCAACGCCACGCACGCTCAGTCACTGTTCTCGTCGAGTCCCGTGCGCAGATTTCGCGAGAATTTGACGTAAATGTCAAAAATACGACTTTTAATTGTGTATAGTTTTAAAGGTCACTCATCTCGCCAATCACAACGCTCGCTAAAAACTTTACGATCGGCCGTGGAAGCTGCAAATCGTGGCCGTGCGATGAATTTCGATTCATTCCACTGATTGAAGGCACAGGCGATCACAGAAAAATGACCAGAAAACGCTTTTTTGAGCTCGGAGAATATTATCCTGCTGAGGGACACATGCACGTTAGCATGAAACACGGGCTCTTGACTCGGTGCAGGCGGTCCGCTGGCCGTCGCTGATACAATAAAAATCAAGTTTGATTTTTGTTGTATCGTTGACGGCTGGCGGTTCGCCTGTATTGTACTTTGGGTCTAGAGCCTGTGGCATGAACGATCGTGAGTAATTACAGATTATCGAAAAAACACTTTATTTCACCAGTGCATTCGACAAACACCATAAACTGGAATTTAAATAATCGGAAAACTGGTCATGAATAAAAACCGAACTCGATGGTATAATGGGCGAACTCGGCTCTCAAACTTTGCCAAAACGATAGATCATGCAATGCTTGACCCGAAAAAACATTGGAGGTCACGATAAAATCAGCCCTAAATACAGCATAATCTTGAAAATACCCTAAATTTTCGGCCCAAAATTCCAAACTGGACGTTAAAAATTACACTGATTGGGAAAAAGTCGATTGCTTACAGTAGAATCGGTCGATTTTCAAGCGGTTTTCGGCAAAAGAAGCCTCGAAATATGCTCTGGACATTGATGTTTCGACTGCGCATGCGTAGTCAGTTGACCCACGCTATTGCATGTTTTTCCAGGGCAAAGCAAAATCATCTTGCTAACGGTTGTTGCGAGAGGGCGCTGGCGGGATGACGTCAGGATCTATTAACATATTTAATGAGGGTTTTATGTTTCAACAACAGGTTCTCATAGAGCAGCTGGGCCAGACCTACGTTCGTTCATTACAACATAGCGGTACACTATCGTTTCGCGGCATATTGCCAGCTGTACAGCTGTACACAACAGTACGTACACACAAGGCTGTAGGGGAAACATGAAATTTTTCAACACTATTGGTTGGCAGATTTTAAATATGAAGGACGGCTCCGTCGAAATTGCAAGTTCAACGTATGTTTTAGGAAGTGAAAGTCTCCGATATACCCGAATAATATTCTCTCTGTCTATGGGAGTACACGTCTCGTGTACGCGTGTATACGCTGTTGCACCTCAAGCTGAACAAGACATTGACCTGGGACGGGCCTTGTCAATGCTACTGCCAGTGATGGTAAACAAATCTAGCGTATGTCTTGCATTGTTAATATAATGTTAACACGTTGCACACGTTTTTGCAGTTTAATTTTTGTACCAGAGTTGTAGATGAACAAAAAAGAAGTACATGTGCACGTCTAAATAAATAAATAAGTAAATATAAACAGTAGCACAGATAAAATTTTATATAATTTTCAAGGATACTGAAATCAATTTTAATACTAGAACTTGTCAGGTTGTCTATGATTTGGGCGTAGCACACAGATTTACCAGACCATGAAACATCAAGATAAATCTACCAAGCTATAATTATGGAGGAAATTCCATAGATTCAATAATTTTGGGAACTTGAAATTTTACATGAAAAATAAGGTAATCAAGAACACAGCAGTGGCCTACTCGCAATACAGCAGTCCATGTAAACCCCCACCACCACTCCCTTGCCCCACCCCCTTGTGCAAGACAATCATTGAAGACAGTACACTCAATGTGACAGTTTTCGGACAGGGTAGTGAATTTCGCCCAAAGTCGTTTCGTAAATGACCAGCAATACGAAATCTTATTACCATACCTTTCGAAACTTTATTGTTGTTATCCTCAAACTCAGTTGACACGACGGGAGTGGTATTGCGGGGTCAAAGTTGCCAAAGTTTTGACCCCATGTTGAAGGCGTAATAATCGGACTGCAATGCCAGAAATCGGACGTCGTGTTTGGAATGTGATTAGGAGCTAAGTATTGACAATTTGAAACTTCAAACCACCGATTTTTAATTTCGATATGTTTAGAAAACTGTATATAAGAATATTTCATGATAGTTATGTTTAATCCATGGACGACTCAACTATATTTCGACATGTATAGCGCTTAGATATCGGACACGGGCTATCTCTGTATGTGTTGCTTTCGGCACCTTGTATCGTACGGTGTGGCTAACTTCGCTAAGTTTGTTCAGTGAGTATTACTTATAATTGTTTCCATTGCATATTTTGTTTGTATTAGAATCACACAGGCATTATTTAATAAAAATAGCGAGTATATTTCATCGTATGGCATTATTTACCTGTCAAGTTTGAAGTTTTTACGCGGTAAGTCACTTACTACGTTTACACAATTATGTCCGAAAACTTGTACACTTCTTACGTTCATTAAATGTACTTTTTTTCTCTCGAACAACTGCGCAGTTTTCGTTAAAACTACATGCAATCGTAGCGAACAATGGAAAGAATATTTTCAAAATCATTATTCTCCCCCACATTCAAAATTCAATGCTAAATCAGGACTTTAGTCAAAATTTCAAATTTCACTGTCTTTGACCTGACGGCAGTATGTTGACAGTATCACTGACGCGGTGTCAGACGACAATTTGTGACCGCTGCTCGTAGCGAACTCAATAGCTTCTACCAAAAAAACTATCGAAAACGGGACAACAGTGTCACCTAACATAATATGAGGTCACATGACCTGTAAAACGCTATCGATACGGAGCGAAGTGAGTGTAACTAACAGCATGTCACTAAATGTCCGAAAACTGAGGTCGTCCGGAAACTGTCACACTGAGTGTAATCAGACTCTCCCATGACACAGTCCTCTGCGCACTGCTGCCATAGATCCATGAAACAGACAGGACACAATGTGAGGTATTAAATTGCCCGCTCCCTTGGCCCTAGTTCCAATGGCGAATTCCATTAATCCTCTATATTTCCCCCACCTCAGGGACTACATTGACTGCTGCATAAGATAAATACATTGTATTTTGCTGTTCTGTTTCAAAAACTTCAATCTATTTAGACATATGTTCAATTGCAAGAAAATCAACTCACATTGTTTACTTTTTGAATTGACATATAAGAACATGTTCAAGTGATTGAAGAAGGTATAGGACAATTATCTATATTGTGCATGGCATTGTTCCTTGTAAAAACATATGTATTAAAACGCTGTAAAGTTCTACAAAGTTCACAAATTCAGCATCCATCCAAGGCTTGCTGTATTGAACAGAGAGTTGACAAATTCAGAATCCCAAGCTTACTGAATTGAGTAGTTAGAGGGAGTATCAGGGGTGGTGAAAGGAGGAATATCAACAACTCTGCTCTGGCGAAGAAGAGTGGATTTAAAAAGATTTTATATCCCAAAGTCTAATACTGTACTTTCCCAAAGTACAGTGGCAGTGCTGTAAACTTTAATGAAGGGTTGTTTTATCAAAGGAAAGTGGATGTGCTAGCAGGTACTTGGGAAGGTGGGTGGGTGGGTATGTATTATAACGATGGTTGTGAGAGTAAATCCAAAATATAGCTAACCAATTTTCCTTCGTAAAATAGAATTTTCATAGCTTGTCAATTGACAGTTGCAGACATATCTTCTATGGCTATAGTAGCTTAATTATATCAAACACCAAAGACTTATGTCTGGCATCATACTCTGGTTTCTTTTTGTTAAGCCATAAAACTGCTCCTTTTACTGTGAAACGACTCCAGCCAAGGAAGATGACATCACTTGTATCCGGTTATTCAATCAGGTGGAACTACATCACATACATGTGACCGGTATCCAGGAGACTGGGCTGTGTGTCATGGTTTGACATAATGAATCTGAATGAAGCAACTCACAGGACATCCACAGTCAATTACTAGAGGGACAGATTTAGTGATTGACTTCAATGGGACACAAGTGATGTAACTTTTCTCGGCTGGATTTGATGCATTTCATGCAAAATCTGATTAGATTTTACTTCAAAGAACAAGTGATATGATGGGAATGTTCAATCAGATAAAATATTTCATTTATTTTCAAGAGCATTGCTATATAGCAAGTTGACCTTGCAGTTGAAAGACAAGACAAAGTCAGTGTCTCAGACAATTTTAATCACAGTCAAGTAACCAACGGTAATAGATTCCCTTTTAATGTTCAGCTCACATCTGTGTTTTCATTATTATTCATTTTCATTGACCCATATGCACGGCCAAAAACAAATATCCATACACAAATATTAAAATATGAAAGCATTTATAAAAGTTTACATTAAATTTAAATACTTAACTTTGCTATATGAGTGCTTGGAGTGAAAGATACGTATGTAAGACATGACAACAGCTGGTCTGATTGGTTAATACTTCTGTCTAACCACAGACAAGGCTGTTTGTCTGTGGCCCAACCCATTCACCCCAATTATCTGTAAACAGATCTACAATCACCAATTATAACAAAAAGTGAGTTTGGGCCGAACCATGGTGGTGAAAGAGTGAAATATGCAGATGTTTTATGTTACAAATTAAACAATATGCTTACTAATGCCTAACAAGAGTGAGTTTTGATAAAGTGTTGTACTGTGAAGCCAGGTGACACAGAGAGATTGTGGTGTGACCTTTTGGTCCCTTTGATACTGTAGGTCATTTGAATCAACATGTGTACATTCAATATAAAGGGGAACGTTTATCACTTCACTTCTGTCTATCCTTTATTCTAGAGGTTGTCTTTCATATGGTACTGCAGTACATTTCTATGGATTGTTAATTTGCTTGTAAACTGCTGATATTGGAACAATACCATAATTACAGTCTAGACTACATATCTATGGTATTAGAACAATTACAGTCTAGACTATAAATTTATGGTATTAGACCATAATTACAGTCTAGTCTTTACATAATTTCATTTATTGATATTAGAACAACAATGCCACCCCCATAAACATCAAAATGTAAATGATCAGATTATTGTTGTTGGTGGAACTGTTGTCTTTTATATTGTCGAATCATTGTTTTAAATCAACAATATTCTGAAAACAGTTTCCCAGTGTTTACTGTGTTATTTCACAATGAAAGCTACAGGGCTCCCGCTACCTATTCGCCAATTCGCCAAATGCGAAAGAAAGTTAAAAATGGCTACAAAAAATCCTGTTTGGCTAATGTAGTGGCTATTGAATTCTTAGACCTCCTCAACAGAAAACTACACCTAACAATAAAATGTTGTAAGATGTTGAAACAGTTTACCCTCCTTCCTACAAAGTTGCAATGTATTGAAACAGTTTAATCTCCTTTATACAAAGTTACAAATTCCCTGGTACGTAAAACAAACACTGCTGTTCGATACTACAATACATCATGAACGTAACGTCCATGAATACACTGAGGCCTGCTTTGCCTCTGTGAGTCCTGGGTCGTCCTTGAGTCTATCAAAAGTTTTACCTACTTTGCTGTATCAAATTTTTGGCCTGCAACTACTCAGTTTGATAGTAAAAACCATTATTTCAAAGGAAACTTTCACAAACGGAGTCATAATACAAAGGAAAAGGAGAAAAACTGAGGTTATCTGAAAGGTCAAGTCTAGGTCATCTCATCATGTGATGTCATGCATGAAGACCCCCTAAAATGATTACACAATTATGGTTCACAAGAAACCACCTAGGGTGGTCCAATAGGTGAAAGGTAATTTTGCTGCCTTCCATTTTAAATGGCATTCAGCTTGACTGACTCCCATTCAGCCTACTTTCAAACTGCTATAACTTATACAAGAAATTATGTGATTCTGACTGATTTTAATATTTTTGTAGATTCCACCATGATCTAGAAGTGAACATCACCAGACATTTCTTGATGATATCAAAATATCAAATGAAAAATTATCTAGGCAAAAATGTTATCATAATCATTAAAACAATGAATGCCCTTAAACAGTGAGTAATTTAAATGAACATATATCGTTGTCTTGTTTTACAAGAGTTTTGTTTGGCCCAGCCCTTTTTGTCTCAAGAAAAGTACTTATACTCAAGATGCTATTTCAGCCTGCTTGATCACAACTAAAACCAGGGCCTTAAATACCACAATAATTGTATCTACACTGCCATTGTGCTATACCATAAATGCTGTCTTCTGCATGGAAAATTATTTTACTTGTTTGGCTCAAACATTTAGGTTATGGAAGACTGCATAAATTTGCCACATGAGAAGCCTGTAACTTATGACAAGCTATCATACTGTGGCAGAAATATTCAATCTGTACCTCTTGTAATATACACTTAACATTGCTACCAGATCTTTAGAATTCAATTGCTACCTAATTTTATTTCTGGTGTTTAAAGTTTACCACCAAAAATGAAAAAGGATTTCTATCCCTGAAATGTCATAAAAACACAGATTATAAATGCAAAAACTAAACACATATTTCTTTAATGTAAAAACCATCATGAACATCATACAAAACAACTTGATTTGTAAAATTAGGGACTCCTGAATGACGAGAAAGCTGTTGCCACACTTGAGATCATAACTGGCTAAAAGTTACTCAAAATGGCTAAAAGATTTTTGATTTGGCTAATGAGTTGGCTAATAATTTGGTGACTTAGGGGGAGCCCTGAGCTACATAGCTAGGATTGTATATATATGAATATTATCATTACTATTCATTATTATCATATCGGTTTATTTTGGACTGTATTTGTACATACTACTACCACATGGAAAGTACAGAAGTCAAAACAGAAAAAAAACTGCAGATGTTCACAGAAGATGCAATCCAAACATATTTACTTGCTGAGCATGAAAGAATGACTTCTACAGACATTATGCAAGTTACAACAGTAAAACAGGACATCATTCAAACTCTTACTATCCTATTTTCCTGTTTGATATTCTTTTCATCAAACCATACATTCCTTTTTGAGTTGTATGCTGCTAATAGATTGCTGACATAATGTTCACTTTGATGTTTACAGGGAGATCAACTTGAATTCACCATGCATTATTTCTATGGAGGACAAAAAGACAAACATTGCAAACTTGAAGGTATGTGCCAATGAACTTGAAACATTCAAGGATACAAATGATGACAGAAATAAAGGTATGTCAGGAAAATGATTGTAAGTGTAACCTCTTAATTGACAAAGGTCATAAGTTCATAGGTCAAAGTCCTTGTTGTGACCTGGTCATTGAAAAATCTGTTTACAAGGAAACACAAAATGATAAATGATGGTGTGTCAATTCCCTCTTTATGAATGTAGTGACCTTGTCAAAGGTTTGTCTGTTTTGGTAGAATCTTCAATTACTATTTAAATAGGTATGTATGTTTATCCTTGTTGTCACTGAGTCTTTCATAAAACACACAAAGGAAGGCACAAGAACCAAGGATATCCTTTTCAATGTTCTTTAACATGGATGTACAAGGGTCTTGCTTGTATTATACCTTCATGCCTTTCATAAGTATGCGGGTAGTTGTAAACAAAACTCTTCCTCGAAATGTTGCGGAATTTGGAAAAATTTGACATGGTATGTGAAAATTTGCAGTTACTGGCATAAAGATAAAACTGGTTTAGATTCTGATAAGTTTTACATGTATGAACATACTGTGATAGTGTGTGCTGCAAGATTGAAATTTGACATCAATAGACAAAAGCAAAGTATTCATTAAAAATATGCTATCAATTTAGACGTTTAATAAATTCATGTTTTTCTCACAAGGTATTCGACGAAATATGTGCAATGTTGAGACTATGAGAGACCAGATACAGTGCTGTCTTAAAACAAATTCTAACATTACGTAATATAAATCTAAATATTTTATGACGTTGGAAATGGAATAGTTGAAAATTCTAAAGTGACTTTTAGGAAATTGACCAGTAGAGTTCATGAAATTTATCAGATACACTGGCCAGATAATGTTATTTTTATATTTCAAAATTAAGAATAGTTTGTGTTGGTCCAGCATCATACAGAGGCATCTGTCTGTTCTTTGTGGTGCAATCTGTGTTATAACTAAATTTGCAGTTAAGCATTTGTCAGAAAAAGTTTGTTAAAGTAACCTTTTCCACTAGGCACCTTCAGTGTTGAATTAAGATATAATTTGATAACAGTATCATGTCATCTGTGTTTTGTCATATCATCTGTGTTTTATCATGTCATCTGTGTTTTGTCAGTTTAGATATAATTTGATAACAGTGATACCATCTGTGTTTTATCATGTGATCTGTGTTTTCTCAATTTAGATATAATTTGATAACGTTGATGTGATCTGTGTTTTGTCAATTTAGATATAATTTGATAATGTTGATGTGATCTGTGTTTTCTCAATTTAGATATAATTTGATAATGTTGATGTGATCTGTGTTTTGTCAATTTAGATATAATTTGATAATGTTGATGTGATCTGTGTTTTCTCATTTAGATATAATTTGATAATGTTGATGTGATCTGTGTTTTCTCAATTTAGATATAATTTGATAATGTTGATGTGATCTATGTTTTGTCATTTTAGATATAATTTGATAATGTTGATGTGATCTGTGTTTTCTCAATTTAGATATAATTTGATAACGTTGATGTGATCTGTGTTTTGTCAATTTAGATATAATTTGATAATGTTGATGTGATCTATGTTTTGTCATTTTAGATACCAGTATCTCTGGCAGGAGGAGATTCTGGAAGAGAACGAATAAAATCCTTTATTTATGATTTTTCCTATTGGTCATATGATTCCAATGATGCAAACTTTGCTTCACAGCAACAGGTGAGCTACCCTATATAGAGAAAACTCCCTCTATTGTATTATATGAATTGACTTTTGTTTTTTCTCTGTCTAGTTTTGTCAAGTCACCTCAAATAGGCAGTGTTTCATCTAGGCTGCGCGATTGCGCGATTCCTCCTCTTTGGTGTGCTGCGCGCCGCCAATCACAGGTAGAAGGGGCGACCCATCGCGCACTGCACTGAGCTAGCTGGCTGGAATGGCTGCTATCGTGAGTGCCACACTTCGATGCATTTGACCTGTTTTCGGCACCTGTTAATAGTGTGGCAACGGGCATTGTATAGTGTTGCAAGAACATTTACATGGAAGGGACTAATTTTAGTTCGATTTTGATACTTTTTGAGCTGCTTGACAATAAATTGCTGTTGAAACAATAACACGCGTAAATTTCCGTACGCTGAATTTGCATATGAAAACCTGTCAGCCAGTTGAGAGTTACGTTCACAAAAGTTCATTGCCCTTGCCCGATAAGGTTTGTGTGTCATATTACCTCTGTACGATTGAGAACAGGAGACAAACTGAAGTTTTTATGCATCGTATGGATGTCCATAACACTCTGAAAATAATTCTGATAGCAAAATTGACACGAAAATTTGGACTTTACTGTCACATAAACGTGTTCAGTGCAGACTGCATATAGCTGCATGCAATGAAAGTCACAACAGTCACAAGCAAGCTGTGGTGTCAATGGGTCCGGTTTTTTGAATTCAGGGAACAGACACTGACTTATTTTTCGGGGCAAATAAACCCTAAAGTTAACTGTCCGTGACAACCAGCGTTTCTGTTTGTTATTTTCCCGTTCTAAAATGACTGCTGACAAAAAGCAACTGGCGCAAATCTGACATCGAGAAACTCCGCATTCAAAATACGGCAGACGAAGATCCGACCCTCTAAGTTGTTCGTTTTAACTCTACTGAGTCTGCGCACAAAACTACAAGACCAGCTAGGTCACTAGAAAAATACAGCTAACTGGTTTGTATAGGGCAATGTTGATCCAAACTTACAGTAGTGAGGGATGATATAAGCACAGTAAAAACGTGCAAACAAGTACATTATTTTTTTCAGAAGCTACAAAACATTCCTTTATAACTACAAAAGAGTTTTTCTTGCTTTTTGTAGTGCAGACAGTTCAGTGAAAAATGAAAAAAAATCCCTTGAAGGTACAGTGGGAATGGCTAACTGTTGTTCATTTTTATATTTGAATGTACATTAAGCCCTAAGAAAGCAAACATACAGATTATTTTAGCATACAGAATATGCTACAATTTATTTAGGAATAGTAATGCTTATGAATATTAATGAGCTGTCCGCCACTCTTGGAAGCCCTATACATTCACAACAGTGATACGCAAATTTGTTGACTTTTGAAAATTTTTTATTGAGGATGGTGTTTGCAGCCAGCAGCTTGGATTTTGTACGTAAGTGATTTATGGCTTGTAGTATGTGTATCACAAGTAACATCACTGCAGCATTAAAACTTATGTATAAAGATGTCATTATATGTTTCAGTTAAATCCCCCCCAAAATTTTTAAAACCCCCCTCAAAAATTCCAGTAGAGGGGGACCAATCCCCGTCTGGTGTAGCATCCTAGATGAAACACTGAATAGGTAGAGAAATAGTGGTAAACAGTGGGCAATGCACTGATCTTCAAATAAAATCTATAATGTTTTATGAATTTTGTATTACATGTAAACACAATTTAAGAGAGTTATAGCTGGAGAGATGATTTTCTGGAGTGAAATATATTTTGATTTGTACATAATGTGTTTGCCATTTTACAGTGTACAACTTAATTTCAAATTCTCAATACATTAACAAACAGTTTAAATTAGATGGTCAAAACATTTGCAATGAAGATATCACAGGTCATTTGAAAGCTTTGCTTTGAACAAGTTTCTCAATTTTTTTTCATACTAGGTGTTTGAGGATCTTGGAACTG
Source organism: Ptychodera flava (assembly GCF_041260155.1). NCBI lineage: Eukaryota > Metazoa > Hemichordata > Enteropneusta > Ptychoderidae > Ptychodera > Ptychodera flava. The sequence goes on from NC_091938.1 coordinate 361,883, forward strand.
AAGTTCTGAAGGCAGCTTTTGAAGGCTATAATGCATGTGTATTTGCATATGGCCAGACTGGATCTGGAAAGTCCTACACAATGATGGGCAATAAACCAGTAGGTTATAATTCAGTACTTACATTCCATACACAATGATGGGCAATAAACCAGTAGGTTATAATTCAGTACTTACATTCCATACACAATGATGGGCAATAAACCAGTAGGTTAACATTCAGTACTTACATTCCATACACAATGATGGGCAATAAACCAGTAGGTTATAATTCAGTACTTACATTCCATACACAATGATGGGCAATAAACCAGTAGGTTATAATTCAGTACTTACATTCCATACACAATGATGGGCAATAAACCAGTAGGTTAACATTCAGTACTTACATTCCATACACAATGATGGGCAATAAACCAGTAGGTTATAATTCAGTACTTACATTCCATACACAATGATGGGCAATAAACCAGTAGGTTATAATTCAGTACTTACATTCCATACACAATGATGGGCAATAAACCAGTAGGTTATAATTCAGTACTTACATTCCATACACAATGATGGGCAATAAACCAGTAGGTTATAATTCAGTACTTACATTCCATACACAATGATGGCAATAAACCAGTAGGTTATAATTCAGTACTTACATTCCATACACAATGATGGGCAATAAACCAGTAGGTTATAATTCAGTACTTACATTCCATACACAATGATGGGCAATAAACCAGTAGGTTAGCATTCAGTACTTACATTCCATACACAATGATGGGCAATAAACCAGTAGGTTAACATTCAGTACTTACATTCCACACAGAATGACAACAGCCAACATTTTCATGTCCATCTTAGTAATGAGTTAGTCCCATATTTTTTTTTAATGAGTTAAAAAGGATGTTATTGTTAATTGAAAATCATAAGATGATTTTTACCATAGGAATCCAACCTAGCTCCATACATAGGATTTTTACCATAGAAATCCAACCTAGCTCCATACATAGAATGATTTTTACCATAGATATCCAACCTAGCTCCATACATAGAATGATTTTTACCATAGAAATCCAACCTAGCTCCATACATAGAATGATTTTTACCATAGAAATCCAACCTAGCTCCATACATAGAATGATTTTTACCATAGAAATCCAACCTAGCTCCATACATAGGATTTTTACCATAGAAATCCAACCTAGCTCCATACATAGAATGATTTTTACCATAGAAATCCAACCTAGCTCCATACATAGGATTTTTACCATAGAAATCCAACCTAGCTCCATACATAGAAGGATTTTTACCATAGAAATCCAACCTAGCTCCATACAACTCTTAAGTTTCAGATATATAAAGCATTACGTTGATATGTCTTCCTTTGCCTTGTTAGAGTCTAACTTGATAGCAGAAATGTAATAGCTCTGTAGAAAATACCGTAGTCACCACTTCCTCATGAGAACAGAGTGATTAGCTGAGTTGGCCTGATCATCTACTGCTGACGTATATTGTTTAGATTTACATAAATCTCAATCTACCAGAAATTGCAATTAATGTCTCTAAATGTACAGCATACTTTGACAGACAAACAAGAGGTCATTGATGGCCTATGTGACAAATGTATGGCTTTCTGATATTGTATGGAACTGATAAACACATGGTCATTGATGGCCTATGTGACAAATGTATGGCTTTCTGATATTGTATGGAACTGATAAACACATGGTCATTGATGGCCTATGTGACAAATGTATGGCTTTCTGATATTGTATGGAACTGATAAACACGTGGTCATTGATGGCCTATGTGACACATTAAAGTTTTCTGATATTGGGTGAAGAACTATTGTTGAGAAACTGTTGACAAGTGTATTCTGATCTAATGAGGAACTAGCTTGGATAAAGATCTAACATGCATGCTAATTTGATATGAATACAGCTCTGTTTATTTCAAGGACAGTTTGCAACTTATGAGACCTCATGGCTTGTTGTTGACAAACATACAAACAGAAATGACTCAGGGCTGCAAATGATTTCAAAGTTTAAATAGTAAAAAATAAGATTGTAATGTTAGATTAATAGTGTAAGAAATTAGAGAGATGATAAGCATGACATTTAAGGTCATATATATGTTTACAATTAGAGATTGTTGACATGGTAGAGCTGCCTTATACCTTCCAGTGTTTTACAGCCTATTTGGCTGACCTTCACACACTACTGATATTTTAACGTCAGGCAGTACCATGTTGTGTTTCCTATTCAAGTAGTGTGAGTAAAACTTGTCTCAGAAACTTGGGAACACTGGCTTTTCTCCATCCAACCACAGTCCCTCTGTCCACCGGTCTGGAAACGTGGCTGGTTTCTTTGTGACACTCCGTGATATGAACCAACACACGATTCACACCTTAAACAAAGGACACTGACAATGTTCAACTGGCCGCTATATCGATGTCGCTACCCACGATCCTATGACAGCCGCAATGTGATCGTTCAAAAACATGACGTTTGTGGGTTGTTATTTTCAGAATATTACAAAACATTACAACTTGTTCACTTTAGAAACATTAAACATTTTTTTTTTCATTAAATGGGTAACGTTGCCCCTCTAGATAAAGCTTGAAAGGGACCAACATTATGGTTGCATTATGATCACGATCGAAAAAACAAAATGGCCATGCACCTGTTCGCAAGTGTCATGGACTATTGCCCGAAATCAAGAAGACAGGCAAAATCAGCTGAATATTAACATCGACAGCTGAGTAGTTCATTACCAAACTTGTTATTGTGTTGACATGATAGCCTTTTGTAAAAGGTATTTACTGTGCCTGAGCGCGAGCGTACGTATCGAGAGTTCGCCATATCACAGTCCCTCTAGTGGATAGAGGGACTGTGGCCATATTGACGCTACATGGGAAAATGCTAAAATCATCAAAAATCTACGTGCATTTCTGCAGTTGTCGTTCCTATTCTGCTCAGTTAACAGACATAATTTCACAGAATATTACACAGAAAACATATTTAGATCATATTTGGAGGCACTGACTACTAGCATTGCAAGAGAAATGGACGACAAATTTTCCGGTGTGTTTCCAGCCGTTGCCTGAGCGAGCGTACGTATCGAGAGTTCGCCATATTGACGCTGCATGGGAAAATGTGCGACCACACAACTAAAATCTACATGCATTTCTGCAGTTGTCTTTCCTATTCTGTTCAGTTAACAGGCATGATTTCTCAGAATATTACACAGAAAACATATTTAGATCATATTTGGAGACACTGACTACTAGCATTGCAAGAGAAGGGGGACCACAAATTTCCGGTGTGATCCAGCCGTTGCTTGTGCTACGTACGTCAACACACTCGCAGTGGTCAACCCCAGAAATTATCGCACACTATCATCATTTACGATGGGATAAGGATCACGAAAAACACACACCGGTTTCAGGATATGATAATTTCTGTCTTCGTGTCGTAGATAGACGCAGAGAACACTTAATAGAGCCAAAAACAGCGAAAATTCGAGAAAAGCGTACACACAATCGGGGACTGTGGCATGCAGGACAAACCCAAGCTACGCATTATCACGTGACTGGCCCTCGTATCGCGGTTCGGCTGTGCGGTCTAGGTGATTGACACCTTTTACAATAGGCGTTTCCAGACCGGTGGATAGAGGGACTGTGATCCAACATTAGAAGAATCCCATGTGAAATACAGCCAAGCATTCTCATCAGTTTTTTACCTTCTCGTGTCTATTTATAGACAGAGAAGGTATTAGAGTTGAAAACCAATATGCTGCTGTCAAGAACTTCCGTCTGTCAAGACTTCCGTCTGTCAAGATCCGTGCTGTCATGCCATTGTGATGGGTCATATCATAAACTGGTGGGGGTGTTCATGGCTCAGGTTGAGGTGTGGGAGAACGATTTTGAGCTATGACAAAAATCAAAAGGGACTTAGCGGCATAGCCACAGTGTTAAGCCTTTCTCCAAGGTTTCTTAGTTGACTACAATCTATTACAGACTACTGAGCTGACGTTAGGGTACTCACTTGTGTTTGCTCACTCTGTGAGCGCTAGTGTTTGGTACTGAGTTGCGTGGATATCCCTCATGGCCTCACGTGATCTGGGCCTGTTGCATAATCTGCAGAGATGATCATATGCCTAGCGCCTCCGAGTCTGAAAACTGTCATTGTGTAAGCCTGTCGGCATTTTCCTTGCATTTTTTCTCATTTAATTTTGCAAAATATCGGCGAGTACCTCAATATTTCAAGATAACCCTTTCTTCCCAATCGTTTCCTGGAGTTTCAGAGTCATATGAACGAAAATGAGTGAAAGTTTTAGACAGGAAAATCGGACGTCGGCCATGTTCAATGTTTACAGTACAATCAGAAGTTTACGTGGAGGAATTAACCAACAAACACAGGAGTGTTCATGATGCCCGCCCTCTAGAGGCAGACTCTCCTATATGAAGTACCACATTTGATGCTTGTGGAAAGCTTGACCACACAATGGAGCATTTAAACTTTTAGAAAATGACAAACTGAATAAAAAGGTATTCAGAAAATGTCAATACTGAGGAAAAATGCGCAAATATTCAAAATAAACAGGTTAACTGATTGGTCAGCTATAAAAACAATGGAAATGTTTATGATCAAAAGTTTTTGAGATGCGCACATTTTAACAAATACAGAAATTATTAACATTATAAATATAAGACCAAACTATTTTTCAGGGATGGGACAGGTTGGAAATGAGGGGTGAGAGACAAAGGCACCCTATTGCTGCATGTGGATGCAGCCACACCATTTCATTTACAGCATACTTATTCACTGTGTTGTGTTCAAGTTCCATATTGTACTGACTGTCATACAAGGATAACATAAGCAAATCAAATCAAATTAGAAAGGATCAATGCTGTTGTGTGGATTTTGCTGAACATGGCTGATATTTCGCCCTATATATTTGGTATCCAGCAAAGGCATATTTTGATGTAAAGTCAAAATTAACACTACATTGCTGACAATATATTTTACCGTTTCTGCATGAATTTTCTTTTTTAAATTATAGTATATTAGTACTTCAAACAGATTAACAGTTATCGTGATGTCAACCCATAATTTTACATCACAAAGACTGTAATTCTGCCAATTTTTTTTTGTTTTTCAGTCATTTTATAAATTTTGCACTGCACAAGATGATTGAACGAATTGCAATGTTTGAATTTGTAAACTCAAAGAATAAAAATTCTTTGGTCACAAATTAAATTATTTTTTGAAAAGAAATTTACTCTTAAACACTTTAGCATATATTCTTTACACGGTCATGTATTTCAAGGAAAATATGCCTATTAAAACAGTAATTTCTTCACTTTCAATTTTTTTTCAATACTATGACAATTATCAGCCATGAGGTTATACAAACACAAGACCAGATAAGCGTTTTTCATCATTTCCACAGGACTCTTTGGAAAATCCATTAAAAACAGTAAAAGTGACTGGAAATGATCACTTGGTATACATTTAATTTACAGATGCCAGGTTGTGTATTTCACATGCACTCAGGTCAGTAGGGAAGTGCGTCATTACTATTTTGGACTGTGAATTCTTATTTCTGAATTGTTTAACTTTTTTCCACATTGAACTATCTTTAGGCAGTTTATACTGTAGCTTAGAATTTTTTTGATTGATGTATTTAATCATCTTTTGGGTTCTTTGGGTCCATATCGCACCTCATGCCCCTACATCATCAACTATTTACCAACAACTCCATGCCAACAACCAATTACCTGACCTGGCCACACATTAGAGAAGGTACAGCGTCATTGACGGTATTTTTAAAGTAAAAGATTGTACCATCCGATATCAATGCATTAATTGCCATGGCAACATCAGGATCAGTTAACCTTGGACACTCTGCCAGGGTCACTTGTCCAATCAATAAACATAGAGAAGCTGGAGTACCTTCCCTGCATCAACTGTGCCATTTCAAATTGATAATGAAATACTCAAAGACTTTTTGAATAGAGCTTTGTCTGACAAACAACAACGGTTACCGTGATTTCAAAATTTCAAAACGTGATTTAGGAAGTCTAATGAAGCATATGATAAACAATCTGGTATCATTAGATAATGGAATACTGTGCCCTAGTGATATTGGACCATAGCCCTGTATCAGTGGACTATGGGATACTGTCCCCTCGTGGCAGGGGACCATAGCCCTCTGTCAGCTGATTATGGGATACTGTGCCCTAATGGTAGGGGACCATAGCCCTAGGCCCAAGTGGTAGGGGACCATAGCACTGCACCCCAGTGATACGGGACTGTAGTCCTGTGCCCCAGTGGTAGGGGACTATAGTGTTGCACCCCAGTGATACGGGACTGTAGTCCTGTACCCCAGTGGTAGGGGACTATAGCGCTGCACCCCAGTGATAGGGGACTGTAGTCCTATGCCCAAGTGATAGGGGATCATAGCACTGCACCCCAGTGATAGGGGACTGTAGTCCTGTGCCCAAGTGGTAGGGGACCACAGCCCGGTTTGTATCTTCTAATGGCTACCTACTCTTTTGCAACAAATCGCATAATGAGGCTATCACAAATATCAGGATTTGGATAACAAATCATGTACAGATTTCTGTGGAATCACATTCTGACCAAGTGAACTTTTTCTTTCTTTCAGGATGCAATTGGTCTTATTCCTAGAATATGTGAGGTGAGTTTCTTCTCTCTCACATATATAGAAAAGTGAAGATGTTCCAGGTTCCTGGTTTGAAGACAAGAAAGCTTTGCATTTATGGGGTATTAAATCGTGATTATCAGCCCATTCTTCTGGATGGTGCCCTCACAGTTCATCTTTAAGACGTACTTTGTTTTTGACAGTCAACTTAGGCCTTTCAATCCTCACACATGAACTGTTTGTTTACACTTTAAAAGTGCATTATTGCCAAATTATAAATGCTGTCAAAAGCTGATCACCTGTGTTTTTCCTATGCCTTTCTATCAGAGTGATAAAGTCTTTTCAAAACTTCTAGATTACACCATTTTCTTGAAGTTTTGTTATAAGGTGAGGAATGGCATAAACATTTACTGATCTTGTTTATATCAAGAATATCATGTTTGCACTCATTCATTTCTTTTAGGGTTTATTCAATCATATCGAAGGCGATAAAGGTGTTGGTACATCATACAGAACTGAAGTTAGGTAGGACACTGTCAATTCTAATGCTTATCAGTTGAATTTTCTGCCATTTGTTGAATTTTATATTACTAAGGTTTGCAAGATTTCATCACTTTACTATGATGTAAGACTTAATCTTTATTCAGAATTGAAGTGTAGTCCAACATTGAGTCATGAACAGATTTTCTTTGGATTGGAAATGCCAAATCCAGCCAACATTAATCCCACTATGGTTGTTTATTGATATTTTAATGAAGAGTGAGTGAGTCAGAGTTCTATATATAAATAAATGGAAAATATCACTGATGATTGATATCGAAAAGAAGTCAAAGCTACATACAGATAATATATCAGAAAATAATAGAAGTGAAATTTTGAAATGGCAGTCTGCAATCCATGGTTCTCTCATTAGTGCTTGTTAATATTGACTAGTTACCTGACGTTAGTCCGTTGCTCTTCTTTTAAAGCTTTGTCCAGTTTATCAATTATTTCTGAGATCAAACTGACAAACAAGCTGCCCCTTTAAAAACAATTGATGAGCACTGGTAAATATTTGTTTAAAAAATAACAGTGATAAAGTTTGCTTGATGAGATCTCCCTAACAATCATAGATGAGCTGCATAGAAAGCTAACATGTTTCTTCAATATGTCTTTGAAATGTAGATTGAATTATACTTGGCAAAAAGACGGTCACACTGATATTTATGTGAGAACAGATCAGTTTACAACACATTATCAATCACTTGCCCTACATGTTGACCCAGAATCTCTTGTTCACTTCAAGTGAAATAAAGTTTCTAAATGGAAATATTCTGTTTATGTTTGCTTTCTAGTTATCTTGAGATCTATAATGAGAGGGTGAGAGACTTATTGAAATCACGGACACAACACGCCTTAAGAGTCCGAGAACATCCAAGAGATGGGCCATATGTACAAAGTAAGGAAATTTAGTTAATAGTGTAGAAGTTCCATGTACAACATTTCATAGTTATATTTGGTTTTTGTAACCAAAGCCAAAGACAAAGTATTGGTTTTCCATAGCACTGCTTCTCTTGACAGTATGCACAAAAATTAATAATTTTAGGTGTGTGACTGCAATGTGGACAGATTTATACTTCATATATAACATTGTTGCTTTATAGTATTTTGAATAACGTTGATTGTTTAGAATTATTGCCTGGACTTTTTCATTCTGTTCTGTAAGTTTTGCTTGACTTTTGTGAAAAAGTTTGTAGCTGACACCGTTCCAGGTGAAGCTAAACTGAAATGAATGTGCTATTTTGATAAGGTGAATCTTTTGAAAATTTAAGGTAGTTATTTGATGGAAAATTTCTGTACTTTGCTTCTACATCATGTCATAAATTGTTGAAGTCTTTATTACAGGATTTTTGTAAAATTTTGATGTAATTTGTATCTTGATTTCATTCTAGATTTGTCCAAACATCTTGTCGCAGACTATCATGACATAGAGACCCTGATGGACAGAGGTAACATACAACGGTATGGCAAATATCTTTCATATATTTATGGGTAATCAAGTTAAATTAAGATTTGATACTGATACTAGCTGTGCTTTTGTATATGCAAACAGTACCATAATTATGTTTCTTTGATATTTATCATGTAATTTGGCAAATAGCTTGTTTGTTAGTCCCCACGGACACCGTCCGGGGGGTATAGGTTTGGTCATGTCCGTGCGTGCGTCCGTCCGTGCGTGCGTGCGTCCGTCCGTCCGTTCACGCAGATATCTCAGAGATGCCTGGAGCGATTTCATTCAAACTTGGTACAAGGATTACTTCATATGTCATACAGATGCACGTCAATTTGTTTTGTGATACAATCCAATATGGCCACCAGGCGGCCATTTTATTACGATTTTTTCATGTACAGAGCCATAACTCAGGCATGTTCCAACCGATTTTATTCAAAGTTGGTACAAGGACATTGACCATCGTCATAGATATGCACGTCAATTTGTTTTGTGATATGATCCAATATGGCCGCCAGGCGGCCATTTTATTACGATTTTTTCATGTACAGAGCCATTACTCAGGCATGTTCCAACCGATTTTATTCAAAGTTGGTACAAGGACATTGACCAATGTCATAGATATGCACGTCAATTTGTTTTGTGATACAATCCAAAATGGCCGCTGTGCGGCCATTTTATTACGATTTTTTCATGTACAGAGCCATAACTCAGGCACGTTTCAACCGATTTTATTCAAAGTTGGTACAAGGACATTGACCTATGTCATACATATGCACGTCAATCTGTTTTGTGATACGATCCAATATGGCCGCCAGGCGGCCATTTTATTATGATTTTTCATGTACAGATCCATTTCTTAGGCATATCCGCATGTTTCAACCGATTTTATTCAAAGTTGGTACAAGGACATCGACCAATGTCATAGCTATGCACATCAATTTGTTTTGTGATGCGATCCAATATGGCCACTGTGCGACCATTTTGTACGATTTTTTCATGTCCTGAACCATAACTCAGACATGTATCAAGCGAATTCATTCAAAAGTATTTTTATCACAGACCTAATGAAGAGGACTCTATCCTCTCTGAGGACCTGTAATCAAAATACCCATTAACAAGTGGGGACTGTGTCATCAACGATGACTTGTTATGTGTATGATCGTAAGCAGTAGCCATACATTTATTAAAATTTCAGTATTCCAAATTCTTCTGTAAAACAACTCTAGTCATTGTTCAGCACCTAACATGTACGAAAATTGGCACTATTTATTTAATGAAATAATCTTTTAAGTGTTTTGAGCACTTTGCAAAATTATTGTTCGCTATCACTCTTTTCTTCTTCAAAGGTGGCGATCTAGTCTCGCTTCCAGACCTCGTCGCTTTGCCAGTGCAAAGTGCGCCGCTGGCGGTAGGAACATGAAGTGATTTTTCCACTGGCTGGGCGATGGGGTCTGGAGACTACTGACTTCCGCATTCCAAGATATTTATACCCACCAATCAAATGGCTCAATCGACAACCGCACAACAGGCAAACTTCATGCATATTCAATAAAAGGAGGGGCTTGTAAAAATATCTACCAACAACTATGAGGAACTTCTGTGACTTACAACGTCAATAAGCTCTTCACAAGTGACTAGGCAATGATATGACGTACATAGAAGGATTCCCTCGGATTGCCCAAACGACGCGTCCGCATCGCTGAAAAAGAGCGCACTGGGCATTCACAGCACGCGGACGTGTGTAAATTCAACTGGCGAAAATGGGACTGACAGCCAAACTTAGGAAGGCAATCGATTGTGGCAAAGAAAAATTAGCCATAGAATGCCTGAAAGACGAGCAAATTGAAGCAATCACAGCTTTTCTACGGGGGAATGACATCTTCGTAAACTTGCCAACTGGGTACGGGAAGTCTGTTGGCTGTTGTCTTCACATGCTCTCCGTATATTTTCACGGGAGTTTTCAGCATGGTCACTGCCTACAGAGTACATTTGCCCCGGACATTTGCGACGTGCTCGATGTTGACTATCACATATTGAAAACACATATCCCATGCATTTGTCTTGGTTTTTCGAAGTGAATATACAAGTAGGTCAAGGGTCATATTTAAATTTGGTGCTCCGCCTGTCCTGATGCGTCATCACAGTGGAATGCAGTGGTAGTCACCAGACCCTCGTCGCTTCGCGACTCGAAGCTCGTCGCTTCCGCGACTCGCCATGTCCTACCGCCAGCAGCGCACTTTGCAGTGGCGAAGCGACGAGGTCTGGTAAACGAGACTAGTGGCGATCTTACCTTTGTCATAACTAATAACAAAACAATTATGTTAGTCAGGTTCAAATAGAATAGACACAAATGTACCAGAACATGTGAAGACATTTTTCTAAAATATTGAACAAAATTTGTTCATGTTCCTATGTTTTAATTTGATATTGTCTGTTAACTTTGCCAAGAATAGTGAATGCCACATATCTATATGAATTATACAATTCAGTTTGTCAAAATGTACATCAGTTTTGTGTCAGTTTCAAAAAACTCTTTTCGGATAAATTTGTAAATCAAGAGAGATGCTCTCTGAGAATGTTTTTAAGAATTGCCTAAATTCTCAAATTTCTGAGTTTATTTTCTGTTTTCCTCATTTTGTCTCATTACAGGACAACAGCATCCACCAACATGAATGATACTAGCAGTCGCTCACATGCAATATTTACAATAAATTTCACTCAGGTAAGACTTGTAAGATTACTAATAGATCAGTTTGGAAACTTTGATCATATTGGCATATATAATCAGTTTTGTTAACCTGTTCACCCCAATTCCCTGTCAGTCAGTCCACAATCAACATTGATAACGATGAGTTTGGGTCAAACCATTGTGATGAAAGGGTAAATTCAACAAGGATCAGATGGATCTCTATCCATGGCAGACATCTCCATTAAGTATTGCTAGATTTGTTGCATTTGGAAGAAAGTTATTTTATTATCGCCAACTATCTGTTTTTACTGAATCAAGTCAAAATTTTTCTTCAGTAATCCTAACAAGAATATCTATTTGATTTATATGTCATCTGTAGACAAGATAATCTTATTTTTATTCATTGAAATGTAAAATATATATGTATACGAAAAATTGATTTGAAATATCATAATTATTTCCCCGTTTTAGACTTTAAAGTTACAGAAGTGAGAATTTATTGTAGATGTTAAGGACATAGTGATTGACGTTTTGTTGCAGGCAAAGTTCTACAATGATCTACCAAGTGAAACCATCAGTAAAATTCACCTTGTTGACCTGGCTGGAAGGTAGGAAACAGTTCATGATTACTTTCAACTTTAAGATATCAAGGTTTTTGATAGCTGCAAAAGTAGTGTTGTTTATTATTTGTGTCTAAGTTTGAAATGAATTTATCAGTAGACTGTGACAACCGAGTTTCATTTTTTTCGCATCGTTGGCTACAAGATTAAAATTGATCATGATGGAGTTGTGTTTAAGGTACAGACATCTGATGTGCTCTTTAGCTGCATTGAATATACCCTCTGTGTTTGTTAACATGTCATTTCAAATGTAATGTATGTAAGTTAAGTTTCAATCTTCAGACAGAGTGTCTGATAAAAATGGAAAATCCTGCCAAGTGAAGTTGATGAAGAATTGTTTATGATTATTTGTAACTTTCATCTGTAGAAAACATCTTGCTCTTACGCCACTAAGCCAAATCTTCAGTCTCCTTGTTAACAATGTAGAAGGAATTCATTTTGAAACTCCTGACATAGCTACTCATTTGTGTACGTTTTAGTGAGAGAGCTGATGCTACTGGAGCTACAGGTCAAAGGTTAAAGGAAGGTGCCAATATCAACAAATCTTTGGTTACCCTTGGTAACGTGATCTCAGCATTAGGTAAGTCTGTGCATTTGATTTGTAGCTTGCTTTTGAGTCAACCTTGTGTTTTCCTTAATAGACTGCACCCTGACCCCCTGGTACCCTATGACATCATGCAGACATTACTGCCCGAGCCGGGTTCAAAGGGTTAATAGAGTGACTTGTTAATTCACAGGTGCTATTTTTCTCTGTGCATGTGTATGTTATTTATTCACAAGAGCAGCAGTCTGAAATATAATTTATACTTTACACATGGAGCAGAGAAACAAAACAAAAGACTACACTTAAGTACATTGGTGGCGCTGTCCATGAGTTCACTCATTTATGTACCGGTAGATGAAAGTGACCAGCTGTAGTAGTTTACCAACCAACAAATCATGGAACGTTTTTCTTTCAAACGTGGATAACACAGTATTTGACACAAATGTGAATATTGAAAGGGAAAGCAGCCTTTCTCTTCATGTTTCACTAACAAAGCTGAAGAGTGTAGCATGAAATAATCCTTTTCTTTTCATATTTGTGTTTTCACATGAAAGCTGACATGTCATCGGCACAGGTCCAAGGTGTCAAGAAAAAACCTCATTTTATTCCATACAGGGACTCGGTGTTAACTTGGTTGTTGAAGGACAGCTTAGGTGGTAATTCCAAAACAATTATGATAGCCAGTAAGTTAGACATTCTGGTTTTTGTGACACAAGATTTCTAGTTCACCAAAACATTTAATTGACTGCGGAACAGCTTCTGTTTTGTTTTAAAGTCTGGTATTTTCATCAGTGGCTTTTGTCCAGTTGTGTGAAACAAAAGACATAAAATGCTGATGTTTATTCAATGAATATTAATATATTGATTTGACAACATTTACACCCTTATATCAAAATATTCAAACTCTTCTCATTTACGCACATTATTACCTCACTTGTGTTGTATACTTTATTCTAATCATCAATAAATCTGCAAAAGTTGAAATTTAAAAAGTTAATATATCTTTTTCAACACTTTGGGATTTCCTTGAGATATCTATTGCAAAGTGAAAGTTACATGTGAAAATGTATCAACTTATCAATGTTTGTTTGTTTGATTGTTTGCTAAAAGTTACATGTGAAAATGTATCCACTTATCAATGTTTGTTTGTTTGTTTCTTAGCGGTATCTCCAGCAGATGTAAATTATGCAGAGACATTGAGTACCTTGAGATATGCAAATAGAGCCAAGAATATCATCAACCAACCTGAAGTCAATGAGGTCAGTCAAACTACACTCCTCAAAAGACAGTCTCAGTATAATACATTTTGTTTCACTTTAACATTAATATATCAAGATTCAGAACAAATATTTCTATACAAACTTACAAAATATAATGTTGTTTATGAATTTTCTAACTTTATCATATAAAGTAAAAAAGATTTTTCCCTTCATTCCTGAAATACAATGGCTTCCTTTAGTTTGTTTGTGCCCAGTCACAAAAAGTATCTATCAAAATAGTGTATGACATTTACAGCCTGTCAAGGTCTCATTGATAATCTGCATATTATAGTGATGTAATGACTTCTGTAACTCTTCCATAGGACAATGTAAAATGGATATTTTGTAAACATTTTAAAGTCAAGGTCAATTTCTCAGTCCTTGTGCTGGTATTTGTGTGGATTTATTTTTGTGACATTTTTTAATGAAAACTGCATAATTTAATCTGTGGTGATAATTAACATCTTTTACAGTAGTTCACTTACAGTTTGAAATCTTTGAAGCTTAAATCAAACTTTAGAGTGACTACATGTTCTTTCTAATTACCGTTGTTGTTCTTTATCTGTTTACAGGATCGTAATGTGAAGTTAATTCGTGAATTGAGAGCTGAGATAGCGAAATTGAGATCCATGCTTTCTGGTGATGTTGTAAGTGAGCTTATAAAATATATTTTCAAAATCAAGCCTTTTGATTGGCTTAGCTTTGTTATGATTACCATAACAGCATAGCTTTTTATGGTTGTATATAACTTGCAGCATTTAAACTTCTAAATTATTTGAACTTTCATTTGAATGCTTGGTTTTTTCACTTCAGTGTGAATTTGTTTTGAAATGCATGGGAACCAGAGGTTCCTGAAATTTCCTAAAGGATGTAAATGAGTAATAATACTTTGATTTAAAAAAATTCATAAATAAAAGACAGCATAGTAGAAACAGATGTACAGTACAACAAGTAAAAAATATGTAGTTACAAGAAATTCAGAGAAAATGTGAAAACGAAACGAAATTAGTGAAATATGAAAAACTTTTAGCTTCTAGTTGCCATGGATAAATATTGCAAGAGCAGTTACAGGGTTAGTAGCTGTCCAGTATCTGTAATCAATATATATGTGTGTGTCTGTGTGTGTATATATGTGTATCTGTGTGTCTGTGTTTCGTGTGTGTCTGTGTGTCATTCAGTCTGTCCCCTGAGATTTCTCTGAACTAGTGGCAATTATCAGCTTGAATTCGATTTATTCATGTACTTGGGGTCAAGGATAGAATAGTGCTGATCACAATTGACATCATTTTTCTTTCATTAATGTGCAAAAATAAAATTTTTGTTGGCATTTTCCACATACACGACAAAAATAAACCTGCCAGTGTTGCAATGGCTACTAAAAGTCACATTCATTCATATGAATTTGTGAGTCAGACTATAAGCTGCAATGACAGCCTTGCATGCAACAACAAAATTTGTCCGAATTTCAGGTAGTGATGTCCGATGTCGTGCATGTGCAGCTATATTTAGTAACAATCTGAAATTGCGATCAGCGCTATTTCTAAGATGTCACGATCAAAGTATGCAAATTAGCTCAATTAATGCAGAAATGATAAAACATTTTTAATGCCAAAGCTACCTAGACCTTGGAAATTTTGCAAAAATAGTCTTTCGTAGTGGCAGATTGAAATTTGTTCAAGCCAAGTTGATCACATGATAATATGCAAATGAGCAAAATAAATGTTAATAATGGTCAAAAATTGTAAAGTTAGAAACTAATCGCTCTAGTAATTTTGTGAGAGCCTATCACTTTGATGCAGATGTAGGTTTGTTCAAACCATGCTTATCACATGACTAACATGCAAATGACCAAAAATTACACTAAAACATAGTGAAAATTAGAAAATAAAAGAGTACTTTCTCTGTAACTTTAACAATTGCTTATTAATGTTGCTAACACTCCTAATGAATGCCTAATGATATTGCTTGTGACATTTAAATACATTTTGTTGAAACCAAAGTTGGTGAAGTGACTTAAACACAAATGAGCAATCTAAATGTGAAAAATTGTCAACAGTAACAAACTCAAAAAGTAACAGCCTCATTGCTGTGAATTTGGTAGGTATATCTTTTCAATTTTGATGCAAATTTAAGTGTGAGTGAACCAAAGTTGCATGATTATTATCCAAATGAGCAAAATATATCCTAAAAATGGTCTAAAATTCTGTATTCTGTTTTCATTTCTCTGAATATGATGGTGGTTCTAAATGGCATTAAGATGTATTTTTGTTCAAATCCAAATTGGCTAAATGACTCAAATGAGCAAATTCTGTTGTATATGAATTTTCGTTTCATCTTTTGAATGATCAACTGAGAAGTATGAAATCAGGGCTGTAGAATTGATGATGAGGTTTACAGTTGTAGAGAAGGGTGCCTTGTCTGAGTCTCTAAGTTTTAATCTTGAGTTGAAAAAAACTCAATCAGTGTTTACTGTATCTTAACATAGACCCTTGAGTTTTTCTCAGGGTCTATGGTCTAAACAAACAAGTGTATTGATACAAAAAATCTTTGTCAACATATATTATGTCTTTTGAAATAATAATAATAATAATAATTAATAATAATTTATTCATTTATAAAGGGACTAAATCCACACAAATAGTGTGATCAGAGACGCTGGGTAAAATACAGTCAATTTTAAAAAGGTTACAAGAATTAAAAACAAAACAAAAACAAAAAAATACAATGAATGAGTTCAGTTAAAAGCAGAATTAAAAAGAAATGTTTTAAGACTTGATTTAAAACTTAGCAGGCTTGGGGAGCGACGAACCTCAATTGGAAGATTGTTCCATAAAAAGGGGGCGGCAATACTGAACGCACGGTCCCCATATTTCTTTGTGCGCGACCTGCTTTGACACATTTTAAATTGGTCAGCGGACCTTAGATTATGGGTTGGGACGTACAAATTAACCATGCTAGAAAGATAAGTTGGACCGAGTGAATGGATACATTTATAGGTGAAGATAAGAATCTTAAAAACAATACGTTGAGACACAGGCAACCAATGCAACTGAAACAAAATCGGGGTGATATGCTCAGTGACTCTTGGGCGAGTTACAATTCTGGCAGCTATATTCTGGATACGTTGAAGGCGATTAATTGAATATTTCGGAAGACCATAAAGAAGCGAATTACATGAATCAATGGGTGATGTCACAAAAGCGTGAATCAACTGTTCCGTGTCTGATCTAGAAAGATGTTTGCGAATATTTGCAATGCGTTATAAGTGAAAAATAGCTGAGCGGCAGATATTGTTGACATGAGGGTACATCGTGAGACCAGAATCCAGGATAGCTCCAAGACTTTTTGCCTGACTTTGAGCAGGAATCAGGGTGTCACCGACCCGTATCCCCTGTATTCTATCATCCGAAGCATTACTGGAAGATGCAGAGAAAGTTACAAATTCAGTTTTATCATCATTCAAACAAAGGAAATTAGCAGACATCCAGGACCTAACTTGTGAAATACAGAGTTCAAGATTTCTGGCTGTCACAGAAGCTTCATTGATCTTAAAAGACATATATAATGATGAATCATCTGCATGAAAACTATACAGGCAACCATGACTTGCAACTAATTTCCTCAAAGGAGATGTATATACATTAAATAGTATAGGGCCAAGAACAGACCCTTGTGGAACCCCGGTATCAATTTGACGGAAACATGATTTTGTGGAATAATGTGCATTGATTTAAAAATACAATATTGTACAAATAAAGTCTTTTGATATACTATCAGCAAAGTCAACATATATCATATCTTACTAAATAAAGTGTATTGTATTGATTTGAAAAATACCATGCCTTTACAAATAAAGTTTATTGATATTATAGATAAAAGCCAAGTCAACATACATATATCATGTACTTCACACATAAAAAGTGTTGACTGACAGCTGATGGTTTATATGTCTGTACAGGATGTCCATGATATTGGAGAGAGATATTTACAATGTGTTGGAAGGGAATACAATATTTCATCTGCTGTTTTTGTTGTTATTGTAGGCATCAGTCAAAGAAGCTGAAATGGTGGACAAACTCCATGAAAATGTGGCAAGGGTGAGTAATGTAAAGATTGTTACAGTGGTGTCTTGATAGTGATGTTGTGGCAGTGATGACGTGACTTGGAAGTAGCAGTCATGTTGTGACATGACAGAAATGTAACATTCATAGCAAAGTGCAGTCATTCTAGAAGGCTGACATGATGATGATAATGTCAGTAGTGTTGTGACAGTCATAATAGAATTTGTTGTGATAATATCATGAGTTAGCAGAACGCTATGATAATATAACAGGTACAATGTGACAGATATAACAGAATTTGTTGTGACAGTAATGTGAGTTGTGCTGTGTTGAAACAACAATAACACTATCACAGTCCTTTTAGAATTCGTTGTGATGATATCATGAATTAGTGGTACGCTGTGATAGTATAACAGTTGCAATGTGACAGTCATAACAGAATAAATTGTGATAATGATAAGAGCTATGTTTTGATAATAACAGTACTGCTAACGGCTGTCATAACAGGATTTAGATACGGAGGAAAATAAGAAATGTTGATGTAAAGTAATAAGAAATAGTAACCTACCAATACTCTATGGCTGCTCAGATGCCTGATCATACCTTATGATAATTACAAGTGAGTCAGCATATGCCCCAGGACACACCCTGGGAAATCACAGAGCACCTAGCAACTTACATTTTTGAACAATGAGTGGAATTTTTACATGTCTATTTTAAGGTGATAAGAGATGATTGAAGAGACAGCAGGTATAAATATCTTGATGATCAGGGTAGTATGCAAATAGTGCCAATTAAAACCACGCAGGTGAACAAAAAGTGAAACAAAGTTGATTTATAGAGTGAATAATTAAACTGCCTTAAAATTCATTTTGATGTTTAGTCTTCCCTAACAGCAAAGACATTCTGAGTACTAAATAGTCCAAATTCATTTGTAGAATGTTAGCATGCAATTTTATAACAATTTAAAGTCTTATATGCAAGTTCTGACTTGCAGTGTCACCCTTTGCTTAGGTTTGTGACATAGTGAAACAAGTTATTTGGTTCAAGTACTGAAGAGTCCATAATGTCACAACTATTAAAAGAAACTTTTCAGCATGTACTTTTGCAATAAATTCTCATCAAAACAACAAAAGAAGAAAACAGGAATGATAAAAAAAGCATTGGAAGTGTCATCAGTCATAGGTATACAGTGCTAAAGTTACACGTTGCCATGACAGAATCATAAGCAGATGAAAGGTTTTGACCGAAACCAAAATTGTGACTTAGTTTCAGATAATGGCTTTGTTAAGGATATGTCATCAAATTTGTTCAATGTTTAACAAACATGTAATGTGGGTGTTGAGACTACTGCTTGAGATAAGAAGTGACAAATATCACAAAAAGCAGAAATGAATAATTGCTTTACATTTTCCTTTTGTTGAATTACAAAGAATTAAACTTTAAAAATGAGATGGAAAATTGGCTCAGTAACAAAGAGTGATCTTAAAACGGTTGTTAAGACTTTGCTGTAGATAAATGTAGTGGTTGGTATTTGTCCAAATTTCAATTGTACATTTTTGATAACCTTTGACCTTTTGAGTTTGCTGTATACTTGTTGATCAAGTTTTTATAGATTTAAAGCACTGCTAACAAAACTTTGAAAAGAAACCCCTCAAAAATGTTTAAAATTTCTTCACCAGGTCAAAGTTTTGACAGAAGAATGGGAAACTAAATGGAGGGAAACCAAGAAAATAATGAAGGTGAGTTGCTAAAAATGCTAAAAAAGTATGTGGCTGTAAGATGTAATCTTACAAGCTAAACATGTGAAAGTTTCACTGGTACTGCTATACACAAGTTGAAAATATATCCTGGATATCGAAAAATATATCCTGGGTACCATGCATTTGGCACTGTGAATGAGACAGAAGTAGATTTCTGAGTTTGTCGTATAAAATTACATATTTCAAGAGCCTTAGTGAATTCTCCAAATATGTAAACGGAATGTGCAATGTGCATAGAAATTGAGAAACAAGTGTCTTTCCAATTTTTTGAAACAACTCCTGATAAATGTACCAAAATATACATCTTATTCTGTAAAGTTAAAGAGCCTCTTCTGATTTGTTAAAATCTTATTATGGTGTTGTATTTTGTGTTTTAGGAACAGACACTGGCGCTGCGAAGAGAAGGAATTGGTGTGGTTTTAGATTCTGAGTTACCACATCTGATTGGTATAACAGACGATCTCCTAAGCACTGGCCTAAAACTCTATCATCTCAAGGTAAGGTGTGATCTTACAAGTTGAACATGTGAAAGTTTGACTGGTGCTGTTATACATTGTAAAACGGTGTGACTGACACTGCTTTAGAGGGAAAGGTGTGACTGACACTGCTGTAGATGGTAAAAAGGTGTGACTGACACTGAGCTGTATGTGCAGGTGTGACAGACAGCTTGATGTTGTAAGGTGTGACAGATACAGCTTTATGTGGTAAAGTGTGACAGCTACAGATTTATGTGGCACGGTGTGACAGATACAGCCTTATATGGGGGTCAGGCGTACATGACAGATACAGCTTTATATGGTAAGGTGTGACAGACAGCTTTCTGTGGTAAGTTGTGACAGCTACAGATTTATGTGGCACGGTGTGACAGATACAGCCTTATTTGGGGGTCAGGCGTACATGACAGATACCGCTTTATATGGTAAGGTGTGACAGATACAGCCTTTGGTGGTAAGGTGTGACAGACAGCTTGATGTTGTAAGGTGTGATAGATTACATCCATATGTGGTAAGGTGTGACACCACTTGCTTTACATTGTAATGATATCTTGAATTCCACTCGGTAGGTGGCTGTGTTGTGTTTGATTGGCCAATGAAAGATGAATATGATGATATTGCCAGAGTTCTACAGTTTGAGAAAGGAGAAGCGTTCTCCATTCTCTGACTCGAGAACTCTGTCTGAAATGAATAGTCAAAATAGAAAAAAAAACCCCAAACTTTGTTCGTTTGTTTTTCTTCATCTCAGGAGGGTTTGACAACAGTGGGCCGTGATGATGCTGAAAGCAAACCTGACATGGGTCAGTAAAATTTTATCTCATTTTTTAACATAAAGAAATCCCTGTATATTGCAGTACATTTAGAATACTCTTCATAATAATATGTGTATGACGCCATGCATGCAGATCATACTGGAAAACATTACCTTTATTGCAACAGATATGCTGTTCTCCGTAACAACCTTATGATGTGTTTTATATGCACAATAAACTGCAGAATATGTGTGAAAATATGTGACACTGTACAAAATGCATCTACTGACTTAAAAAACAAGTGAAGTCAGAGATGTCATTATTGCTGTGATTACTGCTATGGTGTACATCAGAGATGTCATTATGGCTGTAATGACTGCTATGGTGTACATCAGAGATGTCATTATTGCTGTGATGACTGCTATGGTGTACATCAGAGATGTCATTATTGCTGTGATGACTGCTATGGTGTACATCAGAGATGTCATTATTGCTGTGATGACTGCTATGGTGTACATCAGAGATGTCATTATTGCTGTGATGACTGCTATGGTGTACATCAGAGATGTCATTATTGCTGTGATGACTGGTATGGTGTACATCAGAGATGTCATTATTGCTGTGATGACGCTATGGTGTACATCAGAGATGTCATTATTGCTGTGATGACTGCTATGGTGTACATCAGAGATGTCGTTATTGCAGTGATGACTGCTGTGGTGTACATCAGAGATGTCATTATTGCTGTGATGACTGCTATGGTGTACATCAGAGATGTCATTATTGCTGTGATGACTGCTCTGGTGTACATCAGAGATGTCATTATTGCTGTGATGACTGCTATGGTGTACATCAGAGATGTCATTATTGCTGTGATGACTGCTATGGTGTACATCAGAGATGTCATATTGCTGTAATGACTGGTATGGTGTACATCAGAGATGTCATATTGCTGTAATGACTGCTATGGTGTACATCAGAGATGTCATTATTGCTGTGATGACTGCTATGGTGTACATCAGAGATGTCATTATTGCTGTGATGACTGCTATAGTGTACATCAGAGATGTCATTATTGCTGTGATGACTGCTATAGTGTACATCAGAGATGTCATTATTGCTGTGATGACTGCTATAGTGTACATCAGAGATGTCATTATTGCTGTGATGACTGCTATAGTGTACATCAGAGATGTCATTATTGCTGTGATGACTGGTATGGTGTACATCAGAGATGTCATTATTGCTGTGATGACTGCTATAGTGTACATCAGAGATGTCATTATTGCTGTGATGACTGCTATAGTGTACATCAGAGATGTCATTATTGCTGTGATGACTGCTATAGTGTACATCAGAGATGTCATTATTGCTGTGATGACTGCTATAGTGTACATCAGAGATGTCATTATTGCTGTGATGACTGCTATAGTGTACATCAGAGATGTCATTATTGCTGTGATGACTGGTATGGTGTACATCAGAGATGTCATTATTGCTGTGATGACTGCTATAGTGTACATCAGAGATGTCATTATTGCTGTGATGACTGCTATAGTGTACATCAGAGATGTCATTATTGCTGTGATGACTGCTATAGTGTACATCAGAGATGTCATTATTGCTGTGATGACTGCTATAGTGTACATCAGAGATGTCATTATTGCTGTGATGACTGCTATAGTGTACATCAGAGATGTCATTATTGCTGTGATGACTGCTATAGTGTACATCAGAGATGTCATTATTGCTGTGATGACTGCTATAGTGTACATCAGAGATGTCATTATTGCTGTGATGACTGCTATGTGTACATCAGAGATGTCATTATTGCTGTGATGACTGCTATGGTGTACATCAGAGATGTCATTATTGCTGTGATGACTGCTATAGTGTACATCAGAGATGTCATTATTGCTGTGATGACTGCTATAGTGTACATCAGAGATGTCATTATTGCTGTGATGACTGCTATGGTGTACATCAGAGATGTCATTATTGCAGTGATGACTGCTATGGTGTACATCAGAGATGTCATTATTGCTGTGATGACTGCTATGGTGTACATCAGAGATGTCATTATTGCTGTGATGACTGCTATGGTGTACATCAGAGATGTCATTATTGCTGTGATGACTGCTATGGTGTACATCAGAGATGTCATTATTGCTGTGATGACTGCTATGGTGTACATCAGAGATGTCATTATTGCTGTGATGACTGCTATAGTGTACATCAGAGATGTCATTATTGCTGTGATGACTGCTATAGTGTACATCAGAGATGTCATTATTGCTGTGATGACTGCTATGGTGTACATCAGAGATGTCATTATTGCAGTGATGACTGCTATGGTGTACATCAGAGATGTCATTATTGCTGTGATGACTGCTATAGTGTACATCAGAGATGTCATTATTGCTGTGATGACTGCTATAGTGTACATCAGAGATGTCATTATTGCTGTGATGACTGGTATGGTGTACATCAGAGATGTCATTATTGCGTGATGACTGCTATGGTGTACATCAGAGATGTCATTATTGCTGTGATGACTGCTATAGTGTACATCAGAGATGTCATTATTGCTGTGATGACTGCTATAGTGTACATCAGAGATGTCATTATTGCTGTGATGACTGCTATGGTGTACATCAGAGATGTCATTATTGCTGTGATGACTGCTATGGTGTACATCAGAGATGTCATTATTGCTGTGATGACTGCTATGGTGTACATCAGAGATGTCATTATTGCTGTGATGACTGCTATGGTGTACATCAGAGATGTCATTATTGCTGTGATGACTGCTATGGTGTACATCAGAGATGTCATTATTGCTGTGATGACTGCTATGGTGTACATCAGAGATGTCATTATTGCTTTGATGACTGCTATGGTGTACATCAGAGATGTCATTATTGCTGTGATGACTGCTATGGTGTACATCAGAGATGTCATTATTGCTGTGATGACTGCTATGGTGTACATCAGAGATGTCATATTGCTGTAATGACTGCTATGGTGTACATCAGAGATGTCATTATTGCTGTAATGACTGGTATGGTGTACATCAGAGATGTCATTATTGCTGTGATGACTGGTATGGTGTACATCAGAGATGTCATTATTGCTGTGATGACTGGTATGGTGTACATCAGAGATGTCATTATTGCTGTTGTTACGACCACGGGAAGTCGGCAAGGTAAATGGAAATGGCTGTCTAAATTGTCTTCAGCGAAGTGGTACAATCCCAAGCGGACCCCGCTGGCCGCAACAAAAGATGGTCAATAAAGGAAACTACACGCAAGTTACTGAGAACATTTCCTTATTCTTATTGAAGAACGTCACATAGTGACAGCAAGAAAATAACTTTACAATATTCAAATTATCTCTACTCTAAGCGTGACCAAATAACAAAACGTATTAGTTTTAGCTTTTAATAAATAACAGAAAGTGTCCACAGGCGCGACGACGAGAGCTCTCTAAACATGAAACACGCTGGTCCACAGTGCCAACTCTGTCGGAAAGCATCAGTCCAACGAGAACAGCCACGTAGCAGCTCGACGCACAAGTACAACAATCCTCGTAGAAAGTCACAGCATGAAACTCCTACCACTAGGACGTTTCCAAATAACTGTAATGTACTCACAGGAACTTTGATACCAGAACTTCCTCAAGCGTCAACAGGCACACAAAGTTTCTAGACTGCAGTCACAATTTTGGCACCAGCGGGAAAAAGTCCGTAAAGTCGGCCTCGGTCTTCAAAACTGGGAAACTCAGTGGACGTGGACTTCCGACGATCCCAGCACTTGCGGAAAGTCAAAGTGACGTGGCAATGAACACGTTTATATACGACAAAAATACATTATTCATAAACACCTGGTCACCCAAATAAGCAAAAGAAAACCAAAAGGAATTCAAACTATGTTACCTGGCCACTAGAAAAATGATAGAGGGCGTTTCCCTCGTAATACTGTGATGACTGCTATGGTGTACATCAGAGATGTCATTATTGCTGTGATGACTGGTATGGTGTACATCAGAGATGTCTTTATTGCTGTGATGACTGGTATGGTGTACATCAGAGATGTTATTATTGCTGTGATGACTGCTATGGTGTACATCAGAGATGTCATTATTGCTGTGATGACTGCTATGGTGTACATCAGAGATGTCATTATTGCAGTGATGACTGCTATGGTGTACATCAGAGATGTCATTATTGCTGTGATGACTGCTATGGTGTACATCAGAGATGTCATTATTGCTGTGATGACTGCTATGGTGTACATCAGAGATGTCATTATTGCTGTGATGACTGCTATGGTGTACATCAGAGATGTCATTATTGCTGTGATGACTGCTATGGTGTACATCAGAGATGTCATTATTGCTGTAATGACTGGTATGGTGTACATCAGAGATGTCATTATTGCTGTGATGACAGGTATGGTGTACATCAGAGATGTCATTATTGCTGTGATGACTGCTATGGTGACATCAGAGATGTCATTATTGCTGTGATGACTGGTATGGTGTACATCAGAGATGTCATTATTGCTGTGATGACTGCTATGGTGTACATCAGAGATGTCATTATTGCTGTGATGACTGCTATGGTGTACATCAGAGATGTCATTATTGCGTGATGACTGCTATGGTGTACACTCAGAGATGTCATTATTGCTGTGATGACTGCTATGGTGTACATCAGAGATGTCATTATTGCTGTGATGACTGCTATGGTGTACATCAGAGATGTCATTATTGCTGTAATGACTGGTATGGTGTACATCAGAGATGTCATTATTGCTGTGATGACTGCTATGGTGTACATCAGAGATGTCATATTGCTGTAATGACTGCTATGGTGTACATCAGAGATGTCATATTGCTGTAATGACTGCTATGGTGTACATCAGAGATGTCATTATTGCTGTGATGACTGCTGTGGTGTACATCAGAGATGTCATTATTGCTGTGATGACTGCTATAGTGTACATCAGAGATGTCATTATTGCTGTGATGACAGGTATGGTGTACATCAGAGATGTCATTATTGCTGTGATGACTGCTATGGTGTACATCAGAGATGTCATTATTGCTGTGATGACTGCTATAGTGTACATCAGAGATGTCATTATTGCTGTGATGACTGCTATGGTGTACATCAGAGATGTCATTATTGCTGTGATGACTGCTATGGTGTACATCAGAGATGTCATTATTGCTGTGATGACTGCTATGGTGTACATCAGAGATGTCATTATTGCTGTGATGACTGCTATGGTGTACATCAGAGATGTCATTATTGCTGTGATGACTGCTATGGTGTACATCAGAGATGTCATTATTGCTGTGATGACTGCTATAGTGTACATCAGAGATGTCATTATTGCTGTGATGACTGCTGTGGTGTACATCAGAGATGTCATTATTGCTGTAATGACTGGTATGGTGTACATCAGAGATGTCATTATTGCTGTGATGACTGCTATGGTGTACATCAGAGATGTCATATTGCTGTAATGACTGGTATGGTGTACATCAGAGATGTCATTATTGCTGTGATGACTGCTATGGTGTACATCAGAGATGTCATTATTGCTGTGATGACTGCTATGGTGTACATCAGAGATGTCATTATTGCTTTGATGACTGCTATGGTGTACATCAGAGATGTCATTATTGCTGTGATGACTGCTATGGTGTTTTGAACTGAGCAGAAAAGCATACAATTAATAGCAAAAGTGTTTTATAGCTCACAATGACTAAATTGTTATCATTTCTTGTGATTTTGTAAGGTCACTTACTCACATAGAGTGAAATGTATATTTATTCGTGACAATTTCTAGTTGTATTTATTTACTCTCCAAAATTCAGCAAACTGTACAGGTAGTGTTAAGTTCTGTCTGATAGAATGAAATAAACTTTGTAAATTATATATGTGACCTTCTAAAGCAACTATTTTTATCAAAAAGATTAGGATATAAATTCTATTTCTGTTATATAATGCCTATCTGTACATGAAGAACTGAAGCCATCTAAATCTCATTGATATGCAAAGAATTCCAGGTCATTATTTAGGTCTTACATGTAGACACTCTGATTGGACAATGGTAGATACTTTTTGATTTAGTCATCCCTCAATCATCTAGGCCAACTATGTCAGTTATTTCCTTGAAATGATGTCATCCCTGAATTCAGAAGTTACTCATGTACCGGTACTTCAACTAAAATTCCTCCAGTCACCCGACATGGTTTTTCCATTGAGTATTTTGTAACTGTGTTGATTAGAAAAAAACAGACCTTCCACCATTTGGTCTCTGACACTGCTTTTTACAACCTGATTTTTGACCCCCAACAAAACTGAGGATATTAACCAGTAGACAGCTTGATTTCACTCTGCTTTGGTACAGAACTTTGTTTCTCTTCCAATTTTAAGTGTTATTTTGTATATTGTTTCTTTTTATGAACATATGAAAGTATTTTTATACCAGACGATGATGTCATTGTATTTATAGCACTGTGGGCTTTGGACATCGGCAAGGAACATTGTTATTTTGACAACAAAGCTGGCCAGGTAACTTTGATTCCGCTACATGGAGCGCCATGTTCTATCAACGGCCAGACAATTTCTCAACCTACAGTACTTACACAAGGTATGTTACTGATAGCTTTCTAGATAAGTGTAATGCACAACATGCCAATTTACTTTTGATATGGGCATACTGAAGAACAATGGCCCCATTTTCCGTGTTGTATTAATCAGTGCATGTCAAAGGATGCCTTTCTTGATGATTACATACAAACATACTCCTTAGGTTAGTCTGATCCTAGTGTACCTTAGTTATGCCTTTGTTAGGAGAAAGTATTTGTAAAAATTCATACAGATCACAGTCACTGTAGAATTGATAAAGTTATACTTTGAATAAAAAACCAACCAACTGTCAGGATATTTACATTGCCAATGTGAACAACAAAAGTTTACTTTACTTAAAACAAAGAAGGTAAAGATTTTTGTGTGGGGTCTTCTTTTAGGCCATTTATGTTGATCTATTTAAACCAACATTTTTGATGATACATTGTTTCTTGGTACATGTTAGCATACTTGCTGTGGTCATTTGCAATTGGGCTGACAAATCAACGTTGCACATGGTTGAAAATTCAAAGAGGAATTGTTCATTGTGTGAATAAAAAGGAAGATTATACAAAACAATTGTTTTCTTATTTCTAAGTTCAAATAAGTCAATTGAAAACACGTGATTAATGATTCTTGTTCAAGTCTTCTAACAAATAATATGGATGTGTCTTTCCTGCAGGTTGTGTTGTATTGCTTGGTAAAACACATATGTTCAGATTCAACCATCCTGCAGAGGCAGCTCGACTTCGAATGCAGAGGAAATCCAAATCCATGACTGATTTAGCTGTTTCTACAGAAAATTTGCTGTCTGTATTTAACAGTCCTGGGTAAGATACATTTAGTAAAATTCTGTTTTTGTTCAAAAGCATTGAAATCTATCTGTGTTCATCTATAAGCAATTCTACAAATCTGACTTTGTTTTGAATTGTACTTTACAAAAGCTGTTCAGTATGTTGTCCTTATCTATCTACAAGACTGTGTTTCCTATGACTTGAGTATCTACAAGACTGTGTTTCCTATGACTTGAGTATCTACAAGACTGTGTTTCCTATGACTTGAGTATCTACAAGACTGTGACTTGAGTATCTACAAGACTGTGTTTAATATGACTTGAGTATCTACAAGACTGTGTTTCCTATGACTTGAGTATCTACAAGACTGTGTTTCCTATGACTTGAGTATCTACAAGACTGTGTTTCCTATGACTTGAGTATCTACAAGACTGTGTTTCCTATGACTTGAGTATCTACAAGACTGTGTTTCCTATGACTTGAGTATCTACAAGACTGTGTTTCCTATGACTTGAGTATCTACAAGACTGTGTTTCCTATGACTTGAGTATCTACAAGACTGTGTTTCCTATGACTTGAGTATCTACAAGACTGTGTTTCCTATGACTTGAGTATCTACAAGACTGTGTTTCCTATGACTTGAGTATCTACAAGACTGTGTTTCCTATGACTTGAGTATCTACAAGACTGTGTTTCCTTTGACTGAATGTTGTTTCTCTGTCACTTTACACTCTGTAAACAATGGCAAATTGATAGGTTACTTTTATGGTGTGAGAAAATATTAAAAAACTATTTCATTAAATTTCATTGGAGTTTGAAGTGTGCTTTGTCCAGCCGATAAAACATGTCAATAATCTATGTTGAGTTTTCAGTTTCTTGATATTACTTCATTAGGAAAATTTGTGGTTAGTAGAAGTTGAATATTAGGAATCCTGGCCAACAGACTGAAGTATTGTTTTTTTCTATATTCATTTGACCATTCCAGAATGGAACTTGAAAAGATGCAGAAAGAAGAATGGGAAAAACTTGAAGGAAAAAGGTAAGGATAGTCTTGAGAATAATGAAGTGTGCCATCTATGATACTTGACTCTTGAAAAGAAATTTCACTGCTGTTCTGCTTAGATACATTGTGGCATTATTGAATCCTATAGAATTATTTTACTTCTTATTCTAAATGGATGCTTACAGATTTTATGGCGGATTACCAGCATAACCGAAAAACTTTCCAAAATGCGTAGCTATCATTTCTTCAGTGAATTTCAGACTGTCATAGCGCCATCTATGGCAAACATTTTCAGCAAAAGAAGCAGGCTATTGTTTCAGGTTTTTCAATTTTGCCATTGAGGGCGCTATTTGCAATTAAGTATTAAAAACTGGTGCCCTGTAAACAGGAGACTGTGAATGACTGACACACGGGATCTGTTATTCTCTTAATTTCAATGTTATCTATACTTTATGCGGAGAGATGAGTGTTGATATTGAATTGAATTTGACACCTTTGAAGGCAAACATAAATATAGTACGTATAATATATTGTAATGCAATGCAATATACTACACCAGAATTAAGCAATAAAGCACACCCAGCGACGGTATACCACGAGATTGTGATCAGTTCACGACATATATGCACGAGCGATAGCAAGTGCATATATGAAGTGAACTGGTCAAAATCGAATGGTATACCGTCGCTGGGTGTGATTTATTGCTATTATATCATAACAGTATATTGAAATTCTGGCATGGAACATCAAAAACGAATTTTTGCTCAAGCTTAGAGCTCGTGCATATGCCAGCCGTAGTATATCACCAATATACCATGGTTCTTCTCGCATGTCGACCAATCAGATCACTGTATTTGTGCCATCAATATACCTGTATGATATAATACAATATAATATATCACAATACAATGCACTGCACTACACTTCACTACACTACACTACACTGCACTGCACTGCACTACACTGCACTGCACTACACTTCACTACACTACACTACACTACACTACACTGCACTGCACTGCACTGCACTGCACTGCACTGCACTACACTGCACTGCACTGCACTGCACTACACTACACTACACTACACTACACTGCACTGCACTGCACTGCACTGCACTGCACTACACTACACTACACTACACTACACTACACTACACTACACTACACTACTCTGCAGTACAATGTGCTGCACTGCACTGCACTGCACTGCACTACACTACACTACACTACACTACTCTGCAGTACAATGTGCTGGGCTGGACTGCACTGCACTGCTCTGCTCTACACTACACTACACTACACGACACGACACGACACGACATGACACGACACGACACGACACGACACTACACTACACTACACTACACTACACTACACTACTCTGCAGTACAATGTGCTGGGCTGGACTGCAGTGCACTGCAGTGCACTGCACTGCACTTCACTACACTACACTACACTACTCTGCAGTACAATGTGCCGGGCTGGACTGCAGTGCAATACAATACAATACAACACAAGACACTAGATTAGACTAGACTAAAATCCACTACACTACATTACAATACAACAAAAAGGATCAAAACTTCAATTAACGTATCTGTATGAATCATCGTGGGAACTTACATTATTAAGTCCAAAAGTTTGCATCAGTATAAATTTGAATTATGTTGTTGATTTTGCTTTCAAATGCCTGAAATTTCAGACGGCATATTGAGGAATTGGAAGAGAAACACAGACAGGCAGAAGAGGCAAGGCTTAAGGAACAAGAAATCAGAGAGGATGACCTGAAAAAACAAACTGAACGTCTTGAACAGCTAAGACATGTCAGTGAACAAGCCAAACATGAAGCTAAGCTTGAACAGAAAAAAATCATCAAAGAACAAGAAAGACTAAAACGGCAGAGTGCAGACTTCTTGAAACAAATGGAAGATTATCAAAAACAGATGGAAGACTATCTTGAAGAAAAAGAAAAGTTTGAAGAGGAGAAGATGCATGAAAAGGAAGAGATTGAAAAAGAGAGACAGAACTTTGAACAAGAACGAGAACAAGAGAGACAAAAGTTTGAGGAAGAAAAGAAAGAAATGAGAAAAAAAATTGAGTTAGAGATGGAGAGATTGGCAGAGATTGAAGCCAGACAGAGGGATGCATCAGATGAAGCAAAGAAAGCTATTCTGGAGGAAAAACTTCGACTTGAAGAAGAAAGAGAACAAGAAAAGATGAAGCTGGAAAATGAACTTAGACGATTAGAGATGCAAGAATTGAAAATGAAAGAAACTGCCAAAGAAGCTGAATTAGATATCACTAAAAAACTTGAAATACTTCAACAAGAGAGAGATAAAGAACTGGAAATGATTGAAGCTGAACGGAAAAGGTTGGAAGAATTACAACTTGAACAGGAAGCAGCTAAGTACATCGCATTGGACAGTGAAGTTAGCAGTATTCAAAGACTCAGAGATGAAAGTGAAAAATTACTACAAGCAAGAGAAGAAATTGAAAGACTTAAGCAAGAAAGGAACAATCAAATTCAAGAAATAGAGCAAGCTATCAAAATAAAAAAAGAAAAATTTGAATCAGAAATGCGACAACGTAGAGATGAACTTGAAAAAGACAGAATTGCTCTAGATGAGAAAGAAATTAAAATGAAACAAATTTTAGAATTGGGACAGTATGAAACTGATGAAGAGAGAGAGGAGATAGAAAAAGAAATGGCTTTGATAGAGAATGAAAAACAAATGTTAGATATCAGAGAAGAACAAATAAATGCAGAGGAAAATGAACATAGACGTGTCATTGAACAAGAGTTAAAGGAACTTGAAGAAAAAAAGATTGAAAATCAAGAACTTCTCGAGTCCAAACATAAACAACTGACAGAAATGGAAAGACAAAACCTTCTGTCCATTCAGAGAGAAATTTCTGAGAAAAATGTAAATCTTGAGGAACGGAAGAAAAAGATTGAAGAAGATGAGATGCTGTTAAGGGAATTAAAAGCAAAACATGAAAGTGCCATCAGTAAAGCCATGGAAGAGAAAAGAGTCTTAGAAAAGGAAAGATTACATCTTGTGGATTTAGAGAAACAGCAAGCAATGGAATCAGAAAAGGCCTTAGCAGATATCAACAGAAGAAAAAATATACTAGATGCAGAAACAGAGAAAGAGATCGAGAAAATTGAAGAAAAAAGAAAAGAATTAGCACAGCAACAAGAAGAGATGACAGCCAGTACCAAATTGAAGAAGAAGAAATTATCCAGAAAAGCAGCGTCTGTTTCAACTATAGGAGATCTGGAAGCCTTGGCTACAGCTGTGGAAGATAAAGACCTGGAAGTTAAGAAACACTTGCAACAAGAAGAAGAGAAAAAATTAGAGGAACGACTTAAAGTAAGTCATTACTGTGAACTTTTGAATCTTAAAAATATGTACTGGAAATACTTTGTATAGATTTGACTGATGTGTGACGTTGATTGTACTGGATTTGTAACTTTTGTTTCAGTAATCTCAAACCATTATCAAACTGTATACAGAAGATTCTTCTAGGTTCTATCCTTTTACTTAAGTCACAGGTTATTTGATGCATTTGATCAATACCAATTACTCTGTAATGTCATTGTTCACAGTCTGTCAAAGAATTAGAAGAACAAACTAAAAGAGCAGAACAGGAACTCTACAAAAAGAGGAAAGAATTCGAAATGCAGCGAATCAAAGAAATTGAGAGAATTAAAATGGAAAAATACAAATTACAAGAAATGGAGGACCAAGAAAGGTAAAAATGATGAATCAAATATTGTGTTGTGCTGAGGTGGATGACTGTCATTGCGTCTGCTGATATAAACAGAGTCGGTATCACAAGACATGATGGCTGACTTTAAGATCATATGATGTGATATTGAACCTTTTGTTATCTTGTGACATCATTTTATAAACTCCTTATTAATTGACTTACCTTCTCTGTATCATAAATGATATTGCTGTACCCTGTATCACATGACTTCATATTGCCCTACCCTGTATCACATGACATGATATTGCCCTACCCTGTATCACATGACATCATATTGACTCATTCCATGTCACACAACATTATATTGGTGCAATGTTTTTATGTCAACACATAATATTCTGACACACTTATTTCTTTCAAACTTGTCAAGGAGAGTGAAGAGCATCATACCTTTTTGTGACTTCAAGACAACACAATGTGGCTATCAGCCTATTTTATCATGATTCAGCCATGTTGAAATGTGTATTTTGCAGATTAGTTTGAAATTCATTGGCAATGTTATTTTAATGAGATAGGGAAATTAAGTCTATTCATCAACAGTTAATTCATATAATCACATCATAATTTAGCAAACTGGTTGTGAGACCAGCAATCCTTCACACCCCCCACCCCCAATTCTTTAATGTAAAGGTCCAACTTTTGCCTTAGAAAACTATAGGATTGTTCTACATTTAGATATGGTATGAGCTAGATGTAGTGATGAATGAGCTGATTATAGTGATTCGTATTTTTAGGGTCAAGGAACTTGTAGAAGAAGAAGTGAAGAAAAGGTTGTTTGAAGAAAAAGTTCAGAGAGAAAAACAACTTTTACTTGAAAGAGAGAAAGAACAACTTGAGAGAGAAAGAGAAATTCAACAATTGAAGAGATCTCATGAAAGAGAATTGGAACAATTGAAAAGGAAATTTTCATCAGGGTAAGTTTCATACAGTACTGGTTTTGTGTTGTATTCTTGTATTGGAATTATCAATGTAAATATTGTATTCTTGTATTGGAATTATCAATGTAAATATTGTATTCTTGTATTGCAATTATCAATGTAAACACTTTATTCTGGCTTTAGAATTATCTAAACAAATATTGTATTTTTGTATTGGAATTATCTGTACAAATATTGTACTCTTGTAGTGGAATTATCAGTGTAAATATTGAATTTGTGCTTTGGAATTATCTGTGCAAATATTTCGTTCTTGTATTGCAATTATCTTCACAAATATTGGAATTTCGTGCTTATTATCATAAATATGAGTGTTAATATTGCATTGTTTATGCACAATTACACTTCATACAAATATTGCTATTATGTGCAGTAATGTAATAAATACTGCACTGATATTCCAATTGTTGACTGCACTGATATTCCAATTGTTCACATCACAAATTAAAAATGCTAATATTGTAATTTTTAACAGAAAAGATGTTACATATGCTTAGATTTTGTTATATGGTGTGAACACATGTCAACAACATTGCTTTTTAATGATAACGATTAATGTTTGATCAATTCATGGACATTTCAGATGACATCTGTCATTTTACATAGTTTATGGAATTTGCTGTTTTGTCACCAATGAGTTTCAATGTTGTTCTATTTTCAGACAAGCCACTGGCAGCAAATCCAACCCTTATGCCAGCCTAAAGGTATGTTACACGGCACACTTGGATTATTTGCCCCGTTCTACGAAAAAAAGATGTTGTAAATATGTGAGATGACGATGATGAGAATTCACTATATCTTTCATAGTCTAACGTTGTTTGCCAAAAGTTGGTACTTAGATCAGTATTTGAATTCATGTTTACACGGGAGTTTAAGGTAATTTCCGCCTTGAAAGTTCAAGATCTCAATTTTTGCTGATATCTTTTCTTAAGAAACATTCAACTATATTGTCTTTCAAAATTGGTAATGAAAAGGGTTCACTGTGCAAATTGTGATATTAGAGAAACATTACTGAGAACTTACTGATATTTGAGATTCAAAATGGCCACCATCTCTGTGTTTATACTATGTGGAAAAATTTAATTTTTGATTTTCACAAAAATATGATGATAAAACTTTAAATTAACCCATACAAGTTGCAGATCAGAAAAGTATTGTGAGAATATGAGTCTAAATGTATTTCCCCCAAGTTGAAGGCGCAGTATACCTTAATATGGTCATAAGAAATGCGTTATATTCATTCTTGTTCAATGTAGATCATAATGTCAAAGTCGATAACCATAGTTTATTTGATGTTTCACTAGAATTTCCAGAACTGAAGCCATTATTGATCAAATACATAATACAAATATTTTTCTGCAATAGCTTCACACAGTTTGTAATGTTAATCTGTGTAAGCCATCAAGAATATTTCTTCTTTGTTCTATGATAGAACCGAGATGGCTTGCCAGATACTTCACCAGTGAGGAAAGTCCATAGTGAGGTAAAGAAATAGTAACATGTTTTTTCTACCACTATCTCCTTGACTATATCTGTGTAATTGTCTCCGGGTCTGTCTGAGTTTACTCACTGTCTTTGTATCTTTGTGTCCTGTTATTTGTCTTTCTAACTGCCTATCTATCAACTGAGCTATCAGTTTACATCTGTTTTATGTGTGTGATGTCTTTCCTCTTTCACTGTCCATGATGTCTGTCTGTACATGTTTGTCCATCAGTGTGTCGAGGAAAAGCCCTGGCTTTTGGGAGAACTTCCTAATCTTATCTTTCACAGAGGGTCTTTCTGTCTCTTGTTCTCTATTCCTGTCTTCTGTCTGTTTCTGTTTCTTTTGAAAACACCGGTGATATTTCTGTCCACCAAAATCTGTCCACCAAAGTCTTTCTGCCTAAACCTGTCCAGCTTAACATATCCTTTGTTCATACTTCAGTGTTTTGATGAAATCAAGCGTTGAGCTGAATTCAAGTTACAGATCATAATTATGATTTCATTTCAGGCCAACATTCACAGCAGACCTCTGACGGAGCATACACGTCCTGTTGAAAATCCTATCATTATTAACATACCTAAATACATGTTACGAGGACATGGACGGGATGCTCATCATGTATTTGAAGTCAAGGTAATTAATCAGAATTCAGCCATGTGCAAGGTTTCATGTGCAAATTATGAAGAATTTATAGATTTCTGAATAGACCGAGTTCTATTTGTGCTCTCTTTCTCCAGGTCATATTGACAGTATCTGAGAATAAGATTTGAAAAGTAGCAGCTTTATGATGATGCTGAATATAAGTTTTACCAGTAGCAGTACTAGTAGTGATACTGTGATGCTGGACAAATAGCAGCAACTAAATGGTGCTATATTTTTGTCACAACAGGTTGCAGTACTTGGCAACAACTGGGTAGTCTATCGACGGTACAGACAGTTCCGGGAATTACATGAGAATATGAAACAGAATTATCCAGAGGTATGAAATTACTTCTAACTTTTCAATCTATAACTATTCTAACTAAATTACTTCTAATTATTGTTAATTACAGTTGAGGTTTGATTTTGATTCTGTGCCAGAAAAATGGAAAAAAACAATCAGTAACTGAAATAACAAAGAAGCTCATTGGGTTATTGTTTGTATGAGTTTAATCTTCTTTTGTACAAACTTTGTGTCATTTTCTCTATCTTATTTACCTTTCTCCAGATTGGTGCCCTTGAGTTTCCTCCAAAAAGACTGTTTGGAAATAAATCAGATAAAGTGGTTTCCAAGAGAAGAGGTCACTTAGAGGTAAACTTTGAGATTTCACAATTCCATCATCATGGCTCTTAAATATAATCTGTTAAATTTGTGTTTTGTATTCCCATCACAGCCAATAACAGACATGTTTTGAAATGTCTGGTCAGAGGCATTGTGGCTGAGTGTGTTACAAATAATCATTGACTGCTAAGGTGGTACTTTTGATGGAAGGTCATTCGTTGGCATGACAACTGGTGACTATGTTATCACTTTTGTTGTATTGGAACTGTTTTTGCTGTGATTTCTGATGTGCTCATCAGTATAAAACAAACATCATAGCAGCTGGAATTTCTACCGTGAAAAGTTTGGAAAAATCAGTAGAAATGACCATAATCTGACGAAGTACATCCACAAGGCAAATTTTAAGTCTTTTTCTGACACTTAATTGCATCTAGATGTTATATGGAGCCTGCATAGTTGTCATGACATCAATATTTTCACAGACTATAATGAAAGTAATGTAGACAATAACAACACAGACTGTACATTTCAATGTAATACACAAATATTCTGAAACAATTCCCTGTTGGTTACTTTGTCTCTCTATGTGTGTACAATTACGTTTGATTCTGTTAGTGTTGCAACTTGCCTTAGATCTTCAAGTGTTACATGTAGCTGAAGCTCACAGGAATGACAAGACAGTGTCAGTGTCTGTCCTGGGTGTAGACAGATTGAACGACATGACAGTGTCTGTGCAGCAGAGATTTAGTTAATTTTTGTTCTTGAAAAATGGCATAGCTTTGTCTGAAGTGAATTTCTAGGTCTATGTGTTATCTACTAAATTGCATATAACTTCACTGGAGTTGTTTGAAAATGAAACCAATGTCTGGCATTTGCAATATGATCCTGGTTTCTTATACCAGTCATCTTGAGATGATTGACAGTGTATGGATGTAACTGTGGAAAAAGTTCTAAAGTTTATATGCCAATTGTTTAAGAAAAATTCACTATTTTGCAATAACAAATAACAAATTCTTGCTGTCAATTGAACTTTTGATCTCAACAAGCTAGATTTTAGTCACTGAAATTTCCTGTTGCTGCACTACAGTCATTGTCAGCAGAATAACCTGATCTCAGTGTCTTGACCTCTCAGACTTTGGTAATTTATACCTTTCACTGTCTCTATTAAGGGATGGCTGGTTAACACAGATATATATCGCCGCCTTGATTGGGATCCTGATACTTCTAAAGGGGTGTCAAGGAGGCGATATATATGTCCGTGTTAACCAGCCATCTCTAAATAGAGACAGTGGAAGGTATAAATTACCAAAAGTCTATGACCCGATTTTGATGTCAAGTGTCCGAAAGGTCATGATATTGAGATTGGGTTAGTCTGCTGACAAAGATTTTAGTGCTGCAACTGTAAATTTCAGTGACTAAAATCTAGCGTGTTGAGATCAAAAGTTCAATTGACAGTAATCAGCTACCAACACAGATGAATTTTCTTGCAAAAAAACAAATGCTTGGTTTGTATATGTGTTATAATGTATATTTTCCTAACATACATAGATATCTGAGCTTGACAAATACATGACTTTATAATAGTGTGTTACCAACTGTCTTCAGCTTGTGTTGACATTTTGTACATCACTCGTATTGTCCTTATCTGAACAACTAAAAATAATAGTAATAACAATAATAATTATTATTATTACTACTACTACTAATAATTATATTGGGTTCTTATATAGCGCGCTTATCCACAAGTACATGTGCTCAAGGCGCTTTACAATTATTATTACCCCTGGTCACTGGACCTAATATGATACCACTCAACTCCCTGGGGAGCAAACTACAGCTCACATGTGCAGCCAATAAGCGCAGCAGAGCTAAACACACACATTACAACCATTGTCCTACCAGGTACCCATCACTCCTGGGTGGGGAGAAGCAATGAGGAATAAAGTGCCTTGCTCAAGGACACAACACCATGGCCATGCCGGGGCTCGAACTCACCATCCTGTGATTGTGAGTGCACTGTAGCAGATAATACCATACAGTACCCTGCCGATTTCTGTGACTTGGCTTTTTAATGTGATTCAGTTAAGTTATTTAATTAGTCCCTACGGACACCGTCCGTGGGACTTACAGGTTTGATCATGTCCGTCCGTCCGTTCACACAGATATCTCAGAGATGCCTGGATTGATTTCATTCAAACTTGGTACAAGCATTACTTCATATGTCATACACATGCACGTCAATTTGTTTTGTGATACAATCCAATATGGCCACCGTGCGGCCATTTTGTTATGATTTTTTCATGTACGGAGCCATAACCCAGGCACATCTCAACTGATTTTATTCAAAGTTGGTACAAGGACATTGACCGATATCATACATATGCACGTCAATTTGTTTCACGATATGATCCAATATGGCCGCATGGTGGCCATTTTGTTACAAGTTTTTCATGTCCTTCGCCATAACTCAGGCATGTCTCAACCGATTTTATTCAAAGTTGGTACAAGGACATTGACCTATGTAATGCATATCCACATGGATTTGTTTTGTGATACGATCCAATATGGCTGCCGGGCGGCCATTTTGTTTCGATTTTTTCATGTACAGAGCCATAACTCAGGCACATCTCAACCAACTTTATTCAAAGTCGGTACAAGGACATTGACCTATATCATACATATGCACATCAATTTGTTTCACGATATGATCCAATATGGCCGCATGGCGGCCATTTTGTTACAATTTTTTCATGTCCTTAGCCATAACTCAGACATGTATCATCGGATTTTATTCAAAGTTGGTACAAGGACATTGACCTATGTCATAAATATGCATGTCAATTGGTTTCACAATCCGATGCAATATGGCTGCCTTGTGGCCATTTTGTTATGATTTTGTCATGTCCTGAACCATAATTTGGATATTTATGAACTTATTTTTTTTCAAAGTTGGTACAAGGACATTTAACTATCATGTAATAAATATGCATGTCTATTGGTTTCACAGTCCAATGCAATATAATGGCTGCCTGGTTGCCATTTTGTTACCATTTTTTCATGTACAGAGCTATAACTCAGACATATTTCCACCAGTATCATTCAAAGTTGGCACCAGGACATTGACCCTATTTCATACATATGCTCGTCAATTTGTTTAACGGCATTTAGCAGTATCATGTCAATTATTGAATTTTCGTAATTAGTCTGATATGTCAAGAAATACTGCATCAAATTTCATGAAACTTGGTACAGATGTTAAGCTCACATTGCTTTAACAGTGAAAAAGACATTTATCAATGTCAAGTTATTAATTTTTAATTGCATATGTAATGAACTTTCCTAATTAGAGTGATATATCCACAAATACTGCATTAAATTTGATGAAACTTGGTACAGATTTTGATCTCATAGTGTTTTAAATACAAATCAATGACACTTAGTGGTATTATTTATATATATAAATTAATTGCTAGTTTGCATTTACATAATGGATTTTTGTTTTTAGGGTGAATGTCCAAAGTACTGCATCAAACTTTATGAAATATGGTACCGGTGATAATCTGTCAGTGTTAGGATAGGATGCAAAAATGTTTGGCAGCATCCTGTCGATTAACTACTAATTGATTCATTTTAATGACTTTTTGTAATTAGTATGGCGGCTTACTTATTGGTTTTTGGCCACTAAGCCCCGTCTGTATCGCAGTATTTTTAATCACAGACCTAATTAATGAAGAAGACTCTTTCCTCTCAGAGGACTTGTAATTAAAGTACCCATTAACAAGTGGGGACTGTGTCATTGTCAATGACTTGTTAATTAATAGTTATGTTCAAGGTTGATTGTTGGTGTAAATAGACTGTACAGCAAAGGTCTTAGAGTTTTAAGTCCTGAAACTTTCATAGATACAAAAATTTTTCTAATCTTGATTTACATTCTAGGCTTGACATCATCAATATTATCATTCATAGTCAACTGGTCAGCCAGATGCAGTGTGTCGGAACAAAAGCCACCGTGATCAGTGCTAATTACAATACATGACAAGATCTTTTCTTTTCTGTCAGATCGATAGACCATGGACACAAAGCATGTAATCATTAGGGTCAATTGGAGTCAAGCTATATTGTGTGCTGATTTCAGTTTTTGAATACCTGTTTTAATTGCTCATAATGGAGAATGTGTTTTCATTTTCTCTCACAGAACTACCTGAAGAGTTTTATTCATGTTTGTCTACGTCTTCCGAAATGTCCCCTGTCTCCCGGAGAAGGCAGAATTCTCTCTAAACATACGCTGTGCGAGTTTGCTCCATTCTTCAGGAAGGGTGCCTTTGAAACAACAAGGTATGGGACATCATGAATGTCCCTCAAAAGTAAAGCTGCAGAC
Source organism: Ptychodera flava (assembly GCF_041260155.1). Lineage (NCBI taxonomy): Eukaryota > Metazoa > Hemichordata > Enteropneusta > Ptychoderidae > Ptychodera > Ptychodera flava. The sequence continues at coordinate 402,994 of NC_091938.1, forward strand.
CCTCCTATGATAAATGGTAGTGTCATATGGAGTTCAAGTTTCTACTATTAAAGTAACAATGATAAGAGAACTGCAGATGTCATCAATGGTCTGGCAAGAAGACATTATGTCCTCTGTTGATATCTGTAAATTAAGTTCAACAAAAGACGATGGATTTTTGTTCTTCTTCAACTGTTCTGTTCTAAGTTTTTACATTATTTATTTTTGTCTTTCTTAATGCTTTAGCAAGATTACCATATCACTATCTGTTTCATCAATCACCTTACTTTACGTTCTGACATTTGAAGAGAATTAAAATAATGACCATACCTTCTGCAGCAAATGAATGAGTCCAGGTCACCCCTTGTTTAAAGTAGTATGACTTATTTGTGAATTGAAAACAGCAATGTATGGACTATTCCATTTGAGCAGGAGGGTAAAGGACATGGTCAATGCAAGCTTTTGTTTGTAGATTGCTATGAAGGTGGTAAAAATAGAAGATTTTTACCAATTTTCAGATCATACCCACAACACTCTACCAACGCAGTTGTGAGCCTATTAGCTAACTTTCAATTTGTCTGCAAGATGGAAGGATAATAGTACAAGTGTATTACCATGAGAAAGATCATTATTTGAGGTCACCTTGATATTGCTATTGGCAGCAACTATCTACTTCATAGATTTGTTCAATTCTGTAAATATCTACCTTCTGATCAAATCAGTGACTACCATTAGTATATTTCATCATTATCGTCTCTTCATAAAAACTATTTATTGTAACCATCAATCAACAGAAAGGCGTACATTCCAAAGTTTTTTCTTGTATTATGTCGGGAGTTCATCTCCTATTCAGATAAATGACATTGGTCACTGAAATGGTAAATTTAATAAATTTTAAATTAGAACCAAAGACAGAGTATGTTGTTAGCAGCCAAATATTGTATGCCCAACAATGCCAAAGTTAATTTCAGACCTAGTCATCTTGAAGATATTTCCACTTTATAGCATGTACAGCTAAAATTAAATATAAATTTTTATACCTTGAGAATATCGTAAGAGGTGCGATGGAAGATAAAAATGGTGTTGTACATTAATTAAAGCTTTGCACCTTATTTTTATCATATTTTTGATAGCTGAAGTAAATTATCTTTAGTAAATGGTCAGGTCAGGGAGTGTATCCTAGTTTAATTTGATGATGTGGATAGGGTGTCAGCATAGAGTGATGTTCACATTGTCAGATCTTTGTTTTCAGTGTGTTGTCTGTCAGTGTTCTCTACTGAGTGGATAGGTTTTATAGATGAATTCAATTGAATCATAGTCCAAATGCTAGATTTCATTTTGCATGCTGTGGTAATTAAAAATGGACTGATTGATTGTCTTATATTAGAAGACTTGGGAAAGTAAATGATGAGTTTTATATCCATCACAGTTGTGTTGTCTATGTACTTGCAAATTTTCCTTTGGTCATATTCTGGGGCAATACTACAAAGGATTTTTCAGAAGGTAAGATGGTATGAAAGATTTTGATATTTAAATATAAGTATACTATCTTGTCTGTGTCGTAGGCCAGACGGTTATCCATTGTGTGGATGACCTTTATGCTGTATATTGGACTAAAGATGAAATGGAAAAAATGGAAAATAAATGCATAGTTTGGTTTATACAAATACAAAATATTTTATTTGACAGGTTTTTTTTGAGTTTTCTGCATATTCTTGTAAGAGCTACTTTCCATTGTGAATGGTCTGCTAGGGGGTTACGCCTTTGTAAACTTTAACCGACACTAAAATTTCTTTGTTGTTAATATAAAGCTACAAGAATCTTCAAGGATTTGTAATTTAACTTCAACTTTGAGACCTTGATATACATGTGATGTGTGGTTAAAATTACTTTGTATGGTTTCAGATCACAATGTTGGCATATCTTTGCCATAGTCTTTCAGAGTATTTGCTTCTTATCATTCATTTTAATGTAATTTTTACACAAAACAATGTTTTCTGGATTTAGAATTTTCTTATCCATCATCACATAGAGCATTCATACACAAAAATACACAAATACATCTTTCTTTATTGTATCATTGACTGCCTGTGTAGCATTACTCTACACACTCTATGTTGGTTTTATGTTAAATTTCATTCTACAAAAGTTGACAAGGTACACAGCAATGCTCTGCAAAGAGTATTATTGTATGTGGCTTTTATTGTAAACATTTTATGTGAATAGTGTTTCCTGCTGGCTTCAGAAATCAGTGTAATTTTTGGCAAAAGGCAAGTCCAGTTACTTTTTACCGTTTGTTAGCAGTCTATAGGTTTGATTTCATTTCCTTCAAGGGATGGTACCTGTAACGTTAGGTATTTTCACTGTCATGGTTTTCCTTCAGCAAAAACATCAAATGAACTGCCAAATGGTGTAACAGTATCATGAACTTATGAAGTATGCAAGTGTACAAATATGAAATCAGTATACAGAATGAATTCAGTTTTAAATTTTCATTAAAATGTACTTCTAACTACAATGGTCACTGATGTTGACAAACTGAATTGAGAATGTTAATTTGTCAGGTGTTACTAAATGGAATTAAATACAAAATACAATAATGATTCAAAGTTACAGCTACTCTCCCTTGATAAGTATGTCTTTAAAAGGATAATTTCAAGAAGAGGAAAGTTCTTTGTTTAACAAAATGCTTTTCAGTTGGAAGATTTTATATGTATAGAATTGCCTTATAAAAATATGTGGACGCAATTTGAGCTTTTATTTATGAGAAGTCACAAATAAAAAATACCGTCAATGACGCTGTACCTTCTCTAATGTGTGGCCAGGTCAGGTAATTGGTTGTTGGCATGGAGTTATTGGTAAATAGTTGATGATGTAGGGGCATGAGGTGAGATATGGACCCAAAGAACCCAAAAGATGATTAAATACATCAATCAAAAAAAATTCTAAGCTACAGTATAAACTGCCTAAAGATAGTTCAGTGTGGAAAAATAATTCAGAAATAAGAATTAACAGTCCAAAATAGTAATGACGCACTTCCCTACTGACCTGAGTGCATGTGAAATACACAACCTGGCATCTGTAAATTAAATGTATACCAAGTGATCATTTTAAGTCACTTTTAACTGTTTTTAAGGGATATTCCAAAGAGTCCTGTGGAAATGATGAAAAACGCTTATCTGGTCTTGTGTTTGTAAAACCTCATGGCTGATAATTGTCATAGTATTCAAAAGAAATTGAAAGTGAAGAAATTACTGTTTTTAATAGGCATATTTTCCTTGAAATACAGGACCGTGTAAAGAATATATGCTAAAAGTGTTTAAGAGTAAATTTCTTTTCAAAAATTAATTTAATCTGAGACCAAAGGATTTTTATTCTTTGAGTTTACAACTTCAAACATTGCAATTTGTTCAATCATCTTGTGCAGTGCAAAATTTATAAAATGACTGAAAAATAAAAAAAATTAGCAGAATTACAGTCTTTGTGATGTAAAATCATGGGTTGACATCACGATAATTGTTAATCTGTTCGAAGTACTTTCTATAATTTAAAAAAGAAAAGTTCATGCAGAAACGGTCACATATATTGTCAGCAATGTAGTGTTAATTTTGACTTTACATCAAAATATGCCTTTGCTGGATACCAAATATGTAGGGCGAAATATAAAATCTGTTCGAAGTACTTTCTATAATTTAAAAAAGAAAAGTTCATGCAGAAACGGTCACATATATTGTCAGCAATGTAGTGTTAATTTGACTTTACATCAAAATATGCCTTTGCTGGATACCAAATATATAGGGCGAATATAAATCAGCCATGTTCAGCAAAATCCACACAACAGTCACTGATGATCTTTTCTAATTTGATTTGATTTGCTTATGTTATCCTTGTATGACAGTCAGTACAATATGGAACTTGAACAAAACACAGTGAATAAGTATGCTGTAAATGAAATGGTGTGGCTGCATCCACATGCAGCAATAGGAGTGCCTTTGTCTCTCACCCCTCATTTCCAACCTGTCCCATCCCTGAAAAAATAGTTTGGTCTTATATTTATAATGTTAATAATTTCTGTATTTGTTAAAATGTGCGCATCTCAAAAACTTTTGATCATAAACATTTTCATTGTTTTTTATACCTGACCAGTCAGTTAACCTGTTTATTTTGAATATTTGCGCATTTTTCTCATTATTTGACATTTTCAGAATAGCTTCTTATTCAATTTGTCATTTTCTAAAAGTTAAAATGCTCCTTTGTGTGGTCAAGCTTTCCACAAGCATCAAATGTGGTACTTCATATAGGAGGTCTGCCTCTAGAGGGCGGGCATCATGAATAGTGTTTGTTAGTTATTTCCTCCACATAAACTTCTGATTGTACTGTAAACATTGAACATGGCCGACGTCCCATTTTCCTGTCTAAAACTTTCACTCATTTTCGTTCATATGACTCTGAAACTCAAGGAAACGATTGGGAAGAAAGAGTTATCTTGAAATATTGAGGTACTCGCCAATATTTTGCAAAATTAAATGAGAAAAAATGCAAGGAAAATGCCGACAGGCTTACACAACGACCGTTTTCAGACTCAGAGGCATATGATCATCTGCAGATTATGCAACAGGCCCATATCACGTGAGGCCATGAGGGGATATCCACGCAACTCAGTACCAAACACTAGCGCACACAGGGTGAGCAAACACAAAGTGAGTACCCCTAACATCAGCTCAGTAGTCTGTAATAGATCGTAGTCAACTAAGAACCTTGGAGAAAGGCTTACATGTAACACTGTGGCTATGCCACTAAGTCCCTTTTGATTTTTGTCACAGCTCAAAATCGTTCTCCTACACCTCAACCTGAACCATGAACACCCCCACCAGTTTATGATATGACCCATCACAATGGCATAATGTCATCGGATCTTGACAGACGGAAGTATTGACAGACGGAAGTAGTTGACACCAGCATACTGGTTTTCAACTCTAATACCTTCTCTGTCTATAAATAGACACGAGAAGGTAAAAATGTAGGTGCCTGGCAAAATGTTTTGTTCTGTTAATTATTCAGATATTGATATTGTCAATTTCCATCGTTTGTATCTAATTCTAATAGCTTACAAAAATTGGTGACTGGCAGGTACCAGGAAATGTTCAAGGAAGTTCTTCAGCTAAATTATGGATGAGATCAGCCCTCTACATTTCACAATGGCATAGCTTGTGTCGGCCCTACACACCCTAACAATCCCCATGAGTTTTTGTGTACTGGTCTTGGCTGTTAACTTTCCGTCGCATAGAACAGCATCTTGCCATACCATACTGGAAGGAGGCCAAACCCAGTGTGTCATGTGATGTGATATTCTCATTGAAGTTGTGTTGAAATATGGCAAAGTGACAAATGTCTATTTAAATGACTATACGGGTCAAAAAAGTTAAATCATAAAAATATGCTGTGACCAATAGCTTTAATGTTCAATTATGGTTACCAGTTTGACCGACAAAGCATGTCAAAAGATTGCTCTCAAAGTTTGTGAATACCAAATCCGTGAAGATAATATTGAACTTTTACAAACCAATCTGTCAGCTATTCTTTCTTGCATTACACCCCATACATAGTCATAAAAATAGTCATAGCTTAGAGACAAGCAACAAATTTATGCTTTGGGAGGGGCAATATCATCCAAAAGAACATGTTTACACCAGTATGGTTACAGTTTTTGTGTCTAATTATTGTATCTTTGGTAATTTCATAAGACCTAACCTTTGCGTGAAATGGACTTGCTATGTACACTTTATGCCAATGCAAACACTCTATTGTCTTACATTTTGATTAAGGGCTGCTTCTTTATAGATGTGAGCTTGCTGCAGCTCTGTATCAATTTTGTGATGTCTAGCTGCAACTGTGTATCAATTGTATGTTAGCTTGCTGCAGCTCTGTATCAATTGTGTGATGTCTAGCTGCAACTGTGTATCAATTGTATGTTAGCTTGCTGCAACTCTGGATCAATTGTGTGTTGTCTAGCTGCAACTGTGTATCAATTGTATGTTAGCTTGCTGCAACTCTGTATCAATTGTGTGATGTCTAGCTGCAACTGTGTATCAATTGTATGTTAGCTTGCTGCAACTCTGTATTAAGGTAGTATGCGCCTCAAAAGTGAAAGATTTAAACTTTTGCTCAAACTTTCCTCAAGAATCTTTCAACCATACTCTTTCAAAATCAAGATTAAAAATCGGGGGTCACCATGCAAATTTTGGTACTAGCAAAACAAGTAAGATTTACTGATATTCAAAATTCAAAATGGCTGCCATCCCTGTGTTAACTCTATGGAGAAAAGATAAAATTTTCGAATTTCAAAAAACTAAACTGGTGAAAAGTTTTCTTACACCAAGAGCTTTAAAATGAACCTTCACAAGATGTATATTAAAGAAGAATTGTGAAAGTTTGAGAGTCGAAATATCTGTCCCTTAGGTGCGTACTTACTACCTTTGTATGTGGGCTTGCTGCAACTCTGTATCAATTGTATGTTGGCTTGCTGCAACTCTATATTAATTGTATGTTGGCGTGCTGCAACTCTGTATTAATTGTATGTTTGCTTGCTGCAACTCTATATTAATTGTATGTGGGCTTGCTGCAACTCTGCATTAATTGTATGTGGGCTAGCTGCAACTCTGTATCAATTGTATGTTGGCTTGCTGCAACTCTATCAATTGTATATTGGCTAGCTGCAACTCTGTATCAATTGTATGTTGGCTTGCTGCAACTCTGTATTAATTGTATGTTGGCTTGCTGCAACTCTGTATTAATTGTATGTTGGCTTGCTGCAACCCTATCAATTGTGTGTGGCTTTGCTGAAACTCTGTCAACAAATCTGTTTGTAATCATGTTATATCGATGAATGAACGGAGAACCAGGTTTCTGCCATTTGATATCTGTCATAGCATGTCAGGCATGTTTTTTGAACTCTCTGATGCGCTTCGTTATCTGCAAAAGATGAAATGAGTTTGAAGCTAAGAATCTTCTTCCAAGGTCATTCTTATACCAGTGACAGTGGATTCAACTGTGGCAGGTCAAAGTCATTTCAGAAGGGAATCAATTCTGAACTCTAAATATTTGAGGTATTCCTCAAATTCAAGGTCAGTTCCCCACTTCATATCCAACTACTACTTACATACCAGTATGTTACCTCCTTGTAAGAAAATTAAAATATTTCACCAATTCTGTTTAACTGCTCTGAGGTTGCACACGCATTAAGATTTTAAGTTCATAGTGTGACGTCTCAGAGATATTGGTGTGTGGTACTGTTCTGGGATAAATGTGAAAGAGTAGACCATTGCTTTCCAGTTGGATGTGTGGCTGATTGTGTAATTTATTCATTCAGATATGAAAACTCAAATATTTATTTCATTAAAGCATTGTATTGCATGTACACTTCTAGAATACTCTTCCTCATATTCTTTGACAATGATTGAATTGATACAGTGAACTGATGACCAAGCCTGTAAATGACTATAATAAGCTGATGTCATTTATAACACTCATCTCGTTTATATTCCTTATGTCCCACTGTCACATCACCACTATCTGTGAATAATACTGAATTTTCAATGTTTATTGGTAATCCTTATAGTAGATGTCTAATGTATCAACTGTATACATTCTTTTCATTATTTTTTGTGTCTGTTTATATTAGAGTAGCATTGTCTCTTTGGAGTGCAGTAGACAAGCTTTCAAAAATTACAGGACAACCAAGAATTCTTGTCCCATTGTATATGACATCCTGACTTCACGTACATACCGCAAATTTCTGAATTTTTTAAGTTTTAATGGAACAAAAAACAAGACAGTGCAGGATACGGTGAAACTATACTGAAAAATAGGAAGATATGAAAAAAATTAAAAGCTTGTCTTTCATACAAAGAATATAATTGTGAGAAGGTGCTTTTAGCAAAGGGTGATAAGGCATTGTCAGTCATTGCAAGAGTGTTAAAAATTAATAAATTAATGATCATGAATACTGTTGATAAACATTTAATAAATCTAACATTATGGTATACCTACAAAAATACCCAACTGCACTCGAATACCAAATGATGATCTGTATTCAGTATTTGTGCCAAATTTGTGTAAATTGTAGTACAGACCCTGTTATTTATAAATTTATTAATAAATTTATGATAATGAATATTCTTGATAAAAATAATATTTCTGTCATTATTGTACGCTTGCAAAAGTAACCAACTGCACTGGAATCCTTAATGATGATCAGTATTTATGTCTAAGTCCCGCAGTTGTAGCGCAGACCCTCAGAAATATGGTCAATATAGCTACAGCTAGCATGCTGTAACATTTCATTGCAACTTAATGCACGGTCACAGTACTGCCTGGGCAGACTCTCTAAACAGTAAATAATAGTCTGTTCAGAGAGTCTGCCAAGGTAGTACTGTGACCGCACATCAAGTTACTGTGCAATTCTACTACTGTAACTATATTGACCATATTTCTGAGGGTCTGCACTACAACTGCGTGAATTTGACATAAATATTGATCATCATGTAGGATTTGAGCACATTAGGGTACTTTTGTAAGTACACAATAATGACAGAAATATTATTTTTTTATCTAGAATATTCATAATCAAAAATTTATTAATAACAGGGTCTGGGCCAACTATGTGAATTTTGCATAAAAACTAATTGTCATTCAGGATTCAAGCGTAGTAGGGTACTTTCTTAAGTATACCATAATGATAGCAATATTACTTTGTTTTCAACAGTATTCATAATCATAAATGTATTAATTTTTTAACAGTCTTGCCATGACTAATGACGTCTTATGCCCCTATGGCTTTTAGGGGTGATTTCGAAACTTAAAAATCATTACTAGACCGTTCATATCAGTGCCGTAAAGGATAGAATCAAAAGTTGATAATACCTCATTGTTTATAAGCGTAATGAAAAGGTTGAGTGTGCTTTCTCTTCTATGAGTAAATTTACTCTTTTATTTCACATGTATTGAAAACTGGCCTGTTTTACACTATTTTATCCTGTTCAATACTATTTAACAACTGTGTACACTGTCCATTACCGCTTTACAATATTGTACACTGTCCATTGCTGTTTCGGCATGGTCAGATGTTGCTGCTTTGCACTCTGATATTTGTATCTAATTTTTGCCTGACAAAGTTTATTTGATACTGTTATTGATATTTGGTGTATCCTTATATCAATTCTATAAAACTAAGGCCAACGAAGATTTTTGAAAAGTAGCTTACACAGTTTAGAAATAAATCTCACCCATCTATTTTATGATTTGCTCATTTATTTTTTGCCGTGTCACCAACGACAAAATGTGATTAAAATACATAGACAATGCAATTCTGCTTTATCTGTTGTATAAAGTATACGTATCTGAAAAAACGCTGTTTTAGATTCGTTTTATCTTTTGATCGAACTTAAACTTTGAATAACTCAGCATCAAAATAAAACAAGCAAAATCCAAAATAGCCGAAACGGATGTTGATAAGTGAGATAGTATTGCATAACAGGCTACTTTCATCGTTTAGCAGAATCGTAAAGTGTAGCGGCTGTCTGTTGCACTTTGTCAATAACCACTTATTTATCACTCCTTTTTCAGTTGTGAACCATAGGGTTCCTAAATTTTGAAATCGTCATAATCATTTCCACGGCTCTCTCTCGCTCTCTCTCTCTCTCTCTCTCTCTCTCTCTCTCTTAATTGTTGCAAAGTATCCGATTGGCTGATTCCATTGACGTCACAGCCCGTGATCATTTTCACAGTGTACCATCGCAGTGTTCCTGTGCTCTGTTATAGCATGGACGTCGTCCATGTTTATATCTTGACCAGTCATTTCGGATATAACAATTGCACTATCAGTCTTAGTCAAGAATAGAGTTTGGAACAGTTTGCGAACGTTTAGATTCTCAGCACAGAGTTCAATAATCAGCTCCAGCACTCATTGTATTGTGTACCGGTTGGAGGCGCCCTCCTGCATAGCATTTCAGTTTTTCTGTACAGAAAAATATTTTAAGAAAACTGTGAACCGATGAAGGATATTTTGGGGAGTGGAGGGGGATGATTGCATTGCATCTTCATCGTAATTCTCGATGAGCACCAAAAGGCATATCCACTCCTCGCAAAGCATCGTGGTTAATCATATGACCATCAAGTATCCTGATTGTTCCACACCTTGCACAGTGTCGCCTGCAATTTGACTATTCCGGGCAAACATTGGCTTCCCAAAACTCTGATACTCGCGCGATGACTGTCCAAACGAGATCATCCAGCATGTTTCTCTGAATCATATTTTTACTCCCAACCTCCTCCTCTCCTCCTCTCGCTTCCTTTCCTCCTCAGCTACTTGCTGTAAGAAAGAGGGAAATCGAATTAAGTATGAAATCGAAATTAAGCTTAAATAATGTTAACCTACCATCCAGTGAATACAGCAGTAACTGCACAACGAATAATGATAACATTATTATCCTTTCCCACAAAGTTAAATTTAGCAAAATCGAACCTCTGCGTGTTGCTATTGAGTTAGACTCTACGGAATTGCTGAGAAACACTGAATTTGCACTATTTTATCGATCAGGTTTATCAGGTAAATCAGTATAATCACAGATATCTGTAATCTCTGTGTCTTTAGCATTGATCAAAGTCAAATGGCCTTGTATATCCTGACAAATCTCGATGTTGAAAGTATTTCAATTGAATCCAATGCACTTTCGTACCAATTTAATATAAGGCATTTTGGTATTCTTTGGGAAACGCAGCTCTTTGACAATGAAAGAATATGCAAATTATAGTCAGTCCCTGAAGCAACTAACTATACAGGGTAGGGCAAGTAAATACATTGTACGACCCAGGACGTACTTAGCAACATTGTGATGGTGGTTCGTGATAAAGCTAGGAAATCGTTCAATTAAATTCCTATTAGAGGATGAGCCATACCTGGGCATTGCCGAGAGTGCGACTCAATGTCTCACAAAGGACGTTAATTCAGGCTTTGAAGAGCGTATATCAAAGGTTATTGGAGTGTTTCAGTCAATTATTCGATCATCCCTGATCAGCAAAATTCCGCATGATGAACATCTATGCCGGAAATCCGGAAATGCAACGTATTTTAGCTTTGCAAAAATGTAAATTACTGTCCGTTTAGTAATGGCATGACGTGCTTTAATAAGCGGCCAAAATTTAAACAAAGCCCTAACATCACAATTTGTTTTCGTCTTTGAAAACTGAACACAAACACCAGTTCACATTTAACATTCACAACTATAATTAGGGACTGGACACAAATTACAGGGGGGTGGGGTGGGCCAGTGTTTTTTGTGGGTGGGTCGCCATTTTTCGCGCAAGCATTTTTGAAGGGTCATAAAATTTTGTGCAAGCCTATGGGGGAGGGTCACCTTTTTTTATGCATCAAAGCTGAAATTCCATGTGCACGTATTAAAGAATATGGAATACTGAAAAAAGAAAAAATACCTCCTGGCACTTTTCATTTCTATTTTCGGCGCGCCCTCGGCGCAAGTTTAGCTAAGGGTATAATAAACAATGTATTGATGATCCAAGCGGCCACATTGATTTAAGTTTTAATGATTTCTACTTATCCAACTTTCCTTATTGTACATATAAACTGTCCCCTATAATGACGCTTTCAATAACAATTTGGGAGATCACTTATTTGACATCATTCTCCCATTGACAACACATTGGGTGTCGGTCGGTGGCAAATGTTCATGAAGCTGTATGTACATTTTTCATTTTTTGAGGACATTGACAGAATACAAACTATTCAGGATAGTGCAAAATGTCATCAATAACAACTGGAAGCTTCAGGTCGAACAACTTTTGAATAACAGTTTAGGATAAGATAACCTACGAGTTATTTGTAGTTTCCTCATAGCCTACAATGTATAGTGAATCGACATTTCAGTGAAATTCCAAAATCAAATTTCTTGCACAACCATAGACTTGAAACCACTGTAGTCTAGTCATGAACATTAATACTTATAATTAGGTGTACATAAATGCACAGATTTACCTAGTTTTGTATTGGGAAAAAAATATTCATAGTTTCATCATAGGCTGCCATGCATAGTGAATGGACATTATCGATGAAATCTAAAAATTACATTTTTTGTACATGCATGCACTTTTTACCTGCCACTTCAAGCAAAGTACATTTACATGAATTATCACACACATATGATTTGATAGTTTTTGGACAAAGCGTTATATCGGCCGCATTTTGCCTTCCTTTTGGGAGGGGACTTCAAAAGTATAGCAAGTCAGAAGGAGGTCTTGAACACATTGCGGGTTTGTTTGGGGGGTATTGAGTAACAGGGGAGGGTCACTTATTTTCATGCACGGATAAGGGGGAGGGTCACTAATTTTTGTGCATGAACTTTTGAAGGGTCACTATTTTTGATGCAGCGATGTTTCGAAAAACACCGGCCCACCCCCCCCCCTGTAATTTATGTCCAGTCCCTTACACAAATGCTTCGACATCGAGTTGTCTCACATGGGAGCTTTCAGTTATTATGGGAGGGTGGGCGTGAGGAACTGTGAAGGGTCATTTTTACAGACCCTTGAGGGTAGGGTTATATTTTGCAAACTCACCCTGGGGGAGAGTCACATTTTACATTTGCTTTCATAATGATAGCGAATTCTCAATGCATGTTTACAGTATAAAGAAACCTTTCACCAATCATCGTGTCAAATATCTCGTGTTACAACACGCAACATGCTCATTCCGCGTTGCGATTCGCCAGAATATGTCAAGTGACGAGAAAATAGATAGTCTGGGTCCCCATTGAATCGACAAAAGTGACGTCAGAGGGTATTTTTGAAAGACTATCCCCCCCCCCCGGCAAATAGTTTCTGGCTAAATTTGGAAAAGTGCCTGTTACGTAACCAAACGCGTAGTGTCGTCTGCAGCTTTGAAACGATAGCGAATGACTAGAACATAATGAGCACTCGGGATGAGCGACGAACCTCTCTCTAAAACAGCAAGTCCAGATTTGTATTCCAATAGCGTAGGAACTTGAACAGCTCATCGACGACAAAGATTCAAGTGCGACCAGGATGTTGCCAGGTTAGGTATCCTTTGGATATTTTTGTGATGAAATCGGTACTGCTGTTACCTCTGAGGAGAATAGCGCTGATCGCCATTTCAAGTTTGTTATATAGCTGCACAAGCGTGACATCGGATATCGCTACCTAAAATTCGGACAAATTTTGTTGTTGCATGCAAGGCTGTCATTGCAGCTTATAGTCTGACCCACAAATTCATATGAATGAGTGTGACTTTTAGTAGCCATAGTAACACTGGCAGGTTTTATTTTCATCGTTCTTGCGGAAAAATCGGACAGACATTTATTTTTGCGTATTAAAGATGGAAAGATGACGTTATTTGCGATCAATGCTTTTGCCCAGTAAACTTTTCATGTTTCGGGGTATATGCATCAAAGCACACAGCATGAGCGTGTGGTGTGTTATAAAACGTATAAACATATAACCTGGTCTTTATTTGGGATATAGCGCTCGTTTATCACCCTCGTGACCTTGCGTTACCAGAAACATCGCTGTAGGTCCAACCTCTCGACCTTCGGCCTCGGAGAATAGCGACATGTTTCGGGCAACGTATGGCCCTCGGGATAATAAACGGGCACTGTAGCCCTCATGACCAGATAATAGGTGTCTAATCATTATACTCGGTCCCAGCTGGATTCTTATTGTGGCGGGAGGCATTATTGGATGACCCCGTCCAATATCTCATTGTAGACTCGGTCCCTAGCTGAATTCTGATGGTGAAGGGAGGCATTATCTTATTTACCTGTTTTATCTGAGCTTGCCTTTGAACTAAAAGCTGTTCTCTAGTGACGTAACGTTCCCTCCTCCCAAGCATCTTCTTCTGTTTTAGTTTCTTAGCAACCAGACAGCTTACAAAGGATGATATCAAACTGTTGAGACATTCAAGACCAGCCGTAACCAGGGCAACAATTATGAGAACGTCTTGTTCTTCTTTGGCATAGGTATGTCCGTCGGATGTGTGGTTGACCAGACCCAAGCGTAGTAACTGTATACTCACCACACCCGTAATTAAGCTAACGAAGGAAAAGGCCGTGAAACAAAGAATCTGAAATGAAAGAGACCGTGATTAACAGGAATTCCTGTTAATTGTTGCTAGGCTAACACAAAGGACAGCAATATTTTATACCAGCTCGTACTAATCACTACAATTAAACTTCAACAGAAAATATCAATCGCAAATGAAATATCGCCTACATCATTTTTACCAGGAAGGTAGATTATCGAACACCACCATGCTGGTACTGGAATCACCACACATTTTGTCAAAAGAAATTTGTTTGCAATAACCTCGTGAAAATTTACGCAAACCTAAAACGTACGTTTTAATTCGTACAGAAATAGGAGTTGAAAATCCATGGAACGTTTCAATGTCGATCTCAAAGTCTATCAGATTATTGTTATGAATCGTCAGCTACAGAGGGCAAATCTCTGTTATTTCAAATTGACTGTTTGAGTTATCACCTTGCGTTCATCAAGTCAAATATGATCGTGTCTTCGTTATCTTAACTTTCTGTCAGATTATTTGCTAACAGTTGTCAGCTTTGTCCGTTAAGTCATTCTCCCATTAGTATCAATGGCTGTTTAAGAGGTTCTCCTAGTTAGCAGCTAACTAGCTAGGTTCGTTACTTGTTCTATATATTGTCATAATATCTGTCAGAAGTTCTCCCTATGCAGTGCCATCCCTTAATTAATCTCTACTCTCTTTACACTGGATATAAGTACGGCCATTGTTGATTTTTTTTCGGGGAATTTTGTCGAGCACGAAATAAGATAGTATAAGCAAATATCTCAACGTAATTGTTTTCAGTCCCGAAAAGAAATAAAATGTTCTTAATTCTCGTAAAATGGTATTTACAGTTTCATCCAGGTGGCGCTCTCATGTTTTACGTAAGTATTTTTCAAGTTCCCTACGCTCGCAGAAGATGATACTGCAATCTAAATAAAACGGGTCATCAGGAATTCACTCTTGCTGTTTGACCCTTTGAACTCTACGAATGAGTTGTTAGTATCTACCGAGCACGGATTATATATAGCTGTTCGGAAGCTGACTTTATGGTAATGTTAAACAGCTACCTCTGACAAGACATCGACTTCTTATAAAGACAAGAATGTAAGTGAAACGAGGATGACATATCATGTGTCAAGTATTAATTTGGTTTTTTTTTTCAACCAAGAGCGTCTTACCAATCCTAGGATGAGACAGTAGAGGTTGACAAAACGCTATTCAGTACATCACTGTGCCTGACCTACTGATCAGAGCTTGTAAATCTTATTTGTTCTATTTTGCTAACCAAGGATGACTTTCGTTCGTGCATTGCATTTCTTTTACACTTTTTATTCACCTTCTATAGAAATAGCACAAAGATATTTATTCATTAGAAAAGTACACACCGTCACGATAGAGCGAAATGAATGTCACTGATTAGATGCATAGAAATCCTCCAATAAATATTACTAATTGGATCTGAAAAGTTGTCGATTGACAAATAAACGGACGTTGATTTCCTTCCGCTGAACGCAATAGATAAAACCGTTTCATGAATATGTGACTGAAATAAAGCTCTATCTTGAGAAACTGTCACAAATCTTCCTAGATTAACCTAAACGTACCTGGCCGACTTCCCTTATTGTCAATTTTTACTTATTATCCACGACATGCATTAATATGCAGGGCTCTAAATACATCTACATGAACAGGTCAGTGATTTTCAAGCGAATCAAAGAAAAGCGTGGAAGCGAAGACATTTCCATATCCTCCACTACAAGTTTCGCATGTATCGCTCATTTAATCATGGTTGGTTTCACTTTTTAATGAAAATGCTTTTTGTAGCCTCAGTGATGTCTCAGAATGCGGTGGAATTAGCTGTAGACAGACCAAACACGATAATGTTAGGTCGATGTTCAAATTGGATATTACTTGCATGATTTTATGTCAAAAATATTCTACGTTGATAATAACTCAATATCTCTTGATTTGCATAATCAAACTATACTCATCAATAAATAACAAATCTGTTCAGAAAATCCGGCATCAGCGGTATCTGTAGTAAATGGGGAATCATTATTTGTATATTAGGCACATCGTTTACATATTTATTTATTTATTTAAGGCGGCCTTCAGATTGTCTCTGTGCTCTGTACATTGACAATGACATTGACATTACTGATGTCGATATTGGTTTGTGTTGTAAACAATTAGACATTAGTATGAATGGCAAAGGGTTATGTCCTTCTACCAATTGGAAAGCATTATTTTTTAATTATTTATTGCAGTCTTCAAAAAGAAAGAAAATACATTATACTTCACAATTCACTGGATTAAAAATATATACGGTTCACAAATAAAAAAAAGTTAAAACTTAGGATTCTTCCAATACTTGTAACATGTCTCCCCACTTCTTATGTTTGTCAAGT
Organism: Ptychodera flava; assembly: GCF_041260155.1. Lineage (NCBI taxonomy): Eukaryota > Metazoa > Hemichordata > Enteropneusta > Ptychoderidae > Ptychodera > Ptychodera flava. The sequence goes on from NC_091938.1 coordinate 419,488, forward strand.
TTACTCTTTCGAATAGCAATGTAGCGTTCAATTTTTTGTATGTTGAAAATAAAAGACTTGAAATTGACAAATGTTGGTGTTTTCTCTTCACATCTACTAATGTAAATATATCTCTTGGCAACTAATAAAACAAAATTTAACAACTCTTGTAATGCGGGATCTCCTAACAAAATAACTCTGGCTGACACAATATTCGTACAGTGAAAATGTATTCCCCAGGTCTGGAAAAGAGTAGACCAAAATTGTTTAGTTACCTCACACTCCAAATGTAGAACAGTTTCAATATCACTCCGACAAAAGGTAAAATTTGAGGTAGGTACTTTAGATTTATGCAATCTTCTGTTTGTCATAAGAATGTTATGGGTCAATTTCCATTGGAAACTTCTAAGCTTAACATCAAGTGTGATTTTAAAAGGCCATTGATATATTTCTTTCCAACTTTCAACAGAAGTACCTAATACATGATCATAATAGAGCTGCGATTTTGGTACCTTAAAAAATTAGAAATAATACTTGGAGTAACAATTTTTGTTTTACACTAAAGTAAACTAAAATGAAGGAAATATCTAAAAAATTAATTTTGTAATCATTTTCATTCATATCATCAGCGTTAAATCTAGATATATCAGTATGTTTTTTCCACTCTTTTGGTAGCTAATGGATAATACCACACCATTTCAAAAATGAATATTGTGGAAGTCTGTTCCCAAACGTATTCCAATGCAAAATATTGCCTACATTATCAAAAAGTTGACCTACGTAAAAAAGAAAGAAAGAATTAGGTTCGTCATGTACTTGCTCTTGAAATGTCAAAATACAACTAATCTGCTAGAAACTGGTCCAGGCATGTCTAAGTAATGGCCAGATATGAACAAAAATGCCCCCATGTTCATTACATGTTCATTATAGAGGAAACTTACTATAATTAGTTATTGATACTGCTAATACCTTTCTTGACTGTCAAATTAAGAAAGTTCATGACATACGCAAATTTACAATTAAGTGACATGATGGTGTCTTTGTACACTTTTACAGCACTGTTTGCTACGGTATTTCTAGACGTATCATAGTAATTAAGAAAGTTCATTAAATATGCAAATTGGAGCTAATTGTTTTTGTAGGTTATCACAACATTGTTAGATCGACACCTGTACCACATTTTATCATGTTTTGCTGCAGTATTTCTGGACATATTAACCTAATTATGAAAATTCATTCAACACGCAAATCAGCAGTTAATTGACCTGATACCACATTTTATCAAATTTGCTGCATTGCTTTTGGACATATCACTCTAACTATGAAAATTAATTAAATATCCAAATCAGCAGTAAATTGATATGATACTGCTTAATGTCTTTGCACACTATTACATCTCTGGTATATCAACATCTGTACCAAGTTTCATCAAATGTGAGTGAATAGTTATTGAAATATCACCTGAATTATGAAAATCCATTAAACATGCAAATTCTTGTACCAAGATTGAAAGGAATTGGCCCAGGCATGTCTGAGATATTTGCGTGGACAAACGGACGGACGGACGCACGCACAGACGGGACCCAATGCATAAGTCCCCTGGACTTCGTCTGCGGAAACTTATAACAAATAAACACTATTACATTCCCTGGAAAGATTAGTGTTGTAGGTTGCATGTAAAAGATGTAGCTAGACAACCAGCCAGGGCACTTGATAACGTATTATTTCTCGACATTTGAACGATCATAATCTACATTGCACTCCTTGTATTACGTCTGGTTGAAAGTAATTTATCGGTCTCTCTCACGTCGTTGAATGCAAGTCTCTCAATTGATGACTATGAACAACCTGGAAATTCTGCAAAGGTTTTTACAAGAAGAGATTTGCTTTGAAATCGATTCTTTCCTTCGTAAGTAACAAATGAAGTCTAAATAAAGCCAGTGTTATGTATTTAAATGTTCTTGTACGGATTGTGAGGCTGTAGGTGTATCGTAGTATCGTTGACTGAATTTTTATATCTCCGAATCCCCCGAGATGATTTATTTCAGTAATCCAGTCATGACGTCACAAACGCATCACCAATATCTCTGTGGTTGATGCGTCTCTCAGTGGGATGGAATTTTACCGATCTGAAAAGTCTATTTACAAAATACTATTTTACTTTGATTTCATGGCACCATCAGTGTTTAGCATAAAGCTCTGATTAGTCTCTCAAAGTTTTATCCCATGTATTTTGCAAGGCGTAACGTATGTAGTTACATCTTGCCCCTTTTACAGTTTTGCTTGAACAAAGCGTGATCAACAACTATTTGTAAATGGGACATTAAGAATACGTGTCTTTAACATTTCGTAAAATGACGTCATTCTGAAAAAAAATGTTGGTTGACATTCCGATATTATTAAAGACACAGACTCTCTCAACAAAAGATGAGCACGTCAATTCAACCCTGCCGTGCTGTAACTTGCGTATAATTTTTCCCATCGGAGATACTAATTCAAATGTGCTTTAAGCATTATCAAACAAAGTAGACACGAAGTCAATACAAGTTACACCAGGAGTATTCAAATTGTCACAACACAGGGTGAATACAGCTTTCCGTAAATTCCAGTATCAACTATCATTTAAACAACGTAAAATTTCTCCTTCAAAAAGGACTTCCTGCGTCCGTTGTGGTGTACAAAAATTGCCTCGTAATTTCTTCTGGAAATCAATACTCTGTTTGTTCCGGTGAATGTCTTTTTAAAACGACATACTTCCGACTACTTTGTGATATAAAAACCAATCGATTGCTAAAAATAAGGACTGAAGCATTCGCAGAAGAAATCCCCGGATGTAATCGTTCACTGTTGAAAGTGTTGGAGGGTTCTTACATATAACGGTTTACAAATCATAATTAGTATACTCACGAAAAGCGATTATTGACAGAATCGATTCAGAATCCATCATGAGAACTCTTTCTCCAGTCGCTTTCTTTGTGTCCTCGTATACAGACACAGGGAATAAAAACCAGATGAATACTTCAATACGCAAGTTACAGCACGGCACGGTTGGGTAGAGGAGCTATAGAACACAGCGAGATCTGTGACAATTTGTTTTACATTTTTAACCCTTTACCACTCACAGCGATGTGAAAGAGTTTATCTCTGATAACCGATGCAAGACTGAAAGACTAGAAAACTTTATTAATCCTAAAACAACGCACAGATAATAAAACGTCAGGTTTAAAGACTAACTGGCTTGACAGAAATGTGTGAGGAACAAAACGAAAGAGTAAAGTCCTTCGAGATTGTATACACTCTGAACAGCTATGGAATCATCCAGCGTCATGGCACAAACAATAAAGTTTGACTTTTTTCTGATGAAAATTGTATGGAATAAGAGTTAATCATTGATTCGTGTTCACAAACTGTTAAAATATCCGATTTAAAATTGACTACGACGTGAACGGGTTCTAAACACGCTTTTACACGCAAGGCGTTCCCACAAAAGTCCACATTTTTGCTTTCATAAACAAAACCATATTTGCCGATTATTGATGTTGATCATCGAATAAGCAGCGTTTGAGGGTAACCTTTGATACTACTGCTCCGTAAACGTATGAATACACCGAAGTCATTCAAAGGAAACGAAACTATCTATGTCTGTGGACGTAACGTTTTAGTTTTGCGTTGCTCGTCAGGTACGTTAATAAGGTTTCTAAATGAAATCTGGATATGAACTTGTATTATTAAGAGATCACGTGATCGTGACATAGCTGTATGTTTTTGAATACACAACATGGTTCATACAATCATATAGTCATTTAACTCGTATATAGCTTGATTTATCGACGCAGGCTAAACTCAACCTTTCCGAATCAAACTTATAATAGAACACAGAAATATTATGGACCCGGCAAGACATCACTATTCAAATTATGTTATAACCGAAAGAGAGAACCAGGGCGTATTTTTACTGTTCCTTATTGTTGAATATTTTCTTTAAAAAAGACAGGTCTTGTACAAGTTAGTATCATGAATACATGAGGTGCTTCAAATAAACCGTGATAATATGAATCGCTGCTCATTTAGCTGACTCATACCGTCGTGACTCACAGAGGTAATTTTCAACGATTGGTTAAATTGCTGATGAACGGCGCTATGAGAGAAGGAAACCTTATCCGTATGTTCCAAGATGGTGGTCTACTTGATTGTCTGTTTGGTCGGCTTATTGTTCCTTTTGAATTATTTCCAATCGGCTAAAATCTTCCAAGATGCTGCACATTAGCTCTCTTAAAGCAGGCTGAGCTCCCTGCTTCCAGTCAAACCATCCCGTATTAAAGATTCATTAGCTGTAACTTTGGTCATTTTTTAAATTTTGTTTATTCTGTGTATCATCTGCAGTTTCTGGTTTGAATCCCTGAACCATGGAGAAATTCCTAATATTTAGCTCATAAATATACCCTATATGAATATAATCTGCATTGTTATTGTTTAAATTTTGTATTCAGGTCCGGACTAGAATACATTTATTAACAATAACAATAACATACGGTGTGTTGACAAGCAGGACACCGGGCATTGGTCATGATGATCGGATTATAGTAAAATTCTGTAGTTGATACATTGAAACAGAGTAGTGAAAAATTACTCAAAAGTTACAGCTAATGTCCCTTTAATGTATTACGCTAGTACACAGAAACTGACGAGCTATGGAGATGTCTCGTCTTCGAGAAAGTATCAACGCAAAATAAAGTAGAAAGAAAGTAGGCAACGGACAGGAACAATATTAACCATAGCATCGGTACGACCACAGGCAGCAACTTTAAATTACCGGGCCTTGTATCTAATGCTGATGATTTCAAAACATCGAAACTCAATTTTTGCTCTTATGAAGTAAATCTCACGTTTTCAATTTCAGGAATGTTTCGTCATACAATTACGAACGTTTTGTTTGATACTGAATCTTGGAGGCTTTCTGGCATGCGACGGTTGTAACTTCACTGTTCACGCGATGAAGTCTGACGCATACTCTTGCATTGCACTTCAAAATTTTGTTTTTAATATTACATTAGGTGTTGTGAAGGCAGAATGCCGGTCTGTTTGTTGATCGACAAATAGTAATTTTTTTTAAATTTTAGAGTTTTTTACTTGTTTGTCTTCACCTTTTCCCCCGATATGGCACTTTATGACGTCACTCACAGTATAACGAGTGACGGGAGTCTGTGGATTGATTTTCTCGCCATACTGACATTAAGTACTGAATTGGTAACAGCGTGTAGATTTCTCAGTTCTAAACAGGCTCTAACTAATCCAATGATCTTGGAAATTCTACAGTGAATAAATCTCACAAGAGAGATTTGAAATCAGGTGAAAACCTGTAAAATATTATTACGTATTGAAGCAGAGAGGGCTTGGACTGTATTTGGTTACATGTACGACACAAACATTTCTGTCTCTAATTTTGTATTAGCTCACAGCGACGTATTTTGCGTGCTAAAAACCTAGCTAATGTTCACGTAATTTGGTTGGCTGCCGTCAATTCAATTAATTTAGAGCCTGTATTCAGACCTGACTGCCGCTTCAACACTGAACAATGCAGCGCAATCTTGGTGGATTAACGCGACCAGTGGATTGAATTTAGAAAGTTGTGTACTGAAGCTAGCATAACGACTGGACATTTTCAGAAAGACAGGTTTAGCACAGTAAAATTGATTAAATTTACAGACTTATTACATTACAGCATGATAGCCACTTAATGAAGTCCCAAGCTAGAACATGAGCCAGTCCTTCTCAATATACACTATTTATAAATAAGCAGGCGACGTGCTGGACCGTGGGTGGGCCACTGAGAGTTGCTTTCTAACAAATGGGCAGACAATGCCATTGATTGATAGCAATTCACTTTCGTAAAATAACTCAGCGTGCTTGATGCGAAAATGGAGCTGCATTGACCGAGCTGATGAAAATTGAAAGGAAAAGGGCAATATCTATACAACAGCCATTGCAGGTGATGTTCCGAGTTCATTAGAAACCGACGTGGAAATATTACTCGGATTGTTAAAATTGACAGCATTAATGTTGCTATCAAATCTAATATTGAACACTTTTGAGGAGTTTTGATCTTTTATGTTGCAAGGGTCAAGGGTCAACTAAAACCACAATATTGAGTTAAATGTTATATCGATGCTTTCAGTTATAACATTTTTGAGTTTGCCAGAGAAACCCAATGTTTTCGATCAGACTACAAAGTGACCAGAAAAACCCTATGTCTTTGATCAGACTACAAAGTGACCAGAGAAATGTCTTCGATCAGACCGCAAAGTGACCAGAGAAACCCCAAGGCTTCGATCAGACCACAAAGTGACCAGAGAAACCCCATGTTTTCGATAATACCATAAAGTGCGGAATTATCCATTCAATGTGTGTGAGCTTCTTTTTGCAATGGCTGCATACAGTTAAAGTTAAGACAATGATTGTCTTTCTACAACCATCTTGCGAATGAAGATTGTAAAATATCTTTGACTTTTGTAACGTGAGATGTTCTCATACCAACCAATCCATGGCATATCATTGGTATCTCACTCGTCTAAACTACCTATACCATCATCAGTGTATCAAGATATCAATATCTTCTTTATTAAAATCCTCGGTTGATTTTTTTGACATCGCTATTCTTGTATTCAACAAAAGTATTTTTCAAAGCGGTTTCATTTTCCACGTCTGCATTCTTAAACGCTTTCTGTAAATCGCAGTCTTTCCACACAAAGCCTGGAGGACTGTGTGTTAATGTTCACCACTTCTGCTTTGTGTTAATTTCAATTGAGTTCGGAGGCTCCACGGTTTAAGTAATTCAGTGACTCTCAAAATGAGAATTTTGCCTCTTTGAGTGTCAGAAAATTGCCATAGATAGCAGTTCGAATCAATCTGAGCATGCGCAGACAGGAAAACACAGCAAGTCAGGTTTTTTCCAACTGCATCTAACCAGTATCCCAGTGGCAATGCCCGATACAGCGTGAATTCCCAAAAACCTTCCGGGAATAATTCTATTTGAAGTTAACAATCAACAGGGCATAAATATGAAATAATTTGTAGTTATAGCTGTCGTTTTAGGAAACCAAGAAAGGATGGTGATCCAAAGAGACTTGCAAACAAGTACGCAAGATCAAGATCTTTTCATTAAAAGGGGTATTAAACTCAAAACTACTTCTTCGCTGTAATATCATTAATGCAGGTCCTGGCTTGGTCGTATCTTTGTTAGTCTTCAGGGAAAGAGTCCGGGGAACGTATAGATTGGTCATGTCCGTGTCCATACGTGAGTCCGTGCACGCAAATTTCTCAGAGGTGCCTAAAGCGATTTCTTTCAAACTACCATGTCATACATATGCATGTCAATTTGTTTTGTGGCGCAATTCAATATGGTCGCGTGACGACCATTTTGTTTCCTATATTTGATGTCTACAGTCAATACTCAGACAGGTTTTGACCAATGTATTTCAAACTTGGCATAAGTACAAAGAACTGTAACTTACATTTGGACGTAAGTTATTTTAGTAAATGATCCAATATGGCTGCCAGATAGCCTTGTTTGTTTTTAATAATGGCGTTTAAATGAACAAAATATTAGCTAAAATATGTCAGGTCAAGTTTTTTATACCAGGCAAAATGTGGTTAGTGAATGCATGTTCGTTTTGTTGTTGTTATTGTTGTATTGGATAAAAATTTACTGCAAAAATGAATGTCAGCTCTGGAAGTTTGCAATGAAGTTACTCCGAATCAGATTCTGAAATTTCCTGACTTTCACGCTGACAGTTCAAAAAACTCAAGTTAAAATATATTTACACAGTTTTGTGAAGTGCAGTTTTTAGTTTTTATGATTGTGATTTTTAATAACAGTGAACTACAGGGATGTCAGTCACCTTTCATGCAGAGAATTATCTCAATGAAAATGGAATTTGCTGAATCTTAGTGCGAATCTGGATTAATGTTCGATAAAGCCGTTACATTGACAGATATAATTAACAGCCCTGCATTTCCCTCTGTGCCCAGTGCTCTCAAGTCAAGTCACTTTTTACTCTTGTGCTTGTAAAACTGAGCTTCATACATTGCCAGGTCAACATTTTGGAAAAAAATTACAGTACCTGCAGACATGTTCCATGTGAGGGACTTCTGCATATGTCCACTCATATCCATCTGTATCACAAACCAACACTCAGGCTTCATATAATCACATTACAACAATTGATCACACACCCAACTATTTCTCAAATTTAGCTAACTGATTCCATTCATACATTCGACGTCAACTGCATATACACACCAATACGTTTTCTCCACCATTTTCCTGATATCTGTTGTCAAATATCACGTCACCATCATCTGTCAACGGTTTGCAAAGTCATTTACCACGTGGGGACTATGTCATTGATAATGACTTGTTATTATTGTATTAGTTTATTTTGGAAAACGTACTTACATATAGTTCAGAACAGAACAAGTCATTAAATTTACCCATTCCTTAAAAAACTTACAGCTAACTGCTCATGGAAATCTAACTTTATTCTCCTCTTAATAAGTGAAGGTCACTGTCGTTTGCCAGTCGACTTGCTAGACATTGTATAGCAAAGTCTAAAGATCACACTCATCTACAAAGTGCTGTAGTCATTAACAAAATCGGAATAATCATTTAATACACAAAATAACATAATGTTGAAGAGAAAGTTTTCCGTTTCCGTTCGCTGTGAGAGTTGCTCATACGGATATAGAATTCGATTGCATACATACATACATACATACATCATACATATATATATATATATATATATATATATATATATCTATATATATATATATCTATCTATCTATCTATCTATCTATCTATCTATCTATATATATATATATATATATATATATATATATATATATATATATATATATATATATATATATATATATATATATATATATATTAGAAAAGGGCATTTAGGGAGCATCATTTTATAGATGAAGCACTCCTGATTTCCTCCTGTCCACCCATCATTCATGTCTGAATTACCCTTACTATAAAACATTTCAATTCAGATTCATTCAATACAGCGTTTATGAAGACATTTATTATATCGATTTGTCACAACTCAATGGGAACGATTGATTTGTTTATAAATAATAATCCTAGATCCCGGATGTAAGGTCTCAGGTGTCGCCTTCTTTGGGATGATTTCTGTGTTAAGACTATTATCATCTTGTATCAATCAGGATGATATTTTGCAAATCGATGGTCCGACAAACATCCTCCGTACGGCCGTATACACGCAGTACGGGTGAGAATGTTTTCCTATCGACATTACAGATCGATGGTCCGACAAACATCCTCCGTACGGCCGTATACACGCAGTACGGGTGAGAATGTTTTCCTATCGACATTACAGATCGATGGTCCGACAAACATCCTCCGTACGGCCGTATACACGCACTACGGGTGAGAATGTTTTCTTATTGACATTACAGATCTATTGTCCGGCAAACATCCTCCGTACGGCGTATACACGCAGTACGGGTGAGAATGTTTTCCTATGGACATTACAAATCGATGGTCGGTCCGACAAACATCCTCCGTACGACCGTATACACGCAGTACGGGTGAGAATGTTTTCCTATCGACATTACAGATCGATGGTCCGACAAACATCCTCCGTACGACCGTATACACGCAGTACGGGTGAGAATGTTTTCCTATCGACATTACAAATCGATGGTCCGACAAAAATCCTCCGTACGGCCGTATACACGCAGTACGGGTGAGAATGTTTTCCTATCGACATTACAAATCGATGGTCCGACAAAAATCCTCCGTACGGCCGTATACGCAGTACGGGTGAGAATGTTTTCCTATCGACATTACAAATCGATGGTCCGACAAACATCCTCCGTACGGCCGTATACACGCAGTACGGGTGAGAATGTTTTCCTATCGACATTACAAATCGATGGTCCGACAAACATCCTCCGTACGGCCGTATACACGCAGTACGGGTGAGAATGTTTTCCTATCGACATTACAAATCGATGGTCCGACAAACATCCTCCGTACGGCCGTATACACGCAGTACGGGTGAGAATGTTTTCTTATTGACATTATGAACAATTAAGAAATTAAGAGATAGCGATTAATGGATATTCATTCTTATGACCAGTTCTGTCTGAACAAAATGTTTACTAGTTTGCTGAAATGTGTTAAGAAATCTAGGACAGAGAAACTGTTTATCTACTTATTCAGATGTTTATTTTTTAAGACGAATTTCAACGTTAATTGAAAGCTTGAAATATTGACAGACAATGTTAATCAATGAAATAGGCGCTAGTGAATAACTTGCTTGATTTATTTCATTTCAGTTGAAAAGAATCCGGCCTTCATTCATCCGGGGTTTTCTCATCCGGGGTTTTCCGCTTCTGTTCAATCTGTGTTATGCGTGACGAAAGTAACGTTCAACAAGAAAAGAAAAGAAAAATAAGGAAACCCGTTGCTTTAATGTACCGCATTTGTTACGAATTATCGAGATGTTAGAACAGGCCACTTGATGAGGTCGAGATTTTAGATATTATTTTGCAAAAGTTTTATTTCTGACATTGTAAAGAAACAAGAAAATAGATAAGAGAGAGATAAGCTACTAACGTAAAATCGGTGAAAAAACACTGTAAGTCAAGTGCATTCGTACATGGAACATCGAAGACATTGAACATCGAAGAAATTTGAACAATACCTGTGCGTTGCTAAGGTAGCAAAATTTCTTCTTAATTGAGGTGAAATGAGAAAGCAAATCAGTGACAATTTGAATCCTTCAGACCTGGCATTCAATACCATCACAAGATTCTACTCTATTAATGATAACTTTAATTAGGAATGGTAAGGGATCGAACCGGTTGCTTTAAAGGTGTGGGATAAAACATTTCGTACGATCTTCAAAATTAAAGGTCACCAACTGTTTTATAAGCCAGATGAATAAATTAAAACTTTGAGATATTGTCTTCAGAACACATTTATTTATAGTTAGTCATGACAATTAAGTCATTTAAATCACAGAATATTGAAATGTCAGGCTATATGGTTACGTATGTAAAAACACGAAGTTTAAGTAACTTCAGTATAGTTTCATGCTGCTTGTTTGATAACGGCACAGTGACAAGTTGAAGGTAGATTAGAGGAAGCGGTAACGAGATGTGTACAAGTCACGATATCGTTGTTGCACCGCTAATATTCATCCGAATTTTAAAAAACTATCACAACTTAATGTTTAACTTCGCTTGTTGTCCGTGACAAAATCGACATGACTGGGTGACCAGTATTCACAATGGATGGGAAATATTGAAGATGACGGTGCCAACGACGACGACGACGACGACGACGACGATGATGATGATGGTGGTTACGAATATTATTGATTACGACAATATTGCTTGGATAGTAGTTGAGATGGCATTAACGTTGGCCACAAGTGATGGCGTGATGGCCGTGGTAGATGACCGTGTGGTAGATGACCGTGGCGTTTGCAGTGAACATGGTGAAGATGTTGACAATAGCGTTGATGATGGTTAAGTATGGGATTGAGGGAGGCATACATTAGACAATTTATATGATTTTCTGTAATTCATAAATATCCATGAAACCAGGAAAGGAAAAATTGATGTGTCGGAATTAGTTTGAGAAGAACATCACTTTTTAAAATTTAGTACGGTTTGCTCGTATCAAAGCAGTGAAGTGACAAAACTTTATTTCTATATCTTTTTCGTCTTGACACATCTAGGCAAAGATAACAATATATGTCCTGGGGTGATAGCTTTACAAGTAACGCTTCGACAAACGACGAACTTTAGAAGCATAGATTATTTGTCAGATAGCATGCTTGTTACGCTTTTCTCCACTCACACCGGGTTTCATTTCAACTGAGAGGTTTCGCTGTGCATGATGTTATGAATGCAATGTTCTTTCGGTCGAATGGGCGACGTGAATTACTGACAAGGGACGCCGTGACTTGCTGAGGGCCATACCAAGTGTGTTCGATAAACACTATGACTTTTATAATTTTTTTCGGTTCAGTCCCTTTATACTGATATTTTGCCATGGAATATAATTGCAAGGTACCATGGGAAAAAATAATGCGGTGTATCAACAGTTCTAGCCGGGTTAGATTTATTAAGGAATAATCTTAAACTGCGTCATTTCATGAAATAACGTTCTTGACAAAGTAATATGTAGAATATATTGCTAGAATTCGTTTTCACTTTAACCATGTTTCTTTCAAAGATGACGCATTTTTCAGGGTTTTTTAGATTAAGTAGTGATCGATGCCAAATAACCATTGATGAATTTGATGCAGACTGAATTCATTTGAAATGTGACCAGCGAACTCCCATGCTAGTAGCTTTACATGGTTTGAAAATTTAATTAAGTGAGACTTTGTTTATTATACTCTGGTTCCTGAAATCCACCGGATTTATTTCAAATTTTAATACCTATATTCGTTTGTAAATTATTTACTCCTAATTTAACCATGTGTGTTGCCAAGTATAAATAGCAAATATCATCATATGAACTAGCATATCTTAATTGAAATATCTCGTCAGTTCTGTCGTTCTGACATCATATGCTAGTGGATTGACTGATCGTAAAAGAACTGGATTAAGGTTGCAAGCAGCTCAATGTTGTCAAAAATGTGAGAACATTTGTTTGCACGAAGTAGAATTTCTAGAGCAAATTCGATGCTGATAAAACCGAGTTCGTTAAAAGCCAGTATACACATGAGCCTACATATCGACCGTTAACTAATCAGTTATCAACACATTCATGTCTGAAAACACACACACCCTCGCACGCACTCACTTCAAAACAGCACATGCAAATGCAGGTGTTTGCGTGTCTAGATACATAGATACATAGATACATACATAGATACAACATACATACATACATACATACATACATACATACATACATACACACATTGATATATACATATAAACATACATGCATACACACATACATACATACATACATACATACATACATACATACATACATACATACATACATACATACATACATACATACATACATACATACACTTGAATAAGAGCGTACTTGCGTAGAACACTTACGTATTTCAAAATAAAAGACACATTGAAATTTCAAGGGCATTTGAACAGGCACGAGAATACGTCAATATAATCTGATTCTATCAATTATATAACAGTGTCAGAATTTTAAAGAAGTCCTGTTCCATGTAATTGCAAGATATGTGGTGCATAAATTACAATAGTTTACGCGTCAAATAGAAACTGTCATTAATCAGAACACTTTGAAAAGAGAGAAATCACAAAACCTCGTTACAGACACAATTCCCTTAATTTTAATTCCCAACGTCAAGATTTCAATTAAGGTTTAATTTCCCCACATCAAATTTTCAATAAGGTTTTAATTGAACTGTAGCATTGAGATTTTGTTCACTGAGAGTAGTAATATTTCAAATCAGTTGATTAAATCGAATGAATTGTCATTGTGAATTATAGGTTCTTTTTCTCCGTTACGACAGACAGCGTTTTGATTTCAAGACGCTTAGAATGCCATTCTTTTGACAGTTGAATTATTTGTTGAAGAATTCCTCCACATTATTACCTCATTTACAAAAACTACACATGACTTAGCAGCCATCGCACTGTGAAATGTGTCTGGACGTGTTGTTTTCTGGGCAGAGATTCCAACATTCCATGATGTGTAGGCAGTAGATAGCGATGCAAACTTCACCTGTCAACTTATCTTCCTCGCTTATTGATCACCACAGATTTTAACGAGTACCAGCGATCAATATTGCGAGCAGGCTTTATTGAAACGAGGGTCGAAATTTGCCCGTCGGCTAAAATAAATGTTTCTAGATTTAACAGATACGGCAGTCGGTGACGATGGCACGAATTTTCTGCAATTATCGGCTCTGAGAAACCACTCTCATGTTGCTGTGCTGTCTACAGCGAAAACTAATTTTCGCTCCCGTCAACGAATCAGTAGATTCGTTCAGCCGCCACTTGTCCGAAGCAGAGTTGAAATATTCTCCAGGGTTCAATTATAGTGCAAATTCATGCTGTACTCACTTGAAGGGGCGACCTTGTTTATCAGAGATACTCTGGTCGACAACACAAAACAAGTAAATTCAGGTATCAGCTTTACAGTGTCTTGTGTACAATAAACTAAAATAGCAGAAGATTGGCTGTTTTTCAGTACGGGACTTTTATGATTACATAAATAAATGTAAATCTGCTACATACTAGATTTGTCTCCCTTTATAGCTTGTTAGAAGGCGTAAGCTGACTGTTTGTCTTGTATTATTTGAGGTGTTTATTTCACTGGGACTCCGATGTGTTTGCAGTGTAATCACAAAATGCATCTTTAGATATTTTAGATTAAGCGCTCAGTTGTTAAGTCCAATACACTTGCATCAGTGTACTGGAGATACGTTTAGAGTAACAGCAGACTATCACTTTGGTTGTCGTCTGATTTTGAACTGGAGGATTGGACATGGTGGCGATTTCCAACACATGCATCACGGAAATACTTAAAATAACGGAATGCGAAAAAAATGAACACACATGAACAGGAAGGTGAAAGTGCGTAAAACATTGAAATTAAAATATCTTTGAGAAAATATAGGCTACGTTTATTTCGTTCAGACGGTGTTATGCAAAGTACCCGCAAACCTTAATACATTGAAAATATTTTATTATTTCACATTAGATACAGTCGAAGTACCGCTTCAATCAATATAAATAGAGTCATTTAGTTTGGATGCTAGACTGGAAAGGAAGCTCTCAGTAGCTGATGATGTCCAGAAATGAAAGCCCGTGCAGAATATTTCTTTGTCAGCAAAGTGATTCATTAGATAGTGTTTAAGTACTTAATGGAACATCTCAAAGCTCTTACACCACAAGTCTGTGAGATGAATAATGTGTGCCCATTAAACTGCCGAGAAGATGGCTCGATATGGGGTACAAAGGCGATGTCGCTGAAATTGCTTGTACCATTCGGCTCTGATTGCGTCTGATATCGTCCTATAATTAACTCGGTTGTCAGTCAATTGCGCAGTAAATTTGATAATGGCCTGATGGAAGGTAGCAGGTGATGTTTCTATCGTCTTAGTAAATGTGCAAATAACGTCTGTGTCGAGTCGTTTCTTTGACTCTCAACTCATTGTTTACTCTCACTGGTCAGTTTGTCCCGATAAAACATTGTAATGTTCGTCGACCTTTTATTCAGGGAAATCTGAAGGGACGATGGAAAATTTAAAATCAAAAAGAGACGTTAGTGGATATTTTATGTTTGATGTCGACATTCTGTTTGGCAGTACTTGTGTCTGTGTAGTTGAGAACATTCTTCATGTTAAGTTACGTGACAAATCATGCAGTAAGAAGACCACTGTGTATGTCACATCGGTTTTGACTGCAGCATAATAGTATTAGGCTGGTAACTCCCTGGACATTTTCCATGCAGCAGTTAGGGTCAGAGGTCAGGGGAAATGTAGGGGGGGGGGGACAGTTTCCAGGGGTAACCGCCCTCGACGCTTGAAGTCCTATTTTACTAGGGTTATAAAAAGGAAACAGAACTATGTTCTATTATACTCTGGTTAATACTTTACCAAATAAGTAACCAATAAGATCACATAACTGGACATCATACGTAGCGATCTCGACTGACAGAACAATCTAGAGAGAATGCTTGGACAAAGGATAGACAATCTTAGTCTCAGAAGTAAAAGATGGAAAATGTTGCCAAATGGACCAAGGGGGCTAGTTGTAGAATCAACAGCATAATGTATTTCCCAATTGAGAAAAGATGCCGGCCGTATCACCAACAAACGATGAACATTGCATGGGGACACTCTCAGAGGCCAGTACAGACGTCACAAAGTCTACGATAGATGAGTTGTGTTCTCAGAACCTCTGGACAAATTAAAAGATATTATACAATGTATCGAAAGTGGTAGTCTAAGAAACAACAATTCAGAATACACAGAGTAGTCTTGCGACTTGAAGATGATGCCTTTTTAACTGATCGATTATTGGAACACGAAACTAATTTGTTTAAGATACTGAACTAACATCTTACTAGACGTCTCCACTATCGCTTAAACTTAAATAATCATATTTCTAGTGTCTTGATTATATTTCAGATTATCCGTTCGGACTGGTACTGTTTAAACAACGTAATCCTATCAAATATTTTACCTGCTATTTAGACAATAACATTTAGTGCATGTTTGTGAATAGGGTTTACTTTCCACTCTAAGTGCTGTTGAAGGCAATTTACATATTCAATGGAGATTATCCTAAAGTTGCATTTTAGCGATGGCTATAGACAGACAATCTAGAAACAAAATGGCGCCTGTTTCGCTGCAGTGGAGTATGCTCAGCACATACATACTAATTACCAAATAATCCGCAAGAAGCTGAGAGATAGACTGGTTGAGTACGTGAAAAACACCTAATGAAGCTACTTTACCTAGCACAATCATAAAGTCGTATTCTAGAGGCTTTTCAAGTGAAAACGTGACCATTCATCAAAGCCCGCAACATGTTCAGTTCTAGGTATACCAGATTTAGTGTCCACAATCTGTGTTGTGAAACGCTATGAGAGCAGGGCGTACGTATTCTAGTCAATTGGCAATATCCAATTATCGATAAAAATATGAGAATGTCGGTATCATGGGACTGGTTTTGACACGAAAAACACAAAATATCAATTATTAAGCAAAATAAGGTCCATATTACCAAGGGAAATGGATACTTGTTAAATCTACATATTCAGTATTTCGACCATTTCGATTCAATAGATGTTGAAGCGTAGACAATGTAGTGTTGTCTTTGATGCGTCACTTTCCATCAAAATAGCATCTAATACTCTAATCTTTATTTATTCTCATTTCAATGTATACCAGTGGTCCCTAAGTTATTCGCCGAAATATTGCTTTAAAGACATTGCTCAGTATTATTCTTCAAAGATAGGTTCCTGGTTTTGATTTGCTAGTTTTATACACTACAGCCCTAACTATAGAATGATAGCCAAGGCATTCAATGCGACTCACATTACTTCTATAATCAAAAGTTAGTACACAAACTATAGCTAGTCGTAACCTACAAAAGTTTCTCACGCGAATATAACATTTAAATATTATGTTTTTGACTGATAAAAAACTATTGAAATTGGGGAAAATGTTATACCTAAAATGTCATCAAATCAGGTCCAATAATCGTTATCATTCAAGGTAACTGAGAAAGTTACCAGGTCCAAGGAACATATTGAAAATGACAAAGGCAATGGGGTCATCTTGAACCACAAAGTAGTGGTGGTACCAGGTGTCCGGAATGGGTAAGCGTACCCTGCCAGCTAGCCGCACCCGTCAAGATTGACCCAAAGCGACAAATCCATTGTTATTTGGTGAATCACCAAATTACTTTTGTGAGTCCAAATTTGGTATGCTGTCACTCATCATTTGAGTAACAGACAGGTCATATTTTGATACAACATCTCCGTATCTACCGTAGAACTTCTTAAATGATTTCACTAATCGACTTTCTGAAGACCCTTGCCTCACTAACTTTTGAGCTAATAGGCTGTGTCTAACTCGAAAGTCTTCATATGAATTGCATGCTCTACTGTATCTAAGAAGTTGTGAAATATACACACCATAAGCTGGAGATGATGGTATATTGCTCGACAAAAAGGAAAGTTTATGATTTCAAAATTGAAATCGTCTCTTTTGTCATACAGCTTAGTACATAGTGTTTTTGTCTAATTTCAAACAATACGTCTAGGTATGAATGTCAGGTATAATGTCAGTCAGAATGTCTTACATTATTGTAATGATTATTGCAAATATTTTATGAAGGAAATAACAAAATTAATTGGGTTCTGTGGAATACATTCAAAAAGAATGTGTCAAGTAACATAATTACCAGAGGTGCACCTCATATACCAATTTTACAAACAAGACTAAATCGGTACGATATTGTTTCATATTCACTTGCAGCAAGTCATAGTTGTTGTCGATGTCTTTCACAGTCATTATAAAGAGGTGAGTATTTTGTAAGTACGTTAGATTTTGTTTGTTAATGGATTTGTGAACATGGATCTTGAAATCGAGATACTTCCAAAAAACCCGCAGGTATTTGAATAAGGATAGCACGGAATGCAAGACAGAACAATAGCAATGTATACACGTGCTTTGTGTTTGAAGTGACGCGAAAAGAAGCATTAAAGCGTGGGCAGATGGCGAAATGTGTTTTACAGCCTGCAGTAATATTAGTTGCAATTTTTCTCAACGCTATTACTGTAAAGCTGTCTAAGCAAGAGAAGCGATGCGATCAATATAAGTATATTAAGGGTTTTCCTAAAAGGGAGTGTTTGTCATTTCCTATGCGCCAAATGTCTAATACAATGAATTCTATCTGCCTTAATACTCTTTATCAATATTGAGTTGTACTTAGGCACATTTTAAAATAAATATTTAAACACGGCTTGTTACATCGAATCAGTATCATGGTTAATTTCACCGTGGAATTCAAAATACACTTGGCTAAAGATTTGGCTTTTCAAATACTTCAGCGACAAGAGACCAAGTGGGTTAACATTACTCTTGATGACGTAACAAAATGCCCATCGCATCATTACATCATATCAGTGGTACAACTATTTAAACCCATTCTCTGGAGCTCCTGAGTAAGCAACAGACAATAGAAAAATCGTATGCAATCGTGTGAAAATTATGCTTTCCATGGAGTTGTTGAAATACGGGAATGTTCGAACACGAAGAACTATTTGAACAAATGACGTCCTCGTATGTAGAATGGGTATTTATTGTCGAGGCACCCGACAATGTTATTTTGAAGACGAAAGAACGTTGGCAAACAGAATGAAATCGTGCGAAAGTTTCCCGTTTATTTTGAATATTTTCCCGATAGCGCTATGTATGAACATGAATTATTTTGAACATATCACAAACCATGCGGTTTGAAATACACGTGTATTGTATTCCAAACTTCTCTATTTGATGTTGAACGAAATCAATTTGAAGTGAAACCTTTATTTTTGTCTTCAATAATCACAACACTGCACACGTGAATTATTCAATGTACACTGTGTGATTTATGTATCACAGTTCCGACTGAAGGGGTACCTTGTGTAATTTCCTTTGGAAAACTCTGGTCATGATCAAAAATTGCAGTTTGCCAACGAACAAAGTTTTACTGATATGCTGTTGTAATAGGTCGACATTAATCCATACATATTTAATGAAAGATGCGTCTCTCGGCAAATGAGAAACCGTGTCTTTATAACCCCGAATCGCTTTTTCAAATTCAAAGTCGGTCATAATTTATAAGATTCACCGCAATTTAGTTTCTACGTACCATTTCATGACATTCATGGCGGCTAAATCGATTTGTCATCATGAGAAAGCGATCTCTAGGTTAGATAACGATCTAAAGGCAGGAACTCATGCATGTCTAAGCAATTTGAACTGTGACTAAACCAACATCGATAGTTCTGACTTGACATACTTTCATAAGCATCCAGATTCAATCAATAACAATCAAACAGTTTTTAACAAATCTATATGCTTCATCAGTGAAATGATTTACAAAAGTATACATTTTGAATTCACTCGAAATTTGGCGTTATCACAACGTCCCCTCCACCCCACAGCTCATTATCAAAACTCCCCATACTAGTATTTGTGTACTCATAAATCATAAATCATATGAGTAACGCCAAGAAGGAAAGCCGAGACTTGTATTGTTAAACGAATGGTTTGTAAGTTTCTACTTCCATCCAAATTTCTTGGCCTTATGAAAATTACGAAAGTTGAGCCATCTCGTCATCGATTGAATATGGACATGAGTTAACTTTTCACTAGCCAATGGCAAGACAGTGCCTAGTTTTTTTCGTTTCATATTATTGGAATATTTCGCATCTACATCTACGTTATCGATCACGTACAATATGCATGAAGTATGTTTTCTCTACCTGATATCCACAATGATAGATTCTGTCAGGTGTATGTACTCAATGGAGTACCCTTCTGTGACTGGATCTTCCGATGTACCTGATACTGAGAAGTGTGGCCATTTTAACAACCCTATATGAAATGTTCTTTTAAAGGGAGGCAGTCGTCGAAACTCTGCTCAAAGGTTGCCAGGGATCCCTACGACCGATATAAACACTATATCTAGTTTACGTTGGCGATTGATGAAAGTTAAACATGTTTGTTAACAATGAATATCGCAGCCATGTTGCCTTGATACATCTAGATACCATGCATGAAATACATTGTTTGTAAACAAGAATGTCGCACACGCGCAGTTCCGACGACTGTCTCTCTTTAAATTATTTCAACTGAGACATGATAGCCCACTTATAGATTGGTTCATTTTATATATGAGGCAAGCATGACGACAATCTTTATACTCTTTTAACTGTTACAAATCAACGCGGAAATTGTGTGGGAGAGTGAGTCAGCAGTTGTATTTTGAAACAAACTCCGCTGTATTGCGTCTTGTCAAAATTGAAGTGAAAACACAGTGATAAACATGAGAAGATATGTTTATTCTGAAAAGAACACATCAGTGGTGACGCATTCTGCGATGTCTTTCAACGACGACAGAAGAGTGTAGTGTATGCACAATTCAAAGATTACAAACAATACATCGACAGATGTAAATATTACTTGACCATATTTTGCCTACATCAATTACATCAATTAGAGTAAAATTAATGTGTCGGCACTCAAATCACTGTTGGTATACCAGAAATATCAACATGTGTGAACAAAATTTAAAAACTTTGCAAACTCTTGGTTTAGTACTGATCTTGATATTATGCTAAAGTATTGATTCACAAGTCATTAACTTCACGACTGTTTACTAAAATGCCGTATTCACTGACGGTACGGTACCGATGGAAAAAGTCACGAGACTTTCTTTCCATAAACAAATCGTCTACCTTTCAAAACGATGTCCCAAGTCAATCTCGTGTCTGTGGCGACATTTGATTATGTACGACTCTTTGTTCATAATAACATGGCTTCTGACATGATTCGAAACAAAAATAACCAGAAAATAAAACTAGAAGGTAAAGAAGATCCAAAAGCTTGTTTTACAAAGGTTGGAGCAAAATATTCATTTCCAACTGCAGAAAGAATAATATGCGTGGACGTTTTATCCTTTGTAACGAAAAATTATAGCCAGCTATTATTATCGTACTGAAATGGTCATATCAAATGCAAACAAAAATTTGCCGTACAAAGTATGCTAATTTATGTAATACAGAAGTTATCAAAGGGTAATTTTAAAATTAAATAGAAAAGTTTGGTCTGAGTTCTTGTTTTGGCAATGTAACAAATTTGGTAAAAGGTAAGGCTTATTGCACAGTGTTCTGATTTTTAATGAGTTACTAATCCATCCTTACAATATAATAAAGTCTTAATATTTTTCAAATTTGAGTCTGAATGACTAGAGAATCGACTGCGATATGGAGTCAGGGAAAATTGCTGTGATTGAAATGATTAGGTATGTTTAATGTTACCAGCTAGACAAGACGTTCATTTCTATTACTATAACAACATTTAGCCGGGACGAAATTTTCTGGAGCAAAAGATTGTCCCTTTCCAAGTTACCAAACGGTTTAAAACGACATTTTGGTGCTTTCAAAGTACAGAGCAGCCGAAATACCATCTGATAAGAAAAGACGGCGCCTTTAGTTATCTCAGACTTCATTGAACAGTTTGAATTGGTTTCATGAAAATGAAACACTTTTAGAGGTTCTACAATCTGATTCCATGACGTTCTACAGCAAGCTAATATTTATGAATTACACAAGAGATAAGCTACATCTTGACTTGCACTTAAATCGCCATGGATGTTTGGGCAATCGCCGATTCTAAGAATAGAAACAGTCGTTTTCCCTAGATGGTCATACTTGTGACGAGCAGGTGATCTCATTTTGGTCTGCGTGAGCTGAAACATCATCAAAAGATGAAACCTAGTAAAGCCTTACAGCTGTGTCCTTTATTAGAGAAACCACAGCTTTCAAGGCCCGAGTTCACGTTTCTGTTGTGTATTTAACACTGATATAATCCTATCTGCCACATTGAGGTACTTTCGTCGGGCCAGAGATCTTTCCGTTCAAACTGCTGAAGGTTGGGGAAAATAAACCAAATTCTATTCATAGGAAATGCTGCATCTCTGGGATTTCATGGCAGAAGATGTAAATTGTCTAAAGTGACATATTGTGTATTACTTGAGTGCTTACCATGTACGCAGTTTTCCTCTTGGCACAGGCTAGACCAAGCACTCCACAAATGATGAACTGTGAATGTAAGCAGAAGAAGAAAAAAATTCAACGCAAACTGTGGAAAAGTATATTAATATCCATTATTGTATCTTGAACCTTTGCATTCTGCATTTGATATTAATTTCCAGGGTGTATTGTTTGGTAATTTTTGCCGATACGTTTAGGGCCACTGTTTTCATTGTCAATACAATTAAATTTTAATTTGGCGAGATAGGAAAAAAGTAAATGCATGTCGCCCTATTTTCTTTACCATATATTTACCCACAATTCCTCCATGAAGGGACTGTGATTATCATAAACTGTGTATGGATGCGTTGCATCACTTTATGCAGTATGTCAAAACCTTCAAAACGATACAAAAGTACCGTTCGGTCTGCTGTACATCCAGTAACTGACTATTTAGAAGTTACATTTGTAGACTTCCTTCAGAAATAGCAAGTCATTATCTATGCCAACGACCAACACGCTATCAGTCGATTATCTCCATGGTCGGATACAGTCTCCTGCTTGTGTTTTTATCTGGAATTTGATTCACGCTCCTGATGCGAGGGAACTAAAAATAAGATTTAAGGTCATCAAGACATCACCTAATTCACAAGATATTAAATTGACAGCCAAGGTCAATGGTTACAATCTGTCCTATGTGGTTGAATTAGCTAACAAAAACTGAACATCAAAATATTTGTAAGTATACATGGCTAGCTTGTTCAATCACTCACTGTTCTCATCAACACTTCCATTTAGTTTAAGATATAGATTTTAAAAATCTTCGATGCCATGCGTCATATTTAAGAAAGTCAGCATCGCAGATATTGTTGGTTTAAAATGTACTCATTCTGATATTTTATGTGAATAAAAAAACATTTATTGATTACAGCAGGAAAATGTCAGGTTTTCTTTCTTGAGAGAGAAATTGACATCGACGTTTTGGAAATCAAATCACGTGTTGAAGTAAAACGAAATGGAAGTAATCATTTTTGGTGAAAATATCTAGATTTAATTATTTTCTGCAAGACGTTACTTGTATTCCATGAATACGGACTGTAAAGGTCAGTGCAGAGGTTAATGCAGACGTGCACACCTAATCGCTTCTAGCTTCAGAAATAAGCTTTCCCTGTTCCACTCACAATTGATCGGAGTCAGGGTAGCCACTCTTCAAGATATCTACATACCTGAACCAAAGGAAATGTCGTTTAGAGTTAAACACTTGATAATTCCAGAAGTATTGAAGGGACGACACTTTTCTTTCTACGTAATAATGAAATATGATTGGGAATGAAAACGACGAGCTGTGAAAGCTGAGGCAGTCCAGTGAGCTTTTGAACTGTAATTAGACTGGATGTGAGATAAGACAGCAAAGGCGACTGGCAGATAATGATACACTTAACAGAAAATGGTCAGTGTAGAGAGGAAATCAGTAAATGGGTTTCTTGCCTCGATAATCAGCCTGGGAAAGTATTGTCGGATATAGCCGGAGGACAATGGCGTAATCGCAAATGGAACTTTATTTTGTAAAAGTAGTGTACTGAGAAAATCAATAGAGGTGCTGTGTGTCACTCAGCTTAATGCAGGCACCAGTCCGGTGAACTAAATTCCAAAAGCTAGGTCACATTTGATTGGTTCTGACATATGGCTACTAACTTTTTATTCTGCGCCTTACAGTACTGTTAATTGGGTTTGGCAGATGATGGCAAATGCCTGAATAAACTACGATAACCTTGATATGTTTCGATAGATGAAAGTAGACTTCATTTGACTTCACAAAATCTGAACTTACGGGTGAAGAATAATAGCTCCGACTCTATTTTAAAGATTGTAAACGTCATGAGGCAAAGATTTAACGGACATTTTTACTATAGGTGCAGAATTCTGAGGAGTCATTTTCAGTCTGCTCGACTTACGTAAACAGGATTCCAAGTGTTTTGGAACGACCACGTCGCATATTTTCTAATTAGTACTGTAATTTTGACGCCATTAAAGGGACAATGGCCGTAAATTTGATAATATTTTGGTGATTTTGTGCGATACAACAATTCCTCTTCTGTACAATGTTGAAATACGCAGCATCAACCTTGCCAACATAATGCTTTATGTCCAATATATGCAATATTGTCGATTAGGCCATTATTGCTCGGACCATAATTTAGTCGTCAAAATAACATTGGACATTTCTCACTCAAGTCGTGTAGACCAGTTGAATACTTGGCATAGCGACATGATTTGTAACTTGAACGAAAAACTATTTTACAAACGGAAAAAAAAATATCTGGAAAATGCGTCAAAAGATGGCAGGTCAAAGGTTATTTGAGAGTTGTTAATATTTGCTCATACTTACGCTCGGGAAAATGTTAAACCAGTGTCTTTGCAAATCAAAAGTATGAAAATCAACTTCTTGTAAATTACAGATTAAGGGAGCAATTACCTAAAACTTACAAATATTTAAAATTCAAACAGCCGCCATTGTCTGTGATACCTCTATGGCAAAATGTATGAGTCAATACAAAGTGTGGACCTGCAAAGTGGTGTACATTTTGAGAGTCCGAAAATCTGTCCCTGGGGCACACTCTGTCTTACGATACACTCACGCACGGTTGGTTGCTCCTGTGTGTATGACTTAGAGTAGACGTGAGTTCCATGCTGTATGGTGACGCCGCCCTGATTTGTAATGCTGCACTGAAGACCTTTATCATGCAGCAACTATTTGAAACATATTATGGCAGTAGCGTTTTATGTCTTGGAATTTATCTAATGCTGTGATCATACGTCAGTGTACTAATACTGGTTCGTACGGCAGAAACTGTAGCATTCGATAGAAACAGCCAACTTTTTCAGAGATTCAATCAGTTCTCTGCCGATGAAGGAATGCGAGTGTGAAGGATCAATAGTTGTAAATTTGATGGTTTGAGTAATGACATATTTTAGGAGGACAATTGCGATGAGAAGGTATTTAGCGCCAAGTTTATGTTAAATTTCACCAGGTATAGTTTTTGTAGAGCAAGAAATACGATCAAATTAAAACAAGGAATCCGTTTCTGTGGTTGTTTTACGATTGGCATGGGTTGCCAAAGCTACTTGGCTTGATCAATTTTTTGAAAGAATGAATCATAGTGTTCAAACAATGTTGTTCGCCTCTGCTTAAAATACCAACGCATTTCTTTTAAAATGTTCAGTTATCTAAACACACGAAGGAACATGCAAGTGTTGCCTTGAAATGAAAATAATTCTAATATCCCAATTCATTCAATAGTACATTAGACTGATTCCTGACAAACGGTATAACTACAGAGGCTCATAGATAGTTCCTTTTTTAAAAAAACTCATTTAATGAGAAAAGTCCATGCCGACTATTATTTTCATATTGTAAATCGACTTACGAGACTATGATCTTATCATCGTCGGACCGTACTTGACAGATTTTGGACCCTAATTTCGTAGATTCGTTCTTGACAGATTTTAAAACTTTCCATTGTATCGTTTTTTGATAGATTTTAGACCTTAGCACAACAAAAACAACAAAGTACGCTTCTGTTGACAACCTAACTTATTAGATTCTTCAGCTATTAACAAGTACTGTGTTATGATAAATATTTTATTTCTCACGGTCAAACATTTATTCTTCTCCAGAATAATACATCATATTGTTTTTTAGCTAATAGCTTTGTAAACAACGATGATTCAATATTTGGATTTTTCTATTTAGGCTTTTAAAAATTAGATAAATATAGAGTTCATAGGTTATGCATTGGCTAGGCAAGTCCCTGCATCTTAAGACTTAGATCCACAGTTACGTTCAACTATGCCAATTTCGCAAATTTGCCCATATTATGAAACAACGTGACATAATCGGCCAAAATCGTTTACTTTCCCTTTGCGTTCTTCTCTGAAGTTTTGAAGAGCCAGGAAAAACAGACTTCTTATTATAAAGGTTCATCATTTACGTGTACAAAGTGTTTCAACAGCGAAGTGAGTGTAACAACGACTTTCAACTGATGTATTACACCGAAGATCACAAAGAGCACAAATTAATTCTCTTTGTTGAAAATTTTTAAGTTTTCGCGATCAACGAAAATCGGAATATAAGGAAATACAAAACCACGATGTGATCAATTGGTAGACTCAAAATATACAATAGAAACATAACCTAAGTGATTCAAACTACGTCGTACAATTGTTTTAAGCAAACACAAATCACAGACTCTTACATTTTATTTAGCTCACGTGTGTATACACGTGGGCTATTGTCATAGCGATGTCTGTCTGTCTGTCCGTGTGTGTGTGTGTGTGTGTGTGTGTGTGTGTGTGTTTAGTGTGTGTGTGTGTGTGTCTGTCTGTCTGTCTGTCTGTTTACACGATAACTCAAAAACGCCTGAACGGATTCAAGTCAGATTTGGTACACAGGTACCATGTGCTACTTGCAAGAACTGATTAGATTTTGGTTAGTGAGGCTTGCATATTAATGAAGTTATGCAATATCGTTTTTTTCCGTACAATGGTTTCCCTATGGAGACGGTAATGACAGTGTAGACATATATCAAGAAATACTGCACAAAATTTCATGAAACTTTTCACAGATGACAATCTAAGAACATTATGATGATACTGTGAGTGTCATGTCAATTACCTTCTCATTTGCATATTTAATGAACTTTTGTTATTAGTGAGATAACTCTGAAATTCCTGCACCAAACTTGATGATACTTGCAACAAATATTGATCTAATATATATCTAATTATAGTTAGAAGCATTAGACAGTATCAAGTTAATAAATAGCTTATTTGCATATTTTATGAAGGTTTGTAATTAGTCATATAACTCCGATATAACTTCACCAAATGTGATGAAATCTGCTGCAGATACTGCACCGATTGATATCTAACTGATCCGATTGATATCTAACTGTAGTGTAAAGCATTTAGTAGTGTGAAATTAATTAAGGGTTCATTTGCATATTTAATGAACTTTGTAATTAGGTATATAACTCTGAAATTACAGCACCCAAGTCAGTGAAATTGGGTACAGATATTGTTTGATAAATATCTAATTGTACTGAGAAGCATTTGGCAGTGTCAAGTTAACAAATAGGTCATTTGCATATTTTATGAAGTTTAGTAATTAGTGATATAACTCCAAAATAACTGCACCAAATGTGCTGAAATCTGCTGCAGATACTGATCCGACAGATATCTAATTGTTGTGTAGAGCATTTAGTTGTGTGAAGTTAATTAAGGGTTCATTTGCATATTTAATGAACTTTGTTATTAGTGATTTTACTCCAAAATTAAAGCATTAAATTTGATGAAACTTTCTATAGATGTTGATCTGATAAATATTCAATTGTACTGAGAAGCATTGAGCAGTGTCAAGTTAATAATTAGCTCATTTGCATATTCAATGAAGTCTTATAATTAGTCATTAAACTCCGAAATAACTGCATCAAATGTGATGAAAACTGCTGCACATACTGATATGACAGATATCTAACTGTGTTGTAAAGCATTTAGTAGTATAAAGTTAATTAAGGGTTCATTTGCATATTTAATAAACTTTGTACTTAGGTATATAACTCTGAAATTTCGGCACTAAAATTTGGTGAAACGTGCTACAGATATTGACTTGATAAATATTTAATTGTGCTATGAATCATTGAACAGTGTCAAGTTAATGCGGGGTTTATTTGCATATTTAATGCATTTTGTAATAAGTGACATTACTCTAAAATTACAGCATTAAATTAAATAAAACGTGCTGCAAATGTTGATCTGATGGATATCTCATTGTCCCATAAAGCATTGAGCAGTGTCAAGTTAATTGACAGCTCATTCGCATATTAAATAAAGTTTTGTAATTAGTGATTAAACTCTGAGAGTACTGTGCGAAGTTTAAAAAAAACCTGCTACATATAGTGATAACATATATCTCATTGTTCAGTGAAGCGTACAACTATTAATGAACCTGTTGTAAAACACGTGAGCATATTCAGTTCATATCTGGTTTATCTACTGTTTACTTTCTTGAGGGAATGTTTCATTGAAAATTCTTGAGATTAGCAATATCTTGACAGTCAACTTTGAACAAATAAAACAAGCAGAAGATATGCTTGCTTCGATTTTGACTATCTGGTCTTAAGAAACGTTTATTATTTGCCTCCTTTGATATCATAAGATAAGATTGTGATTTTACAATCCGACTTGTGACAATTGAAAATTGAAATTAAAATATGGAAAAGCTGTTCCTGAACTGAATAACTTAAGTTTCATCCAAACTGTTTAAAGTATATATCTTACTCTGTAAAAATTGCTATTCCACTAGTTTTGCTAGAATTGTTGAGTTGTTGTTGTCGTGTTTGAAGTAATAATCTTTGTAGCGATGACGTTTTGGATCACTGCAATCAACTCTACTTGCATCAGAACCTTGTTACCGAACTAACACCATACAACGACATTAAATGATACATGGAAATGCAAGTCACTTTACTGACTTATCACAAACACACCAATAAATGCTATCAATGTACGTCCTTCCTGCACAGTTACCATTGCTTTCATTAAAATGCTTTGAAGCCACTGCCCGTCGCCAGCCACTTCTTAGGCGCTCTACGCTAAATTTTAGATTTTTCATTTCGCTGCTGTGAAATACGTGGTATTAACATCGGACCGTTTTTACATTATTTTTCATCACAGGTGTCATGAAATTGGTTAAGAAGTCATGTCGGGGTTGTCTCGGTGACAGTTTAGTTGCCATAGATGTTAGTTTGAACGCAAATTGTAAATTTGTTGTTTCGATGGACACACACAAGAAAGAGGATACCGATCTGATTTGTATTGAAATGCTGATCCTCGTAGCAGCAGCAAGCATAACCTTCATAAATCAATGATATCGGGCCCTTAATGAATGTGTCGACGTGGATTTCCTACGCCTTCAATTTAAGCATTTCCTGGCACAGAAATTAATTGCATTTGCCCTGATACAAGAACGAACTCAGAATCAAATTGGTGCGAAAAGCGTCACACTGAAATGGACAGCCTCGAACGATGAACCTTGAGCGATTATTATACTGGGTGATCTTTGCTCTGTCTTCAAAAGGGAAAGTCAGATATGCTAATGACTATTCAAATACAATGTCAACATATTCATTTGATCAGAAAAACTAACAAGTATTCTATTTTCAGTATATTCGCTCAAGCCAAATTGATGCCAACAACTGAATTAGCGGTTTTCAAACGTGATTTAACAACGAATTGTTCCGCACATAATCTAGCAGGTAACATAATGAAATTCTGGTCCTGGTTTTAGTTTGGAGAAATATGTGCTCCAAGAATTTCACAATTCTTGATATGCTTAATGATCAGTGATCGGTACTATTGGGTCTGTATTTGTAAAATTTGCACGATATAGGATCTTGCAACCGGCGCTTTGAATTCCTGGAGCACACTACTGTATAGGTAATACGACCCTTTGTGACATTTGTGGCTTCCGTATTAACCCAGGAATGGAAACCTATAAATAGAAAACGGAGATTAAATTAAAAAATCCCCGTCAAGTGAAAAAACACCTCCTACTTACACAAGCTCCGCTCCATACCGGTGAGATGGTGTGGGCTAACCACATGACAGCCCTGGATGACGATATAGCCCCTACTCCGAACGATATAATACCAAGTAAAATATGAAATACGGCCAACACAGCGAGAATAATTAACACAGAATACATCTCCAAATATTGACTTCACACTGTCTCACAGCCCAGAAATCTGGTCACCAGGTCATCCTCAGATTAGTTCTGCCGAAGAGAAATAAAAATGACGCATTAATGTCGTACAATTCACTTGCAACGTTTGCACCAAAGCTGAGGTCTAACCTCGTTGCCATTTATATCGTCTAACATGTCTGCGTCGACAAAGATAAATAATTCCACATGAATAGGTGTCTGTATTTCTCTGAAAATGCAGGCAACTTTAACAATAAAAATATGAGTACCTTTACAATTTTGCGAAAGGACGATATAGTGTATAGTAAAATGCTGCTTGTCGGTGACACCGCACTGCTCGACGCCCGTGAGAATTCCACTCTGCCTGCTCTCGGCTTCACTTTACACGTATTACATTCAATGTAGAAATCACGCTCTTATAAAGTATACAGCCGATTATTACGACTGCCAATTCCGCTTTTAAATTCCCTCGTTCCGTGCAAACATCTGACATCAGCCAATGTTCTCTGAACTCGTATCAACGTCCGCAAAAGTGGTCTGCGATTGCGTAGATGACCCTATAGATGGCAGTTTATACTCTGTGACGTAACTCCAAATGAAATGCTGATGTGGTTTCGGTGGGTACGAGAATGCTCTCGCTATACGGAGTGTTAGCAAGCATTGTGGATAGCATTGCAATGATCATACCGCTGCTTTTCAAGCCTCTCTTTTATTTGCTGCTGTAATATTAAAACAAAATCGATATGGCAGCAACGCCACCATTCAACTGAATTAGGAACGTGTATCTGTTGACGATCGAAACTCGAATTGTAACAGTTCCGTACATTGGCAGTGTCATGGTAACGGTGTATTTTGGACGTGTTTCAAAGGCCATTTATGACAATAGTTAAACCATTTTGTGGGTCGGGCTACCCCGGCCCCAGTGTATTCAACGTATCGTAATTTTATATAATTGTGTTGTTGACTTTTCGCAAGCTTAATATCAGAGAGATTAGTAAAATCTCATTCGTGTCACAACTTTACAAAATTAAACAGAATCGCTTTTACACAAATGACATGACATGGTATATTTCTGGTATGATTCGTATGGCGAAGGCAAAACCTGCCGAAAAATCGATGCATTTCAATATTTGATGGAATAATCGACAGCTTTCGACAAGAATCACTTGAACCAGTGAGTGCTGAGGGATAAACCACCCAGCATTATCTGTGTCTGCTTCGTGCGTGGCTAGTGTTGCTACGTATTATAAACAGTTCGATAGTTGTTTGCTATATGTTTGTTAAGAATTCGACTTGAATAGTTTATTGTAAAATCAACGTAAGAAGGCTACATCTAGGGCCGGATCAACACTTTCAGTTCATTCATTTGTTGTTAACATTAGCTTCTCACTAACAATCTCTCCAGGCTATTTGATCGAGATTCCATACTTCCTTACGAGGTTGGAAAGTAATCAGACAACAACACTTTCAATACTTTACACGCCTCGTCTGAACATGACTTGTGTGATAATTTATACTCAATGAGGTTTCTGGGATTTTCTCAGCGTCAGCTGACGATTCTTTGACATACAGCGAGACATCAGTCAGCAGAGTAAAATAATAATTTGAAGATTGTGAAAACGAGATTGCTTTTGAAGGGAGAGGACTTCCAGCCGATAGTGACCTATGACCTAACTCAGTGTAAAAAGTCAGTGCATCAGGTAAATGTAAAGTAACTATTCTGATAATTGCTTGACATTATTCCTCACCTTTACCGAATGATATCGAGGAAAATGAATTCGATATATGATAGATATAACTCAGAGTGGTACTTTCTAGATAACATTGTAATAAAGCTATAAATTGCGCCATCCAATCATAATTTTACGCTAAGGAACGACTCATCCGGATATCTGATATTTCCATATGAGTACTTTGAATCCTATCGCATTTTCTCTTGTGAAGTTTCTCGTGATTTTCTAAATTTTGATCTTCAGATTTTTGACTACTTTTTACAAGTGAGTACATGTTCTAATGTATCCGAAATACAATTATTTAAAATTAATGGATAATGGCTCTTGCGAAGTAGTACAACTTAGCATTATCTTAAGGGGTATCTTTGTATTTATTCACCATTAAAGGTATCCTCAGGCAAGCACCGATTTCTACCACACAGATGTCTCCGTGTTCTTCAGATTTATGCCTCTAGCGTATACAGATCACTGCTACAGACCACTTCATTGCCTTCATTGGCCAAGTTCAAGTTTATATCCCAGGAGAAGAAAGATTAGCATTGTAAATATTATATTTAATAATAACGACAATAAATTTGATGTTTGAGTAGTTTATTGACTAGACTGTCGAATGTATACGACAAGTCACGCAATGTTCCGTCCTTGCGAGAATACATGTATTTACATAATGGATGGGTGCACGGGGTATTAAAGTAACACTGTGTCATCGATACTACGGTTGTCAATTTATCACAGAGTAAATGGACCATGACTGATTTTTGTATTCCCATTTCTGGAGATACAAAGCATGGATTAGTATGCACAGAAAGGTGTAAATGATCCATAATCTGTACTTAGGAACACTTATAAATAAACCGAAATGCCAATTCTGTGACATCTGGCAAATGGTTTCACAGTAACCAACCTCGATCCAGAGTTTAGGACACTTAATTATTCCTGGAACGAGGTTGAAGCCACTGATCTTGTATAAAAGTAACGTATCGCCATCTCAAATGTCACTTAATGTTTTTTAATAGAAACTTGCATGCGTAATTGTCGGAAATTAACATCCGGGACATGTGAATAGACGATGCGCAATGAGTGTTTCTGGCACATTGAACTGAAAATAGCAATTTGCCACGCCTAATACACAAGTCATATGTTAAATATTCATGCCTTATAATTCAGGTCTGTTTCCGCACTTATATGTCAGGGTCCCTCTTAGTTTTGTGTCTAATGTTTAAATTATGCCATACATTGAGATAAAAACCCCAGCAGCCTTTGCATGTCTTTGATCTTCTTTGAAATGTTCTGCAATGAAATTGGAAGAAATTCACATTCAAACAGCATTGCATCGACAGTAGTTTCATCGACACTTTAATATCGGTGCATTATTCATTGTCTTTCAACTTTCCTGTAATTGCTTTAATTAACGAGTATGAACTCATTCTACGCGATCTCATCTGTCTCTTATAAATATATCTAGACAAATTGGTTTCAATGTAAGCAAAGTAGAGACTTAACAAGGGTTTGAATCACACATATCTTAAAGATAGAGTATCCAAATAGTAGGTTTGCGAAAAATGAACACTGTAGATGTTTCGATGCAATAGAAGTCCACCCATTTTACAAGATCTCAGTTCGATGTTTTGATACAAGTTTTGAGTGAAATAAAATAACACACTTTACTTTGATTTCGTCAAGAAAAGTTAATTTTTCATCGTCATAGCACTGTCCTTGTCAAGTCCTGGGATGAAGATGTGACGATATAACGAAGCATTTTGGAGCCATTACTGCGCATAAAAATGTAGCGTAATTTTCTGAAGATGGCGTTCCCCAGGCTGTGGCCATTAATAATAGACAAAGATCGCGTAATGGACTTTAAATCCGATATGTTTGACCTCGAAAGTCTTTTCAAAGCTCTTTTTTGAACGGAGTGCTGATTGTCGGTAACACTGACTACATTTACATCACAGCATGGTGGGCTGAATTTGTAAATTAATTGCAAATTGCTCTTCTCATTGATTGAAGGCCATGTTCTGGCGGTCCAAGGTATTCTATCAGCTTGCTTCTCCATAGTGTTTTTGAAGGTCGTTGGACTAATTTTCCACACAGACCTTCCAGAAACGAGGGTCAATGTTTTCCGAAGTCCCTTGAAAACGAACATTAACGTAAAAATTAGTTGATTTTGAAAAAAAATGTAGGTTGCTATAGTAAATTTCAAAATATTGTACAACGAACAAGCAATGAAAACAATTGTCAAGTTTTTTTTTTCTGTTTAATTCAAGGGCACTCTTGCAATGAAAATGAAGTGAATTTAAATGGGTGGTCTTTCCAAAACGCTGCACGTTGGATTATTCCTCAAGTTTTTCCTGCTATGTTGAAAATTGCATCGAATATAGGAATTCATATAGCCGTCAGTGTCTTGTTGGACGGACACATTGATTGATATTAACGTAGACAAATTAAAGCGAGGTTTCTCATCCTCGCCCGCGTCTGTTTAGACCAGCCACGTTGTTTCTCATCCTAGTCGGCGTCTCTTTCGAACAGCGGCCGACCTTGTTTCCCGTTCGCATAAAAAAAGTAAAGATGAAATCGTGAACAGTGTCCTACGCATGACTGAAAGTGACAGTGACTGTGTATAATAATACATGAAATATAAACACTGTGTATTACTGTACAATGAATGTATCATCGTCATTTTTTTCTAGAATTACTGCATCCAAACAGTTCTGTTTTGTTGTTTTCATGTCGACTTGTTTTGTTGTTTTCATGTCGATTTGTTTTGTTGTTTTCATGTCGATTTGTTTTGTTGTTTTCATGTCGCTTTGTTTTGTTGTTTTCATGTCGATAGCTGGAGCTTTTTTTGCTTACAATTGAAATGGAAAATTCAACCATTTTATCGCATGAATTTT
Source organism: Ptychodera flava (assembly GCF_041260155.1). NCBI lineage: Eukaryota > Metazoa > Hemichordata > Enteropneusta > Ptychoderidae > Ptychodera > Ptychodera flava. The sequence continues at coordinate 454,168 of NC_091938.1, forward strand.
GTAAGAGACTTCAGATGACAAACAAACCTATAATTTTCATTACTTAACTAAAATAGTTATTGCCATCTACACTTTTATTGATAATCTTCATCTGGGAACGTTTACACAACTCTTCCAGATTGTGATTCTTGTCAGGGCAGTTGATTCAGTCGATGCAAAATGAATCCAAAAGTAACTTTGCAGGAACATCAAACGAGTAAATAATACAAATTGAACAATTTTGATTAAAATGGACAATTTGTCATACTTGTAAATTATTAGGTGTTCTTTTGCTGATGTTATAACAAGTCCTTGACAGGAACAGAAAAAGTCATATTGCGTCGCAAAAAGCAATAATAATGTAAAGAGATCAGATATTGAAGCTCTTTGTAATGAAATTTGGTGAAAAATTAATGTAGTTACCTTTAGCATAAAATAATATTCATTAAACACTGAGAAGCTATTCATTCATGGGAACAATATTGACTTTCTTATTCCGTTGAATATGCACGACTTTTAGCATTGTTTATTCTATTATCAATATCAATATCAGAACAAATGGCGCTATTCCAATCTACTGCCTGCTTCTATTATATGGCATTAGAATCTGTTCTTCTAATGGCTTGTGGTAATTTGGTTCAGTTATTCTACTCCGGAATCTAATATCTACTGAAACATGATAGCGGCTGCATTTCAGCAAACAGCAGTGGCCATTTCCTTTTGATTGATACATTATTAAAGCGGAAGTTGTCCTCTCATCGATTATTCAGTATTTCACAATCAAAGGAAGTCAGACTCTGAAAAGAGACTGGCCTAGAAAGGGTTCTGTTTCATGGCATAAAGCTGATGAAAGCCGTTTACTGTACTTTATCATTACATGTCCTGTCATTTCTCAATTTTCCGACTTTCATACAGACACCTACCATCATAGCTTTGTCACAGAGTTTCACACAGAGACCTACCATCATAGCTTTGCCAAAGAGTTTCACACAGATACCTACCATCATAGTTTTGTCACAGAGTTTCACACAGATACCTACCATCATAGTTTTGTCACAGAGTTTCACACAGATACCTACCATCACAGTTTTGTCACAGAGTTTCACACAGATACCTACCATCATAGCTTTGTCACAGAGTTTCACACAGATACCTACCATCACAGTTTTGTCACAGAGTTTCACACAGATACCTACCATCATAGCTTTGCCACACACGCCTGCTATCATAGCTTTGCCACAGATTTTGTTAATTTAACAAGACACAGATGGTAAGCTCGTTTACTTGTGGGGTTCAAGGTGAACTGCTTTTAGTTATATTGTCAGTGAAGTAAGTCTTATAACAGATGATGAAGGGCTAGGTAACATTCCAATGACTCTCCACTTTACTACCTCTGATATTGTTGTCATAGTTACACGCAACCACGACATTGGAATGAATGTCTCACAGAAGAAATTAAAGACATTAAATCATGAATTAATAACAAAATTAAATCATATAAGCTTTTATGTTTATCGTTGAATTCATCAGTTGGCATCATACCGTCCATTTTGATACAAAAAGTAATTAGAATAATTACGACCACCATGACGGGTACACTAGACAGTGAATATGAAATGTCATGCACATGGACAAACGATCAATTATTCCACCAAATCGAATGACGAAACAATAATAGATTGACAAAAGTGAAGGAGAGAGGAAAATGAAAAGGTAGATAATAGTCGCGCCAGCGGCTTACTGACTACGCAAGCGCTTATTCATAATATAGTATGCGAGTAACCGGAAGTGTACCCTTCTTTCATGGGCGCCGCCATGTTTTTTTTTGAGTACTCGTAAATAAACAAATACAAAACAAATTACTATTATATAACATGCCATTTATAAAATATACCTTTTATTAGCCAGTAAATGTTATTATGCACCTTGGCGCTGATACAAAATATCGATAATATAGATAAAGGGAGAAAACTGTCGTGCCTATGAACGGGGGCATACACAAAGAATGCTGGGATTGAATTTAGAAAAGCGCCTCCTGTGTCAATAATTAGATTCAAAAATTGCCAGTTTTTAGACGGAACGCTATAGTTTTCAGCTTGCAAGTGGAAGGTGGGCAGTGCGGTTACCATTGCAATGATAATGATTGCATAATACGCCCCTTGTTTAACGCAATAGGCTGTTATCATTGTAAAAATTGCCAATTTTTGTCCAAAATTTTACACGTTACAGAAAATCTATACCTGCACTGCTGCAGGGTTTGACGTCGTGTACCGTACGTGAACTGCTTTCATCAGAGGGAAACTGGGCATAGTTGTCATATAAACGTTTATGAAGTAACAATTAATTACATTTTATCATGAATCAATACAAATAACATTGCCAATCTTAACCCCTGGCGCGACACCAAGGGCTGAGCCCTATATAATATTAGTTTATCTGCAGGTAACAATGCCAGGATAGTTTGTTTTCAGGAAGCAATGCCAGGTGCCTTGAAAAGAAAATGCACTTAGAGTATAAAACTTAATGACCAGGAAACGACAATTCTTGCAATTAGCAAACAGCTCAGTCAAAAAAATCGTAAATGTATTGTACGACTTGTTTCTCTTGAATTCTTTTCCGTCAGGAATTATAATTTCCTTATTGACTTCATTTTGTTGCTTTTCTAAACTACTTTCTGGAATGTTTCTCAGGATACGTTAACCTGCCGAGAAATATTCATTTCTGACGTGACATCACGTACTTCTCGATGATTTGTCCCGGCCAACGAGTTACCATGGTGATGACCTTTCAACCCAACATACCGATCACAAGTAGATGTTGCAACTTTGTCATGATTTTTCTATGGTTTCATCTTTCATATTTCTATCTCTCGTCACAATTTCTTCCCCGCCGTCATTTTCTCTCGTCTCCGTCAATTCTCAACGTGACCTTTCCATGACCTCTCCACTGTCTGCGCTTCATGGTGTGAGCAATTTCTTTGAATTCACTGATTTCTCTAACGTTGACAAATGTAATAAAATACTTCATTTGAAAATATAGTCGGTATTCCATGATCATGAACTAATTAACTTATTAATGGTGTTCAGAATTGGCAAAAGCACTAAATCAACCTTTAAAACTAACATTGCCTTCAGCACAGTATGCTCCTATGGTATTCTTATGGAATCCTCAGTTGTATTAGAGTCTGCTCTGACTGGAATTCTCCTTATATTTTTAGAATTTCACGTTTTATAAAAAGAGTTCATGTGCGAATTCAGTAGTAACAGCTTCGACAGTTGTCAAGACTTTGTTTCACGTGACCACCATTATAGAATAGTTTTCCATTTCATTCATTTTTCTTTCAGGAGAGTATGGCCTTTGAAACACCGACTGCATTCACCATAAAGTACGTCATCGCCGCACAACTCTATTAAAATCAGACAATGGCTAACTCATAAACCGATTTGTTTCGGTCTAATGAAATACACGCCAGATAAAGAAACGTATTCACTACGGAACGGTTGACTTGAGTAGCTAATGGTGTGACAAGAGAATATAGAATTAAGGAATATTTAGGTGTTCATACCACCTTAAGCAATGATGACTCGGATAAAACATGAAAGTGGGCATAGAACCGACTTCAAATGGAACAGAGTAGAGACCGCTTTGTTAATGAGAACGGGAAATATATCTAAACAGAGACAAAGCCCGAACATGTAAAAGTGACTGAGAAATCTATTGACCAGATGAATATGGCCACAATAGTGACACTTAACTACACCCAAACCTTGACCGTTGATGTTGAAACTATGAAAGCTTGACAGAATCTATTATGCCGGTATATGCAAATTGAGCGAAGTTTTTATAGTGCTAGTTTGTACACAACCACACAAAATAATCGATATCGTGTAAATGTCTTATTTCTATGATTCAACAAACGATGAAATAACTGACATCACCGCTAAACTTAAAAATCATAATCAAATTATTCGAGAAATTGTTGGCTAAAATATTTCTCAGCCTGATGAAAAACGTTTCATACAATACTAACACATAGATTGCATGATGTCAATTCATAAAGCAAGGTTTGAGAGCCGAAGTGGTATGTACAACGTTAGGGATGCGACTCTATTGTACCACGTACATCTCAATGTGTGATGGCATTACCCGCTAAGTATCCCGGATGTACGCCATGTCCATTTTTTAAAACCTGGTTTACTTATATCCATGATATATAAAATTATACGCATTAAGGTATGCAATAGCCTTCTGTCCATTCAGTACTGTTAAAATGTTAATGAGCTCTTTGAAAGTGAGTGAAGTATTCAAACTTTCTCATGAAAAGAGGGGTGGGTGGGTGGGTGGCCGTGTACACTGGAAACTTTATGCTAACAATGAATGGTTTCCTGCCATATATCGTATAGAGCGTATAATCTATTTGCTTTAATTCGACGAAATTTATAAACGCTTTTATCTTCATCTCAGTTGAATCATGGCTGCGCATTGGTACTCACATGGCTGCGCATTGGTACTCAGTTGAATCATGGCTGCGCATTGGTACTCAGTTGAATCATGGCTGCGCATTGTACAGCGTTAATGAATGTTAAAACACTTACGATGTATGCAATAACATTCCACACAAACTGGTTGATATTTGATAGGTAGAACACGACATCTTTAAGTCCAAAACTGAATGGTGAGACACAACATCAACTCGACTGTGATATTTGCAATGCGCTGTGATGATACTCTCTAAATGCATTCATGGTTACGATACTGAGAAGGACGTAAAGATACACTATTCGACAGAAACCATACTGTGTCAGTGAAATTATTCTATCTAACATCTCCCTGAGTATGGCGCATACTTTCACTCTCAGTGCATTAGACTTGTGGTTCTTAGAGAAACCTGGAATGTTGATTTTGTTGTGATGACTTCAAGGGTGACTGGAAAGAGGAAGTTATTGAATCTAGTCGCCAATGCTTTCAAGTGGAAAAGTTTTACCTGTAAAGGGAACTAGTATGACGTCATTACATTCGGGAAGACACTTCAGTGATACGACTATCACAGCAGGTCTGCAAATAAACCATTAACCGTGTTATCAGTAGGTCGAAACCTTAGCAATAGTAATTAGGAATAGAATGACAAGCCTGAGTAAGGAGACACGGAGATTAAGTTCAATTATTGCCATGCTAGTCATCAGTCTCTATGCTGCGACATCAAGAATAACATCAAATCAGATGGTTGATGGAAAACAGATTTATCCCAAATTATACCAAAGGCCATTTTTGCCTTCAAGGAAAATTCTGAAACGAATGAAAAAAAACAGGAACCGTGATTACACTGTACATTCCCAGTTCGAAAAGCAATAATTTGGTGACTTTGCTCTGACTGCTATTTTCGGAAAGCAAGTCTTAATGTAGTATTTACTGATGTTTATCTTTTATTGAACATTCTATGTTGATATAGGCTGACTCGGCATATCCAATAAAAAATTAAAGAGACCTGAGGGCACCAAATGAATTTAAACACAACGTAAAACTTACATATGATGATATTACTTTTAAGTAGTTTGCCTACTATTTGATCTCATATTCCTCGTAGTACTGATAGAAAATTAACTGATTGTCTACGCCTCCTCGGCTGTCTCCATGGCTGTTACCAAAATCGCAACTGACAACATGAGAGGAAATAACGTTATATTTACCGGTTAATCTTATTTATTACAATTTATTCAATATTTCCGTGATCAGCTTTTTTTGTGGTTGTGCTGTTTGATCTTCTTACACTTTGAATGAAAGTTTGAGCAATCAGCTTACAATTCAAAACAAAAAGACAAAAAGAGAAACGAAAAGAGAATGTTTTACTGCTTGCCTTGTCTACCTGAGCTCGATGATTTGGTAAACGAAATTACTTGATCACAAGCTAGGCAGAGATAGCCAGCTGATTAGCTAAATTATAGTTAGCTCAGCAATGCAATTTGAAGCTTGTGATTGTAGCCTAGAGTCATGTAAACTAGAAAAAAACTCAACCTCTACCTTTTTCCTGACAAAACAAATTTTAGATTGTATATATCTGATTATGTCTGCAGGTAATCTCAATCAGAATTCACAATACTGAAGGCAAAACTACTCAGAGCCAGATTGAACAGGCCTAAAGATTGTTCCTGTCTGGGTAAGAGAACAGATGGTAGTACTTCTCCGCCCTCAGGTAGAGTCTAGATTTGTAACGATAAAAAGATACTTACTCAATGGGGAAAGAGGACAAAGTGAAAACACGTTATTCAGATAACAATGAATATTTACATATCGTTCACTTGGTTTTGTGTGTAAAGCTATTTGAGGGCTTGTGCGTCTCAGAAAATCAAATTGGAAATTGCAGAAAAAGTCCGCCATTTTCGACAGACAAATATTTCCAATGACGTCATATTGCCTAGGGTTGATTTAAGCTACGTTCTATATTAATGGGTCTCCATTTTGTGATCCGGCTACTCACGATTGTATTGACTTGTGACCGTGAGTGTATACAATATCTTCTGTAATACTGCAGTCACGATCCTGTTCGGCAACGTTCCTCAATAAAATGAACTATCTGGAGAATTTAAGTCTTTGCACGACTTGACATAATACGGTTACGTGGAAAAAATAACTGAAAATGTCGGCACTGTGAAGTTTATCCTTGTATTCTATTAATCATTGCTCAGTAAACTTAGTGATTTGTCTTTGCATGGAAGTCAGCTTGTTCTGGGTTGTAATATTTTTACAAATGAATTGCAACTTACAATCGTTGCAGGAAGAACTTTGCTCTATTGTACCATAGATATCACTTCTATGGTTGTGGTACCAGCCGCTGTTCTCAACGACATTATGACGTGTATCCAAAGGCTAACTGAACTTATATATATACTTTGTAGTCATAGTTACTCTAAAATACTTCTACAACGAAAAGCAACGGAAACCTCAGGATATTCAGTGGAATAAGAAACAAACCAAGTTCTGTAATATGATATGCGCTTGAATCTGCCAATCGACTGTTCAGCAGTTTTGCTGTCGTTACCTTTGCCAATCAAGGAGGCAAAGTCGCTATTTGAACGGAAATCATTTTCGTAAATTTTAACTTAATTAGTGACGTAAGACGATACATGAGAAAAACTAGATTTTGTCCGCTCTATACTTGCTAGAGGTAAACAATAAGCATCACAATGCTGGTATTTGTTGTGTACGGATCTCAGGGGCCAAGACAGATGTTTGGAGATGACCTGCAATCAAGGTGTTTATATGTGTGAATTTTGTATAACGCGTGCAAATGAATACTTAATCGCACAAAATTGTATACAAGGCAGAACAAAATATACCGGTCACGCTTGGCTAGTAAGCAAGGGTTTGTAGCCGTAAATCAGAGTTTAGCTGGTCATCAGACAAATAGAGAGACAGTCTTTCTATTTGTCTGTGGCTGGAGGTAAGTAAATAACATCACAATGACAGGCACCTGCTCTGTAGAGATTTTCTCATGAGCAAGACCCTAATCAAGGATTTTGTAGGTGTGAAATATTTGAATCATGGCATACAGATGAACTACACAGATTTTGTGTATCATGCAGGAGAAAATCTATCCCCAACCCCTTCCACGCTTGGCATGGATTCAGTTGATCGCCATCTTGAAAAGTATTCAGAATATGGTCGAGAAGAGACACCTTCAGCTTCGTTTACTGACAACAAAGATAAAGTAAACAATTACAACTTGTTGTCCGTCTCAATCTAGCTAGTTGAAAAGAGGTATACAGAAAGGCAGCGTTTTACTGAACATCCTTACATCATTCAGTGGTATTATTGGAGTTAATGGATTGTTTCAATATTTCTTGGCGTAAAAAACAAAAAAGCAACCAACAAACTGTAAGCACTGACTTTGTCTGAAGTGTTATGGCGCCGTTGAGGACTATTGCTCAACTTGAAGAGTCATCAAAAGAATAATTCTCCATCTCTAACGATCAACAGAGATTGTTAGTTCACATTTGCAAACATGACGTAATGGTAAACACCCAGCAACAAGCAGCCATCGTCGCTAGTGTGCACTGAGTCTAAAACTTACAAACGTACCAATGTGCATACTTGTCAGCAACATTTCTGTTTGAACATACAGCATGCGGCAATGCATCATGGGTAATTACGCTACATCTGAAGGAGACCTGGTATTCAGGCACAACGAGTTGTAAATATGCCTTTTTTTCTTCTTTTAAGGACTGCAAAATGATAGTTGCAGCTTATGAAACAATAGCTATTATCTTTATGAAAAAACTAACAATAATGTAAGTGCCGAAATGAAATATCTAACAATAATGTAAGTCTAACAATAATGTAAGTACCGAAATGAAATATCTGTGGGTGAGGGTTGCACAGCGGTGGATACTTATTTCATATTATACACAAGGTAGTCTGATGATCCTAAATTTTATTTCATCAATGTATTATTCAACAAAAAGACATTGATATATACAAAAATGAGAAATTATTGGTAGATAAATATGAAATTTTTATAAGTTTGTGAAAATAATGAAATTCAGAGTGTAAAATCAAACTGTTGTATCATTTGAACCATTTCAACCGTTCCCTTTAAACAAAATAGGCAGAGTATGATTGCTTTAAGAATTATGTATGATGGCGTACAGGTAATTTGTTTTCATAAAGAAATACAGCGATTGATGAAATACTCACATAATTTGTTCAAATTCATTATACATGGAACATGAGACCCTATTTTATTCTCTAAAAGGATGCAAAATGTTTTTAACAGGTTATAACAATAAAACTAGTCTTTTGATAAATGATTTTTATTGCTCATATTTGTTTGCACTAATTGATCCTTCAATGACAAAAATATAAATAAAATGTTGCATAAATATTTAGCTGCTCGATCACGTAATGTAAAATTATTCTGTTTATTATTCTTTTCCGTTCAAGTAGGCTCGCTCATCAAGCAGAGTGAAAACTATTTTTACAACCAACTATCCTATATCTGTGGCTTTTGTTCAAAGGTTGGATGAAGGGAACAAAATTGCAATGGATCAGACAACTTGTGTTCGATGCTGATGTAATGATAGGATATTAGTAGAATAGGATTATGCAAACATTTGTAATTTAATTTTCTAGTCATTTACGTTGCAAGCAAAACATCCTCCCCTGAGGGACATAACGCCTGCTTAATCCTTCTCGTCAATTTTGTCTCGTTCCTCTGTGACAGGTAGCAGAATCGTAAATCCAAACTTAACGACATTTGCCCCTCGACTTTTACTGATCTTATCTGACTACTAATTAACTTTGATCAATTTTCTTCAAAATAATTCATTTCAGTATAGAGTACGTTGATATAAATTAACATTGACCTAATTTGATGACGTCATTTGACAGATAAAGGACATCAGAAGCTTTGTTAGTATCATAAATTTGTGAAATTTTCATTCGAACACAACTTTCAATATTCAGAGTTTGACATTCAAGATGGCGTCAATTATATAACTGCAATGTTAGTTCATTTTGCGGTTACATCCCTGATATATCCATGGGTGCATGATGGGAACCGTACCTTTCGACCCGACTACCTGGTCTTCTGGCCGCAATATGTGTCCGATATTTCGTTGGAGGACAACGCACAAACAAACATTGGGTTTTCCTCTGTGATGTGTAAACCAAACTTTGAAACTTCTGCGAACAGTTGTAAATCAGAGACTAAAGATAAATGGTTTGTTGTTCGATCAAGCTTTCATAAAATGCATAATATCTGTACGATGCACAAATGTTGTGGCAAGGAGATACTATTATGTTTAGTTTGGTTTTTGCATTGATTGTCATTAATTAACTGTGAAAAAAAATAACACGAAGATTTAGCATTTGTCAAACACTAGCTGATGAATAATTTTTGAATTAAAAATGTAAAAGCTCTTCTTGAATGCGTTCACATCATTGGAAGATTATTGACATTGTGATGGCGTTCAGCAAAAGTTGTAACAAACTTAATCTAGAGTTCAGGTAAAGGGCGACGAATTCGGACGCGCACACGCTTTAGAACGTTTCTGCGCAGATTTAACTCCAGCCTGCCGCAAATGGGTTATTTTGTAGACCATGTATTTAACATCACCTGTCATTGTTGAAGTTGCGCTTTTACCTAATTTTTTGACCCAGTCTCTTAGAAATACATGTGACCTATAACCTTGTCATATTTTGACCCCCTAGGAAGCTGGTTTTTATTCAATATGAGCGAAAAATTAACATTTCTCTCCCATTTACATGGCGCACATTACCCATTCACCTGGAGATATTGTAAAAAGTAGCGTGGTGACACCCTTTTATTAAAAGTGTAAACTAAATGGTATTATGTCAGGATTTTATTCGCCAAGTTTGGTCAAAATGACACCATTCAAAGCTACAGGAAGAAAGTTTGAAAATTATGTAGTGATATAATTTCGATATCGTCATTTTGTAATCGATACTTATGTTAAAATTTCTTTACAAACATCATAAAAGCTATACATTCGATAGATATGAATCTTAAGTCTTTGTATTTATTAAAATTAACTCATTTGCTAAGCGTTTTATAATTGCTTTCTTCAGTTTAAGTGAATAATATCATTTATATTATTTCTAACGACGCCATTTTAACGTCCGTTTCCATGGAAACGAGCGCGGTGACCCTATTTTTTATTTCATTTTGCACTTGCACAACTTCCAAGAATATTTGTGCAAAGTTTCAAGAAAATGACACCACAACCTAATTTTGACGTTATTCGTAGTACTTAACCTTAATCTAGAGTTCAGTTGTTTTGATTATGATTTATAAATTTGAGAAGCAATCAAAAGAATTCGTGCCATAACCAAGCATATCCCTGGTGTATTCTCACACGCATGCTAACGTAACCTCAAGCTGTGGGACTTGTAGACATGTAAAACCTGGTTGAGGAAATTCACCGATCACCAAACTCACTCGTAGGGAAAACCTGGGCTGAGTTGAGACTCTTTGACTCCCTTACTGGCAGTAATGTAGCCTATTATGGTTCGTAGTCAGCGGTGCACCAGCTTACCTTTCAAGCTTGTGACTCGAGTGAGGGCGGTATCATATGCATGTAAACCAACGGTCACTATGCAAGTGTAAATCTGATCTTCCAAAATCAACAAAGTTTTCAATGAAAACGCCTTTCTTTGTCGACAGTTTGTCCAACATTAAAGTTTCATGGACGATATCGCAAACATGAATAATCTCGTGTCTGCAAATCGACACAGAGCTATATATATATTTGAACAGCCGGACAGTAAATACAAGGAGGCAAGATACATCGACTATACAGACAAATACCTTCACACCCCTTTTACAGATTTTACAATCACGAATCGATATGATACCTTCGTTCAAAATCGACTATGTGTTGGTTATTGGATAAAGCCTTCGTTGCATTTGGCGTAGATATATCGGACAGACATTGCTATGGTAACGGCGGAGATTTTACCTTCTGTAGTTTCCGTCTTTCATGCAAGTGTAATGCAAAAAGGAAAATTGCACTACAAACGTCGCAGCCGGCACGTTGTATGAAAATGTACTATGAAATTAATATTAAAGAAACAATAGCTGCAACTTTTGACATTATTTTCATGATTTTACTTTCAAACTACAATTAGTTCATGTAGATAAACTTACTGTTGCGTATGCATATGCATATTACCAACCTCTGTTTGTGGCTGAACGTTTAAATATCAACAGAATGATTATTAAACGGGCGCCGCACTTGTTTATTACCAATTCTTTATTGTTTAGGCGTAGGGTGGCCAAAGTTAAGCTAAAATGTTGCGACATATTACGCAACTCACGCACACTGAAAGTGAAATTTGATTTTCGTGAAATTTTAAACGCCATTTTTGCTGAAAATAAGTAGCTCAGTTACTGAAAAAATGGATATTTCCAATTAAAATCGATGTATGAGGCAGGTTTCATTAAAAAACTGAAGAAAAACGATAGAAAAATAGTGTTTTTCCTCTCCAAAAATGCCACTTTGTACTGACCAGCCACAGCGCTCGAGCGGTCGCCGCTCATGCATGGCACGCACTTCTGAATCCTGTCAATACCTATTTCGCAACGGAACTGCTTTCGGGCCCTGTGCACGCTGTCATAGAACTGTGAAACTTGGCCAGGAAGTGGCAGACCATCCCATTTACATGTAGTGGTGAGTTTTTGTTATATTCTGGGAATTTTAGCCAGCAAACAAGAGGTAAAGTGAGTACGGTAAATTCGGTGTAGATTTTTCCCATTTAGATACATATTTTTGCCATAAAACTTGTAGCATGCTCTTTTTAAACATCATTCCAACATTTCTGTGAAATATGACGAAAATCTGTCCACGAGCACAAGTACGAATCATAAAAACAAAATCGTGTTCATTCATAGACCTCAGTACAGTGTGACTCAAGATGGCGGCGGAAGGCAGTCGACTAGTCACACTGACACACCATTGACAGCCTGCCTGAGGCTGAAGTTAGGGACAGCTATTTCTTACAATTTCATGGCTGAAAATGAACTGCATTAAAAGACAATTGGCTGTTTAAATTGATTTGTTAGAATTGAGTGTTATTAAATAACATTGTGACAAAATTTCATTGTATTGTGAGCTCTAGTTTTTAAGTTATGTGAATTCAAAATTCATAAAAACATAAAATACATCCATTTTTCGATGGTACGGCGCGGTGGGTGCCGCCGCAATTTTGACCAAGTCAGACAAAATATTTTCAATTTTCAACACTCAAAGTTTCAAAATCCAAGACTGTGCATCAGTCAAATCTTGATTTTTCCGTAATATTGGGTAAATCTGTGCACAAGACACATAGTTTAATGATTCCATGTGAAGTAAATAAAAAATTATGGGTTGCCAAACTTGAAGGAATCGGCATTCATTGAAATAATTTTAAAATTTGCCGAAAATTGTCCGCGAAAAAATGGCATTTTTATTGCTTTAAAAATTCATAACTTTTGATTGGATACAGCTATTTGCATAATTTTTTTTTTATTTTTCTTCTTTTACCCCATTCTTACTAAAAATCCATTTTAAACTGTGTGTATAAACAAGATAAAAAAATGGCTTGGCCACCCTATTAGGCGTGCATTGTACCAAGTAAAGTCATCTACAACAGTAAGTTCACTCAGATGAGCGTAGCGTGAACTTATCTGTTTGTTTTGGAATTAAACTTTTTCAGTGGCTTTCCCTGAGGTTCCTCATTATCCCTGCGGCGGTCTTTCCTGAATCCCACTACAGCGGCAGCAGTGCCTTGGATTATGGCCTCTTGATTCTTCTGCAGTCAGCGTTAAACTACTGTAGAACATCTGAACATGTCACAAACATCAAAACTATTACTGGAAGAAGCCGCCTTGTGCCTTCATTGTCGATGTGAAGAACCTGAAAATCTATGCCCATTAATTATTAAATGTTTAGTCGCAGCGAATCATATATCAATTCATTCATGATAAGTTACATTATTTTGACGATAAAACAGTCGATGTCTCTCTCGATAAATTTAGTTTGGTTGGCTATGCTGTATTTTAGTCCCGATATATCAACAACAGGGGCATGTGTACACCAAAGGAATGTTCAAGCATAGAGCAAATGCTTCTTTAAGAAATTCCTAGCCAATCATAAATCACTATCAGGTAGGGGGCGCCTTTTTGGTTGACAATGAACAAATCAGGGAGCTTTTTTCCTGAACGCTCCATTCAAGTGACAAATCTCAGGCTCAGTGCAAGCGTTCGCTACGCACTGCTATACGAACTCTGGCTTGGTGCAACTGTTCAGACCGCACTGCATGCTGTACTCATGATGTTATAATGTGCGCGTGCCTAGCCTGTCCACTTGATAAGAGTAGTTGTAAATTTTATCAAGTCTTTGGTGATTTCAAAGAAAGCATGTGTCATTTTACGGGCTCGCAAGTACTTGAAATAGAGAGTTTACACTGAACTAGCCATTCTGGTCAATTCTGTCTCATAGTGTTGCGCTTACAATTCAATGTTAGTTTGTCCCTGCCTGCATGTTGCAGGAAAAACAAAACAAAACACAACAACAACAACAACAACAACAACAACAACAACACAATCGTAACACAATTCCCAACGTAGGTATATAATAATGTGATGTAACAATCGGATGACCATGACCGGGTAACAATGGCAACGTCAGCTTGTCCATCTTATCGTTGTTATTTGTAATTTAGCACTGGTCTTCTTCTGTACTGTCAGCAGTGTTTTGTATATCTTGTGATTAGACAATGTCGTAAAGTCAATTTCTAGAATCTGAAGGGTGAAAATTCGATCTGAAAGCATTCGAAAGCTCTTTCATAGAAAATATAACCTCTCCTGAAGTGTTGTGTACCATCTTGTTGATACTTCTACTCAATTCGATATGCGTTACTGTTTTCATGTCTCTTAAGCCATTTATGAGTACATCTACTACTAAACCATTGCATTTAGACAAAGTAGCAACAACATACTATTGTACTTATCGCACAGTACAAGTTGACCCCCACTATCAGCCATCCTGAAATATAACCTTTATGATGGTGAGATTTAGAACTCACTAGTTTTCAATGAAAGTAGCTTGTACTGTAGGGATTTGAAAGAAGTCTGCACCGTGCATCTAACATAAGCATCCCAAAGTTTGCATGTGTAACCATGCTCTTCAAATTAGCATTATTTGTATGTACTGCTCCGTCCTTACATGGAAACCAGATTCAGTTCACGTCAAGAGTTTTAACTCTTTGACCTTTATCAAGAATGAGACAGAGGAAGACAGCGAGACAGAGGCAGATAGAGACATAGCAATACAGAGAGACAGACAGAGAGATTATTGTCTGAAGATGGATAGGTGTTTGTTTGTGCTACTTGCGGGATGTAATGACATACCGTAAATTTTGAGCGTCTTGAAGTAGCTCGTGAGTTCAGTACGTTTGGATGTTCAGCACTGTTTATTTCGGTAGTGAATGGCTGTAATTCAGCGTGGAAAACGTGATCTCAACACATGCTCCAAAGCTCTCTTCGCCAACTATGCCGTCAATTATGCCGTCAATGTGCAAAGAGAACCATTCGACGGTGGAGGAAATTGGTGTAAAAGTACGTTTTATATCGCTTTGACAGCTCTTTGTTTTAAATAGTTAAATCTGTATCACTTCTTTTTAAACAGAGACACAATCTGAACCGTGTCATGGGCGTATCTTTCATCAAGATTTGGAATAACAGAAAAGTAATTAAAAGCTGTCACTTGCAATGGGCAAGTACTCAGTGAATTGGGAGATACGTGTAGTTGTTTTATTTGCTATCACATTCTACTATTCAACTGAATCAACGAATCTTGCTGTAGATTATTACAGATACATATGCAGCGACGTATTCTCACTAGACTATGAGAAATTTACACATACATTTTTTGTTTCCGATGTTCTTGTTCTACTTTTATTGGTTTCCTTACTAACAAAAGTTATCAGAGTAAAGATGCCCATTTTATCTATTTTATGTAATTTAGGGAATAAAAAATAAAGTGACTGGAGGTCAAGCTTTTCTGTGATGCTTCACTTCTCTAGTGACATGTACCTTATTAATCCATTGATGCATAACAAATCAACTTTTTACGCTAGAGTTATTTCGCAAATTGCTTTTCGCAAGCTTTACATGCTTTTAGATAAAATGTTTGATGGATAAGGATAAAAGATTTTTCATTTCTTCATATTACGGATTTTTAGATTCTCCTTCGTTATTGTTTCAATTAGTCGTAAAATGCAGTGACCACTGTATTTTGTCAGTGAACTTCGATTCAATGAATGTACTGGATTAGTGCAAAAGCGCAACTTGAAGGTCAGCATTATTTCACTACTCTTAAAGGCCCTGTCACACCTTGACGATTTAGCCTGCCTATCAAAATTTCTATGCAGTTTGTGAATTTATTTCAACACTAAAATCGATACAATAAAGTGTTGTTCGCTCTTCGAATTCACTCATTTTTTTATCTTTGTGCAAAGTTTTATAAAAGTGACTGGATTAATTTTAAAAAAAATACTTCAATAAATGAGACGTTTTTAGTAAAACTTTGCTATCACCATTTCGTCAAAGAAATTTGGTAACCAATGAGATTAGTATCTGACATAGGGTATCTTTTGGATTAACCATGTTGTTTCAAAGGCTTTTAAAATGCTTGGATTTATCAAGCGTTCTTGTAAATATTTTAATAGCATCAAAGTTTTAAAAACATTGTATGTCTCCTACGTCAGAAGCCACGTTGAATGCTGCTCACCCATCTGGTCCCCACATCAATTATATTTAATAAAGAAATTAGAAAGAGTCCAAATAAAATTTATCAAGTATCTTTGTTTCCGTTCATCGATGGCTTAATCAAGGGCTCTGTATAGTAACCTATGTTATGAATTTCGCCTTCCCACATTGGAGAACAGGCGAAAATTTTTAGACACTCTTTTTCTTTATAAAATCCTTCACTCAGTTTATAGTGTACCAGATGTTCTTGCACAGATTCATTTTAACGTTCCTGCTTTTACATTGCGTCGTGCTGTTCTTTTTAGACCAGTGTCAGCACGTACGAATATCTTGAAACACTCATTTTATCACGATCTCAGACATATTTTAATTCTATCTGTAACAAGCAAAATTTAGATATTTTTAATAATTTCAGTAATTTTCGTCATGGATTATGTAAGATCCTTTTTCTGAATGTTGTTTCAAAGGCTTTTAAAATGCTTGGATTATCAAGCGTTCTTGTAAATATTTTAATAGCATCAAAGTTTTAAAAACATTGTATGTCTCCTACGTCAGAAGCCACGTGAATGCTGCTCACCCATCTGGTCCCCACATCAATTATATTTAATAAAGAAATTAGAAAGAGTCAAAATAAATTTATCAAGTATCTTGTTTCCGTTCATCGATGGCTTACTCAAGGGCTCTGTATAGTAACCTATGTTATGAATTTCGCCTTCCCACATTGGAGAACAGGCGAAATTTTTTAGACACTCTTTTTCTTTATAAAATCCTTCACTCAGTTTATAGTGTACCAGATGTTCTTGCACAGATTCATTTTAACGTTCCTGCTTTTACATTGCGTCGTGCTGTTCTTTTTAGACCAGTGTCAGCACGTACGAATATCTTGAAACACTCATTTTTATCACGATCTCAGACATATTTTAATTCTATCTGTAACAAGCAAAATTTAGATATTTTTAATAATTTCAGTAATTTTCGTCATGGATTATGTAAGATCCTTTTTTCTGAATAATTACTTTTATCTGGATGTATTTCTGTGTATCTTTCGCTTTATTGCTGTTTTTTTTTTTCTTATGTGAATTCTCCTGTCTGTTTGTTTACGTTGTAACTGTTATATATTTTTCGTTTTTGTAACATTTTTATTTTTTCAAACGAACCTGTTATTGGGGCAACCTGTTGGTTCGAGATTAAAGAAAAAAAAGAAAAAAAAGAAATGTGAAGTTTAGTCTAATTTAGATGTTGATGAACGTATGTATTTATGACAGACGAAGATACATTTGTCTTCAATGATAGGATTATCATTAATTTACCCAAAAAATTGGACATAACTTGCAAATAAATGCTCTTGACCTGTCCTGCGACTAAAGAAATAATAACAAAGTTTATTTACTATTATTAAATTCAACCACACATTATTATTGGTTCAGGATACTCTGACGTAATATTGTAAATACCAAATGTCTCAAAGACCGTTCTACATTGAAAGGATATGATTATTGTACCATTATTTTAATGTCATATCTCATTTTTATGAATTTTATCCGATACTCAATTCCGTGTGGACCCCGACACAAACCTCTCACATTCTGATCAGTTTTTGCAACGTTCGATGTGAACAGATTTATTTCTACCGACACTGTGCCGACCCGGGCTTTTGACCTGGGTCAAAGTCATAAAGGTCTAAAATGGGGTCTTAAAATAACGAGATTTTAGGTCTAAAATTTGCCCGGGTATTTACGTGCGGTCGCACACCCCAACCACTTCTCTGAGCAAGTGCCCCCCGGGATACCGACACACTTCCAGATCCCACCGATCACTCCTAGTGCCCTCTAGCTCCTCGAAATCAACCCTGGAATCAACTGTTGTTTGACGTAGGACCTGTATATTGATTCACATGTAGTATAACTGTTGTAAAATTACACGAGGAATTGAAGAGACTGAAAAAAGTCTCTCATAGTCCATACAAGTACACCCTCCACGCTGTCCGCTGTGGCAAAGGGAACTCAGTCTCCGATGTTTTCTTGTTGTTTGTTTGGCTTTTTTGTTTGTTTACAAATACATAAATAATTTCATAGCTGAAACGTAAAGCTGTTTTTTTATCACAAATAAAGCAATAAATAAAAATAAAATGTGAAATGAAGGGTAGAACAGTAGGAACACTCTGCCCGAACTAACACTCTCCCTGTACATTCAAATACATTCAAATACAACTTTATTTCATGTTGAATTTTGTATTTAATGTTTTGTTTCAAAGAAATTTACATCTTCAGGTTTTCAGCTATTTTGTTATTTACTCTATGTATGTATTCTAAACAAATATCACAGGCCAAGTTCCATTTGGTTAAAGAGGTTTAACATAGTATTCAGAAAGTTGAATGCATGTTAAAGTTATAGCGTGATCTGAAATCATAGGGATGGATACTTATTTATTGAATGAGTACTCTATACTAATAATGGTTTACATTTCCCAACCTATAGCTTTTTATTGTGATGCATCTACGTCATTTTGCAGACAGAAGCTACCGTTGTAGGCATGTTGCTGGACTTTCTTTAAACAAACCTTCCGTTTTTGTGTCATCATTTTTTTTTACATTTTAGGAATGAAAATTTGGACAACTGTGAAATGTAACAGCGCCTACACCTTTACTGTACTATCGGCAGCGGACCAACATTGAGCGAAAAATTATCTACTCCGGACTTGAATTGGGTGTTTGGCTCATTTTGTATTAGGTACTTTGACTTTATTTATTTATTTGATTATGGTATGAGTATCTATGAATACATATGTATTCTTTAGGACTTACAATGCCTGCATCAGCTAGAATTTATCGTCAACTACAGAGTGAATATCACAATGATCGACCATGTGTGTTTCTTATATGTGTGCATAAACAAAACCTTTGAAGTCTGCCTACTAACACTCCCTGTAAATCATGAGATGGGAAAAGAAAAGAATATATAAGGAGCGATGTTGCAGGCTTGTTGATGTTCAGTACACTGAGAGAAGAGAGAGGGTGATAGTTGACAGTGTCAGAAGACAGAAAGGTTATTGTCAGATTCTTGACAGCGTGTTTACAGAGTAAGTATCATACGACACATCGCAGTACAAAGGCCTTGTAAACAACTTAACATTGGTAAACAAGAGATGATCCAAGTCACATGACCAATTCTAGACCGGCAGTGGCTGCTATCCGAATCTTTGACCAAACGGACATATATACGTGAGATATTTCGCTGTTCCTCGCTCCATCCGGGATACTGGCCGTCCACAACACAAGAGTCGTCACAATGCCTACAGCTGTTTGATGGTGTTCTTCTTTGCAGAGGTGTGAAACATTGTAAACTTTGCCACATACAGCGATGAAAGCAATCAAGTTCTGAAACGGCTCGAAATTTGAAGCAAATCGGTGATGTCATGATGCAGATGTCCCGTATTTGACGATTTCAGTTACCCAACCAGGCGACCAGTGAAATCCATGGCCACTGTTGTACGACAGTTGTAAGTTATAGAAGTTCTGAAGACATTTTCAAAGTCATCCAGGGTAGCTACTAGATATGGTATACTGTTGGAGACGTCCCTGGTAAAGAACACAGGGTCTAATGGAAAGCTTTGACCTTTTTGATGTAACTCTGTCATCGTACCAGACGGTATGGTTTCTGTGTCTGTATATCCTTAAAGGAGCATCTTCCACCCTCGAAGGGTCAAAGTTGCCTAAAGTGTTTATTTTTGCACGATAGAGAAAATGAGGCTAGCGTTAATAGTTTTGCTTGTTTACACATCACTGCTGAGTTCTTCAACGCGAGCTCTCCAAACACGGGATTATTGGTTGTATAATTACTATGACGTAAGAAATAGCAAGGAAACTGATGATTTCTTTGACGATCAACGCGGTGACTTGTGGGAAATGTATGATGATTGGAAGGAAGAAGCCGATAACTTATTTCCGTTCGAAAAAGAAACATCTCGACAAAAATTTGATGAGTTGGATCTTGAATTTGGTAAACAGCTTAATCTTGAAGAAAATGAGTGGTTTCAGAAATTTCAAAAACATGTAGATGGAGGATATACCTACCATGATAAAAGCAACCAATACAAAAACAACGACTCTACAGGCAAGAAACAATCCGAAAAATTCAGAACAAATGGAAAAGATTATAAGGAAGAAGAGCAAAGTGTGAAACAAGAAAATGAAAAATGGAAAAATTTGGTGGAAGAAACTGGTCCTGAATTACCTAGAGTTAAAGATTTCATATATTCAACTTTTGATGCAAATAGCCTATCTGTTGCCTTGACAACTCGACAAACTTCTTCTGATACAAATGTTTATCTTTCGACAAAACTTTTGAATACGCCCGTTGCATTAGGCCATGATCATGGTGACACTGTGATGAGAAACAGCCCAATAGAGAAACACGTGACTTATACGGCGCCATCTTTGGATAACATTTTCCAGAGCCATCATCAGAGTCATTATGAAAATCCAGTAAAATCTGAAGCACGGCCATTAACCCAGCCCACTCTCAGCAATAATGACTTTCAATATGAATTGTCCAGCGCCAGCAACCATCAAAAGCAAGAAATGGTCACTAATAGAGCCAACATTTTGAAGACTGTGAACACAGAAATTGTACAACCATCATGGCAACCTGGAGCATTGACCAGAGCTGTAGTCAGCTCGGCACTCACACAAACAGTGCCGGGCAGTAGTGTCGATTTAAACTTCTATGTAGATCAAATTTCGAAGACAGAAAGTGATGACATCGACTATAAACACCGAACACGTGTTATGACAAAGCGCCCTTCATCCTTAACAACATCATCAGAGAATGTAAGCGTAAAAGATATCAAACCGTCTACCACAGCGAGGTCTGTACAAAGTTTGTCACGATATGCTGTTGAAATTCCTGATACGTCATCGATACCGGGACCTTCACTAGCATCAAGGATATCGCAGCATGACAAGCACGTGAAGAGTAAGGACATTCTATCTAGTCATGTCAGAAGTTCAGATGTTAAAAGTCAAACAAAGATACTGTCACATTTACTCAGTTCACACATTGTGCCCGAAGAAATCATGCCCACAAAATCTGTGCCGCAAGTCGTTCTAAATTCAGCCAACTTTAAGAGTGATGTAAACCAGTCACCATCACACACACCATCACACACATTGAATTCGAACGTTGAAGTAACGCAGGCACCGAACACGAAACAAGGATTGGAAAACCTACAGACCTTGGTTGCAGAATTTCAAGAAGCAAACATGGAATATCAAACGCCACAAATATTTAAACCAACGAATTCGATTGTGGTGAATTCAAGAACAAACCCACCAAGTTCACAATTTTCTTGCTCTGAGATTGACATCATCCTAGAAGGTGACGTTACTGTTCTACCGGACAAGACTTCTCTAACATTGAAAGAGTCACTTTTAGCTAACGATTTTGAGCCAAGTAAACACGTCCCGATATCAACCAAAGTCCGCCAGAACGATGTCAGCGTAAAGAACTTGGATCCAAACACTGTCGCATTTGTAAGTACATCAATGGAGTCAGTTGAGGGCAGCTCTAAAGTCAGTGACCATAATATCATAGTTTCCGACGAAATCATCAGAAAAGAAGTATTATCTTCTCGGATACAATTGATTACACCTACAATTACTAAAATATCTCTGTCACCGTCACAAAGCATTTCCGTAATGGGTATGGCTGCAGATCGATCATCCAACGGCGACGACGAAGAATTTCATAGAAAGATGACTAAAATATTACCCACTGCAGTGACCAAGTTTAAAAGTAATTTAAACTACCCTGTGAAATCAAGAGACACATTCGAAAGAAGAACTGCTGATTTCACCTATCGCACCCATGATTTAAATCGTGACGTCACCAAACTTTCTTCATCGAACCAACAAGTTTACACAAATTCAGAAACTCTTCACTCTCCACAAATTACAAATACTTTATCGAATGCTAAGGTTTTGGAAGAGCTCAGAATTTCTAAAATGCCTGTAAGCTCTATTGAACCGACAAAAATCTTAATACGAGCATGGCCATGGCTCGTATTTCCTGTATCCAGTGACAACAGTGTTGGTCGTACCAATATTGCCGTGACAGGCGCGTATAACAAAGCAGAGATGGACTCTCTGATACATAGCGATGCAATTAGACCAACAACGACACAACTCAGTAATTCGTTACAGACAGTTCAAAGTGGTTATCCACCCAATACAGCAAACAAGCTAATTCAAACAGAAGTTATACCAACGTCGCCTGGTGATAATAGCAATCAACTCACCAGGAATGTGTCTCAATGGTTAAGAACAAGTTCACAATCAACAACAAAAACGATACCCCTTCTTACAATCGACTCGACAGAAACGAAAGAAACTAAAGTTGAAAAGTGGTTCATGGAAACACAGACATTGGATAACGTTGGAGAAATGAGCACACTAACTACACTTGATACTACTAAAACGATTGAATTTGAGTCATATGCCTTGGTCAGAAATGGTACAGGTCGTACCCAAAATATGGCGACTGTCCCTACCCCAACAATCACCATGACGACGGCGTCTACACAAATTAACGTTATGGTGGACAATGCTTTTCTTATTGGCAGTCGTAAGACAGTACAAGTGGTTCCTATGGTAACATCAACCTCGAGGAAGCCAGATTTATCTGTGAAAAGTACCATACCGAAATACGACGTCACAAATACTTACGGAGAAAACCCAATGTTGGTTGATATGACAACGGTAACTATGACCACACCCGTTATGTCACTTGGTATTGGTATTGAAAGGTCTGCAATGTCTAAATTACCGATTGACAACGTAACTAATAGTTCTGTAACTGATAAAACGCCGTTATCTGCAGTAGATAAAACTAAATCAGTCATTCAAGCCAATGACATTCCAACGTCTACAGTAACATTTGCTAAGAATATGAACTTGTGGCAAACACACGAGAACGCCACGGCAACAAAGGACTGGCAATCAATACCGATACCTCCTCAAAGAAATTCATGGCTTATGGCGAACGGAACAACAAACAGAACTTTTGATTCTCAAGAATATGGTCAAAGTACTGCTGAGCAACCAGAAACAATACAAAAACTGCCCACCAATGACATTGCTGAACTACGGTTGACGCAATTGTCCATGGTTACAGAACCTACCGTAATTCGGCAACGGACAACCAATTCCACGGTTTCAACAGCTCAGTTAGTACGAACGGATCAAACAACATCAATCAGTAGAAAAACAACAGATAGAAAACGCTCACAACTGACAAAATTGATGAATGTAATCCAAAGACATGAGCAAATTTCAAATTTCGACAAGGTAGAAGTTGTTCCCCCAACCAATCTGCCATCACCTACAACGAGAACACTTTTCGACGACAATGACTTGCCTGACCTCGGTCAAGGTCATCACGATATTTGTCCTCCGAAAGCTGCAGCAGAATACTGTGTCAATGGAGGTACATGCCTATTTGTGCCTTTTGTTGGAGTAATGGCGTGCGAGTAAGTGAAATGATTTCATAGTATTCTCGTTACTCTGATCAGACACTTCACACGATGTTGTGTGGGAAAACGTAACTGAACTTCAGCAATAGTGTTCCCTTTACTATCATAATTTTTTTGCGTATGATGAAAATTTTAGTCATATTTTATGATTGTTCTTTGCAAACTCTAAAAGCAATAGCGTTTTGAGATAAGGCTGTGTTTGGATTGTCATTTTGTTTTGTAATGTCACGCATAGTTGTCCCTAAAGGGATACAGGCGTCGGAACTGCTCTCAAAGGTCGTATTCGGACCCATACGGACCAATGTAAACACTGTATCCAAGGTACGATGGTGATTGATGAAAGTAAAAAGCATGTCTGTCATAATCTATATCATATAATTTAAATGTTGCAGCTATGATGATGAGGTGCATCTAGATATCGTGCACGAAATACATTGTTTGTGAACAACAAACTCGCACAGGCGCAGTTCCGAAGACCGTTTCCCTTTTACTGAGTTGTGGTGTAACTTTGATTTGAAGTCTTACAATTCAAGATGTGCCACCCTGATTTACCATCCACCCTGATTTTGCTATCCTCCCAGATTTTGACATCCACCCTGATTTTGCCATCCTCCCTGATTTTGCCATCAACACACATTTTGACATAAACTCCCGATCATTATCATTGATTTATGTATTAATCTCGACAACGTCATTGGTTTTCGAAACCTCTTTTCATGAAGGTCGAGACACATTAAATTTCACAAAATCTGTTAAATTATTTACATAACACACAATACAAAAATCCCCGAAGTCGGCAACGAAAAAAAGAATTAAAAAAAAATACAAAATAGTATGTCAGCAAATCAAATACAAAGGTAGACTGTTATAGTTACTGTTTTCGTCACTTGAAATGGCCATAGTGACTATTCGTTTGTGTCCCTAAGTGTTCTTCTGTTCTGAAACCCAATCTATGTTATACCTTGAACTTTTCATATCACGCAGAGTATATTCTACTACGTTGTACAATTCCATGTACTCTTTGACAGTCGGCCTGGCATGTGCAGTATTAACTATTTCATGATGAAAGTTTTGTTCCAAAGTTTGACGATCGCATCTGAGTATTTTTTAAAGATTTGTTCATTCGGATGTTTTGATTAACACCAAATTGTTACAGAAATTGTAGTTGTTTACAATAACGACAATGGAACACACTATTAGATGAAGAATGTCGTGTGTGACTAACATTTGATATGGCGAAGAAACAGCATGGAGGCAGTGCATTGCTGCAATCAGAAAATTTACGGCTGCCATCAATGCCGACTTGCCTTACAGCCCATAAACGAACACATGTTAATCACTTTCACATCTAGATGCGCTCCGGGTTACACCGGTATTCGATGCAAGGATTGGCTACCAGACAAGTATCGTATAGATTTGACGTCAGATGAAATAATCGATTCAGCATTGGAACTGGCTGTCGCTGTGACGTCATTGGTTCCTATTGGTGGAGTAACAACTTACGCGCATTACAGTTCGTAAGTATTAAGTTTGTGTCTTGCTGAGAAATCCAATTCAAAGTCACACTGAAACAGTAGTGTAGGGTTATATAAACATTGAGCTATGGTAATTGAAGAAAGCTTTGAATCGTCGGGTATTTCAATAATGTCGATTCCTTGCTGCGATACGGAAAAGTCATAGTATTTGAAAACATCATGGCAGCCTTTTCATTCTGCACCTAATCGTTTCCGTCGGATATAGTCTGTATCCGAGTGGAACACTTAAATACTAGAAGATCCCCTGTGTCCAGTGTATTATCTATGATGAGCCATTTTCTCTAGAGACAGACCCACTGACTGTAATAACAGAAAAGTTGACAGTACACACAGACCCGATGACTGCAGACTCTGACCCACACTCTGCAGAGACAGACCCACTGACAGTGGACAGTGGCTGTATATACACATATACACACACTATATGTATATATATATATATATAATATATATATATATATATATATATATATATATATATATATATATATATACTCTAACATGAACAGGCGATGTAATCTCTGTATATCAGAAAAGCTGCACATTATTTTATATATATATACATATATATATATATATATATATATATATATATATATATATATATATATATATATATATATATATATATATATATATATATATATATATATATATATATATATATATATATATACCAACTGACTGTCTACGTTGGCCCATTGGCCATACTGAGGTCAACTGCAGTTGCGGACAGATATTTGAGAAATGGGACTCAGGCCCATTGACAATAGATATAGAACAACTGACCACTGACACAAACCCACTGACTGACAGTAGGCACAGACCCACCGACTGCACACAAACCTACTGACTGTGACACTGAGCTGCTGAATGTGGATACAGACTTGCTTCACTTCAGACACTCAGGTCTTGCAGAGACAGACCCGCTGAATATATACTCAGTGACTGTAAAACTCCTCAGTTTCGCCAGTTTGCATCCAGAACAATGCAATGAAGAAATACATCTATTTCTTTTTTAAATTTGATTTAAAACAAGTGATAGATATGTAACGTAATTTTCCAAGACTAAAGGCGCCGTGAATGTATCAAGGGACGACTCGAGTTAAACTGGTTGCGCAGCCTACAATACTTGTAACACCCACATGCTTTCATAATGACAAATCCCTAGAATTACAGGAACACGATGGACAGGTGTGCATTTATATCGACACTCACTCACAGTCCTGCCATCCATCTGTCATACGCGAAGCTATTCTCTGATTGGAAGGCATGAATCAAGCGCTACCGTGGCGGCAACACAGAGCAGCGTCTGAATATTATAATGAGACGAGAGACGACGAAAGGAACGGACGAGTTCTCGTCGGCTACTAATTAATTAGGCTACTGTCCAACCGGGTTGCAGAATTTGCGACGAGACATGCAAATGTGACGAAAGCGGACCAATGGCATGCGTGGAAACACGACGTTCTCGTCCGTCTTCCACGTTCGTTTAGTGAAAGATCGCTAATGTAACAAGGGCATACATGTGGTAGGTGTCAGTCTCGAAAATTTCATTATGAGGATGGCATGCAAGTTACAATTGGAACGAATGACCAACCAACAAGACGAATGACAGACTGCACCAACAAGACGAATGACAGACTGCACCAACAAGACGAATGACAGACTGCACCAACAAGACGAATGACAGACTGCACCAACAAGACGAATGACAGAATCCCCAAACAAGAATAATGACAGACTGCACCAACCAGATGAATGACAGACTGCAGCAACAAGACGAATGACAGACTGCAGCAACAAGACGAATTACAGACTGCACCAACCAACGAATGACAGACTGCAGCAACAAGACGAATTACAGACTGAACCGACAAAAACGAACGACAGACTCCACCAACAAGACGGATGACAGACTGACCAACAAGACGAATGACAGACTGCAGCAACAAGACGAATTACAGACTGCACCAACCAACGAATGACAGACTGCAGCAACAAGACGAATTACAGACTCCACCAACAAGACGGATGACAGACTGACCAACAAGACGAATGACAGACTGCAGCAACAAGACGCCGACTGATAAATAGTATATTACAATATTGTCTCTGCACGGAAGTCAAAGTGATCGTGCCAATTTTAGCGATATTCGGTCGTTTACTCCGAACATTAAACTTGGCAGCAGGTGCGTCTTTTCAGTGTTTTTTTTTCAAATAAAAAGTTTGAAATTCATGTTAACTTTACTGTAACGATAAATGAATGAAAATAACACGGTGTATCTATATATTTTGATGACCAAGTTTCGTCCAACTTAGGATGGGTAGTAATATCACGTGACTTACCATTCATTGTGTGATCTTTGTTTCGGTTGTCGGTGCACTACAAATCGCCATATTACGCGCCTCGAACGTGAAAACGATAAATTTTTACCCAAACTTTCCACAACAGAACTTCTCTCAAAAACTATGAATAAAGATTAGGCTTCGTATTGCAAATTTTCATGCTAGAGAAACAAATTACAGGAAATTTACCGACTCGGAGATCGAAATTCAAAATGGCCACTATCCTTACGTTGACCGAACGGAAAATTTAATTGACAATTTTCACAAAAATAAAGTGGTGAGTACATTATTTGCTCCAAAGGCTTCAACATGAGTCAAATCAAACATCACACCGGCATAGTATTTAAAAAACATCGAGAATCCAAATATCTGTCCAATAGGCGTACTTTACATTATGAATGCTACTGTAGGGTTTCAACCATACAATTGATAACCTGTTGTACATATCCTCAAACCAAAATACCACAACCACCACCAACAACAACGATAATAATAATAAATCAGCATTATCATTTCCCGATGACTTTAGGTAGATACTTTTTCCAGTTACTATTTGGGTCACATTGTGCCTCTACATCGTCGCAAGACGTCGACTTGTATTGCTTTATTGAAAATGACTGCAAAGTAGATTTAATTACAGGACCACTTGTCCGTGCGGAAGGCAAAAATCGCTTACTCAATTTCCTTGACCAGGTAGGGTATGTAGTTGTGAGTAAATACGGCCATGTTCACAGTCAAGTGGTGTTTCTTTTGGCAGGGACCGGCCCTACCTCGAAACTTCAGGTAGATCGTAACATGCCGACCTAGCTAAGTCGTGCGGATAGTACCGGGGACTTTATCTGGATTTTGGCAAATTTACAAATCACACCACCTGTAAAAGTTACAGACACTTCAATGTCTGTAGTTATAAACAAGAACTCACCTAGTACAGTAAGACAATGTCTATATTGTCCAGTATGTAAGAGAACAGGTCTATCTAGACCGTAGGTTAGGTTTCATTTACGAAGGCTTGTCTTCATTTGGTTAATCGCATTTTGAGGAACCATCATAGCAGTTACTATGGCAACGTTGTTCAAGCAATATATTAGTAAAAAGTAACTGACCGTTATAGCGCGATGTCGCAGTCTCAAACTCCTTCGCCGATGTCAACAAGTGAAAGATGGCGTTACGTGTTAGTTCGGGACGAATCTTCGCTGAATAGAAACATATGGTGGGAAACATCGACGTTTGAAATGTCTCGAGAGTTTCATATCGTCCAGGGTTAAAGTTCATCTCCCACACACTATTCGAGAGGCCACACTATTCGATATGAAAGTGATAGCTATTGAGACAGAGTTTTAAGTTCACCGTTTCCTACATGAAGAAAACGAATATGCAGTGTGTTTACTGAATGTTTTGGGTTTTTTTTTATACTTGCTCTCTTTTGAGGCATCGACGCACGTAGTGGCGGAATTGTGCGTGCGTGCGTGTGTGTGTGCGTGCGTGCGTGCGTGCGTGTTCGCTCGCACTGACAATAAAAACGCTTCTATTGCATGTAAGTATGGCGTTTGTTTGGGTCTGATGTTCAACGTAAATGTAGCTTATCGCTTCATTACAGCACGCTCGTATATTGACGACGTGTTTCGGTGAAAACAATTTGACTTTGGGGAGGGGGGACTGGAAGAAATGGGTATGGCAGCATTTTGCCGCCAAGGTGGCAGCATTTTTTTCTCATTTCAGTCCTGCATCAAATTAGTCTTCCGTATGCAGCAGCAGTACATTTTTTCTCTATAACAAATCTTTATGACATTTTACATAATTGTCATGGCTGAATATGTGCCTGTAAACAACTTGTGCAAGTAGCAATAAACAACAGTTTAGAATCCATGCTTCTGTTGTTTCTTTAAATTTCATATACAAGAGGTAACTGATAAGAAAACATTCTGAGCTAACTGATCTGGGGAGTGCTGTCTGTCAGAGTTCCTTCCCTTCACGACGTCATAGTAGGACCACGAGCAGAAAGAATCTATCTGTCATGTGCGGTGTCACCTTGCTTTTTAACTATTGAATCCTGTCATATGTTTTTAAATGTTCAGTATTTACAGAGCATGTCCAACCGTCAAATTGTCCCCTTTTATTGAAATACTTATTGTGTCAATTGCAAATAAATCCAGCACATCCTAAACATATATGATAATCAGATGTGCTGAAATCAGTTCACTGTTTTCAGCATATTGGCAATAGTTCCTTTGCTTCTGTCTGTTGGAACATTTTCCTGAAGCCATCACAGGATCAAATTATATTTTTTGCCTTCAACTACCGACAATTTTCTAAATATCCTTCACTGCCCTCCAAATATCCCCTTATCATAATGTGTAGACACAAAGAGACAGTCAGCAAACATGATATTTATAGAGAATTGACAAACAAAATCAGCCATTGCAATTCTGTGTGCTGTGAGTGTAATTTCTTGGCTCTACAGTCCCAACCGATTACAATGACTATCCCAACCGCTGTCTGTCACTAGCCACGGGATTACATCATTAATTTTGCCTACATTATCGGCAGTCATACCTTGCGATGCCCATCGCATCAGAAAAAATAACAATTTTCCTTTGCATTATCTATTCTCATTCTTAAATGGCAGAGTTTGAAAGACTTACTTTCAAAAAAGTAATTACATCCATGAGAAGCAAAGCTGAAATAAGTCTCATTTAAAATTTAAGACTTTTATCGACAAACACAATGGCATTTGTTATATACTAATTAAACAACATAATATGAAAATTTCACAAAATTTGACCTGCCAGAATGGAGTTAAGTTTTCTTTAAGCGAGAGAAAAGAAGCCGGGAAATCGAGTAATTTGCATAAATTTTCACTCCTTTCTCATACAACTTACGACTGCCTGTTTTAGCTAAATACGCTGTGTTATGTGCAATGCAACCATAACACAGACTGAGTAAAAATGGAAGTGATTTGTCTGATAGTCAGGCGTATCAATGGTGTATTCTGATAGTCTTGTACTGGGGCTACCATGCTTTGACCATGTGATATTCATTTGACCTGGCGTCTTTTTTCTTGGAACTAATTCACTGCTATGCTCTTGCTAAGAGTGAGACTCCGGGATGGTATTAACTTGCAGTCATTTCCCCTCCCTACCGGCGTTGACATTACAATAGGGTGCGGGATTTTCAGTGCAACATCATATTCGTTATCGCCATTTTTAATTTGTTTTTCATTGGTCAATCAAACACTTCCTTAGAAAGGCAAACTAGTTTGAAATAGTACAATGCGGAGAAAGGCTCAGTTATGTTAGTTTATTACACGTCTACATCGTAGTCAGTCTGTCACGTCGACATCGCAGTCAGTTTGTCGAATTTCTCTGTCCATAGGCCTAAAGGGTTTAAAATAATATTTACACACTTTGCCCATGATTAGGAAATTCAAGCTTGCAATTTCTTCTTTGACTTCAATTGGGAGATGGTCGTCAAGGCGATAGTCAACTGACTAAGATGAGTGCGATTGTCTTCAACCAGATATTCATCAATAGTGTATTTCTTCCTTTTTTGCAATATTATCTGATGTGACAGAAAGTGAAAATTAGGATATCGAAAAATACTTGATTTTATTGATAATGAAAGTCTCATCATTAACGAACCAATATGCGTGCATCATTCAGCCCATCAGCCTCGTTCTCAGTTTGCCTTATGCCAATCGTGTTGGTTCCAAATACAGTTGTAACAGATATAGCCAATACACGGACGTCTAGAAGCGATCGTTTTATTTTTATCAAGGGGTTGTCAATCACTTGCATGGATCGAAGTTAGCCAGGGAGATAAGTTTCTTTGGTGCTGGATTTCAACATGTTACATGCGACCTTGTTCATTTGATCTGACAGCATTCCATGCACATCGTCTTTATTAAGAATCTAAGTTAATGAAACGTATATGCCCGGCCTTGTATCGGTAACTATACCATATCTTAATGCAAGGTTTATCTGTTGATTTAGATGCTCGATTAGATAGACGTGAAATAAAGGCACTTAACCTTTTTCTGAAGATCGTTAGCAGTGTATCGAACCACGGTGTGTGAGGTGACCGTGATTGAATCACCTGTCTTTACAATTAAGACAGAAGAAAACGCGGGGCTTGTGTAAATGTAGTATATTAAAGCACTGGACATGAAAGGTCTTTTTTTTAAAAAAAATCATTGTAAAATTCGATCGAAGGACGGGGTGCAAATATATTTATTGTAACTTTTGTCACGTGATAAATATTGTATAAAATTTGTCAAATTTAGTTTTCAGGTGCTGCAATATCTGATATTGCAAAAATTATCATGTTTATTTTGGTTGTCATCCTTGATATTCATACATTGTGCATTTTCTTAAACTTTTATACTAAAGCTCTTAAAAACTTTTAAAAACCACGGAGAATTCACATCTTGTCTTGAGTCCTATACGTTAAACTGGAAATCATGTGTTGTAATTTTCCTGTGAATTCTGCGAAATGAATTTCATAGAGAAATTCTAGATATGAAATAAAGACCGACTGATATCGTGAGAGGCATACAACTATTTCCACGACTGAGAGATGCAGTAGATAGACTTAGCCGCCACTGAATCAACGGTTTACAACTGCTGAGTCTGCAAGGTAATCCAAAGTTTACAAGTTCTGATTCTGCTAGGGAGTTAAAAGTTTACCAGTGTTGATGCTGCTAGGGAGTCTAAGGTCAACTAGAGCTATTGCTTCTTGGGTGTCAAACGTTTACAAGTACTGACTCTGCTAAGAGTCAAGGGCTTACCTGTACTGACTCTGCTAGGGTGTTAAATGTTTACCAGAAGTGACGCTGCTAGGGAGTTAGAGGTTTGCCTGTACTGATGCGTGTAGGAGTTACCAGAACTATTGCTGCTAGGGAGTTAAAGGTTTACCATTACTGACTCCGATAGGGAGTTAAATTTTTACCAGAATTGGCGCTGCTGGGAGTTAAAGATTTGCCTGTACTGACTATGCTAGGGTGTTAAATGTTTACCAGAATTGACTTTGCTGGGGAGACAAAGGTTTACCTGTACTGACTCTGCTTTGGATGCAAAGGTTTACAAGAGTTGACGCTGCAATAATACTATACATAACAATGTCACCATTATGTTGAATAGTTGTGAGTAAATGATAATTATAGAACGAGTACGACGACGTTAACGGGAAATAGCGGCCACTTAAAGCTTGATGGGTCTCAGTCTGGTAAAAATCCTCGGCGCTCAAGACTGAGACTCCAAAAGTTTCCGCTATTTCCCCTTAGGGATGGCCCATTAGAACTTGGGAGGGGGGGTGGTCACAATGAAATTGTGAAAATTTTTTTTTACTATTGTAAATTTCTGAAATTTTTTTTTTCCAATTGAGATTAGCTGTGCAAATTTTTTTTTTCAGAGTAAATTTTCAGATTTATAATTTTTTTTAGTTCGTCGCTGTCTGAAGATAAAGAGGGCAAAGATGTGGTGCCAAGCACCACAAGCGGCCACGCAAGCGGTCACGGGGGGGGGGGGGAGGTCAGGAGAGGGGTGTCCCCCTGCTGGTGTTGGAGCTTTTGAAGAATAGAGATTAAAATGGTGTTATTTGGTGGCACTTGGGGAGTATTTTTGCGGGGGGTGGTCAGGAGGGGGTGTCCCCCTCCTGCCTTTGGAGCTTTTGAAGAATAGAGATTAAAATGGTGTTATTTGGTGGCACATGGGGAGTATTTTTGTGGGGGGTGGTCAGGAGGGGGTGTCCCCTCCTGCCTTTGGAGCTTTTGAAGAATAGAGATTAAAATGGTGTTATTTGGTGGCACTTGGGGAGTATTTTTGCGGGGGGTGGTCAGGAGGGGGTGTCCCCCTCCTGCCTTTGGAGCTTTTGAAGAATAGAGATTAAAATGGTGTTATTTGGTGGCACATGGGGAGTATTTTTGCGGGGGGTGGTCAGGAGGGGGTGTCCCCCTCCGCCTTTGGAGCTTTTGAAGAATAGAGATTAAAATGGTGTTATTTGGTGGCACTTGGGGAGTATTTTTGCGGGGGGTGGTCAGGAGGGGTGTCCCCTCCTGCCTTTGGAGCTTTTGAAGAATAGAGATTAAAATGGTGTTATTTGGTGGCACTTGGGGAGTATTTTTGCGGGGGGTGGTCAGGAGGGGGTGTCCCCCTCCTGCAGTTGGAGCTTTTGAAAAATAGAGATTAAAATGGGTTATTTGGTGGCACTTGGGGAGTATTTTTGCGGGGGGGGGGTCAGGAGGGGGTGTCCCCCTCCTGCCTTTGGAGCTTTTGAAAAATAGAGATTAAAATGGTGTTATTTGGTGGCACTTGGGGAGTATTTTTGCGGGGGGTGGTCAGGAGGGGGTGTCCCCCTCCTGCTTTTGGAGCTTTTGAAAAATAGAGATAAAAATGGTGTTATTTGGTGGCACTTTGGGAGCATTTTTTTCGGATTACACATCTTCCTCTGAAACATGGTCTTCTTGCTCCTCAGTAGCTTCCTATAGTTTTGAAAATTGACTATTTTGGTTTCCTGGCTTTCCTTTCTACTGCGTGGTGAAATGCCTACATTCACCCCACCAAACATCATGCATATCTCATGATTTACAATTGATTTTGACAAGCTGAGAAGCTAAAATAAGCTAAATAATATAGTTAAATTTGCATATTTGTGTTTTAGAGCAATTGTTGCCCTTTTTTGATCAAAACATCTATTTCTCTGTAGCAGCATGCCCAAATTGATTGGATGTGTATAGATGTGTTGAAATTTCAATATTTGTCTTTTTAGGGCAATTTATGCCATTCATGGTAAAAAAATCTGTATTCTCTGGAAGGGCTTGTCCAATTTCTTTGAAATTTGCTACACAAAAACGATTATTCAAGCAGATTTATTCAGTATTTGCTATCGAGAAACTTTCAAAGTTCGACCCTTTTGTGTTTTTGTGTTGGGATTTGTTGGATAGATGGCATTCTACGTAGTGTATTGTTGAATGTTAAAACGTGTTGCTGTTGTTTTTTGAGGCTGTTTTTTGAGAAAAAAGAATTGAAAATGCCTTTTTAAAAGCAAAATAATACATAATGACTTGATATGTTGTTTTATCATTATTGACGTGTTTCTACTTGTTCACCCATTCTTGCATTCATCATTGCAATAAAATGCTGTGAAAAAAATGAAACTGATGTGGCCTGCATCTGTTTACCTTGATCTTAAAAGGCAAATACAACTTTCTGTCTTGACAACCATATCATAGTTTCAATGTTTTACCTACTGTACCTGCTTGGTTTGTACGCAGGAAACAAGTAGAAAACAGGCTCTATAATTTCATAATTTTCAAGTGATCAGAATACAAAAGTCCTGAAAAGATAAGATAATCACAACTTCCAGTATAAGGGATACAGTCACTCTAAATGTATAAATTAAAATTAAAAATGTGCTTGGAGGCAGAAATTTGCTTTTTGTCGGTAAAATCTAAAAAAAATTCAAAATTTTAAAGACTTTTGCAGATTTTTTTTTTACGCCTTTGTCTTCTTATTTATTTTTTTTTTATTTTGCAAATTAGTTTGAAGATTTTTTTTTTCCTAACTTTCTGCTCTGAAAATTTTTTTTTTCTGTTTTTGACCACCCCCCTCCCAAGATCTAATGGTCCGTCCCTTAATGTCCTAGTACTCGTACTGTAACGAATTTGTAATTATGCGAATTATGCGAGTTTTGGAAGACCCGCCCCTAACTGACTTTCTCCGTAATAACTGGGCGTACATGTATCACACAAGTTACGTTAATCTTTTCAACACAAACGATGTAAATTCCCAAGCAAAACCGAAAAGCAACAAAGCTGGACATGTGATTCATTAATTAATAATAAACTGATAAACAATCGCTGATTGGACGATACACGTGCATCATTGTGCGTGATGGGGTACTTGTAATATTTGCAGGTGCAACTAAATCACACGCAGTCGTAGTCCGAATGTTTAAGTGTAGGCAAAATGTAAACATTGCGCCGCGACTGTGTCACCATTATTATGGCAGACCATTCTTCTGAAAGTAACTGGATGGACATTGACTGGGATTTGGAACATTTTTGTCAGTTGTAATTGTTAACTTTGCTGAAGATAACAGTGCCATGGTCAAGAACAATGCTGCCAACCTAGCATGACTGTCTCTGTCGAAAGTGTTTTTACAGAGTGTCGTTTATGTATTGCTTATGAACTGTGCTCGTGTTGGGTCAACGTTGGCAGTGTGCAAAGTTATGGCCGGAGGTGTATACCCGCTGAAATCTGTCGATTAGTCTTCTTTTGTAGGTCTAGTCAACGTACGCGCTACGTACAAGATTAGGGATAGACATAATGCCAAAGATACTGTAATGTGTCTGGAGTAACCCGACATTACTAAATATTTCATAGTTATATGCAACTTTTTTCTATAGTTACGCTTCTAATATTTAGTATTTTGTTTAATTTATTAATATGTGCATTCCTGCGTGCTTCTCATTGTAACCCTATTCTCCAACTTTCCTCACATTTCGTATTGCCATGATGTACTTCGATACATCGGCAAGGCGTACTCTGAGGCTAACTTTCAACAATTTTATGTCTTTCTATGTGGTCAGTTCACTTTTCAGTGAACTCCACGTGCTCACTTCATGAATATTTAAAGTCAATTGTATTTGTTAACAAGCTGCGGACACTTCTTTTAAACGCGTTTACTAACAGCGGACAGCTTTTTGTCAAACACTATTGGTAACCAGTTATATTATCCCGGACACTTATTTTGTGTAAAAGAGTACAGGTAACTGGACTGCATAATTAATTTAGAGAAACTGTCAAATATCGGAAACAAGCAGCATGGTTCAAACAATAGCAATAAAAAGTAGTGTAATCATCATGAATAATCGTAGATATTGTTGTACAATAATACCAACGAAGTTTAATGTTAGAACAGCGATTATAAAGTGTTATAATTTCTTGCTGAACCGACATTTCACTCAGTAGCTGAGAGACATATCTGCAAGTATCGTCATATAATTCATTTATGGTTAATAAAACGGAAAGTTTTAAAATCCGTTTCAACCTGGAAAAGGTCAGTAGGTGACAAAGCATATCTCACACTATATGGGCGGGATTGTTGTTACTGTTTCACTGTGTTACATCACTTGAAAACGTCGAATGCCAAAGCGTCACGTTTTCATAGCACGAAACCAAGCTTCCTTGGAGAGGCAATCGACAAAGATAGGCAAACGATTCGGACAAGCGCAGCATATCACTGCAGTGGTGCTAAGTGGAACGTGGCGCTGTCGTCACGCCAGGTTTAGAAGTAAATACATTATGATGGACGTGACAAAACTATTAACAAGCTCTTCATACAAAGTAGAATTTTATATTTTTGTCGTACCAATAATCAATCACTGTAATATATTGTTGCTGCTAATAAAGTTAATTAATTTATTAATACAGAGTGACTGAATGATATCTCCGTTCATCGTCAGATGTGCACTCAACGCAAGTGGTAGCAACATTCCGACCCATAATGTCGTCATGTAGATCATAGTCTCAAATAAAGACGGAGGACCGTAGCCCAGGGCATTCGATGAATTCAAGGACATCGTCAAAGTCATCATATGATCTTCATAGCTGTTAATTTATACTCTTCTAACATACATTCTCGTTTTGCTCAATTCATAAAAATGAAATCTTTCTATGACATAATCACAATTTTCTTGTTTTTGTGTTTCAGCAACACTGTGCCGCTGAATGATGAAATCTCCAGTCAGATGAACTATGTCAACAAATATGATGAAGCTTTCGACGAATGAAAGTCAGTCATTACATTTAAAGTCAAGAATTGGTACTGACACAGCTTGTATATACACCACGAAGATATATCATTATCTGTAAAATATACACTTACCTTACAATTCTTTCAAAGAATAACGTTACCGCTATGTGATGTATATTCCGATATGTCTATGGCAATAAGAGCATCCTTGAAGCAGATGATGAACAAGCTGACCTTTAACCCCAACGGTAACTTCGATCGTCACTTTCAATACCAATATTCTTCACCAGCTTCATTTTGTATGCATGGATTTTTGAAAGTATCTTTCATAATTTACAGATAGGTTTTATGTAATCTTGTGATGGGCGCTGTAATAAATCCACAAATTTAGCAATGAGGGGCCATCAAAGAAGGTACAAAAAGAAATAAGAAACGGAACCGGACAGAAAGGAAATCGCGCAATTTAATTAAATCCTTTCTCAGCTTCACGGTGTTAAGTGTTAATTGCAAACTGGGGCGATGTGAGATATTTTCTCTTCGCCCAACAGCAGTGACGGTATCTGCAGTGACACATACTGAGTTTTAGGAATTTTTTTAACACTGTATAAATTGTAATATTTAAGTGTAAGGCCTTTTCTATACCCTAACATGTATTAATTTAAAAACTATTTCTGGCACATTCTTTACTCAGCGTGTAAGACAGTTATTTGTACCGCTGTTGAAGAGCTGGCTACTGTTTCAAAGACGTCCCGCAACTATTTTCTTTTTTTGTGAATAGCTGGGCAGATTAATTACGTTTCACAGAGTATAGCTGCGATATGTGATACAGTGGAGATTGCAGTTATGTATATGGTAGACCCGAGCATTCCCGATCATGTCCAATTATATTCTCTGATTTTCAAAGGAAAGATATCAAGGACCCTAGACAAAGCGTTTGTAGAACATATGCTAGTGATATACATTTGACTGGACAAAAGGTTTGTATAGCATGTGCTAGTGATGTATATTTGACTCAAATCCGAGCTGTTTATAAATCAAAGCTTAAAATTTATAAATCCGAAAAAGAAATCTTAATTTGATTAACGTGATGCAACGTTGAGCCTTACAACCAAATATTCAGTCACCGTGACAGTCAATAGTGCCAACACAATGTTTAACCCTCCTTTCGCCTTTACGAAATAGTATATCATTTAGTGAATATAAATATCAGAGTTCAGTGGGTGTATGGACATAAAGATGAGTTTAGTTAGAACGCTGATAAAACTCTTTGAATTCTAACATGTCAACGAGATAAAAATATGACATCTTTGCTCTTTTCTTTCTTTCTTTCCAACCGATCAAATTTTAGGCTTAGTTAATGTCATTGCCAGGCAACATTATGACAACCCAAATACATTCACGTTGATTTTTTCTTACTTTCGTCGACTTTATGATCCTATTTGACTCTTGCTTTTTATAGAAACCGCTTTTAAAATTACAGAGACACAGATTGGGTTTCCAAAACTGTAATTATACTGACACATATGCTCAGAAGATATCTTCTGACAAGAGTTTGAAACTCCCAAGAGGCGTAATCATAGCATAGTCTGACGCTTTGTAGTATTATAGATGCTAGAATGTGAACATGAATTTTTAGGGCAATGACTACTCACATATCACCTCTATTTGTAACAATCAACCCTATTTGTAACAAAACTTAATTTTCATAAAAACTTTGCCGTATTTGTTGAAATATTAATAAAATATGCATATTTGTATGTTTGGGGGCAATTTCCTTTTTTTTCCTTGTCAAAACTCATTTTTCCGAATCTGCTTTTGTTACAAATTGGGTTGATTGTTACAAATAGTGGTGACATGTCAACCCTATTTGTAACAATCAACCCTATTTGTAACAAAACCTAATTTTTAAAGAAACTTGGCCGTATTTGATGAAATCTTGATGAAATATACATATTTATATGTTTGGGGCAATTTTCTTTTTTTTCAATATCGAAACTACTTTTTTCCGAAAATGCTCGTTAGATTAAACGTTGTTGTGCAGGTTCCTAGGGATAAGAGCCCTACTCGCAAGATATAATCAAGTCGTGCAGATACATGCCAAAAGTTTGTTTGGGGGCAATTTTCACCAATTTCGGTCAAAAATGTTAAAATCTTGTTTTCTGACCGAATCATACTAAACCTATATGGGGTTAACTTTTGTTACAAATTGAGTTGATTGTTACAAATAGGGTTGACGTGTCAACCCTATTTGTAATAATCAACCCTATTTGTAACAATCAACCCTATTTGTAAAAAAGTTTAACCAATTTGTAACAAAACCTAAGTTTCAAAAAAACTTGGCCGTATTTGATGAAATCTTGATGAAATATACATATTAGTATGTTCGGGGGCAATTTTCTATGTTTTCCTTGTTGAAACTCATTTTTTCCGAAAATGCTCGTTAGATTAACTTTATTTGTGCAGGTTGCCTGGGATGAGAGGCCTACTCGTAAGATATAATCAAGTCGTGCTGATACATGCCAAAAGTTTGTTTCGGGGCAATTTTCACCAATTTCGGTCAAAAGTGTTGAAAATCTTGTTTTCTGACCGAAATCTTACTAAACCTATATTGGGTTAACTTTTGTTACAAATAGTGCTGATTGTTACAAATAGGGTTGATGTGTCAACCCTATTTGTAACAATCAACCCTATTTGTAACAATCAACCCTATTTGTAACAAAATTTAACCAATTTGTAACAAAACCTAATTTTCAAAAATTCTTTGCGGTATTTGATGAAATCTTGATAAAATATACATATTAGTATGTTTTGCGGCAATTTTTATTCTTTCCTTGTCTTAACCAATTTTTTCCAAAAGTGCTCGTTTGATTAAATTTCTTTTTGCAGGTTGCTAGGGATAAGGGGCCTACTCAAGATATATAATATAAACTTTGTTACAAATAGGGTTGATTGTTACAAATAGGGTTGATTGTTACAAATACGGTTGATTGTTACAAATAGGGTTGACACGTCAACCCTATTTGTAACAATCAACCCAATTTGTAACAAAAGTTAACCCCATATAGGTTTAGTATGATTTCGGTCAGAAAACAAGATTTTTAACATTTTCGACCGAAATTGGTGAAAATTCTCCCGAAACAAACTTTTGGCATGTATCTCCATGACTTGATTGTATCTTACGAGTAGGGCTCTCATCCCTAGGAACCTGCACAACGAAATTTAATCTCACGAGCATTTTCTGAAAAATGAGTTTCAACAAGGAAAACAAAGAAAATTGCCCCGAACATACTAATATGTATATTTCATCAAGATTTCATCAAATACGGCCAAGTTTTTTTTGAAAATTGGGTTTTGTTACAAATTGGTTAAACTTTGTTACAAATAGGGTTGATTGTTACAAATAGGGTTGATTGTTACAAATAGGGTTGAAACGTCAACCCTATTTGTAACAATCAACCCAATTTGTAACAAAAGTTAACCCCATATAGGTTTAGTATGATTTCGGTCAGAAAACAAAATTTTTAACATTTTTGACCGAAATTGGTGAAAATTGCCCCGAAACAAACTTTTGGCATGTATCAGCACGACTTGATTTCATCTTACGAGTTGGACTCTTATCCATAGCAACCTGCACAAAGAAATTTAATCTAACGAGCAATTTTGGAAAAAATGAGTTACGACAAGGAAAAAAAGAAAATTGCCCCAAAACATACTAATATGTATATTTCATCAAGATTTCATCAAATATGGCCAAGTTTTTTTGAAAATTAGGTTTTGTTACAAGTTGGTTAAATTTTGTTACAAATAGGGTTGATTATTACAAATAGGGTTGATTGTTACAAATAGGGTTGACACGTCAACCCTATTTGTAACAATCAACCCAATTTGTAACAAAAGTTAACCCAATAGGTTTAGTGTGATTTCGGTCAGAAAACAAGATTTTTAACATTTTTGACCGAAATTGGTGAAAATTGCCCCCAAACAAACTTTTGGCATGTATTAGCACGACTTGATTATATCTTACGAGAAGGCCTCTTATCCCTAGGAACCTGCACAACGAAATTTAATCTAACGAGTATTTTCGGGAAAGATGAGTTTCGACATGGAAAAAAAGAAAATTGCCCCAAACATATAAATATGTATATTTCATAAAGATTTCATCAAATACGGCCAAGTTTCTTTGAGAATTAGGTTTTGTTACAAATAGGGTTGATTGTTACAAATAGGGTTGACATGTCACCCCTATTTGTAACAATCAACCCAATTTGTAACAAAAGCAGTTTCGGAAAAATGAGTTTTGACAAGGAAAATAAAAATAAAAGAACCCCCAAACATACAAATATGCATATTTTATTAATATTTCAACAAATACGGCAAAGTTTTTATGAAAATTAAGTTTTGTTACAAATAGGGTTGATTGTTACAAATAGGGGTGATACAACATGTAGGAATATCGATATTTAAGTCCGAGTAACTACGCTTTCGTTGTACCGTGTATTTTTTACCAAGTTTTTATGTGATTTTAATATTTTTGCATCACGTATTTTAATACCTAGTTGTTACAAGGAACTTAGTGTTCTTTGGGTTTTTATTAATCAGACATTTATTTTTAGATGAGAAATCGCAATACGTACGCTGACACACGAGCAGATAAAAGTAAAGAAATAAAAAACTCTCCGCATATGTATCTGTATAGTGTAACGACCACTGCAGTTGCATTGCAACTCATTGGAATAAATCATATAACAGTAAATTTGAGAAATAGCTCTTGCAAAATTAAAAGTGGCTTGTGGTTCATTTTATACGAGTCTGTCATTAGAACACATACTTCTTACTCCCAAAATATCATCTTTAAGTAAGCATTATCATGTAATCTGTTCCAATGAGTCTTTTAGCAAGGGTCTGTCGAAGCCAAAACGTAAGGTCACCTGCGCTGCGTTTGTTGTCATATCCGAGTAAAAGAATGCTAAACATTTAACACTTTGCTAGAGCTTTTTGTCGTTTCTATCATATCTTAAGCTCCAGTTAAGCAAGCATTGCTGCAGCTGAGAAGACTCAATTTCCGGCAGGCACTACTTTCTTTACGACGAACTATCTTTGTGGGTAATCGAAGCACTGATGGAAAAAAATTTGGAAAGGCTTCAAACGCAAAACAAAAAAGAAAACAAAAAAACAAAACAAAACAGAAAACACTTGTCTACACTTTGGATTGTGATTGGGTGACTGATTCGTCAAAAATATATGTTCAATGGAGCGAAATAGATTCACGCATGCCATTGTTTGCTGTTTTGTCTCAACTAATTTTGGGGAAAATTTCGCGCCTATGGCGGATTGTTTCGCGGCTTAAAGTGTTCTCAAATGATGTAGCACTCTTCGTCTTTTGATTGAATCAAAATCTACCAACGTATAGAGTTTTCATCTTAAAATGACCTACCAGGCAGTGGCATGCCGGGAAAAAGGTTAATCATCTGCTTGAATATAAGATAAATCTGCAAAGTAAGTATATTAATTTGAATTGCAAGTGAAGAACTGATAAATTCGCCCTCCTATGGAATTGTTGCGCTCCGGCGCTTTTAGTTTTAGGCAAAAGAGCGCCCGCAAACGGTGGGGACCTCAAATCTACTTGAACTTGAGCAGTGATTTAGTTAGTCACAAATATACTTGGAAAGTAGCTCCTGAGTTTAAGTCTTCTATACATGCATTAGTGCTTTGTTTATTTGAGCTTTAATAGAAAACAAATCTTTCCGTAGGAAACTATATAACTGACGAGCTACTTTCCTTACGAACTATCTTTATGGGTAACTGAACCACTGCTAATGATCGTGAACACATCTCCACAAAAGTTCCAACGACATTTGAAAGAGTTAAAAGGCTACCAAAAATAAAACAAAACCAAAAACCTACTACAAACAATTGTCTGCATTTTGGATTGACATGAGGCAACTATTTGTCATCAAACGCGTATAAGTTCCATGGAGTAGAAGCGATTCATGCATGCCATTGTTTGCTGTTTTTGATAACGACTAATCTTGGGAAAATATTGTGCCTTGGTCGATTGTTTCGGAGCTTACACTGTTCTTAAAAGAATGTAGTACTCTTTGTATTTGATTGAATGAAAATCTACCCACGTATGGTTGTTTTTTATAGGCAGCGGTATGTTTTGAAAAAAATTATATGCTCGAATACAAGCGAAATATGCAAACAAGTATACTTATTTGAATCTCAAACGAAAAAACTCTAAATATTCGGCCACTTTTGGAAATTAGTTCACTCAGGCGGCACTTTTAATTTTGGGTAAAAGGGCGCCCACACACGGCCGGGTCCTCGACTGTGCTCGGCAAAAGGACAAAATTTTATCACGTTCACTCATCACCTCAATCTTCATATCCTTGAGAGCGTAAGACTGTTTGCTCGACATCTTTTACATCCTGGTGTCACGCTAAATAAGTATAGCAGCAGGTCGGAAACCCAAAATTCAGCGGTGACTTTCTCAACAGACTATCTTTCCGGCAGCAAGATCAGGTTACTAATCACAAACTCTTACATGCAA
The DNA here is from genome assembly GCF_041260155.1 of Ptychodera flava. NCBI lineage: Eukaryota > Metazoa > Hemichordata > Enteropneusta > Ptychoderidae > Ptychodera > Ptychodera flava. The sequence continues at coordinate 498,123 of NC_091938.1, forward strand.
TGTATGGAAATTTGGATTGAAAGTTTTTGTTTCTTTCCGTTGTCATATTGTATATTTATGGAATTCTTTGTCTGTTAAGTCAAGTAATGCTTCTACACAAATCCCCGGTTTGATTCTTTTAAAGTTAGTTAGAAGGGCTTTAAAACAGATGTACATATCTGATGCAAGAGGCTCCTTGGTATATGTAGGTTTGTGCGTGGAGGTTTCCCCATTTGTCGATGGTACTGCAATGTTTGTTTAATTGGGTGGCAGTTTGAGACATTTCATTATCATCATGTGCGTGTGGTAACATTGTTACCATGTTTTATAAGTCTCTGATTGTGCAACCAAATACCTTAGAGAGACTAAATATTATCTATGCAATACAATATTATAGGAGGACGCCTTTACCTTAGTATGGCAGATCGTATCACTAATTATGATGCACCATGTTGCATGGTATTGTGTAAGTGTTGGTGATCACAGTTTCAACAGTTGCAAATCATTTCATACATCATCGCATAGTGCATCAAATTTGTTCGAATGTATTTGACTATGAATATCGCAAGCTAAAGGTCCATAGAAGCTATTAGATATCGTGTATACACTCACTCTGGCTTGCCACATGCAACCAAATGTGATCACAGTGGTGAGCAGAGTGTCAATGACGCTATTTTTGCATGATAGTTTCCCACTAAATGCTTTAGGCTAATATTCTAAACAGTTTGTCCTATCTGTCACATGCTGATAAGATATTGTATATACATGTTTATAATTTGGTAAATTACTGAAACTGAATTGAATCAACAACATTTATCAGTTTAACAGTTCACAACTGACTTTTCAAAAGCTTGTCTTTAAAACAACATTGTGGTTGTTGTTCTCCTAATTGTGCTATTCAACACCGTATCAATGCAACACTGTGTGACGAGTAATGGTTTAGTCGACAACAACACTTGATTTCAACACTTGATCTCTTTCATAGGAAATTATGTCAAAAGGTTTGTACCAGGAACTCTCATATTATTGAGGCAGTAACTTTTCAGTTGTTTGGTTCCTGCAGTCATAAATAGTGACATTTATTACTGCTGGCAATACAAAGGTTGTAACTTACTGATTGAATGTATATAATGCATAGTGATGACCTGAAGTGACCTGAAATGCATGGATTGATAAGAACTACACTCTTAAAATGTTGTAAATGTTTAAGGTACCATAAAACCAGGAGACCTCAGGTCATTTGACACAAACCATATAACCACTCCTATTCACTAAAGTTGTAAAGTGAGCAACTCAGTCTTTTTTGAAGTTGTAGACCAAGAGTATTGTTGCTGGTTTCGTCTGCGTTTTGATTATATCGCGTCATTTTATTTCACGATCTCCACAATCTGTCGAGCTACTCTTCCAAGCCGTGTAACAAGGTATGTAGACTTGTTTTTTTGGGTTGGTTCAACCAGATCATTATAATAGACACACCTATCGATTACAGTCACAACTATACCACTGCCATTAGTCTTTTTAAGTCCCTGTAGTTAGTATCATCTTTAATTTCAGTCCATCAGGTTTTTTTTTACTGCAGACACCTATCAGCAAGTCTGGAACTCATTCTTCATCGAAGGCATTCTGGTCAAGGTTATGTGCAGATGCCACTAAGACAATAGCCCATTACTCGCTTATTATTGATTTGTTTTTTGACTTTTATAAACGATTTTCAACTTATTTAGTCACAACTTGTCTCCTATTCGTATTAACTGTTTTTATCAACGTTCTGTGTATGGTTTTGGCAACGTCAAGTAATAGAGGGACTGTGGTTTAGTGTACTATAGGAAGGGGCTTCCGACCATAGACGTAACCTTATAATTAGGTCTATTCTTCGTCTCAGTATAGTGTAGGTATATGGGTTCACGTGTAATGCAATCACATAGCTATTAGACTGCGTTCAAAAATACCTAGGGGAGATGAGGTGGAGGACCGGAGTTTCGCAAATTTTCGGAATAGTAGGAGAGGGTTTGAAAGGTTTGTTCTTGTGTGTATTGGGGTGGACTGAAGATGTTGTTGTTCCCTATTTAAGTTCACGACTTTTATTTCAAAACAACCCAAAAATGAAGTAGTTCCATTGAACTTTCATACGAAAAACAACAAGTATAGGCCTTGCCACGAGGCAGAAGCTGCTACTGATGATATGTTTCTGTTTTCATGCATTGTATCACTTAGTCCCTCGCTGTGTCCCTACAGCATGCTGAAACGCACAATAATGAGTTTGTCAACACAGCCTGTGTATGTAAACACTGTTGGTGATAACTGAATTAGAGTCTATCCAGAAAGTCAATTGTCAATAATACAATGCACATTACACATACACAGACTGTGTGTTGGCAATACTTGACACTTCAACTTGCTATAGGGAGTGGAATGAGAACCCAGTTGTATAAACTGAACAAAAATATTGTCAAAATCATCAAAGTAATACAGTAATAACTGCCCCGCTGCATGGATGCATGGATGGCTGCATGGGTGCATTGATGCATGCGATATATATGGATACATGTCCCTCCACATCAAAAACTCCAAAACCGCAGCACCTACCATCTTAGTATTTGGTGTACAGGTGCACCAAGGGGTCGAGATGTGATGTTTTTCGAATGAACATGTAAGTGTCAAAATATGCAAATAAGGTAAACAAGAGAAAATCATGCATATCGTTAAAACTTTGTGACCACAGGCCAGATTTTGTTGAAACTTTGCATGCAGTTTCTTTATGGTGGCTTTTGTTAGATTTGTTCAAATTGTGGTGAATTTTTTATATTTGTAATATTTTTGCAATTTTTCTCGTTTTTGGTCAAAAAATCTTCTCCGAAAGCGCGCATCCCATTGCTTTGAAATTTGGAATGTATGATGTTTAAGATTGCTTGTGTCAGATTTTAACCGATTTGTCTCAACTTTTTTGGGGTCAAAAATCATTTCCTCCCAAATTTCTTGTTTCATTTATTTGAAACTTTGCTGTTGATCCTAAGGTTTTCTTCTGTCGGATCTTTTAAATTGTGGTGAAATTTGTAGTATTTGTATTTTTCGGGCAAATTTTGGCCAACAAATCATTTTCTCTGCATTAACTATTCTGATTGCTTAGAAACGTGGTATGCATGTACCTAGAGGCAACCTTAGTTGAGTGTCTTGACATTGTGATGTTATTGTTATATTAGTATTTGTGTCGCAATTTTCCCCCTTTTTATTGTCAAAAATCATTTTCTCCCCATGTACTGGTTGGATTGCTTTTGAAACTTGATATACTTGATTCTAGGGTTGACTTCTGTCAGATTTGGTTAAAAGAAATCAATATTTGTATTTTTGGTCAATTTTCCCATTTGTGGTCAAAAATAACTTTCTCTGAAATCACTTGTCTGATTGCTTTGAAATTGTGTGCATGCTCCAAGGGGTAACACCTGGTACCACCACTTATGATCGTATTCGTGGTTCAAGATGATCCTTCATTATCTTGTAAAATATTTTCTTTTTGGTATTTTATACCAAAGAACCTAGTAATTTATTACCTTGTTTGATATGAATTGGATTATTGAATTTGTTTTGACGTCATATTGTTTTTATTGATCAAAAAAATAACAAATATCTCATCCCTGAATTTTCTGGCCGAATTGAAAAACTTGAGAACTTCTGCATGTTATTGTACCTTTAATTTTTATTTTGTGTATCGGTGCTTGCAAAACTGTAAATGGCAATTAGTTTGAACAAAATTATCATTGGCAAAAATATGCTAAATAAAAAATAATGAGGAGCAAAATATGCAGTTTGTGAAAATGTAAGTAACTGTGAGTCAGAATTTCACCTGTTTGTGATATTTTTACTGAAACACAACTAAAGATCTCAAGCCAATAACAAGTTGTTTTCTTGAATATTACTTCTTTATGAATTACAAAATATTGTTTACATTAATTTCATTTAGTGCGATAGCACCTGGCATTGTAGATTGTATCAATATTTGATGTACCAAGCTGCATGGTGTTGCATATGTGTGTATGCATTGCAACAGTTGCCAACTTTCGATACTTTATTTGGTATTTGACGGACTATGCATCAAAATGTGTTCAAAAGCAACCGGTATTATGATTATTAGAAGCCAAGGCCCATAGAATCTATTAACTGTTGTATGTACACTCACTCTAGCTTGCCTCGTACCAAAGGTGAGCCATTAAATTAAATTTCATTGATTACATGTTTTGCTGGGGGGTTTTTGTCAAAAAATCTTCTCTGAAACCGCTCTTCCAATTGCTTTGAAACTCGATGGGCAGTTCACTTTGGGTGGCTTCAGTTAGATTTGTTCAAACTGTTTCGTAATTTTAAATAGCTTTGACATGCTGTATACAGGTCCCCAGAGGTAACCTAAATATGATATATGGATATTTTTACACGGCGAAGGCCGTACAGACACATTGCGGAAAAGATAGGTTTATCTCTGTTTCCATAATCATATTATGAAAGTTGCCTCTGGTTTGGAAAAGAAACGTTTGTGGGATCTTGGGCTGTTATTTTGTTGTTTTTTATGTCCAGCAGTGGTCTTTGGTTTTAAGATGTCGACTGATTACAGTAAATCATAATGAAGGGGCACGTTTCCTGAGCGACGGGTAGTACCTGGTAATACATGTACGATCACACAATCAGCGTTGCTGCTCGTTCGAAAAAGTCAGTGTTTTAAGGACTTGGACTATTAATTTGTAGCTTTTTAGTCCTCACGGATATCGCCCGGAGGGGGGCTTATAGGTTTGTCGGGCTGTGAAATTAGTATAGTTGGACCTGGTTTTATCTTATGTACCAGCTATAGCGAAAAAACACATTTCACTTGGAAAAACACACAGCAGAGATCAAATTTGGCATGTATTACAAGTAATACGTAAAGACGCACGTAAGACGCACAATACGTAAAGCTCAGGCACGCGACTTATATGCCAATCATTCATTCTCTCTCTCTCTCTCTCTCTCTCTCTCTCTCTCTCTCTCTCTCTCTCTCTCTCTCTCTCTCTCTCTCTCTCTCCACACTTCTGTCTGCTGCGAGGTAACGGCGTTGTACTGGAAGTTTCGACTTCAAGAGGTCCTAAATAATGAATGTTCACTTCTTCTTTTATTTCCCTTTGTCTTTACAATCGTGTGTACTTGAAACTCTTAAAATGCCACGCTCGTATATACCCGCTTAAAGGCTAGAGGTTCGCTGTTTCAAAATTCTGTAGCTTGATTCCTCGAACTCGTGGTAATTTCCAGCAATTTGACTGCTCTCATGTCTTGAAAAGGCCTATTGAAAATAGCGACGTATTAAGAATTAATATTTATTGCATTTTAAGCCTCCATTGCAAAGAGGCACATTATAGGAGAAAAATTATTGACTGACACTTTCCGTACTCTCTATAATCAATCTAGCTCCAGTAAATATGCAAGCTCTATGCTACTGCTTAGAAGTCCAGCCGGAAAATCTGGGCTGTGCAACGGACCTATTTCTGAACTATAATTGGGACCTAAACACGCTTCATCTGCTTTTAGTGGAAGATAACAAGAGACTCGTTGCCCCCTTTACAACGGCCAGGAGCTAGAGTTAGTCTATAAATACTTCAGGGAACAGAAATTATCAATTGCAGTATATCTTACTGGACAGCTTGAATATAAAGATAGTCGGTGTATGGTCGCAGATCGCACGTTACTGTTTGACATATAGGACAGTGTTGGGCAACCGCTTGAGCAGAGCGAACTATTAAAGTAAATGTTAGAGGCTTTTGCAGAGTTTAAAGATATGGCAAGCGTAGTTTACCAGTTTCAGTAATGTCCAATAGTTTCACATTTCTGTCAGACTTATGAAGAGTAGACCTCCCGCTCCCCTTTATTCAGGGGGAAGACAGTATCAATGTAATGATCGTTAACTGTTTTGGCATCCAAATACAGATAACTTTTCATGTTTTAATGGTGTAACGATCTGTCCCAAACTTTTTAAAGGTTTTAATGAGTATAAATTTTTATAGTGTTACGTGCAGAGAAAACGAACAATAGGGTGAACTCAGCAGTTTCCGTTTTAAACGAAATTTATTACGAAAATAAAACTAATTGCAAAGTCAGAGATAGAATACAAGCTTTAAAAGTGTACAGACTTCTTATCTCAGCTGGGACGGCAAAGCTCCAGTCTCAGAGTTGTAACAGTCAGTTGGATGAATGAACAGTCCTTTGGCTTGCAGGCTTGAAGTTGCACAAAGTCCACAGTATAAATCCAGCGTGGCAGTGAAGGTCTTGAAGTCTTGAAATTAATACTGCTGGAGTTTCCAAAGACTTGAAGTAACACGCAAGAGACACAATAGTCAGACTGCAAGCTGTGCACTTCCCTATTTATACCCATGTGCTCACATAAGGGCATATAAGAACAATCTAGAACTTTTATTGACATGCTAATTACTGTTCTAAAATTATCTCTCTTACACAACTCAGTAAATTTCCAGAAAATTCCAGACATGACTACTTGAATTCAAGGTTGTGAGGTCATTATAAAGGGCAGTGACCTTGAGAATGTTCTAGACTAATTGAACTCAGGTCAAGATGAGTGTGGGGGAAAATGACCTACATAACACACCCCTCTTCAAAAAACAGAAAATGTTTCAAAGAAAAATCTTTCTTTTGCAAATGTTATATAAAAAGTGTGAACAACAATAAACTCTAAATACGAGAGAGACAGTCTGCAATTGTATTGTCTCTGCCTTTAATGTGTCTAATATCAATATTAAACTCCTGTAACATTAAACTCCATCTTAACAATCTCTGATTTTTGCCTTTTAATTTCTGCAGAAAAACAAGTGGATTGTGATCAATATAAACCACTATTGGCTGATTTGAAGAAGTAACATAAACTTCAAAATGCTGTAAAGCTAATATCAAAGATAAACACTCTTTTTCAATTGTAGAGTAGTTTCTCTGGGATTTGTTAAATTTGCGTGAAAAGTAGCAAACAGGGTGATCTATCCCATGACTATCCTCTTGCAACAAAACAGCACCAGCAGCCGTATCACTAGCATCCACAGCTAATTTGAATGGCATACTGAAATCTGGTGCAGACAAGACTGGAGCACTTTGAAGTATGGCTTTAAGTGTATCAAATGCCTGTTGGCATTGCTCTGATCAAACAAACTTTACTTTCTTTTTAAGCAATCTAGTCAAAGGCTCAGTAATTGTGGAGAAATTTGGACAGAATTTTCTGTAGTAACCAGCCATACCGAGAAAGCGCATCAGTTGTCGTTTACAGTTTGGTATGGGAAAACTTGAAATAGCACTGATTTTGGCATCAACAGGTTTTACCTCACCCTGTCCTACAGTATGTCCAAGGTAAGTCACCCTCGCCCAACCAAACTCAGATTTGGCAAGGTTGACAGTCAGCATTGCTTTGCTCAGTCTCTCAAAGAACTTCCGCACGAGTTTGATGTGTTCCTCCGAGGTGTCACTATACAGGACGATGTCGTCGTCTAGCCCGGATATGACATCATTGATCATCCGTTGGAACGTTGTCGGAGAGTTCTTCATTCCGAATGGCATCACCTTGTACTGGAACAATCCGTCTGGTGTAACAAAGGCGGATATTTCACGAGCACGATCCGTCAGAGGGACTTGCCAAAATCCCTTCAGTAGGTCAAATTTTGTCACATACTTGGCTTTTACCACTCGGTCGATGCAATCATCAATCCTCGGGATTGGGAAAGTGTCTGTCTTCGTTAAAGATTTCACTTTCCTGTAGTCCGTGCACATACGATAACTATCATCTGATTTTGGCACAAGTATGCACAGAGAACTCCAGTTACTTTTACTGGGTTCAATAAAGTCATTGTCCAGCAAGTATTTGACTTCTTCCTGGAGATATTTTGCTTTCGTTGGATTCAGTCTGTATGGATGTTGATTTACAGGCTTACTGTCCCCAACATCAACGTCGTGATAGATGACATTTGTCCTTGTTGGAACATCTTGAAACAGGTGTTTATATTCGTGAAGCAGTTCTTTCACCTGTTGTTGTTGTTCTGGCAGGAGGTGTGCCAACTTTGTAGACTCCAGATTCTCCAGGATTTCTGAGTTCTGAAGCTTGACCGAGCCCAGCTTTAAATTTAGAGTATTTTCACTCAAGTCAGTTTCAGTATCGCTATCTTCATAATGTTTTGAACTGACTGCACTGACAGGCTGAGTTAAAGTAGGATTATCCCTATCCAAGTATGGCTTAAGCATATTTATGTGGCGTAGCTGTTTTTGATTTCGCCTGTCAGGTGTTTTTATGATGTAATTTAAATCGCTCAATTTTTTATCGATTAGGTATGGCCCAAAGTAACGAGCATGGAGTGGTTTGCCAGGAACCGGAAGTAGGACAAGAACCCTTTGACCTGGTTCAAACCTCCGCTTTGAGGTGTTTTTATTGTAGTTGATTTTTATTGACTGCTGAGATGACTCAAGGTTTCGTCTGGCTAATTCACATGCCTCAGAGAGTTTTGTACGAAACTCTGACACATATTGTAACATATTCAGACAATCATCATCATCTGGTAGGAATTTCTCTTTGAAGAGCTTAAGTGGGCCACGGACTGCATGTCCAAATACAAGCTCAAATTGGCTAAAACCAAGAGACTCTTAGATTGACTCTCTAACAGCAAAGAGCAGAAAATAAATTCCTTCATCCCATTGCTTCTCTGTGTCAAAACAGTAAGTCGTAATAATGTTTTTCAAAGTTTGATGAAATCGCTCAAGAGCACCCCGACTTTCTGGATGATAGGCGGATGACCTATACTGTTTAATGCCTAGCTGATCCATTACTTGTTGAAAAATTCCAGACATGAAGTTGGAGCCTTGATCGGACTGGACACATTTAGGGAGGCCAAATAAAGTGAAAAATTTGACTAAAGTTTTCACTATAGTCTTTGTCTTTATATTTCTCAGTGGTATGGCTTCTGGGAACCGAGTAGATGTACACATTTATTATTGTCAACATGTACTCATTTCCTGATTTTGTTTTTGGTAGGGGCCCAACACAGTCTATTAGTATCCTACTACATGGTTCTTGAAATGCAGGAATTGGCTGTAAAGGGGCCTTTGGAATGGTCTGATTTGGCTTTCCTACCAGTTGACATGTGTGACAAGTTTTACAGAAATGTGCTACATCCTGCCTGAGATTAGTCCAAACAAAAGTGACTGAGAATTTTATGATAAGTTTTCCTGACTCCCAAATGACCAGCCCAGAGGGTTTCATGGGCCAGGCGCAATATTTCAGCATGATAGGGCTTTATAACCACAATTTGATGTTTTATAGCACAATCGTCATCAACCAAGACATCTGGAGGTCTCCATTTACGCATGAGAATCCCAGATTTTGTATAATAGGAAACAGGGCTATCTTAATTTTCACCTTCATTATCTACCCTGTCAAACAAACACAAAATATCTGGGTCTTTGTGTTGTTCTGCAATGAGATTCGATCTAGAAAATGTCTGACCTTGGTCAGCAGAAGTTTTACTGGAAGTTTCAAATCCACGAGGGATAATGGAATGATCCGTGTCAAACACCTGACTAAGAAAGGTGTCATTTAAGTCAACATCTGTGACATTATTTTTGAAAATATTTTGATTGTCAGAAGTTTTCTTTGACATGGCTCGCGTAATAGCATGAAGGAAAAAGGCCGGGCATTTCTTCCTCTATTGGCTCTGGATTCTGCTCTAAACTAGAATTATCAGTCACAAGTGGATTTGTAATGACCTTGTCCCCAGCAAGGTCGTTTCCAAGAAGAAGGTGAATCCCTTCAAAAGGCGAAAAAGGCCTTATACCTAAAGTCACAGGTCCAGAAACAAAGTCCGAAGACAAATAGACATTAAGGAGAGGAACAGGAATGTAGTCATTACAATCTACCCCTTAATAAAAACTTTAGAACCTGAAAATGACTTTTCAGAAAACGGCAGGGTATCTGCCAATAAAAGGGACTGGGACGCCCGGTATCTCTTAAAATTTTGACAGGGGTAGCGGAAGAAAAATCACTAGAAAGTGATACAAAACCATCGTGAATAAATGGTTCAAAAATACCCATAATGCTATCTTGAGAAGAATTGACCTTGACCTCATTAATTGGGGATAAGAGGGGTTTAACCTCAGAAAATGTGTCACACACATTATTAGACTCTAATTGAGATGATGAAGAAATAAAGCCGGTGGGCTTAGATCCACTTTGACCACTTTGACCTTCACGTTTTCTTTTCAATTTGAAACAATCTGACACTAAATGGCCGTCTTTCTTACAATAACTACAAGAAAGTATACCAAACTGTTTGCCATAAAGGAGATTGAGACTTGGGATCTGATGATGTGGAAGTGTTACTTTAACTATGTGAACTGTTGTCATTTGATTTCCTACTCTCCCTTGAGAAATTCTTGGATGAAAAGGAGGAGTTAAATTTCCCTGCATTGTTTCGGTACGAAAAGGACAGAGATGGTTTGCTGAGAAATGAAGATTTGTGGGTCAATGAATGATCATCGGCCGAACGTGCAGCAACCTCCAATGTATCTGCCTTTTGTTCATTGATAAACGTCTTGATGTCACTCCGAATGCACCTTTTAAATTCCTCAATCAAAACTAGTCGTAATTTTTCGTAAATCTGACTGACCTTTTCAGAAGAACACCAACGATCAAACAGTTGTTCTTTTGTTCGAGCAAATTCAACATAAGTTTGATCCCTCGCCTTTTCACAATCCCTAAATTTCTGACGGTAAGCTTCAGGCACCAACTCATAGCCCTTGAGAATCAATTCCTTCACAGAATCATAATTTGAAGCCTGCTCTGCTGACAACTGAATGTAAATTTCTCTGGCTTTACCCACCAAAGCACTCTGCAAAAGCATAGACCAGGACTTCTTAGGCCAATTTAGATTCTGAGCAATTTTTTCAAAATGAAGGAAATACTTATCAACATCCTCTTCTTGGAAAGGGGGGACTAACCTGAAATGCTTAGTGATGTCAAAACTGTTGGAAGGGGAGAATTTTCCTGGCTGTCCAAGCTCTAAATGTTTCATTTCTAATCTTTCCTGCCTATCTTTCTCTCTCTGTCTTTCTTCCATTTGTAATTCTCTCTCTGTCTTTCTTCCATTTGTAATTTTTCACGTGCCAAATCTACCTGTATTTCTAATTCTAATTTTCTGAGTTCAAAGGAAGACTCAGGCTCATAATTATGCAAGACGGATTCCCCAAATTTGCCTACTCTGACTAAATATTTGACAATATTGAACTGAATTTCCTTCTTGCGCATAGATCTTTTAACTTCTACTTTAAGGAAATTGGCCGATGCAATGAGGTTGTCTTTTCTGAGGGAATCAAATGTGTCCTGATCGCGGTCATCCATAAATTTGTCTGGCGTGAATTCCACCATGATTGAATTTCGCTGAGTTCACAGTATACAGTAGTTTGGAAAAGGCTAGCAAAATGTTGTCAAAAGGCTCAAAATGTTCGTATCCCGGACGAGCCCCCAATTTTGTTACGTGACAAAAAACAAACAAAAGGGTGAACTCAGCAGTTTCCGTATAAAACGAAATTTATTACGAAAAAAACTAATTGCTAAGTCAGGGATAGATTTCAAACTGTAAAAGTGTACAGACTACTTATCTCAGCTGGGACTGCAAAGCTCCAATCTCAGAGTTGTAACAGTCAGTCCGATGATTGAACAGTCGTTTGGCTTACAGGCTTGAAGTTGCACAAAGTTCACAGTATAAAATCCAGGGTGGCGGTGAAGGTCTTGAAAAGTCTTGAAGTTAATACTGCTGGAGTTTCCAAAGACTTGAAGTAACACACAAGAGACACGATCCCAAAATGTCTGACTGCAGCTGTGCACGTCCCTATTTATAGCCATGTGCTTACATAAGAGCATATAAGAACAATCTAGAACTTTTATTGACATGCTAATTACTGTTCTAAATTTATCTCTCTTACACAACTAATTAAATTTCCAGAACATTCCAAACATGACTAATTGAATTCAAGGTTGTGAGGTCATTAAGGGCAGTGACCTTGAGAATGTTCTAGACTAATTGAACTCAGGTCATGATGAGTGGGGGGAAAATGACATACATAACAGTATATTGTCTCAATATTCGTAGCTTACACCACTGAAGTTAGTTCCCGATCTTCATACTTTGCTGTCACATAATCTTGAGTTTTACAGCGGCGTTTACAAATTGAGGGACCACTTCCAACCCACTCCGATTGAAGTTGAGAAGGCTTTTGTTTACAAAATTTATGTTTATCAACAAAAAAGTCGTGCACGCGCAACGCGATGACCACTGTCCTTTAAGTAACGAAACACCGTCACTTGGAAACTTTGTTTCCAAGGCCAGGCGGTGAAAATATTGAAAGCAAAACTTTGTCAACTAATACGTTATTGGCTTTACCAAAGGTACTCAAGGAAGTGTGACAGATTTTGACTTACCTTTTAGAATTCTGCTGTCTTGCTGTTGTCGATCAGATGTTCTCTTATAGCTTCTTACAGCATTGCTTTGATGTCCCGTCTTTTCGCAAATCAGTTCCTCGTCGACGTTTGCATCAAATAGTCTAGTTGCTGCAGTAGCTCTTAGGGAATGGTTAGAGGATATCTAACGAGTCCTGCTTGTTTACACACTCGTGCCACTGTACCATTCAAAGAATTGTGTCCCAAAGGTCGGTTGGTGTGCCAGCAAGTTAGTGGTAGGCTTGGACAGTGGATACAAGTTGTATGCATCATCGGGTCGATCAAATGCACTGTAAACTAAAATTGATCATTGGTCATTGATTTGATATAACCATCAAATAAAGAAGGAAGCTATACGTACGAGTTATTGTTTGAATCTCGAAGAGATCTATTGCAGCTGTGATTGATAATCTTCAAGATTGACAGAAGTACTCACCATAACTGGTTGTAGCTCTTGTAGAGACGAATGATGCACCGTTCTGGCATATCAGTGTTTTCATACGCTCTCGTTACTTTCGGATGGAGTTTTCTGGATTTTAGACCACCTTGATTGGATTTGCTTCCATCTTCACGGTATTTAAGGAACTTTCTAAGAGCACCGTCGACTCTCAGTTGAATTTGTGAATTTGTATGCCGCAAGTTTCGATGGACCCCCCTGTAGCACAAATTTTAGACCAAACAGATACAGTCGAGTGTCGAACAACGACTGAGGGGAAAGATCTCCCAGAAGCATTTTGTCCCAAAGAATATTTTCCTAAGCGAAAGTTATAATTTGTGCTTGTTTTTTTGTGTACACCAAGCCCATTTTTAGCTCGTGATTTCATCACGCAATCAAAACTTCTCTGTAGGTCTTTGAAAATTGGATCGTTCATGAACTCGACAAATCTAGCATATTCAATGACATATTTCTGAATGCCCATGATAATTTCATATAAAGTGTTTCCTTGAAAATAAGATCCATCCTGTTTTTTACTTCTTGCACAAAGCGAGCCAAAGAAAAATGAACTTCATCGTTTGTCATATGAAGTAGAGACAGTGTTATAACGCTTAAATTTTCAGTTTCAACTTCGCCTTCTAAAATTGTCCTATTCCTTTCGTTTCTCCATCTCTCAAATATGTGCGCAGGCCACTGTATCTTTTTCATTGTGTTTGCAGTGTTACTTAGGTCATTTTTCCCAACACTCATGATCTGAGTTCAATTAATCTAGAAAATTCTCAAGGTCACTGTCCATCACGACCTTGAAATCAAGTAATCATGTTTGGAACTTTCTAGAAATTCATTTAGTAGTTTAAGTGGAGATATATTTAGAACAGTAATTACCATATCAATAGAAGTTCTAGATTGTTCTTATATTCTCTTATATAACCACATGAGTATAAATAGGGGACGGGCACACATTTCCAGGCAGACATTTGGGATCGTGTCTCTGACATGTTACTTCAAGACTTTGGAAACTCCATCAGTATTAATTTCAAGACTTTTCAAGACCTTCACAGCAACGCTGGATTTATTCTGTGGACTTTGAACAACCTCAAGCCTGCAAGCCAAGGATTGCATTATTCTGTTTCATTTTATGACACTGGAGCTTTGCCGTCCCAGCTGAGATAAGTACAGTTTGATTTTCATCCCTTCACTAAGTGATTAGTTAGGGGCCCAAGCCCCATACGGGGCTTGGGCCCTATTATATTTGTACGGGTTCAAAATTCTTCTTTTTAGGGGCCCAAGCCTACCAGCTGGACCCCTATTGCTTTTAAAAGGAGTTCAATATTTAGGGGCCTAAGACCTCATGGGCGAGGCAACTATTGTTATCACATGCACAAGCTAAATTTGTCGTCTCCGAACAAAAAATGCAGTATTTATTCTCTGGTCGTTCTACGTCACGACAACCCCCGTCTATGTCATCAATTTTGGTGCGTCGGACCTTTTTTTCGTGGATCTTCGGTGTGCTCGTTAATGTAACCAAACAACATGGCGGCCGGTATTTCTCCCACGATCCAAATGTTTCTGACTTGAATATATCGCAAACATTAGTCATGATAATTAGAGTCTGACAATACATCAACTAGGCAAAATTTTGAGACCTCGTGTTTTAGTTTTGTCGCCTATATGCATTTGGGTTCGTATTCGTATGGACCCCGCCGACGCCTGAACTTTAGACGCACGGTAGACATATGGTTTCCACTGCAACAAGGGGGTCAGGTGCGGTGTCCATGCCTCCAAAAGTCATGTAATGAAATCAATATTTTCACAGACTACGACATTAATAATTCGAACAATGTAAACACAAGAGTGTACCGCCTGTATTTTCCGAAGGAATTACGTGAATAATTTGCAGAAACAACGAACTCGAAGCTGGTTACGTTACAGTGGGTTCTGTAAGCATTGCAAACAGGGTCAGGCATGACGTTTACAGTGTTCGCGCCGTCGAGATTCAGTTGATATTTGTTCCAGAAAAATAGCGTATCTTCGTCTGTGATGAATTTCTAGGCCTAGGCTATCTTTGAAATAGAGTATAACTTTACGGAAGGTATGTGTAGACCGAGAGGTGCTCTGACATTTGCTCCATACACAAACGAACGTGGACGCTCACGCACGCGACGGACGACTGGAAATGATTGACAACTTGCGCACGACATACTGATATTATTCCCAAAGTAGTTCAAAAGTTTAAACGCGGAATCGTCATGGAAAACTTATTTTATTTTGCAAAAAATAACGAATTCTTGGCTTGTGCATGTGATAAGTATATTATTCCCGGATATTTTTCTTCGTTCAGCGAAGGAAAATACGAGTGACGTAATGACCGTGTCACCACGAGTCGAAGACGAGTGGTGACACGGTCATTACGTCACTCGTATTTTCCTTCGCTGAACGAAGAAAAATATTAGGGAATAATATCTAATTATTCCTGGAGTTCTACTATATTCTTCTTCTTCTTCTTCTTCTTCTTCTTCTTCTTCTCAGAAAGTGCTCAATGAAATCTTCTCAAACTTGGTACAATGTTAAAGGTCAATGAGAGGTAGTGCATATTACCCTTGAATTTTTAATTAGTCATGTCACCTGGCTACCATTTTTAGTGAAAATTTTGTATTCCATCTAATTTGCATAAAACTTGACCGATCGAAAATCATTTCTCAAACTTTGTAGGCCATACTACCTAGATGCTACATACCGAATTTCAAGGAAATTGACCGGGTAATTTTTGAGAAGAAGATTTTTAAAGTATTATTAATCTTGTTTTTAAATGGCCTTTGACCTGCCCTATAGCTATGCAGCCAAGCTATGGCGATTCTGGCCTATTTAATAGTCCGAGGGGGCTTTTGTTCTAGTGAACAATGACGGGTAGGGGACCAATAGGCACACGACAATTTTGAGTATGAACTTGACCTTTGACACTGGCATGTTCCTGCATCTCATTATTTTTGCACATATTTAATTCTGGCCTTCAAAAGAGACCTAGAGGTTTGAGGGCTTTTCAATAACATGAGCTATAGCCAGTGCTGTACCGGTACATTTTTCAGGATCCTCAGATGCTGACTCAGACGACTCTTTTCAATTTTAACCACCTGTTGTTATTGGAATACCCCTCCCATGAATAACATAATATACAGCTCAAAAAATTACTAATTTGAATCGACAGCAATGAAGTGAATACAGATTTTATGCTGGTGCTTTGCACTACTATGCTGTTAAATTTGAACTCGACCCCAGTACACTTTTATATGCCTATAAATCAGTAGCCACAAGGGCTAGAGTCTTCATTTTTGGTGAGATGCTAGACTTTATGGTGTCACATCATGTGTCATTAATTATGTGCATATCTAATTCTGGGCAAGCCAATAGAGCTAGAGGTCTGATTTTGGTATACAGGGATAACTATGGGAGCAAAGATTTCTGACAAATTGTGTCACGTGACCTCCTGGACCTTTGACCTCTAATGTACTTATATGCCTATAAATCAGTAGCCACAAGGGCTAGAGCCTTCACATTTAGTAAGATGGTAGTCCTTAAAGGCGGAGCCTCCCTTTAAAAGGACGCGAAGCTATGGCGGCGTTCATTGTGTAAGTAGACACCAAACAGGCAACATGCGGGCACATGCTCCAGAAAATGACACTTTTTAGCTTTCCCCAGCCGCAAAAACGCAGAGAGACTGACAAGCGGTCAGCGCGAAGTTGCTGCGGATTGAACTCTTTGGTTATATTCAAAGTCTAACGCGACTGGAAGACAATTTTTTAGTAAATTCAAGTGTTTGTGGTGGGGAATCAATGACCGTTGGCTATTTGAACCGACCGTCAATCAAACGCTTGTATAAACTCTGTTTGCAGGATTAGCAAAAGGTGACAAAAGGTGGCAAAAGGTTGAGATCAGTTTGTGTAATTTGTAATTTGATACACAGTCATATCTATTGGAACAAAGATTTTTGAAAATGTTACATGACCTTGATGACCTTTGACCTCAAATACACTTACATGCCTTTAAATCATTAGCAACAACAGCTATAAAGTTCATATTTGGTGGCATGGTAGACCTTATGGTGCCACGTCATATGCCTCATTAATTATGTACATATCTAATTCTAGGCTAGCCAATAGAGATAGAGGTCTCATTTTTGGTACACAGGCATATCTATGGGAGCAAATATTTTTGACAGAATGTAACGTGGCCTTGATGACCATTGACCTCAAATACACTTCTGCACCTATAAATCACTAGCCACAACAGCTATATAATGCATATTTAATAGCATACGGCTAGTTTTCAATCGGGTTCGAACCCACAACATACGGCATCATGGTAGACGTTATGGTGCAACATCATGTGCTTCGTTTATTATGCACATATCTAATTCTAGGCTATCCAATAGAGCTAGAGGTCTGATTTTTACCAGATAGGGATATGTATGGAAGTATGCCTATAAATCAGTAGCAACAGCTGTAAAGTTCATATTTGTTAGCATGGTCACAGGTCCAGTAGGCATAATTTGTGATGATTTTTTCCTATTATTGTCATAAAAAATAATTATGAATATTAATAAATTATTAATATGAATGTTAGAGAATATTAAAGCATTTTTACACACAATGTCGTCTACTTTGTGTAAATGCTGTCTGGAAACTCCATTGTTGTGATAATTATGATTATTAATAAATTATGATTATGATTAATAAAGTCATATTTTACACATTGTAATGTGCTTATGTGAACAACCCTCTGGAAACCCTTATATAGTTTCACAATCTATGCCAAAATATACAAGTGACACCATTGCCCAGGTTCAGTCTGCGGCGAGAGTTACCATTGCCCAGGTTCAGTCTACGGCGAGAGTTACTACACAGTGTATATAATGAGAAGGTAGCCAGCTCCACTCGACAGTAAACTGACATACCCATGAATTACCTCCGTTTTCTTCACTTCTGCATGTTGATTCTCAAAATTCTCCCGGTGTTGGCAAGTCTATAAATCAGCCATCAAATCTACCCAGTTTTGGCCACTTAGACGGAAAATTTGTGAAGTTTGAGGCTGCGAGAAGGTATATATCGCCAATGAAATGATGCAGCCTTACCGGAATCGACAGCATCCGGGATCTTTTAGGGCCGTTTGCGAAATTTGAATGTAGCCGCCAAGCGGGGCCGAGGGCGGAGCCATGATTTAACGTTATTAGATATGCTGACATAATTGATCGTACGGCCTATGAACGCTCGTGACCTTTGATTAGACCTCTCATCAGTTGACCCGAATGTACATGTGTCTGATCAACATCAGAACGTGGAATGAGTTTCATTTTTCTAGTTGGACGATGTATTTTTCGAACTTTATAGCAGTTGTAAGGTTGCTCCAAAGTAGCTTACTGGGTATACGATCAATGGAGGTGGTAGCTTCAGCGAAACGGGGACAGCATCAACTGAACAAACGTCAAATACAGCAGTAGGCAGCTCAATATAGATTGCTGCGATCGTGTTTGCCAGCATTATATACACCTTATCCATATTATTTGATGACACCGTCATCACGTACGTCCATTACAAACATCCAGATTCCGACGACAGTGAGCACACCGTCATCAACTGTGACCGACTTCTCTGCCCCTCCTCCGCCAAACACATCAGCGACTAATCCGTAGCAATTAAAATGTTTCCACTAGCTGTGATATTTGACCGTGGCGGTGACCTTTGATTTGAACGCGTTCGCCGCTGCGATATCACAGCTAGGTTTCCACGGTATCCACCTATTCCCGAAGAACCTCCGCCATGTGCACACCGTACCCACAAATACCTTGAATAGCAAGGAACACGACTAACACTTCCAGGCTTACAAACGTGCTGACATTTTCTTGCCCGTTCTCGTTTCAAAATTTTAGTGTTTTTTCCATAGACCCAGCTGCATCCGTGTGTAGCGTCAATTGTTTTTCCCGAAGACAGAAAGTCCTCGCTTCAGTTTCTGAGTGTGATAAAACTGCAGAGCTTCGGTTAGGATTTCCAAATCTGCGTAAGGCTGTTCGCAAATTGTTTTTCTATTTGCGTAAAATGTACAAAAAATGCGTACAACATGACTACATGTAAGTACCTATAAACAGCTGTCTACGCGATATCGAAAACCGGTTCAAAAGTCAATAAATAAAGTGTTCAATAAACAACATCAGTGACAATGTTTTTCTTTGATATTAGTTTCACAATTTGTTCTATTTTCTGTCGACGATTTTCATTTCTTACTAATTATTTAGACTACAACTTCCCACTATTGCCTTCGCTGCTTGACCTATCATCGCTGCTCTGAAGTCAAATTCACTTAGTCTCGGGCCTTCCATGGTTATCACCATCAGATCATTTAGATCAGGCATAGTCACTTAGACAGCTACGTTTCGATTTTGTAATCCTGTTTTGGGTACTGAACCCACGCGCTCACACGGGACAGATGAGACTGGAATCACGGCTGCAATTATGGCCAATTTTGCAATATTCTGGTATAAGTTTGCGGACCGGCATAAAACTATTGTTATAGTCTGCGTAGCATTAACTTAAACTTGATATTCGACTAGGAGATCTTCATGGTTTACAAGTATGCATTGGGCGCAGCGGGAAAAAAACATTTTTTTGCCGCAATAACGACGAACTCTATTGAACTTGTTACATTTTTATTGGTACAGACTTGAAGGAAAACGTGATTGACAGGATGTAGGACAAAATATTGCTAAATTATAAACATTTTTATCAGCAAACAATTTATTTTAAGTCCTGGATAAACTTCACATTGAAGGGATGCGTATCGGAAAATCGCAGACGTCATTTTACTTTGCGTACTTCAAAGTAATAACATGCTTGAAATATACGCAGGATTTTGCGTTAACGGAAGCTCTGTAATAAAACTATTGATAATATTATTAAAATTTCACTTTTTCTCAGTATTTTTTGCAAGACATGGATATATTTGTCTAACATATTCATAAAAAAGTAACAGGTCCTCGTAACGCCAGCACGCGTACGCCTTTTTATAAAAAGATATCGATTTCAAGGTACATTGTCTGTGCTTTGTCTGTAAAACACGTCCGTGACTGCGTTTTTAATATTTTGTTGGGCAGCAAAATAGACGACAGTCAACGCTGCCTGTATTTTCATTGTAAAGCTCTGAAAATCACAAGTTCAATTGGAAGGTGACTGCGTGTTTGTACGTACGTACGCTGTTTTAAGGTCTCCTCGCCAAGTCGCTGAACTTGACATATTTTCACAATGTCAACCGGGTATCTATCATAAACAAACGCATCTGCAACCCGTCATCTGTTTGTAATCACACATACATAGCTTGGACCGTTGACTTGAGGCACCTCCATCCTTAGACAGACCATGAAGTAATCGTACAGTGTAAGTCTGTAAGTGTAACTTTCATGTGTAAAAAAGGTCACAAGCGTTCATTGGCCGTACGTTCAATTATGTCAGCATATCTAATAACGTTAAATCATGGCTCCGCCCTCGGCCCCGCTTGGCGGCTACATTCAAATTTCGCAAACGGCCCTAAAAGATCCCGGATGCTGTCGATTCCGCTGAGGCCGCATCATTTCATTGGCGATATATACCTTCTCGCAGCCTCAAACTTCACAAATTTTCCGTCTAAGTGGCCAAAACTGGGTAGATTTGATGGCTGATTTATAGACTTGCCAATACCGGAGAAATTTTGAGAATCAACATGCAGAAGTGAAGAAAACGGAGGTAATTCATGGGTATGTCAGTTTACTGTCGAGTGGAGCTGGCTACCTTCTCATTATATACACTGTGTAGTAACTCTCGCCGTAGACTGAACCTGGGCAATGGTAACTCTCGCCGTAGACTGAACCTGGGCAATGGTGTCACTTGTATATTTTGGCATAGATTGTGAAACTATATAAGGGTTTCCAGAGGGTTGTTCATATAAGCACATTACAATGTGTAAAATATGACTTTATTAATCATAATCATAATTTATTAGGCCCCTAATAATCATAATTATCACAACAATGGAGTTTCCAGACAGCATTTACACAAAGTAGATGACATTGTGTGTAAAAATGTTTTAATATTCCGTAACATTCATATTAATAATTTATTAATATTCATAATTATTTTTATGACAATAATAGGAAAAAAATCATCACAAATTATGCCTACTGGACCTGTGGCATGGTAAACCTTTGGTGCCACATCAAGTGCCTCATTAATTATGTGCATATGTAATTCTGGGCTAGGTAATAGAGCTAGAGGTCTGATTTTTGGTACACAGGGATTACTATGGGAGCAAATATTTTTGGCAAAATATCACGTGACTTTGATGACCTTTGACCTCAAGTATACTTATATGCGTGTAAATCAGTAGCCACCAGGGCTATAAGGTTAATATTTGGTAGGATGGTAGATCTTATGATCCAACGTCATGTAATTCATTAATTATGTGCATGTCTAATTCCGGGCTATTTAATTGAATGAGGGATCTTATTTTTGGTATGCAGGGATAACTATGAGAGGAAAGATTTTTGACAAAATGTCATATGACTTCCATAACCTTTGACCCAAAATATACTTATTTGCCTCGAATTCAGTAGCCACAAGGGCTAATATCTTCATTTTTGGTGTGATGGTAGACCTTATAGTGCCACATTCTTTACCTCACTAATTGTGCAAATATTTAAGTTTGAGCTAGCCAATAAACCTAGTGATGTGATTTTTGGTTGACAGAAGTACAATAGTAACAAAGTTTTTGCTGCAAAAAAGATATGTAATTGAGATGACCTATGCCCTCTCTGATGACATTTGCCTCCTTTTTCCCAATTAAGATTGCTTTGGCCCCGGCATCGCTGCTTGCATCTATATTTCCTATATTTCTTATTCTTCTTCCCTTTTTTGCCATCCTAGAACTTCAAAACTGTTGCGCGCAGCCTTTTCACACTTTCAGGGCTTATTAAGTCCACCGAGCTCTAGTGCACAAGACTCTTTCATCACAGTGGGTCATGTGACTTGGCTGCCAACTGGGATTCAAATTTTGTGTTCTACCTAATTTGCATAAAACTTGACCAATCAAAACGCCGTGAACAAATTTTTGTAAAAGATAGGACTGAGATGCCATATGCCAAATTTCAGGTTCATTGACCTTGCCGTTTTTGAGAAGAAGATTTTTAAGTGATTCAACTGATATTTTTCCGTAACCATTAATTATGCAAAATCGATGTATCAGGAACTACAGGGTTTGGTTCTTTGTTCATAGGGCAAATACAGGACCAAAAAAAATTTTCACAATTTTTTTATGACCTTGAATGACTTTTGACCTACTTTCACGTATCATGGCTCCCATTCAAAAACCATTGCACCAAATAACTTGCAATTTTACACGTAGGCAAAACTCAAAGACAATATTTATTTACTTTTTTACCATGCTGACTGGTCATATGACCCTGCAGTTCTTCAACGGAAACTTTGAAATTAATCTCATTAGCATACAAATGAATCAATCAAAGTACTGTTAACAACTTTTGTAGACACCATAGGTCAAGGCTCCTTATTGCCAAATCTCAAGGTCACAGGCAATTTCGATTAAGAGAAGAAGATTTTTAAAGTATTATTTTTCACGTTTTTCAATGATCTTTGATCTGTGCTATACCTATGCAGCCAAGCTATGGCAATGGCTTATTCTGATGAATGTAAGAGTTCGGGAGGGCTACTGTCTAATGAACTCTAAAATTTTGGGATGTCCTCTGACCTTTGACCCTGGCAAAGTACTGTACCTCATTAATTATGCACATATCTTATAATAAGGTTCCCAGTGGAGCTAGAGGTCTAATTTTTAGTACATAGGGATAGCTATGGACTACAATTTTTTTGACAAAATGTCACATGAGTCGATGACCTTTGACCTCAAATATACATATATGTCCATAACTCAGTAACCATAAATGCTACCTGCTTCATATTTGGTATGATGGAAGACTTTTTGATGACACATCCTATACTTCATTAATTATGCGCATATCTAATTCTGGGCTGACCAATAGAGATAGAGGTCGGATTTTCGGTATATAGGGATAACAATGGAATACAATTTTTTGACAAAATGTCAGATAACCCCGATGACCCTTGACCTCAAATATACATATATGTCCATAACTTAGCAATTACAGCTGTTATCCGCTTCATATTTGGTATGATGGGAGACTTTATGATGGCACATCCTGTACCTCATTAATTATGTGCAGATCTAATTTTGGGCTGACCAATGGAGATAAAGGTCTTATTTTTGGTGCATAGGGATAACTATGGAATACAATTTTTCGACAAAATGTCACATGAACCCTATGACCTTTGACCTCAAATATACATATGTGTCCATAACTCAGTAAACACTAGTATTACACCCTTCATATTTGGTTTGATGGGAGATGTAATGGTGGCATATCCTGGACCTCATTGAATATGTGCATATCTAATTCTGGGCTTGCCAATAGAGGTAGAGGTCTGATTTGCAGTAAATTGGGATAACTTTGGACTACAATTGTTTTGACAAAATGTGACATGACCTAAATGACCTTTGACCTCACCGTTGTAATAACGCAACTCATTATCATAATGGATGGTTTCTGAACATAGAAAGCGGTGAATCTCAGTCTGATGCCGTTAATGGCTTTGCTCACGGACCATTCAGCGATGCGGATGTCGTTCCATTATGATAATGAGTAGCGGTATTGCAACGGTGGACACCAGAAACGCCGAGTTTGTCAAAAAACGGCAGATTTCTCCTAAAGTTTTTATTTTATCATGACATGAGAGTGTTTTTTGACAGTACAGAGCCATCCGTGTCGAACGAGGTAACTGACTGTAGGATTCGTGTTTATTTTGGACTAGAACGGGCAGTTTATTTGCATGCCGGATAAGTCTGTTTCTCACCTTGGTGATAAGGCTACAGAACAGAATGTTGGAACGTAGCATAAACTACACTTTTAGAAACTACCCAGTCAACATAACGCCTGTGTTCATTTCACAGAAAGGGATGCCCAATCAAATTTCGCTCTCCACAGACAGAGTTAACTTTCACTTTATCAATATTTCTTGATCATTTTTCACAAGCTGCCGTCAAATGTTGTTGTTTAGATGGTAAACAAGGCCTCGAGTGTGTCGTGATTCGTAGGGGATCGTGGTTTAAATTAGAGAACCACCTAGGTGTCGGTGGTTCTTGGTTTCGAATCACCTCGGGCCTACGGCCCTCGGCGTTTCAAAAAACCAAGAACCACCTCGATGTCGGTGGTTCTTTATTACATAACCTTCCAAATTGTATGGACGTCTGATCTCGACAAGGCTTCGTGGTATACTGCGTCCCCGTGCTTGCAACACTTCCGTATCATGTGGTGTTTTCCTGTTGGCTTCTTCTAGAATCCGAAACTTTATCTCCATAGTTATCAGAAAAATCGCCATGACTGACATAAAAAGACGTATTATGTATATGTGTGTCTATTGCAACAGTTGTCAACCATTACATACTTCACCTTTGAATGTGATAGACTGCATCAAAGTGTGTTCAAATGCATGTGTTATGTGATATCTATTACAAGCCAAGGCCCATAGAGGCTATTAAATGCCGTATGTACACTCATTCTTGCCTGCCACATTGAACCAAATGTGAGCAAATTGTCATTGACGTTATGTTTCAAAATGTTGTCTTCCATACGTCATTAGTGTGGCTTGCGTTCAGCATAGGTGACCTTGTAAATTGTCTCTGTTCCATATTAATACTTTATGTCCGGTTAGATAGTGAAGACTTTTTTCAAACATCTGGGTCAATTTTTGCATATGAATTAGACTTGGAAGAAAAGAGTGAAGCGAGGCTTGGTTCAATATTGTGTATAGACTCTGCGGTGAAAATTGTACCCAAAGGCTTTAAACCCAATAGACTGTGTACTCACTTGATGTCTTTTCATAGTTTTACTTCCAACTGGGTGATATTATACCTCAGATTGATGTCTTGTTTAAAAGTTTAACTTTTTCAAATACTTTTTTGACCCAATACGTAAAACAAAATGACTTTAAATGAGCTTTCGTTGCACACCTAGAGACCAATAGTACTGTTTGAGAAGGTAGGAAGAATCAAAGAATTTTAAGCCTCCATCGCAAAGAGTAACATTTTTGGAGAAAATTATTGACTGAGACTTTCCCTACTTTCTTTCATCAATCTAGTTCCAGTATATATGCAAGCCCCCTGCTACTGCTTAGAAGTCCACCCGCAGGATACATTTTTATAGAGGTATTTAGTAGGAGAATGCATTCCTTTCCATACATTTACAATAAGTGTCATTTTGTCAGATGTATCCCTGCTTCTAAGACACGCACAATTCTCATTCAGCAGCAGAGTTTACATTCTCTCCCAGTCATTCTCGTTAAATTTTTTAAAGTTTGGTCTTTTATTTCATAGAGTCTCGCATGATACCAGTTATATCAGGCCATTTAAAAAGTACAGCATGGTCATTGACTGTTGCCATGTTTGAATAGGCGTTTACATACAATCATTGTTCATGTATTTGAGTAGAGTGAAATGTTGGCCTCCCAGTACAGAATCATGGTCACAATTTAGAAGACCACACAATTTACCAAGTCTTCCAGGTAGCAAATTTTTAAACGGTTTAAATACTGTAAAACATGTCTTTTTAGATAGCGTCCTTTTTAGCTAATTTAGCTAATTTAAGATGCCGTTAATTTATACTTTCTCGATATTTACTAGGGTCGAGATGTCTTTTTATCTAAATTAGAAACCCGCTGATTGAAGTAAAGTCCTGAATCGAGAAAAAAACATGGGACCAATTAAACATCTGTACAGTAATCTCCTCTCAAGCTATTTTAAGCTATATTAGCAATTATTTAATGTTCTTCAGATGTGTTTCTCATTCGAAAGCAGATCAGCGATTTACCCGAGTAGACATTTTCAGTAGAGATGCATCCCTGCACATTAACAACAAGTGTCTTTGAATATTAACCATAAACAAATATTACATATAAGGGGCAGTATAAGAAACTCTTTATCTTTTAGAGGGGGAGCAAGGATTTAGGGTATTTCAGATATGTTTTTTATTTGCCTTCACGAGGTTTGACACGGGTGGTTAAAGTATCACAGGGATTGTTTTTATTGTGGCCATCCTATATGGGTCGAAAAAATTTATTACGGTGTGGATACTTACGTCAATTTTATTGCATTCCCCTTACCTTCCTTTTGAGAAGAGAAACTCATCAGTTTCCGTGCGTTTACTGATTAGTTTGTTTTTGTCGCATTTCCCCTTTTATCTTTAGAAGCGTAACTCACCAGCTTCCGTGAATTTATTGAATATTGAATATTCTGTTTTTGACGCATTCCCCTTACTTTTATCTTTCGAAGCGAAACTCATCAGATTCCATGATTGTATTAGTTATTCTTTTTTGATGCATTCCCCCTTTCTTTTATCTGTAGAAGCGAAACTCTCAGTTTCCATGCGTTTTTACTTATATGGCATATACAAAAACACTCAAAGGTGTACATTAATGAATGTCTTGTTTTGAAGCGCTGGATGTAACCATAAACCTCTGACCAGCGCTGGCTCTACACTTTCCTGTTGATAAATTTAGATTCTTCTGGTCATGATGTACCACGGGATGGCATATCCTGTGTACTGTGCCGCCAACTGGTAAATTTCGTCAGTTTTCCAAACTCATCGCAAAACATATATACTTATCGTACATGTTTTTGTTGTTCTGTAGCCCTGCGTACAGGTCTGTGCACGTGTGTTCCCAGCATTATATGGCCTCTACCACAGCCCTGCAACGGTCTATAAAGAGAACTGAGGTCTCTGTGGTCTGGATCTGGACCGCAATGAAGAAACGGTCTTTTTGGCCGAAATTCTGCTCTATTGGGGCAAAATCCTTTCCCTGCCTACCTATACCTCCTAACCAATTCCAGAAAAGATGCGATTAACTTCTCCTAACGTCCAAAACCACTCATTTTCTGAAACATAACGTACTCGACAAGTTGTTTACCCATGGAGATCCCCATTTTGAATCTCGCTGCAGAGACCCCGGTTATCTCCACAGACCGTTGCATGGCTGTGGTGGAGGCCGTAGAACACCAGGAATACAGAGACCTCTACTCAGGGCTACATGCTCTGTTGCTGCTCTAGAGAGGTTAACGCCAGTCTCGGACTTGTTGGCCCTGCTAGAGAAATAAATTTGGCTGAGCTTCGGTCGGTTATTATTCTGCCGTCTCGAAACATCGGTTACACAAGCAACATTTCGGTGAAATTCCAAAGTCAATTTGTTTTTCCATAACTCAATACAAAACTTTGTAAAATTTGACCCCTCCCCCTTCAATCATTGATTGTAAAATTTGACCCCCCTAAAAAGCAGTTTTGTAAAAGTCAACCCCCCCTGATTTCCACCGACCCCCCCTGTAAATTAACGAATGCTCCCTTAGTACGGAGTACCAAAACTAAACCAGCCCTCCGACACCGAATTAATTTAGTTCTTTAATTGTTAGTTCGGTGTTGTCTGGTCACACATCCAACTGACACCGGTTTAACTTTAATCCAGAGTCAGCTCCAGAGTAAACACACACGTGTAAACCCTACTTCGCTGTCATCTACTTCGCCATACACTTGAATTTTAAAGCTAACATTACTTCACTTGAGTTTATCAAGTTACAAAAGCAATCAACCGCCCTTCAATGCGAAATTCTTCTACACCCCAACCACTCCTCATTTAGTTTACTGTCCATGCTGGCGATTCATCTATGGTGCATGCTAGAAAGAGGATTAAGTTCAGTGTGCAGTGTGATATATTAAGCTTACTGTTTTCTGAAGATACTTGTTTATGGACAGTGATAGAGTTGGTAATGTTTGGTCACTATCTATAAAACTGTGCAATTTCTTAACTAGAGTAATAAGACAGGTCGTTATTTGAAGTTCGATGAAAATGTACACTTAAACATGACAGTGTCATTTACCCCCTTCCCCGGTTTTTTCAGTAATGTAATAGAAAGAAAAGATACTGATTTATGTGTTCATTATCTTTTTGTACACACATCATGTGACACTATTTCATTCTCTTTTATACAAAACTACCTCACTGATATGTTAAAGAAAATAGACATAGAATTTGCCCAAAAAACAGTTTGGTGCGGTGATTGTATATGTGAGACGTTTAGACCAGGGACCGCATTTGCATGTTTAAGGAATTTAATGGAATACGTCATTTATTAAACAAGGAATGTTTACTCCTGCCCAGTTCTCTTAGCTTGACTGGATGGAGATTGG
This sequence comes from Ptychodera flava, assembly GCF_041260155.1. NCBI lineage: Eukaryota > Metazoa > Hemichordata > Enteropneusta > Ptychoderidae > Ptychodera > Ptychodera flava. The sequence goes on from NC_091938.1 coordinate 526,371, forward strand.
ATAGTAGACGCTTTTTCGTAATATTTCGGAGGTTGGAATTTTAATCTTTCGTGAGCGTCGATGTCGATGTGAAAGCCTTGGTCTTCTATCATTAAAATAATCGCAATCATACCAATCCATAATCCAATAACACTAGGTCAGAATTCATAAGACAATAGTTGTAAACATAGACACAAAATAGCACAGAACAGACTGTAAATAGACGGCACACAAACAAAGTCAAATTCATGAAAGAAAGATATATGGACCTCTGGCCAAAAGACCATGAAGTGATGTCAGGTGTTTCGAAGATAGTAAGCACATCCTGCCCCACATGTGGCACCTGCCATATATCAATCTGTAAGTCAGGTAGGTAGTGGTCACTAACTAAGGCCCAATGTCACTGATGCCATCAGCGATCGTTTATCGAAGAGAGATATTGTATTTATCTATCAGCTTGCGATACCTGCCAAAAAGCGAGCTAAAAGTTAGTGTGAGTAATATTTCGTATTGATTGAGCAGTCTGCGTCTAACAAACGAGTCAATATTGTAGGCATAATTCACCATCGTATGCAAAGAAGCTAGTATGCAAAGAAGGGCATGAATATTGCACGTATATGATTATGATATAGAGTAAAGAAAGTCTCAAGATCATTCTAATTGTGATGCACTCTCAAGGTTACCACATGAGAATTCTGATCTAGCTAGTGAGAGCAAGATATATCACATTCATGTTGTTGATGAAAATTTCCTGATAACTGCTATTGGTATAACCAAAGCTACCAGTACAGACCCTGTTCTGAGTAGGGTATATCAGTCTGTACAGACCGGGCGGTTAGATGGCTGTTTTGAGGAAAGTCTAAAGCCATATCTTACACGAAGGTTAGAGTTGTGAATTGAGCAAAGCTACATTCTGTGGGGAAGCAGAGTAATAAATCCTCTAGTTTTCAGAGAGAAAATTTCGAAGTGATTTTACTTGGATCAATTTGTTTGTGTTATACAAACAGTTTTACACGCACTTGTGTATGGTGGCCAATCACCGATAAAGAAATAGATGAAATAGTGAGAGAATGCACTGTTTGTCAGAGAGTGAGAATGTTATGATCAGTGTTGGTTACTTAGAGCGCCCTCTATGGCAAGCTCCTATCATCAGCTGTTTCTCTGGTTCCCGCACTTTTTACGGAGCAGCCATCTTGTTGTCCTTGATGTTCTGTAAACGTTGATGTTTAGACGGACTAGACGGATTAAAATAAGTCTACCGCACTCCACAACGCTTTAGCTTGAGTCAATAACATAACATGGTGACCCTGGACGTTGAAATCAGAAGACAAGTGATACCCAACAAGGAGAAATTGGCGTAAGTTGTCTCTGATGTTAACACAGTAAAACATCTCCGAATATTTGCAGCCTGACTCAATACTCTCAATCTCAAAGCACCATGGCAGATAAACTACCTGTGATGAACTGGGAATCGGATAACTCAGCTGAATCTTTCAAGCTGTTTCAGCAACGTATAGAGCTGTACTTTGTTGTTAAAAATGTGAAAAGTGAAGAAAAAGCTGCAAATATCTTGTTAGCAACAGGCGAGGAAGGATTGCGTAAATTCAACAGCTGGGATTTGTCGAGTGACGAAAAAAAAGACCCAGAAGTAATTTTCAAGAAATTCGGAGAATCCATCGAGCCTGCAGAAAATTTCAGAATAAGCAGACTAAAATTAAGTACTCTACGACAGAAACCTGGTGAATCCCTGGACTCATTCGTCAGCAAATGCAAACTGCTGGCAAAGAAGTGCGAATTCCAACCAAAGGAACTCCAGGAAAGAATTATAGAATTAATCATTGCAGCCACACCAATACTAGAGTTCTAGAAAGAGCTTTTAGCAAAACCCAAGGAATACAAACTCGACGAAGCCACCTGAAGCCAGTCTGAACCACCTGCCAAGGAAATGTCCAGCTTTTGGCCAAGATTGCAGGAAGTGTGGAAAACGCAACCACTGGGCAAGAAAATGTCGTTCTTCAGCCTCAAGCACGCTACTGTCTCAGCAACATGACAAGAAAACACATGAAGTTAGAACAGAGTGTGATTCTGACAACCCAGACCACTATGGGTTTGATGAATGTACTCTGGGTGAGAAAGATAAGTTTGCTGTCATCAAGCTGTCCACACCCAGAGGGAAAAGACGTCTAAAAGCAAAGGTTGATACCGGTGCTCAAGCAAATATCCTGAATTATGCAACATATCGGTCACTTTTTGGTACACATCACAAGGCTAGTACAACTGATGTTTGTCTTAGTGGTTACGGTGACAAACCCTTTCAGTGCCACGGAAGAGTAACAGTGCCAACTGTTGAGCATCAAAACACTTGTGCTGCGAATGTTGAATTCTTCGTATCAGAGCACGGAAACAATCTACTTGGCCTAAATTTGTGTTGCAAGCTAAGACTTGTCAGTTTCCCTTGTGACAAGCATGAGTGCTGTGAGAAGTTTGACATTGAGGAGATCATATCATACACCAGCAAGGAGCAACTCATCAAAGACAACGCTGATGTATTTGAAGGTGTCGGAAAAATCCAAAAGGAACACAAAATCCAACTTGCAAATGATGCAACACCCACCATTAATGCAACCAGAAGAACGCCAGATGCATTGAAAGAACCCCTCAGGCATGAGCTCGACCGACTGATGGAAATTGGCATCATCAAAGAGGTACACGAGCCAACTGACTGGGTCAACAACGTCGTGCTTGTCACCAAACCCAACGGATCTCTACGCATATGCCTTGACCCCCGGGAGCTAAACAAGTTCATTAAAAGACCACACTACTATGCAAAAACTCTTGATGATATATTGCCAGATCTCAAGAATGCAAAATACTTCTCAACGTTTGATCTCAGGAATGCATATTGGAACATTCCACTCGACAAAGAATCGCAACTTCTCACAACGTTCAGTACTATCTATGGCAGATACTGCTTCACACGATTGCCTTTTGGGTTGATATCTGCTCAAGACGTGTTTCAAGTCGAACTTGATCAAATCTGTGGACCGATCGACAACGTTTACTGCATCAAAGATGATATACTTGTAGCTGCTGAAACCAGAAAGCAGCATGACTTGGCAACTCAAAATCTTATGATAGCATGCAGACAGAACAATGTCAAACTAAATGGCGAAAAGTGTCACTTTAACATGGGCAGAGTCAAACTGTTCGGACACATCCTCAGCAAAGATGGTATAGCGCCTGACCCATCTAAAGTGGAAGCTATCCAGAAGCTCGAAGCACCAAAAAACAAACAAGAGCTGCAGTCACTCCTCGACTTGTGAACTACTTATCAAAGTTTGTGAAACTGAGCCAACTGACTGAACCCCTCCGAAGACTACTTCAGAAAGATGTTGTCTTCACCTGGTGTGAGAGCCATGACCAAGCACTGCTTAGAATAAAACAAGCCATTGCCAAAGCACCAGTACTTGCCTACTTCGATTCAAGCAAGAAATCGTGATTCAGTGTGATGCGTCGAGCAAAGGTCTTGGTGCTGTAATACTGCAAGATGGTAAACCCATTCACTATGCTTCGAAGGCTCTAACTCCTGCTGAGACTAACTAAAGCAACATAGAACGAGAAATGTTAGCTGTCGTCTGGGCAACAAGGCATTTCAAACACTACGTCTTCGGTAGACATTTTGTCATTCACACTGATCACAAACCGCTAGAAGCCATAGCAAAGAAGCAAATCTGTAAGATGCCAGCCAGACTGCAGAGGCTTATCCTGCAAATACAAGGATACAACTATGACATCCAATACGTACCAGGTCAAGATGTACCACTTGCCGACTGCCTCTCCAGATGCATAGACATTGGACAGACAACATTTCAGATACCTGATGTTGATGTACATGTTCATGATATCTCGACAATGAAACCGTTCATCATTGATCGCATCAGAGAACTTACTACATCTGATCCAGTTCTCCACTCCTTAACCAAGTACATCACCAATGGATGGCCACAAGAGAAAAACCAATGCAATGAAACGGCCCATGCATACTGGCAGCATCGCTCAGAACTAGCTATCCACAATGGTGTAGTATTGAAGGGCCACAGAATCGTCATACCGACAATGTTGAGACAGAAAATACTCCAAGTACTTCACAAACAACACCAAGGTGTAGAGAAAACCAGACTACGAGCCCGACAATCAGTATACTGGCCTGGGCTGAATGCAGACATTGAAAATATGATACGTGACTGTAATCAGTGCTAGTCTCATCAGAGAAGCCAAACCAAGCTTCCAGTACAGCCCATTCACAGCTCTGAAGCCATGCAAATGATTGGTATTGACATATTTGAGTTTGAATCGTCTAAATACCTACTCGCTGTTGACTACCACACAGGTTTGTTTGGGCGGAGAAACTACATAATACAAAGAGTTCATCAGTTATCAGTAAATTGGACAACATCTTCTCTAATTTCGGCTACCCAGAAAAACTTATATCAGATAACGGTCCACAACTTACAAGCGATGAATACCATGAGTATTGCCAATCCCATGAGATAAACTACTCTACCAGTGCACCCCATCATCAACAAGCCAATGGGAGGGCAGAGAGAAACATAGGTACAGTCAAAAGCATGCTGAAGAAATCACTTCAGAAGGGTGAGGAAACCTTGAGAGAGATCCTGACAACATTGCGGGATACACCCATCACAGCAGACATCCCATCTCCATTCTCACTGACGTTTCCAGGCAGAAAGATCAAGACAAATCTGCCGTTCATACAATATGGACACCAACCAGCTAATGATGTCTACAAAGAAAGAATTGAGCAGAGAGCACACACATACGGTGGTGGACAAACCAATGGTTTACCACTCAAGACAGGCTCATCATGTAGGTTTCAGAAAACCCCAAAATCAACCTGGCAACCAGCTACAATTATGGACCACTCCTCTGACCGCCGATATACTATACAGACACCTGAAGGAGTCCAGTATCAACGTGACCTAATTCACATTAAGCCCGTACATCAACCAAACCAGGACACAGCGACGAAAGAGACAGATGACAACCCACCAGAAATAGGAAGCACACCCGAAGCAGACATGACTCTGAAAACTCAGGTTCCTCCCCCTGGAGGCCGACCAAAGCGACAAAGCAGACTTCCAAGAAAAGATGATGATTTCATAGTAAAATGATTACATATCAAGGATTCTTAGATGACCAGCAAGCAGTTTCTGGTTCAGTTTATCATTACCTGTTTGAACATTGCAAGTTGAGAAGTTTTAAAGTTTTCATGTCACAAAAGTTGTTCTTAATCGTTCAAAGTCGGAACTTTAGACTTGGTGTTCCAAATGTACTTTTAGCGAACTATTGCTATCTAACTAAGGGAGGGGGATGTTATGATCAGTGTTGGTTACTTAGAGCGCCCTCTATGGCAAGCTCCTATCATCAGCTGTTTCTCTGGTTCCCGCACTTTTTACGGAGCAGCCATCTTGTTGTCTTTGATGTTCTGTAAACGTTGATGTTTAGACGGACTAGACGGATTAAAATAAGTCTACCGCACTCCACAACGCTTTAGCTTGAGTCAATAACATAACAGAGAAATTCTCCATCTAGTGCTCGTTCGATACCATAGAAGCGGCCAACATGACCAACCATTTCCACGTGTACATATTGATTTTTGTCAGAAGGGTACAGATTTCTTTCTAATACTAGTTGATAGTAACTCAAAGTCGATTGCGGCAAAGCATATGACCTCCACCATAAGGCACATAACAACTGATAAATTATGCCTGATATTTGCTGACTATAGTTTGGCTGAGGAAGTCGTTCCAGACAACAGCCCACAATTTATTTCCGCTGAGTTTAAACAGTTCATAGAGCAAAATGGTATTAAACATACACTTTTCATCCTTATCATCCCACTTGAAATGATACACCTAAAGATCAGTGAAAACAGTAAATATGTATTGCTCAAGCAAGGCTTTCAGGTATCAAGTGTATGTCCATAATACATAGATTGTTGGAGTTACAGGTGTATCACCAACATAGTTAATTATGAAAAGACAATTACGAACAAGGTTGAGTTTGGTAAAGCCAAATTTTGCACAATTTGTTGAAAATAAGTAAGAGATACAGAAATCCAATAATGATAAGTCTACAAAGGATAGGATTTTTGATTCCTAGTTATTGTGAAATGTGTGGTGCAAGGAGTGACATCGTGCAAATTGGCCATTCAAGGAGATATGTCCATATTGATCATTTGATCAAAGAAAATGATGATGTGTCTGATGTAGTTGGACCAGAAATTGCTATACCTGAGTTCAGTGACTTGACGTATAAGAAACAAAATCAACTGATCCTTGTCCGAGTGTTGGTAGACAAGAAACAAAAAGAAAGTGTTATTCAGAGTTACAAACAAGATCAGGTCAATCCAAATGTTGTAAAGTCTCCAGTTGAAAGTTACCTGTTAGGAGATCCCAAAGGGTGAGAAAACCTGTCATCAGACTTGATCTGTGAAAGTTTGTATTACTCTACTCAGCCAGATATTTGTGGGGAAAGTAGTGTAGTATTTTGAATATATGATTGACGCTTTCTACTTTGAGTTCTTGCAAGAAACTGTAAATATCAAGTATGCGCACTACAGTTCAATAAAGTTCCAAACTCAAGGAGAGAGTGTTCTGATAACCAAAGCATATGTCTGTCTAGTTTTTGTTGGATAAACCCAACGTAATATATCCCATTATATCTTACCAGTATATTGATGGCGCAAATACAGCGATCTGATTGGTCGAGACGCGAAAAGAACCTGGTATATTGGCGAGCTCTCAGCTTGAGCAAAAATCCGGTTTTTTGACGTTACACGCCAGAATTTCAATATACTGTTATGATATAATAGCAATAAATCACAACCATCGTATACCGCTCGATTTTGACCAGTTCACTTCATATATGCACACGCTATCGCTTGTGCATGTATGTCGTGAACTGGTCAAAATCTCGTGGTATACCGTCACTGGATGTGCTTTATTGCTTAAATATATGAAATGGGTCATCGCCCAGCACTACCTCCACTTGGCCAGAATACACTACCAGGCTGTCGATGCCGGTCACTTTAATTCGCTTGGCAAATTTTTGCGATCTATTATCTATGTTCTGCGATTCATCTTGTATTTTAAACGCGATCCTACTCAAGTTCATGGAACTATTACTGCAGAGAAAATTCAGCACGTTGAAATATAAATGGTGTACAATGCAAACAGTGTGGGAATGAGATACTCACCACCGCAAATAATAACACGAAATATGGTCCATTGGCGAGGCAGTTTAAATTGTTTCTCGGTAAAAATGGCTTTCGGAAAGCGAGAGGACGTTTGCACAATGAACCGATAAACTACGCTTCGAAATCCTGATATTAATTCCAGCCGAGAACAAACTGACTGAACTGATCCATATACTACACGGTGGAGTAATATTAATTGACAGATTATCTTTTTAGCGCATGACGTTCGAAATTTGAAGCATTTGATAAAGCTCTATGCGGCTTAAAACAATTTAATGTACTTCTGTACAGTGCCCACCATGGAATCTCAACTAAAGGAGACAAAGATAGATAAGGCTACTTTGGAAGAGAGAATTAAGGAACTAACACAGAAGTTGGAGAGAACTGAGCAATCCCTTCTCAGTCAACAAAGTCAAACCAGTGATCTGGAAGAGAAATTACAGAAAGAAGTTGAGGAAAAGGAGAAATTGATTAAGGATCTTCAGAATAAATGTAGAGAATCACAAGTAAAAGGTGCTGTGTCTTAATTTTTGTTGTTGTTCTATTCAGGCTGCATTGTTCCAAATTGTTGGACAGTGTGAATTCTGATCTCTGTGCAAACTCTGCCGATTTACAATCTTATGTATTCCATGTGACCAGTTGATGTTGAGGACAAAATTTGCATGGCGGGAATATCATTTGCTCTTACTACTGTAAAAGGTTGCCAACACTTTGTTTAACATTGAAATTGCATGTTTCTTATAATATTACTTTGTTTTATTTGCCATGTTAAATAACATGTTTCTTCCTTTTGCCAATTTGTGCAGTACCACACAATGTATTTGTCTTTTATATTGTAGGTTTTTTTCTCAATAGCACATTAGTGGTATATATTGGCTGCTGATTATATGTTAAGCATAAATAAGATGTGACTGTTTTTTGTAAGATATTTCACGGAGAGCTCCTAGAAAAGGCGTGAAAGTATTAGCGTGATAGCTGAAGTCAGAGGATAGCATAATTTGGTTAAATCGCTCCATGGATTGCCTTTCTACTACGAACCATCAGTTTGGATTTAAACCAGAACATGGTACTGATATGGCTATTTTTGTATTGAAGGAGATTTTGAGTTATTATAAACATCATAACACGCCTGTTTTTGTTACTTTTATGGACGCTTCAAAAGCGTTTGATTATGTTCGTCACGACGTTCTTTTTCAGAAATTGATGTCAAGGGGAGTTAAGCCTTACTTAATTAAAATTCTGTTTTATTTATACACATTTCAAGATTTTGTTGTTAAATGGAATGGTACTTTATCTGCACCATTCCAGTCTAGAAACGGAGTTAAGCAGGGCGGAATTTCATCACCGATATTTTTCACAGTTTACCTAGATGATCTCAGTAGGAATCTCTCAATGCTGTCGTTCGGATGTCTTCTTGGCGATTACAGGGTTAACCATTTAATTTATGCTGACGATATAGTTATTTTTTCTACCGGAGCTTACGGTCAGCAAATGTTAGTCAATTGTTGTGGTCATTATGGCAGTACAAACTCGATATTTTTAATGAGAAAAAGACAGTGTGTATGTTAATTCAACCTGGTGTTCGGAAATTCAAACCAGTTTCAATTTATCTAAATGGTAGACTACTGACTTATGTTAATGTTTACAAATACCTTGGTCATTTAATATCTTGTGACCTTAAAGATAATGAAGATATTCAGTCACAGACTCGATTTTTATACGCTGGAGGTAATGCTATCATTCGCGATTTTAAATTTGCTTCTTTGTTGGTTAATAAGTGTATAAGTGTCATTTATTTAATGTTTTTTGTGATATTCCGTACAGTTCTTACTTGTGGTGTAATTTTTTCTTTGAAATGTTTAATAATGAGAGCATATTCTCAGATATTTCGTAAACTAACGGGTCCGGTTTTCAATATAGTCATGTTCAAAGTAACACTCTATTATTTGTTAATCTCCATGTTTTAACCTTTGATGAAATACTTTGGAACAAGTCGTACAGTTTTCTGAGCAGATTGCATCTCTCTAGTAATGTGATTGTGTCCTCTGTACTGTCCATGTCAATTTTTTCAAATAGTTTGTTATGGAATGTTTGGTGTCAAAGACTATTTTAACTTGTAGTGTTTTTTCTTTTCTGCTATGGATTATTTTTTATCCGAAATAAACAATAATAATAATAATAATAAATAGCTTATCAAATGCTCTGTACACATAAGTCACAGTTCATCATCTCCTGTATAGCATCTACTATGGAATCTCAGCTGAAGGAGGCAAAACAAGAAAAGACTACTTTGGAAGAAAGATACGAGGGACTGACACGGAAGTTAGAGAGCACTGAGCAATCCCTGCTCAGTCAACAAATTCAAACAATCGATCTGAAAGAGAAATTACGGAGTAAAGTTGAAGCTGACGAGAAGTTGATCATGAAAGGTATGAACAAAGAAGGAGAATCAAGCGAAAAAGGTAGAGTATCTTTGACTTTACAATATTAAATCAATAAGCGTGATTTTCATAAGAACATTTCATCTTAACTGGTTAGCTCTTTGAATTGCACGTATATATTTGAATCAACTGGTATGCCATTTGATAAAGTATATTAAAGTTTAGATTTTCGCATCACTAAACGTCAATTATTATTTACTAACGTACAATTAGTTTACAATGATGATGTTTTCGATGTATTGTGTACACAGATGTACTAAGCCCTTGGAGTGCATGTTTGTATTTGTAAGAGTTGCTTTTTAGAATAAAAATTAAGGACAATTAATTTGTCTGCATTTCTACTTTGGACCAGAGTGAGCAGACAGTAGAATGGATGTTTTATTATTTTTTTTGTCATTTTACAAAGGGCTGTTGTGATTGCATGATTAAAAGAAAAAACAGTCTTTCGGCGAATACACTCGGAAGTACTATTTTTCTAAATCATATTCTAATAAACAGAGACAATTGTCACCTGTTTGTGCTCCAAAATCACTGTTCAAATACCCACATAATGTACACATGATATACCAGTCAGTGAAATAAATACCCGATACGTCAACAGTGTACATATGCATCAGTAAGAGGTTAATACTTATTATATTAATATGCCCTGTCCATTGCGTTTTAATTGGTCGAGCTGAACCACGTGACTGCCCACAAAGACAAAGTAATGGTTTGTTTTCATGCCCGTGAATATGAATAATATCGTAAACACAGTAACTTTACGGCTAAAACAAAAATTGTGATTTGTACAAGGATCATAATCAACCACAAAGTAAAATGAAGCATTTGTTGGCCAAGTTTAGACGCTTTTTTAAAAAAAATCTCCGGATATGCAAAAGTATTGCAGCGCACGCACTACTCACTGACAGGTTCTTGGGCCCCGTTGTCGTTCGCAAGGGGAATTTTCGTAAATTTTGATGGTTTTTCGGGGTTCGTTGATAATATCATTGAAATAACAGACTCCGCGCTGACTATTAACGTTTATTTATGGACGCGGGCGAGAGGAAAGCCAAATTAACGGGCTCGGCAAGCCTCGCCCGTTAATTTTTGGCTTTCTTCTCGCCCTTGCCCATAGATAAACGTTAATGGTCAGCGCGTCGTCCGTTATTTCTATAATCAGCCATATAATTTATATACTTTTACCTGTTTTACTTTACCATGATTTCTCACCATGGTACTGTTATATCTATTGTGACCTGTTCATTAATATTTGGATTTATGTCGTAGTAGCAAGGAGATAAAGTAAACATGATTAGACTTCAAAATTTATAAAACACACAATATATATATTTAAAAATAACCATGGATATTGGATTTTTTGTCATTTTTACATACCTTTCATACCGTAGAAAGTGAATATGCAACAATGAACACAGAGTGTAAGGTAATCAAATGTACTAAAGTGGCCAAGCAACTCATGTGTTTTACCATGAAATATTCTTTAAGGGTGATTCTTGTCACTTATGGGTACTTTATTTTTAAACACAATGATTATGTACTCTAACTTACCGAGTGTCGTCGGTCAGAGCTTAAAAGCTGTTTGAATCATACAGTATCACTCATTTAATAGTTATCAGACGTATAATTTATGAATGTACTTTTTCGGATAGGTCATCAACAAAATGAACATCTTCAGACCAAATTTGAAACAGGAGTGAGTATATTCAGCACATATCTCTTAAGACTTGCACAGAAGATAGGAAAAGGTAAGATAATGTATGATAATTTTACCCTGTACAGATCTAGATGTAGTTAGATCAATGGATCAATTGTATTGGCCACGTCAATAATTTTTATACATTTACTAGTCTGGAATGTAAAACATAACTGTTGATCTTTGCGCACTAGTGTTTGTCTGAATAATTTTCGCCTGTATCACCTGCAACCCTGCTAAGTAGCCATAGATCAGTGTCATTTACAAACAAGTAATTTAACACCAGCTATCATGAACTTGTACATGTACACAGACTGGGATCTCGTTGACGCAGACTAGAAGCAAACTCGCCAAATTCGTGACACTTGACATACTTGAAGACTGTAGGTGATAGGCCTGCTTAGGTTGTTCTAAAGAGATTAAACGATGAGTAGTTTAACAGCGTGACACACATGCATGTTTTCGCACTGTTACGTACTTGCATGTTGTGTATCAACAAGTGCATTTAAGGGTTATATATTCTGATTATAAAGATTTTCACCTTTGCACTTTCTTAATCCTAGATGTGCGACTAGGCATAATATTATATATGGTTACATTTAAAACTTAAAGCTGAGGGAAGTTCAGTTTTTTAATATGTCATATTATTCATGCCTATGATGATTGCTGCTGTACTGTCACCATATAATAGGAAACAAAACACAATGATAATATGAGGTCAGGCAACCATGGGTACCAAAACCTATTTATATCGGCAAAAGAAGAAAAGCTTTTGTCACATCACATCGTCTGGATATTTTTGCCCGGCATATTTGTACCTTTTTAGTGAACCTCTTGTTAGTTAACGTGTGACAACATTATGGCTAATACACACAAAAACTAATGCAATTATTCTTACTTTTTCACCAGAGGATCTCGACAATATACTCTTTATATCTAAGGATGAAGATATCAATAAACGAGAAGGGGAGCTAATAAAAAACCCGTTGGATTTGTTCAGAAAGCTTCAAGACATTGGCTGTCTTGATAAGGAAAACGGTGACGTTTTAGTGCATTTTCTGAACGCAGTCAATCTTCGTCATCTGGCAATGGAGGTCAAGGTCAGATATGAAATCGGATTCGAAAAAGACATTAGTGATACTGATCTCATGGAAAGAGTTAGAAGCAAAATGAGAGAATTAGAGCAAGCAAAAGGTAACTATTTCGATCGAATAACAAGTTTATATCGTTTTTCGACAGAATTTTAAACAGACATTGTATGCAGTGACAAGTCAATAATAAATCAATCTGTGTTTTGAATTAGTTACCCAAGGAGACACCAATACTATATGTGTCCTCTTTCAGAAATGATGAACAATGGATATATTTAATAATATAGTGGTTTCAATCGGCTTCGTACTAACAACGTACGGCACCCAGTCACCTAGCGGAGAATTCTTAGACAAAACCGCTCGACCGAATTCCCAATCTAAAAAAAGACTGGTTCAATAACCATGCTTATAGTTGTTACAATTTCCTGACTGAGACCCCGCCAAACGCTGTAGAGTAAAAAGACCAGCCGAAGTGATGATTTTAATGATAGAATTAGCGTAATGGTAAAAATGAAAGTTTCTGTTTTCTTTTAAATGTCAAACATCTTATTTCTATGTGAATGTTTTCTACATTTTTTTTCCAAAACCCTACATGAATACCTTGCCTGATTAGCTCAAATGTTTATTTCTTATACTCTACATAATGATTGGTAATTGTAATTGTAATGTAATTGTAAATGACAATGTGTCCACTTAATTGATAAGCAGTAGGTAATTTAACTTATATTGATGTATACCAAAATATTTATATGTAACACAAGATTTCAAATTGATAATTTTGCTATAAAAAGGACGACATTTTTCGATTGTGAACACCAATTCCGTTAAACTGAAACATCATTACAATGTCCAGCAATTATTTGAGAATCTCAACACTCCTGTTAGGCAATTTAAATAGGAAAATGTCTTGAAGCAACAAATTATTTCAATATTACTTTGTTACTTCACCGAATAGGTTGAAAAATAGCACAAACTATGAAGGTAAACGACAAAACAAGGTAGCTTTTACAACAAAATATTTTCAAATATGATTCAGAAGTATGTGGAACATACTTCTCCACACCTCATCAGTTTTCCACACCTCATCAATTTTCCACACCTCATCAGTAATATTCCACTCTCACCTGCTTATGGGGTATACATTTCCCAGCTTATTCGATATGCAAGAGCATGCAGTTCATATGGTGATTTTGTAGAGAGACATGGCCATCTCTCTTACAAACTGTTAAATCAAGGTTACACCAGAGCAAGACTTGTCTCTACATTCAAACGCTTTTTGGCAGGTATCGCAAGCTGGTAGATAAATACAATATCTCTCTTCGACAAATGATTACTGATGGCATCGGTGACATGGGGCCTTAGTTAGTGACCACTACCTATCTGACTTACAGATTGATATATGGCGGGTGCCACATGTGGGGCAGGATGCGCTTACTATTTTCGAAACACCTGACATCACTTCTTGGTCTTTTGGCCAGAGGTCCATATATCGTTCTTTCATGAATTTGACTTTGTTTGTGTACCGTCTATTTACTGTCTGTTCTGTTCTGTTTTGTGTCTATTATGTTTACAACCATTGTCTTACAAATTTTGACCTAGTGTTATTGGATTATGGATTGGTATGATAGCGATTATTTTTGAACATAGTTTGTATTTACTCTGACATTCTTATACTGTATCATGCTGTTCGGGTTTCAAAACTTCGAGCCCATTCCTTAGTTTATGAAGCGTTTAACAATAGGAGAAATTAGAGCTTGTACAAGTTGCAGTAATATATATCTACACTGCACATTAGTTTCAAATGTAGACCATTAAGTTGTCATGTAAAATAAATAGAATATATTCCTTTTGCAGGACAAGCAGCTCAATCGCCAGTTGAGCCAAGCCCTTCAGCTGCTAGGAGTTCAGCTCTCTGTGAAACATGCCGAAGTCAGTTTAGAAGTTTACAAAACCAGAACGAGAAAGAAGAAGAAGAAGAAGAAGAAGAAGAAGAAAATCCAAGAAGTAACTATGCTGATGCCAATTATTTTTCAATGTATTGCCTTCTCAAAGCCATTGAACAACGAGATGCTGGTGAAATTCGAAGAGAATATTATACAAAAGAAATTGTAAACCTTCAGGATCAATACAAGAAAGCACAAGAAAATGCTAGGAATATACAATCCAGAGGTGAGTTTCGATATCATAAAAAGTTGGGCTGATATAATCATTGCTAAGAAGTCCTAAAGGCGACTTGAAGAACATGAGAGACTGGTAATAATTCCTAGTGTTTAGAATAATCGTGATATATTTCAAAGAAAATTGAAAGTGTTTGGTTTAGTTTGTTAATTTTGGAAAAACCTCTAAGGGCAATGTAATTTGACTGAAAAAAGAATCATCACTGACAGCAAGTATAGATTGTATAAATTGCTTCCACCAACACAATTCAGCCTGAAATAACTTGAAATTGAAGTGCGTCTAAAAATGATATCCACCATTTACGTAGTAGCAAAAACGGATAATTGAAGATCAGTGTCAAAGGTGGACGAACGATGATAAATAGTATTGCAATTAGGATTTAGAGTTTATTTGCAACGTATAATAAAGTGATAGGCCTCAAAATTGACAACAAACCATCGGTGAACTCTTCTTTACAAAATGTAACATTGCAGTAGGTGTATTCACGTGGCTAATAAAATGTGATTCATTGGTTTTCAATTGTACCAAATTAAGAACTATGGGTGAATACGATCTATTTGTTGATGTCATCAGGATGAATGCAAAAGAGAGTGTGACGGGTGCGACAATCATATATATTGACGAGGGTAGCAACCGTAGGCTCTAATTCGATATCGATGTTGTGGGTGAACCACCTGAAGATTTATCCTTGTCATATACCCAGATTCAAATGATCGGCAATGCGTAAATCTACGTGAAAACGTACTCTTACATCGATACATTTTTCTTGAGTATTACGCCTGACCCAGGCTAAAGCCTTATTCAACCGCCATGGGCCACATGCCATGTGCCAAACTCTATGATTCACTGTCTGCCGTTTCAGCTAGAAATATATGTATTAACACTTCTTCATTATACTTCATCGAGTCATGTACATTGAAAAAAGCACCATTAGGGCTTCAACCATGCATTGTATATGCATAAGAAAATATATGTTGATGCCAATTATATTTCGATATATATTGCCTTTTCAAAGCCTTTCAAGACCGAGATGCTGCTGAAATTCGAAGAGAATATTATACAAAAGAAATTGCAAACCTTCAGGATCATTACAAGAAAGCACAAGAAAATGCTAAGCATTTAAATGCCGGAGGTAAGTTTTTAAAATAATAAAATAGTATAGGACGGATATAATCATGGCGAAGAGGTAATTAAGGTGACTTAAGGAACATGAGAGACATCGGCACGAGTTTATAGTGTTTAGAATCATCGTGATATATTTCAAAGGACATTTGTTAAGTTTTGGTTCAATTTGCGAATTTTGTATAGATACTCGAAGCCATGTACTCTTACCTAAAGAAACAGGACTGACAATAAGAATTAATTACATAAAGTGGTTCATGACCTAGGCTGTAATCACTTAAAATTGACCTGCATCTGAAAATGATACCTACCCTTCTGGCAGTAGGAAAAACAGATAATTGAAGATCAGTTGCAAAGGTTGACGAACAGTTGAGAATGGTATTTCAGTTAGGATTCCCGCACACACCAGCCTGTTAGCCTTTATTATCTACATAGAAATAAAGTGATATCTCTGATAATTGATAACAAACCATCGTTGAAGTCGTCTTTACAAAATGTAACATTGCGGTCGGTGTGTTCATGTGGCCATAGAGAAAGATAGATAGAGTGGCAACGGGTATTGTTTAAGGCGTAAAGCGGTTACGTAACCCATCCATGTTCGCCTCGCCTCAGGTTGCTCTCGCCTCTCTTTTCCGAAGAGTGCCGACCATGAATCCTTCGGTAATTTTCGGATTTTCGCCAATTGTTAAGTGAAAGTATGTTCGGCAAAGTTTGTGTTGTTGTTGTCGTGTGGTGCTGAGCGGAATTGACGTGCTGGCGAAAACGGGAGTGTTTTGGCTTCAGGAAAATGAGTTTTACCGTTTTAAAAATTCCTCTCATATTTTTATGAATATATAATGAGTGTATTTGAACCAAATTTGAAAGTCTTTTATCGATACTGTCTGGTTTTACTCAATGGTTTACGGTCAGTCATACCGTCTTTTACACGTGCGTCAAGGAAGGACATGTTAATGAAACTGCTGGCGTGTTATGTTTGTGATTGGCGTGAAGCAGTGTTTCTGGCCTGAGAGCTCACAAAGTAACTATGGTTGCTACGCGACTGGCAGTACGATGCCATCTCGTCGTATTTTTTGCATAATCTCGTGTAATTATCAACCACAAACAAAGCCTCGAAAAAGTTTAACACCTTTGAAGCTCATTTTAATATGAAAAGCCAATAGTCTACCGAGACGACCATGGAACAAAAGGCATGCAAGTGTTGCCACTCTGTCTATATGTTTCTCTGTGATGTGGCTAACAAAACATGATTCATTGGTTTTCAAATGTACCAAGTTAAGAACTGAGTGTGAATATGACAACCTCGTTGATCGCATCAGAAAAAATGCATAAGAGACTATGACAAGTGCGACAATTATCACAACCATCAAGTTAAATTAGATATTGATTTTCTGGATGAGCCCACTGAACATTTTCCTTGTAGTATACCCAGACTCACACGCCTGTGTAAAGCTAAGGATGAACGTGCCCGTACATCTATACATTTGTTTACGTATTATGCCCGGCGCAGGGTTAAACTTATACAAGCACCATGGGCCATATGCTACATGCAAAATTGTTCGATTCACTTTCTGCATTGTAAGGTAGGAATATACATTTTCACTCAAATTTAGTTTATCGATTCATCTACCCTGATAAACCACCATTAGGGCTCCAACAGCGCCTTCTATATGCATTGGAAGTAACTATACTGATGCCAATCATCTTTCAATATATTGCCTTATCAAAGCCATTGAACAAGGAGAGGCTGCTGAAATTCAAAGAGAATACTATGAAAAAGAAATTGCAAACCTTCAGGAGCAATACGAGAAAGCACAAGAGAGTTCCAAGACTTTAAAAGCGAGAGGTAAGTTAAAATATAATAAAAGAGTATTAGGCCGCATTCAAAGACACATCTGGATCGGATGGGAGATTTTGGGAGCGGGGGGCCTTGAAAAAATTTGCAACATGCCACAGTGTGTGAAAAAAGTCGTGATATTGCAGAGATTGGAGGACTTATTTAATATGAAATTCCTTTCCCAATACCTTCAGGCACGTTGATTTCTTACTATTTCCATTTTTGGGAACCCTCCGGTCGCAAGTTTTAAGGCATTATGTTTTGATGATTCAAGAAGCCAACTTTAGGCTAAAGATTTAGCTTGTCATTTACCCCACCCATGACTTGTGTTTAACTATGTCCCGAGCATTCTTGAGGTCATTCCCCTCCATGACCCTGAATTCAATAAGTCATACATAGAACTTTCTGGAAATTTAATTAGTCGTGTTTGGCACAACTGAATGTATTTTTGGAACAGTTATTGGCATATCCATGGACTTTCTAGATTGTTCTTATACACTTTAGTCTAAGATAGAACCATTGAGTGTAAATAGGGGCGGCACAGTTTTTCAGACAGACATTTGGGATCGCATCACAGACATGTTTACTTCAAGAGTTTTGAGATCACTCAAGCAGCATTAATTTCAAGACTTTTCAAGACCTTCACGGTCACGCAGGATTTATTCTGTTGACTTTAACTACCAAGAAAATATATGTATACCATGTATGGTGAATCAACATTATCAACAGCTGATTTTTAATTAAATCCAAATATCAAAATTTTGTACACACACGCTTGCGCAAAAATATTGCGATCCACCAGTAATTTCTGTCCAACCCCTTTGAGGGGTAATTTCAAAATTATAGCAAGTCAGAAACTATCTGTCAACATATCATCCGGTCAATGTTAATGACTTGAGCAGTTGTCAAAACAATACGTTCACTGAGAGAGGATGGACGCTCCTTCAGTGGTCACGAAAATAAACAAGGGAGAGGATTCTCACGATGCACCACGAGCAGGGGTCACTGTCGGTCATTCATTGTCAGTCATACAAACTAAATTCAAGTCATAAAATATTAACTATCGAGTGGCCGAGTGGCTACGTCACAATAGTTTTAATAGATGTATGGTAACTTCTTTTCAGAAGCTTGTAATATTAGTTAAAGGGTTTATATTGTAGCTTCAATACGCTATCTCTACATGATTGCGCCTTAAAGGTCGAGAGGTCAAGATGACTTGTGTTAATCATCGTAGTCAAAAATCAATGTTTTACTGATTATTCTCATTCATCTGAGCAATTTGACAAACTTTCTTCCACAAAATCTTTAAGAAAGTTTTCAATTCATATTTGTTTTTATGTTGCTAAGAAACACAAACGAGCAGCAAATATAGTTGCTTTTAAAATGGTTGGTAAAAGGCTGACTTCTTTGGACTGATGGTCAATTCTTTGCAGAAACACCTCAGCAGTTTCATAAGTCATCCTGGACCTTTCGATCTGTCTGCAGTATAATTTGCACTCTGCTCTTTATCTTGGCATTTATTACGACTTCAAAAAGGAAAAAATTAGTTACTTTACATTACACTTAAATATTTATGGTCTGTTTTATAAATATTTATGAGCACAATAAAATAATTAGAAAAAACTTATTTCTTACATTGTTAAGTGCGAGCGTACCTTTTAGTTTGAGTTCAGGTCATCCTTTAACTCGATAGTTATTCGCACAAATGTGCACATACCCATGTAGAAACGCACACTCAAATACGTATGTCTAGAAGGTCTGTCAACTATCTGAATGTTATTCATTAAATGTTGTGATTTCACAGAAATCGTTACCATTTTTCTTTCATTTATACTTTGCATAGTTGTCATTTTCAGCAAGCTTGAATCCTTTAAGCCAGCAGCTGCGGAAGTTCACAAGCAGCTGTGTGCATTGTTTCAGAAGAGTGGTGTTGAAGTGGTTTTCTACGAGGATTATAAGAAAGCCTCAGAGAACGTTCCTGTAACATTTATGGTAGTCATCGATTCAAGGCAGACCAGAACTTTAATCACTCCTGAGAGAGGGGACAGAAATGTTGATCATGTTGTGGAATTGGCGAAGTTAGAAAAAGAAACATCGCCAAAAGGTAATAACCTCTTTGTATGATAGAGTCATGGAAACTTTAGCAAAGCAGTGTATATGAGACTCGGTCCCGGGAATGATTTTTTTT
This sequence comes from Ptychodera flava, assembly GCF_041260155.1. NCBI lineage: Eukaryota > Metazoa > Hemichordata > Enteropneusta > Ptychoderidae > Ptychodera > Ptychodera flava. Next base: position 546,179 of record NC_091938.1, read on the forward strand.
CGAGGAGATATTTCCTCGTGGCAAAGGATTTTGAAATTATTACAAACATTTTGTCGCGACTGTTAAGCTAGCGTGCTATATAAAGGCATAGGGGCCAGTCTCCAAATTTGGATGATTATCTTCATCTTGTGTCTCTTAAATAAGCTTATCCTTTCTTTCATTGTTCTCTTGTGATTAATCATGGGAAAACAATTCTAAAGCGTTGGCTTATCAACATCCAATAGCAGATTGTTTTTCAATAGTTTTATATGCAACTTCAATGTGTTCTAAAAGAATTGGAAAAATGTGATATTGAGATATCCTCTCGATACTTTTCACGAAGTACACATTTCCAAAGCACCGACAATGCATTAAATGGTCATTATTTTTGGAATAAGAGACTTTTTCGACATAGATTTTGATCATGAAATTTCTACATAATATTGCCACAGTAGGAAAAAGACTGAAGTAACAAAGTAATAAAGAAGTTTTCCTTTTAAGGAATGAAAGACGTTTTGTAATGTGACTAGGTGCCGTATGTTTGAATTCGAATCCAACAGAAAATCTACTGAAGCATCAGTGAGGCGTAATAGTATAGTTAGCAAACATATGATTGTTAAGTCAAAAATATCATCTTCTAAATAAGTTCTCCAAAGCAGTAGTTAAACCCTCTAGAACTATTGATTATCTCCATGGTATCAACACCGCTGCTACCGGAACACTCTCATCTTTTGCAAGGTCATGATATAATGAAAGACAGCGCAGAAATCATAACCCGTCATTAATCTGATTTTGAACCAATGTTTGAGTCATTCTCTAATATATGTAATAGATTTCACATTCAAAAGAGCTAGGTGAAGAGGAGCATGTGGCTAAACAGTGGATACAATCTTGGAAATTCAACGACACAACGGCCTATGATCTTGTACTTAAAGGGCGATGTTTCAGCATCAATGAAAGCTACAACAAGAAACAAGAAGAAATGTTGCGTCAGTTTTTTCAATGGGTACCCATAACCCCTGATGTCAGAGTCAATGCAAGCACCATAGTTATTGGAAACAAATGCAAAGAACAGGTTTCAAACCTTTTCAGTAAAAACCCATTCTACAGGCAATTGCCGACCGATGGGTCAGAAGATGAAGCCCAATACGGCTACTTTTCTTTCACACCCAAAGGTAAAGAACCGGCAATACACGTAGATTTCAACACATCGCTCAACGAAGTCAAGGTGTGTGAGAGTAATGACTTTCCAATAGCGTTGGTGAGCCAACTGAAGGATCTGAACACCACCACATATGGTACATATGGTACCACATCCAGCAAGAAAAAAAGACCATGTTATGACAATGCTTTACTGTCATGTCACTGCTCCAAGTGCTACAAAATACTGATGCAACATAGAAATGAAGTCAAGGCAATAATGAGTAAGTGTCATTTATTGTAGGATACCTGATTTTGCTTGCCAGTATCGTGACTGTGATAATACATCAATGTTATGTATCAGAAGTGGTATTTTTAATATTATGTGTTTTAAACTCGACATAAAGCTCACAAAATAAAATGATCTCCCCGTCTCTATCGACTGCAATGTAGTATTTTCTGAAAATGAAATCGCAGCAACATTATGTAAACGGAATGCTGTTTTAGTCTATAAGCTACTCAAAAATGCTCTATTTTCAGAGAAGGAAGCCGTTGATGTAAAGAATGACGTCATACCTGTCGTAAGTGAAAATCAATCGGCTAGTGTATCAGATGACGCCTGGAAATACATTATTAAAGTGACACGTAAGACCAAACAAAAGAGTATTGAAGAGGGAGAAATGGATGCCAAGTCTTTGGTACAGGCGTCAATCCTTATAGCTTGCCTCTACAAGAAAAGTAATCGTCTAACAAGAATGCGCAGGTACCGTAAATACATCAAGTTCGTGTGTGCTAGTACTTGTAGTGTTTGTAATCATATTAACTATTGCCAGTGCTGTACCGGTACATTTTTCAGGATCCTCAGATGCTGACTCATACGACTCTTGTCAATTTGAACCACCTGTTGTTATTCGAATACCCTTTCCATGAATAACATAATATCCAGTTCAAAAAATTACTAATTTGTATCGACAGCAATGAAGTGAATATAGGTTTTGTGCGTGTACTTTGGACTGCAATGCTGTTAAATTGGAACTCAGCAAGGTCATACATACCCGCATCCCTTCGAGACATGTGCGTCGTGTGTTTTTCTACTTCTCTTGTTCGCTCATCAAAACAATGATCGACGTAGCATTCAAAATCATCACCATAAAACTTCAAAGCTAATTGCTAACATTCGATAAAAATGAACACACTCTGTTTATGGAGCTCCCTTCAATTCGCAAACTGCTAAAACAGCTAAAAAGCTGTATTAGTCATCGAAGTACAACGAAATAGGATTCGTGGTACTATCTCATGGTTAGGCGTAAAGGAGAAAAGAACATGAAAATGGTATAAGATAAGTAAATAATAATCGCTAACAGTGTCGCAAAAAACTATGATCCACAACCGTTGCCTAGTTGCCGATAGAAGACAGCATTCATACAAAATACGTCGACATCGCTATGTAGAACACGACCTTACTGCCTCCTCCTACAAAGTGTACGGGTTAATCGAAAAGCAAACACTTCAATATTACCTATGTCGTTCTAATTTTTTCTTGACAGGATATTAAGAGACGAACAGATCACAGCAACTTTGAACTGTTTGTGTCCGTGTGCTTCAAATGGATCAACTTGAGAGTTTAACTTCCTAGGAGGTGTTTTGCTGTGCTGTGCTGAGATAGTAGTTTTTATAGTATTTTTAAAACCTTCTGTTACACTCATTATCGTTTTCTCAGAAGCTATGGGTTTCATTTCAATTGTAAATCTCAAATATAATTTTTTTTCTGTCGTGACGTTTTGACGTAATGGATGTTTGAAAGTATGAAGATTAGAATATTATAACCACATGGCGGGCTGTTATCTTTCATGAAAAATTATTTGCAAAGGTCGTTACGAGTTCACTTTCTTAAATCCCTTTTGATGTAATTCATTTTTTCCCAATGTTTTTCCTTCAGTATTGAAATAAATAGGATAAAAATACTCATAGTATGGTAGAGACTGTACATTTTCTAACACACTTTTAATTTGTTGATTTTTGAGTATATTAGTCAGTCTTGTGTTTCCCTGTGTTGAATTAGTTACTATAGAGGTTTCACAATGTTTTTGTAACTTTCTGTTGGACCCTTTATTGTTTTTTTTAGGAGCTATTTGTTTCATTTAATTTGTAAGTCTCAAATATAATTTTATATCCGTCGTGACATTTTGACGTAATGGATGTTTTGAAGTATAAAGATTAAATATTAAACTATAATCACCACATTGCGTGTTGTTATTTTTCATGAAAAAAGTATTTGCAAAGGTCGTTACGAGTTCACGTTGTTAAATCCCTTTTGATATAATTCATGTTTTTTGTCAATGTTTTTCCTTCAATATTGATATAAATAGGAATATAAATTCTAATAGTATGGTATAGTGCTGTAAGCATTGTTTAACATATAATTATGTGGACTGTACTTTCAATTTGTTGTTTTTAGAATATATTGATCAGTCTTGTTTTTGCTGTGCTGAGTTAGTTACTGTGTATGTTCTACAATGTTTTCTATAACTTTCTATTGAACCTTTAATCGTTTTTTTCAGAAGCTATGCGTTTCGTTGTTTTAATTGCAATTCTCAAATAGATTTTTATTTCCATCTTGACATTTTGACATAATAGATGTTTGAAAGTATAAAGATTAAAATATTGTCGTAGAACTCCCTGTGTTGTAATGTTGATCCTGCGTTGGTGTCGTGCGCATCGTTCGTTCGCAACCCTGTATGTTTTAGTGAAAAACGGACGCCATCTTCTCTACCCTGGAGAATTGAAACTGTCTGGCATCACTTGCAATAGGCTCTGGGGACCCCGGATCCACGACGATTCCGAAGAGCCTTGGTTTTTATCGTCTCCCATGATTTATTTTGATGCCGGTTGGTTGAATAGCAAACACCTTTTTGTCATCTGTGTGTCGAACCATACCCATCGTTCGATTGCATCGAACAACATGGTGAAATTACTACAGGACTTGTAACCAGAGGTCACATTACCAACATAAGTCTAGCCAAGTTTAGAAATCCATGTCAATGGGATATTATCAGGTGAAACTTGACGAGAATAGTCGTCAGAAGTCCGCAGTAGTCTCTGTCCTGGGTAGATTGTTGGAATTTACTTGTCTTCCGATGGGACTCTGTATTATAGTCCTGTTACTTTTGAGGGCTTAATGGAAAGCGTTTTTAGAGGTTTGCAGTCGGACATATTGTTGTTATATTTAGACGAAATAATTGTCTCGAGGAAGAGCTCGAAAGGTTACAGGCTTGCTTTGATAGATTGAGCGAGGCAAACCTGAAGTTTAAACAAGCAAATGTCATTTGTTTGCGGAGGAGGTTGAATTTTCTATGTCACAAGGTTTCCTGTCACGGTGTGTACACAGATCTAAATACAGTTTCAGCATTCGAGATTGGCCTCTCAAAAATTTATTGACTGAAGTTCGTAGCTTCTACTGACTAGTATCTTATAATCGTAGATTTATCAAAGGTTTTGCTTAAATAGCTAAGCCATTAACTGATGTAACTAAGGAGAATGCTTTATTTCAGTGGACCGATACGTGTAAATGGGGCCTTCGACAGTTACTAGCTACAGCCCCCATGTTAGTCTTCAGGTGCCGCCAACGTGCAAAAAGGTGTTCGTGTGAAGTTTTTCAGCGGGCGGGCAAGTTGCAAAACTAATCAGCGGGCGGGGAAAAATATCGATATTTACTATAGGCGGGGAAGAAATTTCATTGTTTTCAGTGGGCAGGGAGAAAATTTTTGATAGTAAGCACCGGAAAATGCAGAAAATACGTTGGAGGGAGGGGAAAATGGCGTGGTTGATAGAACTTGAGGGGAGATTAAGCCCAGATTAAGCTCCTAACTTAGAAGGGAGCAGTGTTCAAAGGTATACTGCTAGCTGCTCGCACGGTTTTGCGTTGATCTGGGTTGCCTAGTGGGCAAGTAGTTGGCAATGGGGAATTTCAGTAGTGGGGAGAGGGCAGTGGAGAACTTGAATTGTTGTGGGGAGTGGAGAGTGGGCAGACCATAGATACTGGAGGGCAGTGGGCATCAAAATTCAGTGGGAGGGCATTTTGCCCGTGTATGCCAGTGGGAGGGCAGGTACGAACAGCTCTACTTTCTCCTCCAAATTTTAGGCCAAGGTCAAAAATAAGAAAAATCGGTGTATCAGCCTTCAAAACATGTTTTGTGATGATTTTGAGAAATTCATGAAATTTACCAGTTGGCGGCATCTGAGTCTTCCTATTAGAGAAGGGTGAGCTCATACTCGATTGTGATTTGTCTCTCTCACAGATTGATTGTGTATTGACCAGGTTCAAGTTGATGTTGAATGACCTATTAGTTACGCCAGGTGCTTACAGGAAATAAATTATTTCGTAACAAGATTAGAGCTTCTTGCTGTAGTGCAGTATGTCAAATAGTTCAGACATTATTTGTTGGGTAGAAAATTCACTGTTTGCACAGATTATGCATCACTGGTGTGGTTGACCAATTTATAGAACCCAGAAGGTCAACTAGCCAGATGGTTAGAAACTTTGAGTCAGTTTGATTTTGACATAGTGCATAGACCGGGCAACAAGTACCAGAACGCAGATGAGTTGAGTCGTAGGTTAGTGAACAGTGTACTAGTTACTATGTACGTTTTACAATATTTTCTATAACTTTCTGTTAAACCGTTATTGTTTCTTTCAGAAGCTTTGCGTTTCATTTTAATTTTAAGTCTCGAATAAATTTTATATCCGTCGTGACATTTTGACGTAATGGATGTTTGAAAGTATAAAGATAAAAATATTATATCAACATTGCGGATTGTTATCTTTCATGCAAGATTATTTGCACGTTACTAGTTTATGTTCTTATATCCATTTTTCTTTATTATTCGGGTTTTCTTCATATTTTCCTTCAACAGTGATTTAATAGGATAAAAATACTTTAGTATGGTAAATGCTGTAAGCATTGTTTAACATACGAATAAATTGAGATTAAAATCGTTAAATTTGTGAAGAGAAACATGAACCATGTCTTTTTGTTTGACATAATGCAATACAATGCATGACCTATCACTCGAAATATTGTTTCTCTGACCGGGAGCTGTACGTTGTAAGTTTGACTCTGATGGAGAATGTAATGGATTTCTCAAATAAAGATGGCATTACTGATTTGAGAGACATGATGTCGTATAAACTGACTCTCTGATGGTGACAATCAGGTAAACTGATGCCATATCATATCCCAGAAGACAAGTAACTCTATGATAAATTTTCCTGAGATGCTTTCTATTTCTCAAAGTGTGCACTTTACAACAGGATGACGATTTATCATGCAACTTGAAAAACTTTTGCCTGTACTAGTTCTTTCAACTCTTGTCGTTGGAACGAGCTCAAATACTTTTTTATCAATTGTTCACAACGACCACCAAGGTTTGGTTAGGGTTTGGGATAGGGTTAGGGGCTTACGGTTAGACATAGGATAGAGTGTTTGCAATTTGCCCTAATGATATTGGTCATTGAATCCCGTACGGGAGTCAATGACCAACGTCACATGTAGGAGTCAATGACCAGTAACAGTGGTCGTTGACTCCCTCACTGGTTATTATCTCCTGTGACAAAAATGTTTCGATCCACTTTTTAAAAATATTATAACTTGTTTATTAATTTTATGTTTTATGTTGTAATCATCTTACATTTACATAGTATGCATGCACCAAAAGTAAAAATAAATTGCATGATTTTGACTTTTAAAATCTAATTCATAAATTGTGCCTACAGGTTTTTTGTTATAAAATCAGTATTAATTTATCAATCGTTATGAAACTTTCAGTTACTATTGAATGACACCTGTACTATACTAGTAGACAGCTACATAGGAACATACATAGATAAATACATACATACATAGATACATACATAGATACATACATAGATACATACATACATACATACATACATACATACATACATACATACATACATACATACATACATACATACATACATACATACATACATACATACATACATACATACATACATACATACATACATACATACATACATACATACATACATACATATATACATACATTAATTCCTTAAACACTTGAAAATGCAGAAATTTACTTATGCGAGAAAATAACAGTAAAAAACCATTGTTAGGGATAAAGGTTAGGTTGCTCGCTCAACGTGCAACCTATTGACAACAGAACAACACCTCTATTTTTTCATTGGTTGGTTTTTAGTCAATAAATAAGGAAATTGGATTATCCCAACCAAAGCATAGTAGTAAATTACAGAATTTTATGAAAATAAATGCTAGTGAACGTACATGTTACTTGATACCATCTTATTTACAAACTTGTAGTATTTTATGCAAAATGACACTCATTTCAGATTGAGGACATGTTATTCTATTCATATAAGTTACAGACTGAACAGGTTGCTAGTAAAACAAAATTATCAAAAAGGGTTAGGTGTGATGTACTGTAATTTTCATAATGGTCATTGCCTTCCGTAACGTTAGTCACATTTTGTCACATGACAAACATGCATTCTTAGAAGTGCAACCTATTGACAACAGAACAACACTTCTATCATTACCATTGGAACGCATTTGATCGCCAGTCAATAAATAAGGAAACGGGAGTTTCCCAACCAAAGCATAGTAGCAGCTTACAGAATTTTGTGAAAAATAAATGTCAGTGAAAATTAATGCACGTTACTTTGCACCACGTTATTTAAAACTTGTGATTTATTCAAAATGACAATCATTTCACATTCAAGAAATGTTACTCTATGAATATGATAAGTTACAGATTGAACAGGCTGCTGATAATAAATTGGCCAAAAAGGGTTAGGTTTAATGTACTGTAATTTTCAAATGTCGGCAACATTTGGTCACATGACAAATACGGTTTTCATTGGTCAATCTTAAAAATGCAACCCATTGAGAATAGACACACATCTTTTCTACTAGATACCATTTGGTCTTAAGTACAAAATAAAGAAACGGGAGGTTCCCAACTGAAGTCATATGAAAAGGAAAAAGTGTAGGGGACTTAGGGTTAATTTCCGCGGCCCATTTGCGTTAGGTCTCTGCAGTAACTCGAACTCTAATTCCTATACATTGCAAGTTTCCCGTCTCAAAAATAATTTCTTTTTCAAACCTGTGCGAGTTAAACACTGTAACTTTCATGAAACATGTGCTGGTACATTTCACTTTTTTCAATCGGTATCATATACCCTCCTGACATTTTCCATGTTTTTTTCTGATGGTCCGATCTTTATGATTTGTCAATATGTTATAGAGTAAACTCCAAGCTTTCTGACGATATATGGGTTTAGGAGAAACTCGAAGAGGAAAAAAGGTGATACTGATCCAAATTGAAATTTGGTAACTTGTCAAAAGTCTTGGCGGTTACCCTAATTTTGAAAAACAACTGTGAACATATTACCTTTTTACCCAATGTTTTGACCCAAAAATTATTTTATCTGGGGACCAAAGGTGTTAGCCCAGGAGTAAATTAGACGGAAAAAACCGTTTTTTGTCTCCGAAGCTGAAAATCCCTTATTTAAGTTAGTAAAACCCTGTTCCTAATTATGACCATGTTGGTCATTGGCTCCCGTTCCTCTAGAGTTTCTATGTTAAGTTCCTCAGAGTTGTCCCATATTACTAAATATAGTGTCTTTAGGTATTTTCTATAAACTCATTTAAATCTGGAACGCAAGTTAGGCAAGCATTGCTCATGTTAAAAAGCTCAAACTCGGGCACTACTTTCTTTACAGATTATCTTCGTGGCAAACCAAAGCAGGCCACGTCAAATAACTCATCTCCATAAAGGATCCACCGATATTGAAAAAGGTTCAGACAGAGAGGAACAGTATTTTTTGACACCAACAACTCACTTCACTTTACACATCCGTAGGAGTATAAAACAGTTTTTATCACGTATCATTCACATGTTAATTTCAAATTAATCAAGAATTTCTGCATGTCGGAAAACTCAAACTCAGGAAATACTTTGCTCGCGCACTATGGAAAACCAAGTTACCCTGCATGACAGTTAACTAACTCATCTCCAGAAAGAATCCCGTCGATACTGAAATATGTTCAGACAGGGTGCAACAAAACAAACCTTTTTCTGCTCTTAGGATTGACATTGCGTCACTCAGGGTCATTGAAGTTACTAATGCACTGAAGTGAAAGGGTTTTAGGCTTGCATGGCATTGTTGTTCTGGTCCTGATTAATTTTGGGAGGAGGATGCCCTATAAGTATTATTCCGTATTTTCTATAAACTCATTTAAGAAACATGTGAAAGGATGCCCTATTATTCCGTATTTTCTATAAACTCATTTAAGAAACATGAGAAAGATGCCCTATCATTCCGTATTTTCTATAAACTCATTTAAGAAACATGTGAAAGGATGCCCTATCATTCCGTATTTTCTATAAACTCATTTAAGAAACATGTGAAAGGATGCCCTATCATTTCGTATTTTCTATAAACTCATTTAAGAAACATGTGAAAGGATGCCCTATCATTCCGTATTTTCTATAAACTCATTTAAGAGACATGTGAAAGGATGCTCTATCATTCCGTATTTTCTATAAACTCATTTAAGAAACATGTGAAAGGATGCCCTATTATTCCGTAACTGAATATCCCGTAGAAAGAATGTAACACTTGATTTTTTTTACTAGATTTAATGCTTACCTCCTTGTTGAGACTTTACATCAAAAATTGACCTGCTAGTTGGTTGTATGCACAGTCCCCTGTGATCTATTCCGCTCTGCGTCTATGTGCTATAGACGTGTTTTCTCAGGCATATGTACACATACGTTATGGGGCGCATAGTCCCAGAGCTGAATAGATCACAGGTGGCTGTGGTTGTATGTCAAAACAGGTATACTATATGATTGAATATCAGCTGTGTCTGCAAAGCAAGTTTATCTATTTAAAATTCGAGAGAAAAACCGGGAAACTTCGGCCATTGTTGGAGCTTTTGTCCGCTCCGGTGGACCCTTTTTGAGAGTTGGGCTGCTCAAAGACGCCCTCATACGGCCGATTACTCTCCTCCGCTTCCACGAGAGGGACAGCATTTTCTGACGCGTACTCCTTTTCTCACTTAACACATCCGTACGAGTATAAGCCCGGTTTTATCACGTTTCTTTCACCTGTGAATCTCAAGTTAAACAAGATTTTTTGCATGTCGGAAAACTCAAATTCGGGTAATACTTTCCTTGCGCACTATAGATAACCAAAATACTCTGCATGACATTGTACTTATCTCCACAAAGTTTTCACTGACATTGAATAACGTTTTGGGGGCAAAAACTAATTTCTCGCCAACCTTTCAAATATGAAGCTAAAAGGCAAACATTTCTCAGGTTAGAAAGCACAAACCCTGGCGTGTACTACTTTTCTACGGATTATCTTTGTGGCTAACCAAAGCACTCCGCATGACAGTGAACTAACTCATCTCCGCTATTATGCGCCAGTCAATGTAAACCCCCACCCCCACCCCCCCACCTCGGGCGATACGGGAAAAATGTGGGGGATTAGACCATGTGTGCCATGAAAGTGTGCCCGAGGGGGTGGGGCAATTGCCTCGTTTTGACCCCCTATTCCTTTGACGGACAGGCCAAGAAGATATTCGTAAATAACTACGCATGCGCACGTATGCAGGGCCTGAAAGTTACCCTGATCCGAGGTCCCGGACCAGTGATTTTTTATCCTGAACCAGTACAAATTACCTCTAACCAGTCCGGGTCAGCTCCAAAATTGGAGACTCATTATGATAATGTATTCCGGCATTCAGCCAATCATCGACCAGATTACATCATTAATAAAGTACAGGTCACGCTGGGTCACAAATTACCCACCAAGTGTGATCGGCAGTTTTGGGCCGCTTATTAAGCCCCTGTCTTGTAAATTTCGACGAATTCGACCTGTAGGGGTCCAGACACTTCGCACCAAAACCAGTTCGCCCCACACAACTTCGTCCCAAAACCATTTCGTACCAAAACCACCTCGTCCCAAGTACTACTTCGCCCAACCCACTTCGCCCCAAGTACCACATCGTACTAAAACCACTTCGCCCAAAGTATAGTACCGTCAACTCGTCTGAAACAACGATGTTACGACGTATCACAAGGTTGTTTTACCTGCAACTTGGAAGCATTAATGTGTTAGGACATTTTGGCTATCACGAACCATTTATTGTTGCATGAAACCATAAACGATAGAATAAGAAAATAGAAACACGCAAATGCGTGCTACAACTCAGGTGCCGTGCACGATGTCAATTTCGCGAAATGCGTACACTTTCAAGATTTCAGTCCCAGGATGACAGAAAGGTGGTTATTTTCAGCTTTACCAGTTAGCGATAAGTTTCGGGCAAAGTGGTTTGGGGACATGACTTTTGGGGCGAAGTGGTTTTGGTACGAGGTTGTTTTGGTGCGAAGTGGTTTTGGTGCGAAATGGTATGGGACGAGATGGTATGGTGCGAAGTGGTTTTGGTGCGAAGTGTCTGGGAACCTAAATTCTCGCTGCCATCTCCGATACAAATGGGGTATTCTGAACGATCTGTGTAGGTACACGATTTATATTTCGCAGGACTTCAAGCCAGAGTCTAGGAATCACAGCGATATATGGGGTTTGGTTGTCTTAGCCAGAATAAAACTGGTACGCGATTTTGAAATTGTGTTTTGACAGAGTGGCCACACAACTGTTCGACATCATGACAGAATACGGCGCGGGAGTTCGACACAGTATGGCGTACGTAACGAAGGACGCATGTGGAGGTTGCCAGGAAATACAATTTTTACTGATGGCGCGCTGGCCGCTGATTGGCTAATGAGAGGGGGGAAATATTATGGTATAGCGTCTCCAATTTTGGAGCTGACCCGGACTGCTAAAAGGTCCGCAGACCAGTACAAACGGGAGCCAATTTATTTGCAAGGGAATTTCCAGTGTTTTTCCCAGATTGTGTTTTAGTGTCTTTTGACGAAAAATTAGAAAGTACGACCCCCAAAAATACCGAAGTTACTGAAACCATGGAGGTAGCAGAGACGCACTAAAGCCAGTTACACCATATGGCTCCATGGTTCCACTAAAACCAAGAGCCATTGAGAGACTACGTCTTCTACCTACAAAATTACAATAATATTGGGTCTTTAAGTCAATCAAACATTTAAAATTTAGTCTATATCTTTCATCACAACGTAAACTCTAAAGGAAAATCAGTTACTCTATTACAGCTTGCGATTCATGATATGAGCCAGGCGATGTGCTTCCACTAGCCACGGCACTGCAAAAATCAAATGACGGGCCATGTACTCATTTTACATGTAAAATTTAATGTGGTAAAAACCAGACCATAGCCTCAGCTAAAAATATCAGCAACCCCAAAATTGTGTGAAAATATTATATCTCTGTCTATCAAAGTATTATTTTTCAGTAAAATTCTCTGGAAGGAGTCTGATTAGGGATGGACCATTAGAACTTGGGAGGGGGGTGGTCACAATGAAATTGTGAAAATTTTTTTTTTACTATTGTAAATTTCTGAAATTTTTTTTTTCCAATTGAGATTAGCTGTGCAAATTTTTTTTCAGAGTAAATTTTCAGATTTATAATTTTTTTTAGTTCGTCGCTGTCTGAAGATAAAGAGGGCAAAGATGTGGTGCCAAGCACCACAAGCGGCCACGCAAGCGGTCACGGGGGGGGGGGGGGGGGAGGTCAGGAGAGGGGTGTCCCCCTGCTGGTGTTGGAGCTTTTGAAGAATAGAGATTAAAATGGTGTTATTTGGTGGCACTTGGGAGTATTTTTGCGGGGGTGGTCAGGAGGGGGTGTCCCCCTCCTGCCTTTGGAGCTTTTGAAGAATAGAGATTAAAATGGTGTTATTTGGTGGCACATGGGGAGTATTTTTGGGGGGGTGGTCAGGAGGGGGTGTCCCCCTCCTGCCTTTGGAGCTTTTGAAGAATAGAGATTAAAATGGTGTTATTTGGTGGCACATGGGGAGTATTTTTGCGGGGGGTGGTCAGGAGGGGGTGTCCCCTCCTGCCTTTGGAGCTTTTGAAGAATAGAGATTAAAATGGTGTTATTTGGTGGCACATGGGGAGTATTTTTGCGGGGGGTGGTCAGGAGGGGTGTCCCCCTCTGCCTTTGGAGCTTTTGAAGAATAGAGATTAAAATGTGTTATTTGGTGGCACATGGGGAGTATTTTTGCGGGGGGTGGTCAGGAGGGGGTGTCCCCCTCCTGCCTTTGGAGCTTTTGAAGAATAGAGATTAAAATGGTGTTATTGGTGGCACTTGGGGAGTATTTTTGCGGGGGGTGGTCAGGAGGGGGTGTCCCCCTCCTGCCTTGGAGCTTTTGAAAATAGAGATTAAAATGGTGTTATTTGGTGGCACTTGGGGAGTATTTTGCGGGGGGAGGTCAGGAGGGGGTGTCCCCCTCCTGCCTTTGGAGCTTTTGAAAAATAGAGATTAAAATGGTGTTATTTCGGTGGCACTTGGGGAGTATTTTGGGGGGGGTGGTCAGGAGGGGGTGTCCCCCTCCTGTTTTTGGAGCTTTTGAAAAATAGAGATAAAAATGGTGTTATTTGGTGGCACTTGGGGAGTATTTTTGCGGGGGGTGGTCAGGAGGGGGTGTCCCCCTCCTGCTTTTGGAGCTTTTGAAAAATAGAGATAAAAATGGTGTTATTTGGTGGCACTTTGGGAGCATTTTTTTCGGATTACACATCTTCCTCTGAAACATGGTCTTCTTGCTCCTCAGTAGCTTCCTATAGTTTTGAAAATTGACTATTTTGGTTTCCTGGCTTTCCTTTCTACTGCGTGGTGAAATGCCTACATTCACCCCACCAAACATCATGCATATCTCATGATTTACAATTGATTTTGACAAGCTGAGAAGCTAAAATAAGCTAAATAATATAGTTAAATTTGCATATTTGTGTTTTTAGAGCAATTGTTGCCCTTTTTTGATCAAAACATCTATTTCTCTGTAGCAGCATGCCCAAATTGATTGGATGTGTATAGATGTGTTGAAATTTCAATATTTGTCTTTTTAGGGCAATTTATGCCATTCATGGTAAAAAAATCTGTATTCTCTGGAAGGGCTTGTCCAATTTCTTTGAAATTTGCTACACAAAAACGATTATTCATGCAGATTTATTCAGTATTTGCTATCGAGAAACTTTCAAAGTTCGACCCTTTTGTGTTTTTGTGTTGGGATTTGTTGGATAGATGGCATTCTACGTAGTGTATTGTTGAATGTTAAAACGTGTTGCTGTTGTTTTTTGAGGCTGTTTTTTGAGAAAAAAGAATTGAAAATGCCTTTTTAAAAGCAAAATAATACATAATGACTTGATATGTTGTTTTATCATTATTGACGTGTTTCTACTTGTTCACCCATTCTTGCATTCATCATTGCAATAAAATGCTGTGAAAAAAATGAAACTGATGTGGCCTGCATCTGTTTACCTTGATCTTAAAAGGCAAATACAACTTTCTGTCTTGACAACCATATCATAGTTTCAATGTTTTACCTACTGTACCTGCTTGGTTTGTACGCAGGAAACAAGTAGAAAACAGGCTCTATAATTTCATAATTTTCAAGTGATCAGAATACAAAAGTCCTGAAAAGATAAGATAATCACAACTTCCAGTATAAGGGATACAGTCACTCTAAATGTATAAATTAAAATTAAAAATGTGCTTGGAGGCAGAAATTTGCTTTTTGTCGGTAAAATCTAAAAAAAATTCAAAATTTTAAAGACTTTTGCAGATTTTTTTTTACGCCTTTGTCTTCTTATTTATTTTTTTTTATTTTGCAAACTAGTTTGAAGATTTTTTTTTTCCTAACTTTCTGCTCTGAAAATTTTTTTTTTCTGTTTTTGACCACCCCCCCCTCCCAAGATCTAATGGTCCGTCCCTTACAACTTTCCGATCGTCCGTTGCAAGCAAGCTTCATGCTTCTGAATTCAGAAGGTCAATATGCTGAATTCCTTATATAGTCAAGACCCCCTAGCTCGATTGTAGTTGACCTTAACAAGAACCGCCTAGCTTGTCAAAACAGCGTTATGGCAATTTGCTATTGCTATCAAAGGAAAAAGAAGTTCCTCTCAGGTATTTGGTGTTTTCAACCTATTTTTTACAATTTAAATGGAAAAGAATCAACTGCTGGGCACTTATAAAAATGAAGTGAACTTTATAGCAATAGCAAAAAAAAAAACCATGTCAAGTGTGTGTACAAGAACTTGAGCAAACTACCAAGTAAATGTTTATGCAGTGTGTCTGTATTACAAAGATTGGCAGTTTATGCTGTATGTAAATCCAAAGCAAATCTGATAGAAATGCATATATAACATGAGTATGAGAAATGAATCATTCTTGTATTGTTATGCAAATTTTTGAGGACCATTGGATTTTACCTTGGGGACCAGTGAAAAAAAAAAACAAAAAACCTCCTGGGACCAGTGGGAAAAAAACCCAGAAATTTTCAGGCCCTGGTAATGGTATGTTGTTGTTCAGAGCGGTAACATGCCGGAAGGTGGCTGTCAAGGCCATGTGGGCCAGTAAGCAGCATTTCGACAGGCTATTGATGAACGCGATGCAGCAATATTCAGAGGTGTGTATGACAGTATATTTTTGATTGATGGCTGAAATATCGATAACCAATAAATGATTTTCATCCGCCATGTATTCTTATTTTTTGAAATTGAACATACCATACGCAAAATTTCCCACATTTTCCACGTGTGCGTGACACTAAAAAGACCTCCGGGTCAACTCTATTTTTGATAAAACTTAAAGGGACAAAGTCAGCCATTTTTCGTGAATTTTGTTTGATGCAAGATACTACTTATTTTGTTTGACATGTCGAAAGATACTGAGTGAATGAGTGACCATACATATATTTGACCCCGGTTTTATACAAATTAAATAAAACAATCACGAAAAGGAATTAATGGTCATGACTATGAATTCATTTTTGTGATGGTTTGCATGTATCGTGTCTAAAACTGGGGTCGAATATAAGCATGGTCAGCCATTCATTCGGTATCTTTCGACATGTCTAACAATATAAGTAGTATCTCACATCAAACAACATTCATGAAAAATGGCCGACTTGTCCCTTTAAATTGCTCGTGTATTTGGAAAACATGTTTGGTCACGACGGGATTCCCTTTTATGTCCGCTAAATGTATTATCAACTTTATTCATGATGACCCATATAGCTAGGGAAACAGTTCTGTTTCATGCATCAGTGTGATCATTCTGATCATCTGTTCTGTTGAGTTTTACACAGTATCTTTCTGCCGTGTTTTGTGATGAATAAACACGGACCATTGTGAATTTTCATTCCTTTGCTTGTTTTAAATCAGTGCATGACTGAAGTAGAATGTGTCATTGTGCTTGTAATATGACAGCGAGAAGACAAAAGGCTGCACTTGTGAGATTGAACATCATGTATCTTGTTCATCTGCTTCAATAAGTTTATTGAGGCGACATGTCTTGTGTGATACATCTGGTGTTTTGATCCAATTAAATCATTTGTTCTAGCCTGAAATATGTTTATGCCTGAGAACATACAAGCAAACTAGACTGAAAAATATTGTAAATTCTTGCTCCAAAATAGGTGAATTACGTGACAGTGACACCTCAACACTTTTATCTGGTCACAGTATAAGTGGCTGAAAAACAAATGCGAAAAGTATGTTATTTTCCTGGATCTATTTGTGTTGATTGTGATAGACATTTGTGAACAGCATAAATGTCACAAAACCCTGTTTTAAATGATAAGATTGTTCTAAACTGATCATGAACTTTTTATATTGATGCAGGTTGTTACGACATGAAAATTCCAAAGAGTGATTGTGTGTAGGAATTTACAAATTCCCCACCCCCATATGTGGGGGATTTACTTGGTTTAGGTGGGGATTTTCCAGATTGTCTTGCCCCAGGGGGTGGGGCATTTGGCAGATTTCACAGCACTAATTTCAAATCCCCACTAAACCCCGAGGTGGGGTGGGTGGGGTTTACATTGACTGGCGCATTAAGCATCCACGATATTGAAAACAGTTCAGACAGGGCGCCTAAACAAAGCAACGAAACAAAACAAACTTCTGCACTTGGGATCGACATGGCGCCTTTCAGGGTCATTAACCTTACAAATACACGGGAGTAAAAGGGCTTTAGGCAGCGAGACTTTGCTATTTTGGTCCTGATTAATTTGGGGAAGATGCCCCATTATTTCGTAACTAAAAGTCTTCCAGAAAGACTGTAACACTAACATTTTTGACTGGATTAAAGCTACCTACCTATGGAGACTTTTTATCCAAACATTGACCTGGTAGATAGCTGTATGTTGAAACAAGGTCGATTATATGCTTCAATATGAGCTAGATTTGCAAAGCAAGTTTATATATTTGAAATGCGGCGTAAAAACAGGAAAATTCGGCCATTGTTGGAGCTATTGTCCGGTCCGACGGACCCTTTTTGATTGGGCTGGCCAGAAACGCCCTCATACGGCCGAGTTTTCGCCTCTCCTTCCTTGAGAGGGACAGCATTTTCTGAAGCGAAGGAATGGACCATTTGATATCCTGGGGGTCTGGAAGATTTAAAAAAAATATATTCCCAGCGAATGTCAACGAAAAAACATTCAGCCAGAGGGGTTAGCAAAAAAGAGATGCTCGCTAAGGTGAAAGAAAAAAAATCAAAAGTTACTTTCTGGAACACATATTTTTTATTTTCAGGGAGCCCCAGCGCATTGAAGACTGTGTCAGATACACAATGTTTCTTTGGCCAAATACATTTTGGGAGTTATGTCTCTGACACAGTTGCACTGATATGTTATAATTAGATTTTAATGTCTTCCTAACATAGCTCGATTCAAAGGGTGTAATTGTGGTCAGTACACGTAGTAGCTTTTGGCTTTTTAAACTTCTTGTTCTGTTAATTAGCTTATTTTCTTTCCGCTAGATTTTGATATCACAATGTAATTTTGGATGTAAACATAAGATAATAAAAGCATATTACATCTGTGATTGTTCACGACTGAACTGTGGTCCTTTACATTATGAATTATGAGTGAATACAAAAGAATGAAGGCTTCAGACATCGTTTCTACAGTTGTTAGAGATAAACGATATAGTGAGTCGATCAATGCGGTTTCATGTGCTAACGGGAAACATAGCGAGACACCGGTGAATATATAGTGCGTTGACCCTGGTCATGTGATCTTTAGACTGATGAAGGATCCCATTTTGGCTCCGAAACATCATTAAGAAAATCACTCAATCATAAAACCGGTTTTACGACCAGGGTCAACGAAACTTTACATATGAATTTTACAGGTGTGCAGCTTATTAGCATTTTTAGGCGAGTTTCAAATTTATGGTCCCTCTAATGAATGCTAAACTTTATTTCTTTGGGTGATAGGTTTACCCTGTACTTATGGATGACCTTTCCACGAATGTTTGTACCTTATTGAAAGGTCTTGCTCTACTACCAAACGCATTTTTGTTAACATAATGCCTCTTGTATAGAATGCACTGTTAAAAGGATATTTGTTGCTCCTGAAAGACCTCGACAATACTGTTCAAAGTAGATTATGATCAATGTATTATTGGTAGCCAGATAAAACAGAGAGGTTGTTTCAGGCAGACAACACTCCTCGCATGTGATGATTGTCAGCAGACCTTGGCTGTTAGCTTTAGCTGGCCCAGGCCATTGTTTTACTGCAGCCAGTGTGCACCAATGGAATTAATTATTCCGGTTCTATTTCATATTCTTAAGCACATGGGTTCTGACGGCAACTTGCTTATAAAAGTCATAAATTAGGCATCTCCATGGGCCCGATCGTTACAACTAAACATCGTGATTTGTTACGTTCGATATTGTGATTTTGTGCTATTACCATTCACATCGTTGGGGGCGCCCCGTCCTGCAGAGTCTCACATTGAACTCTCTGCGGGACGTTCCCTCAGAGTCCCATATTTTTCACAGTGCGGGATGTCCCTCAGAGTGCCGTATATTGCAGTTTGCATGTCCTGCACTTGGTCCCCCACTTGTCAGTTTTTGATACTCCGAAATATGTGCCTCCTATCGACAAAGTACTTTGTTTTGGCTTTATATATATTGTGAAATCTGATTCAGACTGTAACTCCAATGTACATAATAATAAATCGGAGCATCTCAGTTACACACACACAGATGCTGTTATGAAACTACATCATAGGTGTTTTCCTATACATATTCTAAAGCTCCCCTTATAAAAGAGTTCCTCAAATCAAATTTATCCATCTTCCATGTGCGTTTTTGTCACAAAATTGAGGAATTTAGTCTAAACTATTTGCAAGCTAAACTCCTTCCTTTCACTATGACAAGAAAATATTGGATATTGTGTTCAGAACAATTTTAACCAATTGAAATCTTTGAAATTAAAATAACTATTATGGCAGGGAATTTTCACACTTCAACACTGTATATAGTACTTTGCCATGAGATATTGCTACTTAAATCAACCCAACTGCAAAAAAGAAATCTTTCAAATTTCTGCAATGATGAAAGCATCCACTACAGTTGATTTCTTTAATTCTTTGTGCAGATCATCTCTTGGTGGTAACTGCAACAATGCAGAGGCCGTTTTCAAACTCAACAAACGACTGCTTTGTTGGTTTCCAGTACTAATAGCACTTGGTATTGCATCATCTTGAGACCAGTCTAAAACAGCACGATGGAACTCTGGTCTGAAATCTAATTTTATGTCTGATGATAACTGAAAACAAAAATGAAAATATCACATCAACTCAATGATTGTACAGTGGTCTTTTGACTGATGTATGCTGAGGGCTATCTCTTATCTTACACTTATCTCTTAAAGAAATCTTGGCTACTGTCTCGAAAGTGTGATCTCTTGAATAGCATATACCATTTGTCTCAAAAGTCATAATCTATGAAAGATATTTTACTACATTGATCAGGCATCGTCCCTCTGGATTGTACAGTGAATCAGCTAAGGGACTCAGTACAACCAAATCAGATCATACATCTTCCTTAAAAGTGAAAATAAATTTAATATTCAAAGCTCAGTTTTCACTGCCTCGAAGGTTACGCCTTCAAATGTATGAAGATTTGCTAAGAATGCTGCAGTGAGCAAAAGCCCATGCACGTATTGATCAGGTCAACATCAAAAATTTTGCAAAATGGTTACAGATTATGAACATTTGTGAGGCTGTGTCACAAAATGCAATAATTATTTCATTGTTCAGAGAATTCCATAATTTTCACAAATATGTAGATTATGCCACAACATCTCCACCACCGATCCTTGGAGGGACTATGATTATTAAGTATATATGCAAAACACTTGAAATATGATTATGCCAACACAGAAATATGAAGAAATGGACCAATCACAAACAACCTTGTGAGATATCAGCAAGCTGCCCCTACTTTTGTCAAGCCATATTAATTGAAAACTTTTTGCATCATGCACTTGATGTTTGTGATATACCTTGGAAGAGAAAGTCTGTTAATATTTCACTAAAATTGCTGTTGAAATGTTTCAGTATATTTGCATTCAATTCATGGTAAAAGTAAAAGTAAAAAAATTCTTTATTGCATGTAGATTTGAATGTAATACCTACCTTAGCTTTGATTTTTGTGAGATGAGGGTTTTGATAGCCCATCATTTTTCTGAGTGAAGGCAGTACAAATAAATTACAACAGACTACACAAGACACTGGGTTACCTGTAAATAAACAACATTTCATGAACTGCCTTGGGAATAATATATACCTCTTTGATCGAAATGTCTGGAGAATATGAAATATCATTACAGTGGAGGAAATATAAACCATATACTACCGGTATATGTATCAATGCTTGAGTTTTGCTACAATCAACAGACACAATGTTACAAAGATGTGTTGAGATTGATTGAAAACTTAGGTTATATTTTGTATATAATTACCAATATAATGGCTACATATTATGCTTTGACATCTGTCAGTCAACACAATGCAATAAAACTGTATGCTTCACTGTAATAGACACTACATACAATAATTCTTCAAAAAAAATGTCATACGATGTAAAATTAATTAATATATCTAGAAATGTATGTGATTTGGATTATAGACCAGTAGAATTGTTAATTATGAAGTCTACTATATATAATACACAATTTATCAATAGCTGCTATTGCCATATATAAATATGGCATGGGAGGACACCAACAATGTTGACTTTTAATTTTCCTGATATTTCAAGTGTTTGACAAATATATTTCAAAAATACAAAACAAAATATTTTCTCACCAGGGAGAGCAAAGAAAAGTTTCTTTTTATTCTTGAAGTCCAGTGTCGCAAATGTTGTTGGTTTTCTGAAAAAGTACAACAATTGACAGTAAGCCATGGAGATGGTAGGTTAGGTTTATGTGACACTGTGAATACAATGACTCTCTCAAGTCAAACTGTGAGTCTTACATGAACTCCACTTTAATGGACCAGTAATTCTAACTTTGGACAAGTTTTTCATTCAAAAATTTCTAGTTTTTTCTTGTACATTCATTGTGGGATTTTGCTCAGTGAAGATACAAGGCCAGTCATGGGCCAGTCTACCTATACAAGACAGCTATACAAGACAGCTCATTTTACTGGTGCTGGCTGAACTATTCACAGAAAACTGGAGGAAGATGAAAGTGATGAATCTGAGACCAGATGCTTACTGCTGTGTTTCATCGGATGCGGAAATTTGACTAACATAGTATTCAATCAAATTAATCGATTATATACATTACATACAGCATGGTTGGCTGGCGTAATGTGGTGAATGTAATCTTGAGCATGTTGAGTGTAATCGGCTATGGTGGTAGCGATTGGAAGGCACAGCGCCACCAGTGCCAGAAATGGGAACAGTGAGAATCGTACGCATGAAGCAAAATAGACAAATAGAATTACTTTTGACCGCAGATATAAACTTCTGAACAGTAAGCGTTAAATTTAATGCGCATGCACCTGATTGTTGCCAATTTTTTTCCCTTACCACCACTGGTGGCGCTGTGCATTCCAATCACTACAGATACCACCACGCCGTACCCGATTACACTGAGGATTTACAGCACATTGCGCCAACCGACCGTGATATACAGCTCACAAATAGCAGGTACTGGCTGAAGGTTAAACCCTTACCATGATAAGTGTATCAATATATTTATCTTTCCTGCATTTCACTGATTTTTTTGTTTCCTTACGTAATTGCTCGGTTTTGGGTGACCAGGCCACATGGAGCCGCAAGGGTTCCGTGGACACCAAATGTTGATTCTTGTGTTGATGGGTGCACATGCATGCAGCAATGTAATTACTGTGCATTTTGTGTATCAATAAAGTTTCAATTCCTGTCTGGACAAGAATTCATTTTTCACTTGTTTTTTGTAAATTGTATACAATTGTGAGCCAGGCTGGACATGCATACTGTGTGATTCAGCATCATTTATCTTGTACTTTTTATAAAACAATATGCCATTTCAAACAAAAATATTTAAACAGCGACCTAGCGGCCGATATAGCTCCGCTGTGTTTATGTAGAGAATAACTATTTTTGACACATGTTGATGAATAAGGTGGAAATCTTGATAGCTCAATGCAGTGGCCAGAAAAAAGTGGCTAAAATAAGCTGCAAAAATACACAATCGAAGATTTCATCATACTTTGAATATATCACATTGGATCATTCCTAAAAACATGTCAACCAAAGCTATCTGATGAGTAGTTTTTTGGAGAATAAAATTTTCTGACCAAAAATGGCAACAATTGCCCAAAAAAATAAAATTTGCAGATTTCATCATAATTTCAAATGATCAAATTTAGTTCATCTATAGAAATCTGTATACCTAATTTCAAAGCTGTTAGACCAGTACTTTTTGAGAAACACATTTTTCAACCAAAAATGGAAAAAATTGACCCAAAAATTCAACATTACAGATTTCATCATGATTTCAATAAATATTATTTAGTTCATCTATAGAAACCTATATACCAAATTTCAAAGCTATCAGATGAGACAAGAGTAGTTTTGGAAATACACATTTTTTGACCAAAAATGGCAAAAATTGCCCCAAAATTACAAAATTGCAGATTTTATCATAATTTCAATAAATATCATTAAGGTGACCTGTAGGAACCTGTATACCAAATTGCAAAGCTATCAGATGAGTAGTTTTGGAAATACACATTTTTTGACCAAAAGTGGCAAAAATTGCCCCAAAAATACAAAATTGCAGATTTCATCAGAAATTCAATATATATTACTTAGTTCATCTGTAGGAACCTGTATACCAAGTTTCAAAGCTATCAGATGAGTAGTTTTGAAAATACACATTTTTTGACCAAAAATAGCAAAAATTGCCCCAAAATATACAAAATTACAGATTTCATCAGAAATTCGATATATATACTTAGTTAATCTATAGAAACCTGCATACCAAATTTCAAAACTATTCAGACCAGTACTTTTAGAGGAATACATTTTTTGACCAAAAATGGCAAAAATTGCCTTAAAAATGCAAATTTGCATATTTCTGCACAATTTGAACAAATCTGAAATAGATCATCCCTAGGGACATATGTACCAAATATCAAAGCTATTTGACTGGTAGTTTTGAAGAAGAAGATTTTTAAAGATTTTTTTACCAAAAATGACAAAAATTGCCTTAAAAATACAAATATGCAAATTTCACCACGATTTGAACAAATCTGACTGAAGTCACCCTAAGTAAACTGCATATCAAATTTCAAAGCAATCAGACAAGCAGTTTCAGAGAAGAAGATTTTTTTACCAAAAACACCAAAAAATGCCCCAAAAATAGAAATATGCAAATTTCACCACGATTTGAACAAACTGAAGTGAGGTCACCCAAAGTGAGCTGCATATAAAATTTCAAAGCAATCAGACAAGCGGTTTCAGAGAAGAAGATTTTTTTGCCAAAAACACCAAAAATGCCCCAAAAATAGGAATATGCAAATTTCACCACGATTTGAACAAACTTAAGTGAGGTCACCCCAAGTGAACTGCATATAAAATTTCAAAGCAATTGGACTTGCGGTTTCAGAGGAAAAGGCAATTGTTGACGGACGACGACGACGACGACGGAAAATCAACCTATTTGATAAGCTCCGCGTCGCTGACAGCGGAGCTAAAAAAATAGTCAAAAGTTAGCATTACTGGGGCTTTAATGTCAGCAAAGCTACATATAAAATAGTTGACAAAAATATGTTAATGATGATCACTGAAACTCTTATGTATATTAAGTAAATCAAGAGAAATATCGACACATATATTCCCCTTGTTCTACTGTTTGCAAGATTAAGAAACTGTAAATGATGCTGATAAACTTGTACCTCTGTGTCTGAGTATTAAAAGACAACATTAAGACTGCAGAGAGGCACACTGTAAAAATTTCACATTAATTTTTTTCTATCAGCTGATTGAATTGTACCATATCTAGAAATAGATGGAGTTTTGATGTACATGTAATCTGAGTTTAAGTTTTTGACTCTGACTGATGTTTAACCTGTTCACCCCTAATTCCCAGTAAACCAGCAAACAATCATAATTGATAACAGTGGGTTTGGGCCAGACCATTGTGGTCAAACGGATAAGTGAAGGGAAAAATTAACAAAGATTCTCATAACTGTACTATGTATGAGTACATACCATGATGACTTTACAAAAGAAAATGGAGCAATACTTACCCAGGTTTAAGACAGACTCTACCAAATGTAATCTTTGCTCCAAATTTCACTTGCAGAACATGTTTTAAATAATCTTTTTCACCCATAGACACACCACCAGTTGTTATCACTACATCAGCTTTCTCTAAAGATTCTTTAATTGTCTTTTCCAGAGATTCCAAACTATCAAGAGGAAAATAACATCATATTAAAACCTTGACTCCAATTTCAAGGAAAGTCGCCTAATATTATGAATGAAAACTATAGTGCCGAATATTATCTTGCAATCAGATACCAACAGCAGATAACAGGGCATGCCAGTAACCACACTCACAGCAGTGTTGGTACTCCAGACAATGTTTAAAATAATTGCACAAACTTGCCAAATTGTGGTGATTTACATCAGATTTTGTGAGCAACAAATGTTTTAACTTACAAGATATCTATCAAAAGAGATTGTAAAAAATATGTTTTAGATCAGAGCACATCTTTGCTCGAAAATCATCTCAATGTTTACTTTGTGATATTGGGAAAAATGGTGGAGGGGTGGGTGATATGAGGGGAAAAGGTGGAAGAGTGTGGTTACACAAGGCTGGAGGGTGGATGTATGGGAGATTTGATGGTGAGGGAGAAATGGTGGAGGATTGGATGATATGAAGCAGAAAGCGTGAAGGGTCGGGTGATACGAGGGAGATATGGTGGTAGGGTGGGCTGGGGGATGAAAAATTTCTTGTACTGCGTTGGACAAAAGATGAAGCTGAGCATCCTACTCAGCACAATGGGCACTGAGCATGCTTATACAAGTACACTTTTTCATGTTATATCAGAAATGCTGGGCATGGATATCATATAATAAATTTGTTATTATTCAAAATTACTCATTCCTATAGAGTCAGCATGTGTGTCCAATGCGTTGCATCAGACAATCAACTTCATCTCATGT
The DNA here is from genome assembly GCF_041260155.1 of Ptychodera flava. Lineage (NCBI taxonomy): Eukaryota > Metazoa > Hemichordata > Enteropneusta > Ptychoderidae > Ptychodera > Ptychodera flava. The sequence continues at coordinate 571,980 of NC_091938.1, forward strand.
CTGACACAGCAAAAACGCCTTTAACAAGTCATCGTTGATGACACAGTCCCCACTTGTTAATGGGTATTTAGATTACATGTCCTAAGAGGATAGAGTCCTCTTCATTAATTGAGACATGCCCAAGTTTTGGCTAAGGACACGAAAAAATTGTAACAAAATGGCTGCCATGCAGCCATATTGGATCATATCAAGAAACAAATTGACATACATATGTATGACATAGGTTAATGTCCTTGTACCAACTTTGAATAAATCGGTTAAGATATGCCTTAGAGTATTATGGCCCTTGACAGGAAAAAATCGTAATAAAATGGCCGCAAGGCAGCCATATTGGATCGTATCACATAACAAATTGACATGCATATGTATGACATTAGTCAATCTCCTTGTACCAACTTTGAATAAAATCCGTTGAAACATGTCTGAGTTATTGCTCTGTACATGAAAATATCGTAATAAAATGGCTGCCTAGCGGCCATATTGGATCATATCACATAACAAATTGACGTACATATGTAAGACATAGGTCAATGTCCTTGTACCAACTTTGAATAAAATCGGTTGAGATTTGCCTGAGTTATGCCTCTGCATATGAAAAAATCGTAATAAAATGGCCACACAGCAGCCATATTGGATTGTATCACAAAACAAATTGACATGCATATCTATGACATTGGTCAATGTCCTTGTACCAACTTTGAATAAAATCGGTTAAAACATGTCTGAGTTATGGCACTGTATATGAAAATATTGTAATAAAATGGCCGCCTGGCGGCCATATTGGATCGTATCACAAAACAAATCAACATGCATATCTATGACATTGGTCAATGTCCTTGTACCAACTTTGAATAAAATCGGTTGAAACATGTCTGAGTTATGGCTCTGTACATGAAAAAATCGTAATAAAATGGCCGCCTGGCGGCCATATTGGATTGTATCACAAAACAAAATGACGTGCATATCTATGACATTGGTCAATGTCCTTGTACCAACTTTGAATAAAATCGGTTGCAACATGTCTGAGATCTGGCTCTGTACATGAAAAAATCGTAATAAAATGGCCGCCTGGCGGCCATATTGGATCGTATCACAAAACAAAATGACGTGCATATCTATGACATTGGTCAATGTCCTTGTACCAACTTTGAATAAATCGGTTGAAACATGTCTGAGATCTGGCTTTGTACATGAAAAATCGTAATAAAATGGCCGCCTGGCGGCCATATTGGATCGTATCACAAAACAAAATGACGTGCATATCTATGACATTGGTCAATGTCCTTGTACCAACTTTGAATAAAATCGGTTGAAACATGTCTGAGTTATGGCTCTGTACATGAAAAAATCGTAATAAAATGGCCGCCTGGCGGCCATATTGGATCGTATCACAAAACAAATCGACGTGCATCTGTATGACATATGAAGTAATCCTTGTACCAAGTTTGAATGAAATCGCTTCTTGCATCTCTGAGATATCTGCGTGAACGGACGGACGCACGCACACACACACGCACGGACGCACACACGCACGGACATGACCAAACCTATAAGTCCCCCCGGACGGTGTCCGTGGGGACTAACAAGGACAAAACACAAACAGGTGATAGTGAGTTATAAACTTTAATCGTAGCATGATTTAGTGTGTCATCAGTCTAAGCATATCTGACACTTTCTGAACAGATAATGCTGCAAACTTGAATTTTATCTGATATTTCAAAATTGTTCTGTATTTCACATGCCTGACCAGTGAAAATTTGTCTTACCTGTCTATCGCAATTCCAGCATCCACTGTGGAATAATTGTGTTGTTTAAGGAGTGCAAACAGAGTTGTGCGGTTGCTGTCATAAATGTGACCTTCTTCTAAAACTTCACCAGGTTCTGCCAACTGAAGTAACAATGATGGATGGTAAAATGTTGAAAATCTTGATCTTAACAATTAAACCTGTCTCACATGCCTAAGATCAAGATTTAATGATTTAAAAGATCTAAACGACTTACCTCATTCCCTGTTGACATGACTGCTACTATTGGCTTAGTGTGAACTTTGACCTTTGTGACACCTACCGATGCCAACAATCCAAGTTCTGAAGGACCCAACTTGATTCCACAGTTCAGGATGATATCACCCTTTGTGATGTCAACACCTGTTGGTCTGAATGAGAGAAAAGAGTGGATTTAAATTTTATTCTTTTTTCTGGACAGATTCAAAAAAGTAAATAAGGTAACTTGTAAATCCTTAAAGTAGAATCCTACAGCAATATTTCATACCATGACATTTACTTCTTTGACCGGACACCTGTCAATGTTTGGATCTTGTAAGTAATCAAGGGTTACCTGATATCCTGACCAACTTTTGGTTCTTTCAAAATACGAACTTCAAGTTCAGTATATCCCTGCAATAAATGGCAATACAGTCTGATTGCAATCAAAGTAATAAAAAAACCTGCGATTACAAATGGTAGACATTTTAAAGAATGCAATAAACACAATTTTGATTCAGTGTTGACAGAGTTTACCAAGTATAAGGCATTTTGTCACACTCCACGTGTAGCTTTCTCTTGTCATTGTGTGTGATAAAATCACATCTCAAATTACATTTTACCTCAATTGCAAATGTTGCACATTCTAAGAGTTTGCACTGCATTTTGTGTAGTGCACTCCAGAAAACCAAATTTCACTGATTACTGCCAATTCTGTTAGATTTGTTGTACATTAATAAAGGTTATATTTGTGCTTTGAGTCGACAATCTTAGTTTTGATCATATATTTGACTATGTCAACTTTAGACAATATTGTAATTTAACTTGACTGCATTCTGACTGCACCCATGAATTATAATTATATCCTGTACAAATGGAAGCTTAAATGCCATCAAATTAAGAACTTAGTATGCACAAAATGTTTTTTACATTTTTAGTGAAAGGTGAATATGACCTTTGCGCTGTGAATATGAAGCAATGTTCTACCGGCGTTGAAAGGTGGTATGAAATGAGAACAGAGACTCACATCATCAGCATCCTTGATGAGTTCAGTATCTTCAACTTGGACAATAGCATCAGAACCAGGAGGTAATGGTGCACCTGTTGTAATTCTCATGATTTGACCTGATGTGACCTTTCTGGTTGGCATAGTGCCAGCAGTGCTGTCACTTATTACCTGACGAACACCAGTACCATCAGCAGCTGAACCAATCAGAGGCAGACAGTTGAAGCAATTAATGCTAACATCATTGACATAAAGGTAGAAGGTACTTTAACTTTTCAAAATGCTTGGAAACAGATAGTACGTATTTCAAACAGAGAATGGAAACGAGCACAAAGTTTTCTCTGGCCACTTGTGTGAATATTTACGAAGTGTGATAGCTCCCTTGTTGATAGTGGTGTACCCGTAGGTTGTTACACCAACCTCTCATAGACCTTGTCTTAAGATAGTGTACATGGGTGTGCCTTCGTTGGCATACGTGTATATGATACATGTGGTCCTTACAGGACTGTTGTAAATGCAGGCCTACCAATGTTTAAATGAAATTTTACCAGATTCTTATTCTCTCATTGTATGTCACTATCTAACATTTGTGGAACTCGTCTCTTCAGTTCATAATCATTGTATTACATCAGTGCAATGGAACAAATGACATGGTCTCTCTAAATTGAAGTGAAATCTGCATTTGTCAAGGTTTTTATTTTGCATAATATGTGTTAATTTGGGTATTGGACAGAAAAAGCCATACAAATAATCACCTGTTTAGCCAAAACAGAAAACACAAAGTGAATAACAGTAGGTGGTATGTGGGCATTTTTTTAAAGATATGACTGTGAGTTGCTGGTACATGTGTAAATGAAAAGTTTCAAATAACAGCATGAACACATATAAATGAACTATGTTAAGAGAAAGCTTTGTGCTACAACTACACCTGGATACCATGAGTACAATTAATACTGACCAATCACAGCATAGCCATCTTTTACAGATGCAGGAAATGGTGGTACAGACACTTCAGCTTGAACATCATTGGCCAAAATGTAACCTAGTGCACCTGACAAGAGAAAATTGGACCAATTATAACAGCTGATGAGAGAAGGCCTACGTTACAAAATAGACTGAAAAGGTAAAATGTGTTATCCTGTTGTGAAATACCCAGTATTAGGCTTATTGTTATGTTGGAAAGATAAATGGAATTTCCTGCGATTCGCAGTAAAGCGGGAAATTATTGTCTTGTCAAGATGTCACATGCCAATGTGGGGCCAATTAAGACGTTTGAATGTGGTTCAGTACCGGTGTTTTATTGTTATTATGGTGTATTTATAAAGTTTTGAGAGCTATGTGATTTCAGTCTAGCAGTGCTTCTCTCTGTGCATGTTTAGTTTTTGGTTCTCTACGCATTCAGATGGCTCATCAGCAGTCAGGCTTTTCCATAGATATGCAATTATTGCAGAGTGTGGTGCAAGGGCAAGTGCAGGTAACAGTGACAAGCTTTTGGCAAATTTGGAGAAACTTGTGACAAGCAGGATGCAGCAGCTGACGGACGATATCACAGCTAGCCAATGAGAACTTTCACTGTCGCAAATTAATGCTATCAAAGAGATGAAGTACACAGAAACGCCAGTTTTCAAGAAGAAAGGGTGTGAGGCGCAGTTTAAGTTTAACCAGAAGGTGGCGGACCATATGTCAGAAGCGCACACGCAGCTCCATTCCATTTCGCAGCAAGTAAATCCCCAAGTTACAACTGCTAAAGAGCACATCGCAAAAGGTATGGAACTTTTAGCTCATAGACAGAAATTAGTACGAATGGCCGATAAATCTGACCTCGGGTGGTTATTAGTGGAAGAATACGAGACCCACGAACTAGCTGAAGGATCTGATGACGAAAAAAGAATTTATAAGGCCGAAACTAGAGCTAACAGAAAGAAAAAAGAGCAGTTGGCCAAGCGACGCGCCAAAGGGTACAGTTCTGGAAACTTTCGGTGGAGTCCTTACCAAACCGAGAAAGAAAAGGTTAATTTCTCAGCAACTTCCAGCGGCAACCAGCAGAGAAAGTCCGGTTCATGTTTTGCTTGTGGAAAGTTAGGTCATTGGAGAAACGAGTGCCCCATCTTCAACACCAACGAATTCTTCTTTGGGGAGCACAGTTGAAAAGATAAATATTTACAGTGAATATTTGTCTTATTTTAATAGTCAGGTGTTAATTAACGATGAGGTTGGCGTTGAATTGCAATGCGATACAGATTTCGCAGATGTTCCTAGTGACGGTTTTGGTTTTTGTTCAGATTTAAATTTCCTGTTTTGAATCAGTCATCTTCAGATACTGCGGTGTCTGTTCCGGTGGTTAGTCCCGTAGGCAGTTTAGCTAAGGCTTTGAATAAGTGGGTTGAAGCGGGAGCGAATTCCTATGTCTTGGATGTGGTTAAATCAGGCTATAAATTGCCGTTGAAAGTTACTCCGGAAAGAGTACAGTTAGTAAATAATAGGTCCGCGTTGGTTCATTCTGTTTTGTCGATCGGGAGGTCAAAAAACTCTTGGCTAAGGGTTGCATTTCTAAAGTAGATTTCCGTCCTCATGTAGTTAATCCCTTAACTGTTGCCGTTGGAAGCGCTGGGAAGGAGAGATTGGTGCTTGACTGCAGGCATGTTAATCGTGTTTATTCAAGTTTAAGTTTTGTTGCGAGGATGTTTCTTCTGCGAGGCAGGCTTTTGCACAAGGCGATTTTTTGTTTTTGTTTGATCTTAAGTCTGCATATTATCACATCGAAATTTTTGAAGAGCATAGGACGTTTTTGGGTTTTGCTTGGCCTGTAAACGGAGTCCTGACCTTTTTTGTTTTTAATGTTTTGCCTTTTGGCTTATCAACAGCCCGTACATTTTCACGAAAATTGCGCGTGTTTTGGTTAGCTTTTGGCGTAGTCAGGATTTCAAGGTGTTTATGTTTATTGATGACGGTTTAGGTGGCGCTGCGGGCAAAGAGGTGCCCTTCAGGTAAGTCGTACAGTCAAAACGGACATTGGCCAGTTTGGTTTTTTACTGGCCGGTGAGAAATGCCACTGGCAGCCACAACTTGTGTTAAATTGGCTTGGTCATCGCCTGGATATGAGTGAGGGTTTCGTTTACGTTTCAGATTGTCGAATTCAAAAATTGGTTTCGTCATTGGATAGTCTTATTCAGGCTATTGCTGCGGGTAAGGTTTGTTTGAAGCTAGGGAACTTGCTTCCGTCATTGGACAAATTATTTCTATGCAGGGAGGCATTGGACTTTGGTTAGACTCCGCACGCGATATCTTTATACATGCCTTGAAAAGAAGGCAAGTTGGATTCTTGTGTTTTTATCGACGCTTTAGCTGTGAGTGAATTGTTTTTTTGGATGAGCAATGTGAAGTCTCTTAACGGAACACCGTTGGTCACGTGTTGATAGCTATCAGGAAATATTGTATACTGATGCTTCGTCGAGAGGCTATGGCGGTTATCTCGTAACCAGAGTGGGCAAGAGATCAGTGGTTCATGGTCTGCCACAGAAAGTTTGAAAAGCTCCACGTGGAGAGAGTTGGAAGCAGTATATCGTGTTTTGGAATCTGTTAAACGAACTTGGAAGGGACAAGGGTCCAATTGAAAACTGACAACATGAACGTGTCGAGATTTTGACCGCAGGCAGCAAGGTGCCAGATTTACAGAATATTGCTGTAAAAATCGTTACATTGTGTAAAGACAGGGGAGTAAATATAACTCCACTGTGGGTGCCTCGAGAGCATAATGTGCGGGCAGATTTGCTCAGTAGGATTGATGATAGTGATGACTGGGGTATCTCAGAGAAGATATTTAAGTATTTGGATAATACTTGGGGTCCACATACAGTTGATCGTTTTGCTACGGATTACAACACGAAGTGTTTCAGGTTCAATTCAAAATTCTGGTGTCCCGGTTCAGAAGCTATTAATGCTTTCTCACAATTGTGGAAAGGTGATAACAATTGGTTAGTTCCTCACCAAGTGTGATTATACGAGTTCTGAAAAAGTTGTCGTCTGACAAAGCAGAGGGAACATTAGTAGTTCCTTGTTGGCGTTCTGCCCAGTTTTGGCCTTTTTTTTGCCCAAATGGCAAACAGTTTGCGAATTTTGTCTTAGACTCTCGTTCGCTTCCTAGGAAGAACGTGATCGTGCCGGGTAGGGGACGAAATGGTATTTTCAGTGGTCAAACTTTAAAGTTGATTTGCTAGCAATTCGAATTTCTTTTGCGATGAATGAAATAATACCGTAGAAATTTATCGCAAGGTATGGTCGTATGACGATTGATTTCATGTTTTTTGCAGATCTAAAATTAGAAGAAGCAATCAAATCAGCAAGTGACGATGGGAAGTTTTTGACTCATCCTGACTTATTGGATCTGGCAAAGAAAATGCCGTTACATCTTGTATCATCAAGAAGTGATAACACCGTGAAGAAATATTTTGGTTATTTCAGAAAATGGCAGGACTTTATTCAAGACAAAGGAGAACGAGCTCTTCCAGCAAATGCGGTCCATGTAGCTTTATTCATCACCCATCTCATCGAGCAGAACAGTTCGGCTAATGTCATTTCAAGTTACATTTACGCCATCAAGTGGGCTCATGAAACCAGCGGATTTTCAGATCCTACAATTCACCCTTTTGTTCAAAGTTTAGCAGAAAGTGCCAAGAGACATTGTTCAGTCGGTAAATCTAAGAAGGATCCCGTAACAACTGACAAGTTACAAACACTTTGTTCCAATTTTCAATCTTGCACAGATTTGTTAATTTTGCGTGATCTTACAATGATTCTTTTTTGTTTTTCTGGTTTTCTCAGATATGATGAATAGCAATATAAGATGTTGTGATGTAACCGTCAATTCAGACCATTTGAATCTGTATATTTGTCACAGTAAACAGATCAGTATCGTCAAGGTAATGAGTTGGTCATTTCAAAGCTTGATTCCATTGCATGTCCTTATAGTATGTTTTTGAGATACTCTGCTGTAGCAGGTATCGATTTGAATTCTTCAGATTTTCTGTTTAAGCCGATTTATAGATCAAGAAACACTTATAAGTTTGTGTCTGGTAACAAAAAGTTAAGTTACAGTAGGGCGAGAATTGCGATCGTTTCACGCTTAAATGAAGTAGGCATAGATGGTAAATCTTTTGGCTGCATTCCTTACGATCTGGTGGAGCGACCGCTGCAGCAAATGCAGGAGTAGGGGATCGTTGTTGGAAGCGCCATGGTCGTTGGAAGTCCGAATCGGCTAAGGATGGTTATGTTGAAGATTCTCTAGCAAAAAGGCTAGAGGTTTCAAAAAGTTTGGGTTTGTAAACCATAGTGGCGCATTTGCCCGTTCTTTAGTTTGTCTAGTAAGTAAGCACCGCATCACCCATAGTATGTGTGTAGTTTGGTGTTTCTTATTTGCATAAGAGTCTGGATAAGACATGGAATTTCCCTCGATTCATAGTAAAGCGAGAAATTATTGTCTTGTTAAGATGTCACATGCCAGTGCGGGGCCAATCAAGTGATTGGAATGCTGTTCAGTACAGGTGTTGTATTATTGTGTTGTGGTGTATTTATAAAGTTTGAGAGCTATGTGATTTCAGTCTAGCAGTGCTTCTCTCCGTGCATGTTTAGTGTAGTTATAAACGACATTGACTTTGTAAGGTTTATTTTTTTCCTACTGTAGTATTGAATTTTCTCATTTTGTTTAATTTTTTTCCCGTTATGTCAATTTTTCCATTAGGATCTTAGTCCTAATTCCAAGATGATACCCGACATCTGTTGCGAGCATATGTAGCATAGTATTCGGGTACAGGTTTCCAGAGTTTTTCCTAATTTTTTGTATTTAGGGTTTCTCTCTGGTTTTTCCTGGACGGCTATATGCTCTTTTTGTAGTTCACAAGTGGTTTTTCGGCATCGTAGTTTGTTATTGAGCAATTTGCTTGGTTTCTTGTTTGGTCTTCCGTTTTCTTGTTTCTTTATTTAAGTCCTGTTTTTTCAATAAACGCGGGAGCTTTGCAGTCAGTAAGGAAGCACCGCATCACCCATAGTATGTGACGTGTGTAGTTTGGTGTTTCTTATTTGCATAAGAGTCTGGATAAGACGTGTCTTAGTGTTGTATCCATGCATGGCAATACTTACACTAAGGTAATTAGCACCCATAACATACTGTAATGCCCTCCTGTGTCAAGTGCATGTATGTCGATGTAGATTTTTGTCAGTTCAAGGTCAGTCAAATAAAGCATGCAACCATGATGTCATCCGCGTCCATGTTGAGATTCTTTATGGGCTTACAGAGTTTTGAATTTTGAGTTAATGAAAGATGATTGACCATTTTCTCTAGGAATCCATGAAAAATGACACAGTGCACTATTATTCTATGATCAAAGTGAGGGGCCACATTTGAATTTGTCAAAGGGCAGCAAAAAAGTCATTGAAATAGTTCTTCATTTCAGTTTGCTGACATTTCAATAACAACTCTTACTTTTAACGTCTACAGTAATCACTGGCAAAGTCTTGGTCTCATCCATTACACTTTTCAGAGCTTCATCAAACGTAACCATTGGATACGGCGAATGTCTTGGACGTCTTGCTACCTTCTCTACATCATCATGGTGGTGGATCTGATCTCCTGTGACAACAGAAGATTTGTTTCCTTCTTTAAGTGCCTGCTGGATTTCAATTTCAATGATACAATGCAGGCCAACAGACATGTTACTGTAGTCTGAAAGGACTTTGAAACACGCTGTGAAGGTATTCTTTGAATTGATCATCACGCTAGAGCCAGTGTACCAATAGTTATGAAGATAGTTAGCTCTGAGGGCAATGAAGAATCATGTAAAAGTAACAGCAGGTTTAGTGTAAAGGATTAATTTTGTAATTGTCCTTTTCTGAAATGCTTGTATAAACACACAATAAAGGCTTTGGCATTTCAAATGATGAACAAATGTCATTTATCAAAATACCCTGATTTTTCCAGCCAGTGTTACCTTGGTGATGGTGTCCATGTCCATCATCTTGCTTTCTGTGGTGTTTGCTATCACCATGACAACTATGCTCATGGTGATGATGGTGGTGGTGTCCCTATAACAAACCAATGACTTGACTTTAATACTAACATAGTTGGAAATTTTACCAACAAAATTTGTCAAAACATGAGAAAATATTTTTCACTAATATTTCTCCTTCATGCACCCTCCTTTAGGTTTTGAATTTACATGAGTTTGACAACATCCATATTGTAAGCAACATTGGCCAATTATGAACATTGCTTAGAAGTCAAAATAAATAATTTTCCTTACAACTTTTAGAAGCCCAAATAAACTGTTAGGTAGCTATGATAACTGTAGTACAGTGTATCTACAAACTTGCTTTGTTCAAATCATCCATTTTCAACTTTCACCCTATTCCTATCCCATTGATTCATTACTAGCAAGTTACAGACTGAGCTAACAAGAAGTTTTATGGTCTAAACCAGTTCACTGTAACTTTGCTTTATGGTTCTAAATCAGTACATCATAACATGTCTTGCTAATATGTATCTTTAAACATAGCCCTAAAGAATCTCTAAAAGCATACTTTAACATAATTTTACTGTATTGTCTTGTACAGGAATACATAATAAATGTGGTGATTCTGATTGACATAAACTGGTACATTGGCAAATGCCATTTTCTGCGTTCATTGATTTTGACACTGATTTTGATTGACATGACTAAATCAAGGTTAAGCAATTCTCCATCAAACTGTCGTTTCTGGTTTCAATTGGTTTATGATCTTATGGGTAAAGTATTATTTTGCTATTGAGCTGCCATATCAGCCATTTCTAAGCTGATTACAAATTACTGTCTCTCTTGCCATGCTACTTTCCTTTCTGTCTGCATCTGATCTGATGGACCTTGCTTGCAATGAGAAACAAGTATTCATTTATGACAATCATAGTACTTGCTGAAAATTAGTCATTGGCTGGTGGAGAGAAACTGTACTGAACATGTGGACAGGAATGTAGAATTTGAGCTAATTTGGTGTGTGGTTGGAGTAGTGCTGCTTTATTTTGTGTTGGAGACTTACATTGTAATGAAATAATGAAATGCAAGTAACACTGTGGTTAACCCTTTGAACCCGGCTCGCACAGAAATGTCCGATGATGTCATAGAGTACCAGGGGGTCAGGGTGCAAAGGGTTAATACAGCACTCCTAGATATTACAGTTTCCTGAGCATTGTTGATTTCCTATCGATTTCTACAGTGAAGAAAAATTGAGCTACATCATGCACACAGACTATCAAAGTTTTATATTCCTGGAAATGAACAATTGTAGCTGAAACCATGGAGACGTAGAGTCCACAGATGTTTATTTTGACATTGCACTGGTGTTTGTCATTTTGTTCTGTGATGTGATTAGTGTGGCAATCAGACAGTACTTTTGTTAGAAATTCTTTTCATGTCCAGAGCCAATATTGAGACTTTCCTGAACTCATCTGTACAAGCACAATATTAATTATATAAAAGAATGGCCATATTGTCACCAGTGGACATCTTGATCCTAATTTTTATGTCTGTTGCCATCAATCAGCCCTGGTTAATCTGGTTCTTTTGCATTTCACAAAATCAGAATTAATAAACAAACGTAGGCTGAAATTTGTATTCTAATCCCAAGGCACTTACAGAACTTCCATTATCAGAAACTTTGTGGGTTTTAGTTGCTTGTTAGCCCTAATGAAATGTCTCCCATTAATTTACTAAAATGCGTTTTAACTTCAATGTGGTTTATATACTTGTGTATTATCTAGTCCTTGTGCCAAACAGTGAGTTTAGTAAAACGGCAGCTTCAACTAGGAAATCTAACACAAATCTTTATTGATAAAATACCTAAATTTCAGCAAGTCACCAGTCACATTCCTCACGGAGATACCTTTTTAACAGCAGTTGACAGCAGCAGTTCTCTTACCTGTGTGGTCAGCATGCTGTAAACACAGACTTTGTTCAGACAACATACATTGTAAACTCAAATAAAAGGAGTTGTCAACTTGAAGAAGGCAACCAATGAGATGCTGAAACATCGGTAACAAAGATTTGAGGTTTGAGTTCTTGGTTGCAAAATCATTTTACTACACCCACTGTTATGATTAATTTTGTGCTAGTCTTCTGTGTTTCATTGAAAACTTCAAGAGTCATAGTTGGACTGATTCTTTTCAGAATACTGAACGACTTTGTGCCAAGTTTGAATTAAATAAATGGAGTATTGGCTCAAGGTATTAAAACTTTCATAAACAAAATGCACATCTTGCACTCACTATTGGATTATATTTCAAAACAAAGTCAAAGGCACTTCTGATCAACCATGGGAGTTTGTGTGTTATGTTTGACTGGCATTGAAATTACCGTGGTAGTTCAGAAGTGTGTCAGTAATGACCCTGGATACATTGACAGATGGATTGCTGGACTGACTACGGTAGGAGATGAAACTAAATGTATAAGTTCCTCAGACTACATGCAGTAGGACTAACAAGACACTTTAGATTTGTTATAATATGAAATTTGATTTATTCATATAAGAGACATGCGTTTTACAAAATGTAGCAGCTTCATTTCCTCTCACAGAAACTATTCAATGATAAAGTATACACTGAACTCATTTCTCATGTATCATAACATTTCTATGTGCATGCTGGCTGACCACCCTCCCCTTCAGAGGAAGTCTGCCTGCCCCTCCCCTGTCACTTCTAGTCTGTTTACTCATAAAAAATATGAAGCCATTATGTATATTCAATGAAACTTTCCATCACTTATCAAAAAATGAAATTAAAGTCAGTTCTGTAACTTTGAGTCACTATGAATATATATCTGAACAATCACTACTTTGAACATTTAAAGTATTAAAACAAAGATACAGTCTGTGACTGTTGAAAACACAGGTTACAGATAAGATATGTCATGACAATATATTCACTATATATTTAACATAAGAACTTTTTTCACAGGAAACTTTTGATTAAAATAACAAAAACATCTAAAATATGGGTAATTTGAACAAATCTGAATAACACATATTAATATCTCTGAGAATGTGTGGATCAAATTTCAAAGCAATTAAACAACAGGTCAATGAATAGATGAGTTGGTGACTAAGAAACCAATAAACAAACAGCAAATTCTCTAAAATTAGAAAATAGTAACTACACAATCACGCAATGAACAAATGTACACAGCTTTGATGTATTGTCACCTACTCTTCAATTTACTGATACGATCAGCTTCATGCTGATTCATAGGTACATGTATGGTTCAAGTATCAAAGTCCATGATAAAAATCTTATCTTTCAACCTTTGATACTCTGGACATCAAATGCTGAGGTGATATCTGTATATGTAGCAGTTCTTCAACAGTGTTCAGACTAAATGGACACAAATACATACATATATGGATTGATGTTCCTACATGCATATGCACTGCCCTGTACATACAGATGTATAGAGGCAAACTTCTACTGTAAACTGCTACCAGAGAGGGCTGCCAGAATAAGTTATATATGATAAAACAAAGTTTGCACCCACACGCACTAGGAAATTTGACTTATTGTAGTGTACCTGTATATGATGACAATAAGAAAACACCACATAGTTTTGATATTCTAGAATAGCTTTGGTATATCCTAGAATTAGAAAGCTACAGTCCTTTCTTATTTCTATGATTTCAAGGATGCCATGGATTTGGAAGTGTCTATTATACCTTGACACATGCTAACTGCAGCTTTAGTCCTATTATTAAACTTTCACTGCCAATACAGATAACAATACAGAAAATACAGATTTCTCAAAAAATATCTGTTATTATTAAATAATAACACATTTAGTGATGTCTATTTGCAATCTTCTCATACAAAAGACATTTTTATAGAAAATGCATCTACTTTCAAATTAATCACACAATACATCAGTATGAAAGTTCTTGTACAATGCAGAAGTCGCATAGGACCAATGCCAATGGAATTTACATGATTTTGTAACATACTGTGATTGTGTTGCATCTATTACAATATGGTATCAGTGTTCACTTATTTTACTAGAAGACCTATTTGCTTTCTCATCCAGACAGACAAGCTTTTGAAGAAACACAAAAAACAAGTCATTGACAATGACATAGTCCCCACTTGTAATAGGAGTATTAGTCTTGATGGGGCAGGGAAATGTGGTCATTAAGAAGTATCACTGGAGTGTATATGTTGAGATCTATGGGCACATAGGTCTATGTAGTTGTTCTCTAGCTCTATTGGCTTGCTCAAAATTAGATATGTGCATAATTAATGAGGTACAATATGTGGCGTCATAAGGTGTCCAATCATACCATATATGAAGGGTGTAGCACTTGTGGTTACTGAGTTATGGACAAATATGTATATTTGAGGTCATAGGTCACCGAGGTCACGTGACATTTTGTCAAAAAAATTGTATTGCTAAGTTATCCATACCAAAAATCAGACCTCTAGTTCTATTGTCTCGCTCAAAATTAGATATGCACATAATTAATGAGGTACAATATGTGGCGTCATAAGGTGTTCCATCATACCATATATGTAGGGTGTAGCACTTGTGGTTACTGAGATATTGACAAATATGTACATTTCAGGTCAAAGGTCACTGAGGTCACGTGACATTTTGTCAAAATATCTGATATATCTGCGTGAACGGAGGGACATGACCCGATCTATAAGCCCCCTGGACTTCATCCCTTGAGACTAAAAACTGTGTCACTGCATCCTTTTTGCAATATGAATAGGATGAGAAACTAAATTTTTATTTTACTTGGCCTTATACATGGGATTCTATGGAGAGATGACTTATACATGGGAGTCTATGGAGGTGTAAACTAAAAAGTCCTCTAACACGGCCAAATTTGATCGCATTGTGAAACAAATCGACGTGCATCCGTATGGGGTAGGGTACTATCCTTGTGCAAAGTTTGAAAGAAATTGACCAGGGCATGTCTGAGATATCTGCGTGAACAGACGGACGGACACACGCACGCACGCACGCACGGACATGACCAAACCTATAAGTCCCCACGGACACCGACTAAAAACTTCTGGTCTCTCCTTTTATCACTCAGCTTACTCACGCATGCAGTCTGTATGGGATTAGATCATAAGCTGTTGCAATATAGAATAACAATGTTTCACAGAAGCCATCACTACTCACAGTGCCTTCCTTAGCTAGCACAACATATCTGTTCATGGAAATATTACCTGGTTAAAGACACAACTCACATCTTTATATTGTCACTGTTATTTCCTTCTGAGACTAGGCACAGTTATCACAAAGCTGATTAATGTCAGAAATCTGCCCTATTTGAAATAATTCTATTTGTTTGCAATAACAGTTCACAATTCCATGATCTATTTTCAGAGCATACTTTGACTCCATACTCTCTAAACATGAGGTTTACTGCTTTTATGACTTAATTTTACTTTTCCTTGTCCATTGCTTGTTTCTACGGCAACAGAACCACTACTAATCCCAATGGTCGGATTCTTGGTGCTTTCATCACGCTGTTTTTCACTTTCATGTACTGTTGTTGCTGGTTTTCTTTTTATAATTTCAACACTTGTTGTACTTGAAGCTGCATCTGTTAAAGCAAGGCATCCATTGTTGTCAGTGCATTTCTTTTTCTTCTCCTGTTCATTGTTTCTGTCTTTGACGTTGTAACAGCCATCTCTCCTCCTCTTTCTGACACCAGAAACGAAAAAAGAAACTCTCTGTCTGGAGATTAGTGGCAGCTTTTCAGCGGCTGCTGGGTGATCTTTTAAGACACTGAAAATGTCTTTGCTTGAACTGTACTTCTGCTTATCACAACATGATAGGATGACATCTTTCACATCTTGGTCAAGACGAAAACTTTCCTTGGGAGGTGGTTGCCACGCAATAGAAACGTCTGGAGGTACATGACTTCCGGTTATCTTTACTCTCCAAGTTTTCAAGTCACCCAAGAAAATCTTGAGTGCAACGAGGAGGGTGCAGTTATGTCTGTCTTGTTTGTGAACTACTCCTGAACAACCTGTAATTTCAGACAGAGTAAAGTTACATTGTCAGAGATTTACCTACAGTAGATGCAACAAGGAAAATCAATGGCATGTATCCACAATAGCTATTCCTTCATACATTGGAAAATTATCTACTATCTTGAAAAACTGGAGTAATGTACATGATACATAAATTCACTAAAACATCAGCACTAATCAGTGTTCTGCTGAATATATTCATTATGTCTTGAGATATTTGACAGAGAAAATGAATTTGGAAAATGCACAATTATGTAATCCAATCTGAATGAAATTATCTTATGGCATTACAAGCTACATATGAATGCTTTCTTACAAACATTTTGGGGAAAAGGTTATTTTATATTAAAAAAGCAATATTGCCCTGAAAATGTGCAAATGCAAATTTTGCCAACAATTCATAAAAAATACCGCAATTATACGGTGTTGCTCAAATTTGATCAGAATTGGTACATACCAAAGATCAACAATAAGTGTTATTTCTATCTGTTCAGTGCAGGAAAATTATACGTTGATGTTATGACAATTTCTGCACAGTACAACAAGAAAAACAACAAGAAATATTTAAACCAGAAAATTAAGAATGACAAAAGTAACTAAGGTCTGAAACTTTAGGTACTGAAGGTCAACTTTAGCAACATGCATAGCAGAGAATCTTTCAACCATGGATGTACAAAAATAGACATCCTTGGTTTCAGCAGATCTCTTAATATGTCACAGTTCATTTAAAAATGACAGGAAATGACCAATTAGCTGTCAGTTTCAGTTACTGCTACCACTCTCAAACATAATAGGTACCCTGCATACAAATAGGTTAAAGGTCAAAATCCTCTTATTCAGATGTGTGGGCTGATTCAGTTCACTGCCACCACTCCTGCACACTTGCAGTATTTCCCTTTTTCTTACCTCATTTGCACATTTTTGATACTGATGTGTTCATTTGAACAAATTCACATCTCAACCCCTACATCCACCTGTGCACCAAATACTGAGACGGTAGCTTTGGCGGTATGGGAGCCTTTGTGTGTGACGGACATACATCCGCACATACATACCCACAAATATACAGACATACAGACGCCACTCAGACTCTTCATATAAGCTCTTTTTGGTATTTATATATAAAACCAAAAATGAGCTAAAAATGGCGTCAGTGACATCTTTCCTCACATTTGGGTAGATGTGGCAGCTCAGAGTAAAATTGCCCCAAAAATACAATGTTCAAAGTTTGTCAAGATTTGAAAGAAAAACTTATACAGATCATCCCTAGAGACCTCTGTATCAAATTCAAGGCAATCTGAGGAGTGGTTGCAGAGAAGTAGATTTTTGTACAAAACAGGAAAAATGCCCTTAAAATACAAATATGCAAATGTCACCATAATTTGAACAAACCCCAGGTCACCCTTACAGTATTCAATGCCTACATGTATTTTAAAAGCCTACAGGACAAGATATTTCAAAAAGAACATTTTATTAACCAAAAATACCGCAATTATACGGTGTCGCTCAAAGTTGATCAGAATTGGTATATACCAGTATGGGTTACCAATGATCAACAATAAATGTTGTTTCTATCTGTTCAGTGGAGGAAAATTCTACGTTGATGTTATGACAATGATTTCTGCA
Source organism: Ptychodera flava (assembly GCF_041260155.1). Lineage (NCBI taxonomy): Eukaryota > Metazoa > Hemichordata > Enteropneusta > Ptychoderidae > Ptychodera > Ptychodera flava. The sequence goes on from NC_091938.1 coordinate 589,645, forward strand.
CAGTACAACCAGAAAAACAACAAGAAATATTTAAACCAGAAAAACAAGAATGACAAAAGTAATTAAGGTCTAACTTTAGGTACTGGAGGTCAAATTTAGCAACATGCATAGCAGAAACAAGCCCCTCTTAGTTTAGTATAGATGGTCTTCCCCCATCTACTGTCTATGGTTTCAGCTGGTCTGTTAATATGTAACAGTTCATAAACAATGACAGGAAATGAGTCAAGATCAGTGGAGTTGGCCTGTTTCTCACTGGCATGCCTCCTGCACATTTGCAGGATTTCACTTTTTCTTACCTCATTTGCACATTTTTGACACTGATGTGTTCATTTGAACAAATTCACATCTCAACCCCTGCATCTACCTGTACACCAAATACTGAGATGGTAGCTTTGGCGGTATGGGAGCCTTTGTGTGTGACGGACATACATACACACATACCCACAAATATACAGACATGCAAATCAGATGCAAATGAACTGATTCAGCTTATATGATAACCTAACATTGGTATACCAAATGTGAGCTAAAAATGGCTAAAATGTTCCTTACTATAGAATTTGTGTTCATGTAGATGCAAAAAATATTCAATTTGTTGTGCTGTTTGTCTAAACAATGAGTGAGAAACCTTTTTGGTTCATACTTTCAGTTGATATTGATGACAAAATACATTACAAACCTTTGACACATTGTCCGTATCCACCACAAGCTCTCCGACAATTTCCATGTCCTGGACACCATAGATACCATGCAACTACATACATATCGTGCTTTTTCTTGTTCCGCATTTCCTCAATCCGTTTTTCTCCATTTGCTGTAGCAACAAAGTGGTCATCATAGCGATTCCGTTCATGAACATGTTGTCCTCTTTGCCAGCTTCCTTTATCAACTGCTGTGTTGTGTCTTTCCATGATCACTAGATCCCGTTTGATGTCTCTTTTTCCTCGATGTAGAGTTACATCTTTCAATGAAGGATGACTTGTCAGAAAATCTTTCAATGGTGTCCCAACTGTGACTTCAGTAAAGTCATTACAAGACTTCCATGATATTCTTTTGAATCCTTTATGGTTGCTTGCAGTTTTATTCTTCTTCTGCTTTTTGCTTTTTCCTCCTGATTCATTGTCAGGTTCATCAAAATCAAACACATCTGTTTCATTTCCCTGTTGTTTATTTCCTGACCTCTTCTGGTATCCTTGTTCTTCTCTTTGCTCACCCACGACACTGGAGTTTGGATTCTCATCATTTTTGGCAGAGTCCTGATGTTCATCTGCCTCAGTGATGGATACTCTGATGAACTGGCTCTCTGGCACAATTAGATTAAGGTGCTGTCTTACATCCTCAACTTGGGAGACAGTGCTTCTTTCAAAATCTGCTGAACTTGGAATCTCTTGTTGATCTCTTGCTTGGGCAGGCAACTTATTCTGATGACTTGTTTTGTCTTTCTGTGTTAAACGTTTCTCCTTGTTGGTGATTTCAGTGCTATGGGTATCAGTTTCTTGTGAATTGAATCCATTCTGATGATTGCTGTCCAAGTTTGACAAGTTATCTGATTTGCGTTGTTTCTTTCTTGCATCTGTCCTGACGACTCGATGATATTGATGGTCATGATGAGTGTGTTGTTGATCTGTGATCTGATCGACAAGGCGTGACAGTCAGCATACACAGAGTGTTGACATTAGCTTGCTTTGCTGTGTCTGTCAAACTTTAGGGCACATCTACAATTGTATTGCACAGCACTCAAATCTATTGTGTATGCATTGTTACATGTTTGATAGATATCTGATGTCTGATAGAGTTGGTTCGGTAATTTCCTCACTTAGGGTCCCTGGTACATTTACATGTAGTTTTACAGACCCAAGGTGATGGGCTAGGAACATGTCGGGGAGTTGCTTGATTGTCTTGTCCCAAGGGGTGGGGTGGGATATTTTGGCAAATTTCACAAGACTTGATTTCCATACCCCAGAGGTAGAGGGAGTTGGGGTTTACACTGACTACTGTATGATACACTACATGCTCCAACTTACACAAGACTTGATTTCCATACCCCAGAGGTAGAGGGAGTTGGGGTTTACACTGACTACTGTATGATACACTACATGCTCCAACTTAAATCTATTCATAGACACTGCCTGATTTGATTTGACTATGATGCTACCAAGTTTGGCAATTTTTTAAAACATTTTTCACCAAAAATTCTTTACACAATTTTGGTGTCAAGTTTGTACAATGATGGTTTCTGTTGTTTCTGTTAGTACTGTATCTCTGACTGATCTTCATTATCTTTTGCTTCACATATCTGATATTACTGATAAACAATCAAGTTATTCAGTAAAATTTAAATTTCAGAGTTCAGACTACTTCAGATTCTGGTAAGTACACCACATAACACTCTGCTTTTGATACATCAAAGCCTTTGATTTCCTTGATGCTCTTAGTTCACAATTGGTTTGATAATTATTGTTGGGTTCTGTACTAAGGGACACTATCTTACCAAGTCTTAATTGCTTATATTCAAATTTAATCAGATAATAATTATTTACCCATGGCTATTGTGTTTATGCAAAACTATTTAAAGTGAAAGGAAGTTGCAACCTTGTGTTGAAGGCAAAATGAAATCTACTAACAGTAAGGCGACTATTTTTATCATGAAATACAATTTAATCTACTCATTATGAGCTGGCTTACCTGTTGGACTTCTGTATGAGTTTTTCTAACTTTCTTTGTATCATCACGCAGCAGATGAAGTGCATGGGGTAAGGCAGGTAACACTATCTCAAAACATTCCTGTAAATGTAAATAGATTTTAAAATAATGAACATATTGCAGAGATATGAACTCTTAGAGTCTGTGATGTGCTGAGATTTTCATGTTTTCCTGTGTAATGTAGCTTTCAGAATGGAAGTACAGTATCTTCAACTAAATTCAAAAATCGTTTATCTGAACTATTTCATGATTCTCACATGATTCACATGGAAAGACATTAAAATATTATGATAATGATTTAGAGTTTCCATACTGTGTGATACAGACTGATAATGTGTATAGCATGACTGCTTGACCCTGACATACCTGTGCTCCTTTGGTGCTGCCCGGTAGATTGACAATCAGTGTCTTGGCACGAATTCCACACACTGCTCTGTAAAAATACATAAACAAACGTGTAAATGTTTAGGAAACACAGGGAATGACCGTGAAATACGGGTTGACTATTCAAAATGAGCGATATAAGAATATCTATGTAAGATATTATTGTGCAACTGCTATCAGAGCATAAGAATATCTATGTAAGATATTATTGTGCAACTGCTATCAGAGCATAAGAATATCTATGTAAGATATTATTGTGCAACTGCTATCAGAGCATAAGAATATCTATGTAAGATATTATTGTGCAACTGCTATCAGAGCATAAGAATATCTATGTAAGATATTATTGTGCAACTGCTATCAGAGCATAAGAATATCTATGTAAGATATTATTGTACAACTGCTATCAGAGCATAAGAATATCTATGTAAGATATTATTGTACAACTGCTATCAGAGCATAAGAATATCTATGTAAGATATTATTGTACAACTGCTATCAGAGCATAAGAATTCTGGGTGTGTTTAACATAATAGAGAACAATTGTTCCACAGTTTTGATCATTTTGAGGTGAAAAAGCAAATCTTTAATTAACAGGAGCTTCCGCATCATAGTGTGTTCCACAAACAGAAATGAATATTTTGGGAGTTGTTAACACATGCAGTAGATTTGCAACACAACTGTTGTATTTACCTGGAAAGCATGGCCATTGGTGTGATTTTCATGGACTGCATCACCATTGCACAGGACATCCCTGGACATTCTTTTTCTATCACTGCTTTGGTTGCCTACAGAAAAATACATTATTACATCACACTTCAGGTTGAGTATATTTTATTTATGGTAGTAATTCAGTTAATTCTTGATTGGATTCAAATTCACAACATACGGCACCAAGTTACCTAGTAAAACATGACAGTCAAAATAATAACAATCAAAGGAAAGGATCAGGAAATGTAACTTGACCTTGCTACATAATATTGACCATCGTAGAGAAGTTTTCTCTAGAGTCTTAAACCTGATATAAAGTGACACACAAGCTCTCTTTGATGAATATCACCAGGTAAGCTTAATAAATTCAGGACACAGCATCAATTTCTAGAAACTGTTTCTTGAAAGAGATTAGACATATGAAGTGTTAGAAAAAGTACAGATAAATCAAAGATGGGCCAGTCTGGGTAAATATGGATGCTGTTTCCTTACACTCACTGTGACAGTTTTCGGACAGGGTAGTGAATTTCGCCGAAAGTCGTTTCGTAAATGAGCAGCAATACGAAATCTTATTACCATACCTTTCGAAACTTTATTGTGGTTATCCTCAAACTCAGTTGACACGACGGGAGTGGTATTTCGGGGTCAAAGTTGCCAAAGTTTTGACCCCATGTTGAAGGCGTAGTAATCGGACTGCAATCCAGAAATCGGACGTCGTGTTTGGAATGTGATTAGGAGCTAAGTATTGATAATTTGAAACTTCAAACCACCAATTTTTAATTTCGATGTGTTTAGAAAAACTATATATAAGAATGATGATAATTAGTTATGTTTAATCCATGGACGACTCAACTATATTTCGACGTGTATAGCGCTTAGATATCGGACACGGGCTGTCTCTGTGTATGTTGCTTTCGGCACCTTGTACCGTACGGTGTGGCTAACTTCGCTAAGTTTGTTCAGTGAGTATTACTTATAATTGTTTCCATTGCATATTTTGTTTGTATTAGAATCACACAGGCATTATTAATAAAAATAGCGAGTATATTTCATCGTATGGAATTATTTACCTGTCAAGTTTTTACGCAGTAAGTCACTCATTACGTTTACACAATTATGCTAAATATTGTCTGTCCGAAAACTTGTACACTTCTTACGTTCATTAAATGTACTTTTTTTTCTCGAAACACTGCGCAGTTTTCGTTAAAACTACATGCAATCGTAGCGAACAATGGAAAGAATATTTAAAAATCATAATTCTCCCCCACATTCAAAATTCAATGCTAAATAAGGACTTTAGTCAAAATTTCATTTACTTTGACCTGACGGCAGTATGTTGACAGTATCACTGACGCGGTGTCAGACGACAATTTGTGACCGCCGCTCATAGCGAACTCAATAGCTTCTACCAAAAAAACTATCGAAAACGGGACACAGTGTCACCTGACTTAATATGAGGTCACATGACCTGTAAAACGCTATCGATACGGAGCAAAGTGAGTGTAACTAACAGCATGTCACTAAATGTCTGAAAACTGAGGTCGTCCGAAAACTGTCACACTGAGTGTATTTGGTGAATAAATTTATATATATTACACATGACAGATATCTTACCTCTGGGGTTACATCCCTTGGTGCAAATCCAGTACCTCCAGTTGTCAATACTAGATTAAATTGATGATTGTCACTCCAATCAATCAATTTTTCCTGTATCAAAATATACTGGGTGTTACTCTGAGGGTTTCAGAATAGGTCACCTATGATAGCCTTTTACAAAGATTGACTGTCAGACGCAGCTCATTGTCTGCTGAAACAATCGTTACATAATATATTGAGAGTTTTCTGATAATAGGCCCATCCACATACTGTACTAGCCCATGGGCAATTATTTAGGGGGTAGGCACATATTTTGGATTTTAGTTTTGCTCGATCTTTACCAGTGACATCTCAACCCTTAGGGGCCGTGGATAATTAAAACATGCACGGTAAACGTAACTTCTGTGTTTAGGGGGAGGGGGTTTGGCTGTATTTCGATTACCATGTGCAAAAATAGCACTACAAGTTTTCATATCGCAACGTCTCTGCTACACGTTTTTATGTAGGCTCTATCACAAAATATTTTGCTATTGTTTGGCATGTACCAGGCCAGTCCGACACTGGCGCCACACCAGCATTCTTTTGACATACATGTGAATCAGTGCACAAGTAAAATAACGTAACAATCATTTTTGATACACTGTTTAAATTTCATTCTATTGGTTGCGTCATTGTTGAATTGGCGCTGAACAGAGATTGATTTTAGAGGGGGCATGCAGGGTGGTCAGTAGCGTATTCGTGATTTTATTGCGACGTAAATACTGATTGCTGGTATGCAGATACAAAATGATTTGGTTTGATTTTCGCACTTCCAAACTTTCGTTTAGGGGACGGGAGGGGGGTTGAGGCCAAATGCAGTAGGTTTTGTTTACCTTGAGCATGTTTTAATTATCCACGGCCCTGTACACTAAAAATTATCAATTAGCTCTAATAAAATGACGGTTGCGTGACAAACAAAATCAAAAGAGGCTTCTGGCTTCCTGACTGCAGCCATTTACATCAGACATCCCTACTTTACTGACCATAACTGCTAATGGAAAGATCCTGAGATAGACATTGAGACAGTGAAGCAGTTTATGTCTAGAGGTCTTTTAGCATTGTATCATTGGTTCAGTTGAGCATGTGTGCGTGTAAGAGTACGTCTGTGTGAAAGTTATTCACAGATCACAGTGAGCGTAACATTGTTTCCTTCTCATAGGGGCAGGTTGATTTGTCAAAATTTGCAGAGGAAAAGATTGACAAGAAAACGAAATTTCATGAGAGGGTATTCTGCAACACCTTAATCTTTATTTGTTCCTGTCTCTATGAGCTGCAACTCAAATATAAGCTTTTGTGAGTACTACTGAATTACATGTAACGCTCTTGGCATTTACTATGCTCAAGGTGTGCCCCTGACAATGTACCCAGTTTTTGAATAAATATCCTGGGCCCATTATCAGAAAACTCCAGAAAGTGTCATTTGAATTACATGTTGAGCTAAGAGGATGTTTTCATAACGCCAATATGACCTTACATTCTAATATTTATGTAGTATGTTCTGCTTTTCCAAATTTCTTGAATAAAGTCCAAATGGCACAAAAATGAATTGTATTACACATTGGATAGTTGTTACAAATTTGGTTGGTTGTTACAAATCGGATTAAATCTGAAGATTTATCAACTAAAATACCAGGACGTAAATGTGGAGGGAGACGTGGTCACATAAATTGGCAATAGAATATAGTAGAGGGAAGTAGCAGCAACTGGAAGAAAACTAAATCTTTATTATTTACATTTCAATGAAAGCTGCTATATATACTTTCTGTTTTTACACTTTCTGATACTGATGTACCTGTCACTTCAAGATATAACAACTGACAAACCTTAAAATATTTTAGACTTATTCTGTCTAATACTAATCTTTTGATAATAATTTGTTGAGAATATTTTTCATTCAAAGAACCAATACTTATGGTATACTTGCCTGAATTTTGTCAACTTCATCTGGTACTATGGCTCTTGTTACTGTGGTGTTCTGAAGGCTGGAATTGTATGTATACCATTTCTTAGAATCGATTTGCCAAAAAGTTTCATCATTGCAAGTAGAACATGGGTATGAAAACATTTCATAACTTACTAAATACATTGAACAGTCGTTTAATGAATTGACGTGAATATGGACATGCTGAGCAGTTGTTGAATGAATTCAACTGAATATTAACATCCTAAGCAATCATTCAATGTATCAATTGAATTGAATTGAAGATGGTCATCCTGGGCAACCACTCAATGTATTGCTTCCTGTATTCTTTCTGTATGTACTGAACTGAATATGAATATGGAAGCTTTCATTCAATATATTGAACTAAATACGGACATCCTGACCAACCATTCAATTAATTAAACTGAACATTGATACTCTGGGAATTTTTTTGTCTGGTTTTCCTGAGGCTGATATTACTTTTATCTGAACAGTGGGAGTGCACTGACTCAGAGAAAATGTGTTCTTTTCATGTTGTGCATTTTGTTCCCATTTTACAGCTGCCTCATTCTGTTTTCCCAAATTCCTTGTAAACAGGTCCACAATCACCATAGATAACAATTATCAATTGCTTTGGGTAAACCAAAGTGGCAAAAGGGTTAATGCATTTTTGGACATGTTGTTCAGGGGAGTAACAAAATTGACTATCTCTTTCTGGTGAGAGCTTGTGTAAAATACAAGTGACACAATTTTGAAATGTTGTAAAGCTTCTTCAAGTTGCTAGTTTGTTGTTTGGGTTATCATTGCATTTGTCTGCTGTGTTTGCTATGATACAAGTATACTTGCATTAATGTTTTTGTATTCTATTTCATGGTGAGTAACAAATAATATATGGGTATATATGGTCATTTTAACTAAGTAAACTGTGTATAACTTCACCTTTTTTCATTTGTCACTAACTTCGCCAAATTTGGTCCAGATTTATCTTCAGCTTCTCCACGTGAGCACCTGTCACTCACTGCAAGGAAAAAAAGAAAGAATTAGTTTTCCTTATTGATCCCAGGCCCAATATTTACACTTTTTCTAGACTACTTTGTTATCTTTGTTTTCCTGGTGAAATGATACATACACTCTGCAAACCCACACATACTTAGCAGAGGTCATCAAAACTGCTTCAATAAAACAAGATTTATCATTGGCTGTCAATACTTTGGTTTAATCAAATATATTTTATCATTGGCCATCAGAACTAAATTTGTGCTTACGAAACATGCATCATTAGCCATTAGAACTTTGCTCTCATTAAACATATTTTGTCATTGGTCATCAGAACTTAATTTGCACTCATGAAACATTATATACTGTTACAGCCTAAACATGGGAGTGCCCGAGGGTAGGTGACAATTTGCCCAAATGTAAGGAGGGCAAATGGTCTCCTGCCTCCAGGGTACATAGTCCCTGTTTGAGCTATCATGTTTTTATTACATCCCTCTCTAGTTACTCCAACTTTGTTGCTTTACATACAAAATTACAATTTATATGCTTTATTTCCATGTTAGACAAAACCTGTTGAAAACATAGAATGATTACCATAATCAAATGTAGCATTGATATATTTAAATCACTGTTACGCAGTTTATCAAATTTTTTACCATAATTTTGTAAAAACAGTATTTGTGAAACATGTAATTTTCTCATTTTTAAATCCCAAAGTTGTCCAGGTGAAATAGTTCCACTTCACTTTCAGTCAAATGACGACTATGCGTTGCGGCCAGCGTCATCAACAAGTTACCATAGAATCCTATGGCGCACATGATGTTTAATACACGAGGCATGCAGTAAGATATATCATTGGCCATCAGGACTTTGCACTCATGAGCCATGCTTGGTCACCGACCATCAGGACAGAAATTTCTATGCTGTCCTGTACAGTCAACAGCAATCATTTTCTCATGACTTGATTATCATTTTCGTTACAATTATTTTGTGAATTCATGGATGCAAGGCTCTATTAGATGCACTTAAAGATAAAATTAATTTGACCAGCAGCTTTGTGTGTAACTGTAGATAATGATATATTGAAATGTTCACGTTGCATCAAATACTAAGATGGTAGGTGCTGCAGTTTTCAAGTTTTTGATGTGGTCGGACATTCATAATGTTGCTATTTTGGGCAAAATTCTTCTCCTTAACAGCTGATCTGACAGCTTTAATATTTGGTATCTCTAGCGATGACCTTATTTAGATTTGTTCAGATTGTAATGAAATATGTAAATTTGTATTTTTCATGCAGTTTTGCCATTTTTTGTTAAAAAATCTTTAAAAGTCTTTGTCTTCAAAACTGCTTGTCAGACAGCTTTGATATTGGGGATATACCGGTAGGTCCCTAGGGATGACCTATTTCAGATCTGTTCAAATTTCTCAGAAATATGCATTTTTAGTCATTTTTTATTCACCAAAACCACTTGTCTGATAGCTTTGATATTTGGTTCATAGAGTTAATCAAAATACAATATATTCAAATTAGGATGAAATCTACAATTTGTATTTTTGGTACAATTTTTGCTATTTTTGGGTCAAACATTTGTGTCTCAAAAACTACTCGTCTGATAGCTTTGATATTTGGTATACATGTTACTTGGGGTTATTTATTTATTTATTTTTTTAAATTTATTTATTATACTTTCTCACTGGCATTCAAAGATTACAAGACTGGACATAGACACCCTAAAATAATAAAACAACTATACTGCAAGAGAAAACCCCTTTGCACCACAGTTGAGCAATATACATACAAAGTCAAGACTAAAACAGAAGCCAGTAAATGGTTAAGACAAATAGGTGTCGAACACCTCTAGCACTGTCCCTCCATACATCAAAAACGGAAAAAAAAATGAAAGGACAACGACAAACAGAAAAAATGAACATCAAACATTCACATGATAAAAACAGAGAAAATGTCAGATAAAATCTCACACAGGAGCAAAGTACGTTGGATGGCAACTGTGAGAGTGGCATGTTGTTATCCATGTACAAGTGTCAGTGGAATTGAAATGAGTTTTAAATTTCTGCTGATAAAACAAATTTACTTTAGATTGAAAAAGAGATAGACTCTCTGAAGATCTGATGCGGGAATCCAACTGGTTCCATAAGGGATAATAATATGATATGTTGAAATTATGGTGAAATCAGCAATTTTGTATTTATTGGGCAATTTTTGCCATTTTTGGTCAATAATTTTTAAAAATAGCGCCAATGGCACTTGATCACAACTGGCACATTGTGAAACTACTCATAATTAATGAGGTACAATATGTGGCGTCATGCGGTGTCCCATCATACCATATATGAGGTGTAGCACTGGTGGTTACTGAGTTATGGACAAATATGTATATTTCAGGTCAAATGTCACTGAGGTCATGTGACATTTTGTCAAAAAATTGAATTGCTAAGTCATCCCTATGTACCAAAAATCAGACCTAGCTCTATTGGCTCGCTCAAAATTAGATATGCACATAATTAATGAGGTACAATATGCGGCGTCATAAGGTGTCCCATCATACCATATATGAAGGGTGTAGCACTTGTGGTTACTGAGTTATGGACAAATATGTATATTTGAGGTCAAAGGTCGCCGAGGTCACGGGAGATTTGTCAAAATATTTTATATATCTGCGTGAACGGAGGGACATGACCCAATCTATAAGGCCCTGGACTTCATCCATGGGGACTAAAAACTGTGTCACTGAATCCTTTTTGCAATATGAATATGATGACAAACTAAATTTTTATTTTACTTGGCCTTATACATGGGATTCTATAGGCAGCTGACTTATACATGGTAGTCTATGGTGGTGTAAACTAAAAAGTCCTCTAACATGGCCAAATCGACGTGCATCTGTATGGGGTAGGGTACTATCCTTGTGCAAAGTTTGAAAGAAATTGACCAGGGCATGTCTGAGATATCTGCGTGAACAGACGGACGGATGCACACACGGACGCAGGCACGCACACACGGACATGACCAAACCTATAAGTCCCCCCGGACGGTGTCCGTGGAGACTAATTAGACAGACCACGAAGTCAATGAGCAACATACAGCTGAAAGACTATTTTTCACATTGCGATTTTAAGCCCATTTTATGAGAAAAGGGACATGTATATGTGGAGAAAAAGCAGAAGACACATTTGTAAATTGTTTGTTAAGTGACAATCATATATGCATCTCTTGAAATTTTGTGGTTATAAGGTATAACAGTAGTGTAAGAATAATGAGGTTAGAATAAGTTAGTAAAGCTAAGTTGACAGTAATTAAGATTACAAAATTATACACTAAACTGAGGAAATCTGAATGAAATAAATGTTGAAAAGTAGCAAAGTCATGGTCATCTTTTGTCTAATACCCTGTGTAAGTTCATGAACTTTACATAAATCTTGCTATAGATTTGTTGCTAATGGGCAATAACTGTGTTTCAGATCATTTGAGAGCAATCCATCCATGACAGGTTTAAATTGTAATATACTTCTATTTAAAGGAGAGAAACTTCTCAAATAATTTTTTTCCCTGTAATTTCCTGTGAGAACACATGGACATGCGTAGGACTCTATGCTGGTGCTACCTTGCAACTTGTCATGGCATTGTCTAACCTGTTCACCCCAATTTCCTGTAGACAGGTCCACACTCACCATTGATAACAATGGTTTGGGCCATACCATGGTAGTGAAAGACTGAACATGTGAGGTCATGGATACTTAATCTCAGGAATGTCAAAGTCTGTATATTGACTCAAGGATGTTTACATAACAAATGCTTAGGGTCATCTCAAAAGTGAGAATCTAAACTATGAAATATGTTTTTTTTTATTGCTTTTGATACCCAAAAGAGCATAGAAATCTCTTATACTTTGAATCAGCCATCCTGCATATTTCTAACATTCATCAAAACCTCATTTCTGTTCCACAACTCATAAAACAGACCACAATGCAGGATTGGTGTACATTCCAAAACTACATATATGAAAGACCCCTAAAATCAATTAGTAAAAAGGGGGGTTAGAAATTTCCCAAAACTATATAACCTCCGCTCCGTTTGGCTCAATTTTTCGGAATTGGAACCTTGGAACCAGTCTATGTATCGGTACCAAATATCAACGCAGTCTGTTCAGCAGTTTTTGACTTTTTGTCGTTTACGGAAATGGACGATATCAAACATCGGTTGAAACCACCTCTATATCACAACTTCCAGTTGTGATAAAAACTACTCTTCTGAGAGCTTTGATATTTGATAGACATGTTCTTAGGGATGATCTTACTGTGAAATATTCAAATTATGATGAAATCTGCAATTTTGTATTTTTGCAGCTATTGATGTCTTTTTTGGTCAGCTCAGGCCATCCTGAAATAGCAATCAAAGATCTGATTTCCACCTTCATCATCAACAAATGTGTCACAAATAGTTATTCTCAACATAACAAAGTGGAGCTCTATCGGCCATTGGGTCGCTTGTTAAATATGCCGTTCTTGAGTTAATTATATGTCACTGGTTAACAACTTCACATTTAAATATAACGAGTAAGTGTTCTATGTGAGCACAGGACAGATGACATTAAATTTGAGGACATTGATTGTGTACAACAAAGGATTGTCTCTCATGAATTCTTTATCAAAACTGTGTGTTTATATTATGAATACTGGCAAAAAGACATTGGAGTTCCTCGTGTATTTTGAAAATGTTAGTGCCGCCAAAGAGTAAAAGAATGAATGAGTCAGATTTCCCAAAGTTTGTGACAATTCTTTTCTTTGGTCTACTATGATCAATTTTTTTTTCTCAAGACATTACTGGATCATTTTTTTTCTCCTTCTTCTTCACCTGCCGACAATTTATTTTCAAAAAATACTTCAGCAGCTCCAACGCCAACCCCACCTAACCCCAAAATCAAATGGTTCTCCCCTTATTGAAGACTGGCATATGTTGGCATAGCTGCAGTACAGTAGCTCGAGGTTTTGCCTGGGTATTTGGGTTGGACGGCAAAATTTGCCGTCCGACCCAAATACCCAGGCAAAACCTCAAGGATATCACCTGTGTCACAGTGGCATGTTGTTGTGGGTCCATAGCGGTGGTGTTTTCAGACAGGACTTCTATCTTTTATGGAACGGTTTTGACTTTACGACTTTTAATCCCTCGTGGAGGAGTTAAAAGTTGTAAAACTCAAAACCGTCGCGAAAAAGGCAGAAACTCCGTCTGCTCTGAAAACACCACAGCTATGGTCCTTTGGATCCACAGCTAGCATGCATGTAGCTGCAGTACAGTAGCTCGAGGTTTTGCCTGGGTATTTGGGTCGGACGGCAAAACTAGATGCCGTCCGACCCCAATACCCAGGCAAAACCTCGAACTACTGTACTGCAGCTAGCATGCATGCTGCAGCCACCAAAGATTTCGAGGGACGACATTTCAAACCAATAGACATGTCTGCTGTTGCAAATGGTATCTATACAAGTCTATCATCGCAGAAGGTATACTCTATATATCGGAATCAGTGCACTGTATAGCACAGTTAGGCGAGAGAAAGTTCGATTATTTCCGGTCACACGTTTGGGGCGTGTGGTACTGGTAGGCAAATGAGATACATCGAACCATGGAAGTTAGGCATGGTTTTGAGATATATACTTAGGCTTGGCCCCTCAAAAGATGTAAGGTTATGACAGAAGATACTTGAAAATGTACTATCATGATATCATACTTCGTTTAGGAATCATAACGTTTGAGCTTTACCTGTTAAAATGCCAATTTTCACCACTTCGTCTTCAGAACTGCTTTCTCTCTCCCTGTGCGCCATTTTGGATTTTCTGGATACAGCGCCCTCGCCAGCCAATGATTGTTGTGCTGCGCTGGCTGCGCTTTGGCTCTGAGCTTCAAACATTCCAGCTCTGATTCGTGCTCAGTACATATGTACACCGCTAATAGCGCTATCCGCTACACATCAAGTTTTGACAGCGCCTCGCCTACTCGTACGTCTCACAGTCTAATGTCCTACCAGCCATCCCGAAGAAACATAGCGAAGGAACATAGCAGGTAAGTGCTTCTGCAGTATTCAGAGTGGGAAAGAGCGATCAAGTGTTTTCATCGGGACATGCATTTGCTGGTCTCCATCCATGATCGTTTTCAGCATCAGCACTGGGACTTGGAAGTTGGATCGTCGCTTCGTGAAGCCCGTGTGCCATATGGACTTCTATGGAGGGGCTGTATTTATAGGGCTTCGTGAAGCGACGATCAAAGCGGTTTTCAGAGAAACACACATTGTTTTGTCCACCGCATAGACTTGCTCCAAGAATGTGGGCATGTACATGCCAACACAAAGTAAATCGACGGAATAAACCAGCAGAAATGCTGGCATGAAAAGTCAAGCGACGGGGGGTGGTCAGTCTAGCCACCGCACTGCGAGCGGCCCAAACAAAGTTGCTGCAGTGGACAGTTGCGCACAATATTGCTCCGCCCGCTTGCAATTGCAGCCGGGCGCGCTGCCCTCCATTTGAAAAGAGATGCTCCAGTCACGGACGGTCTGTGCATTGACGTGAAGAGGCGAGTTGTAGAAGAGTCATTAATTTACGGATCGTGGTGTCAAAGTCAGCAGAGGTCATGATGAAGGCAAATAAAAGGCAAACCGTCAACCCGCCAAACACTGGTGATGTAGGCAATACAAGCATATACGGAAAGACTCGATATTCGAACACACTTCTCATTTTAAGCTCATATTTAGTATGTGTAGAAATACCAAAGAGAGCTTATATGGTGAGTCGGTGGTGTCTGTATGTACATGTTTATGTATGTATGTTAGTATGTGCAGATGTATGTCCGTCCACCCCAAAAACTCCCAAAGCGCTGCACCTACCATCTTAGTATTTGGTGTACAGGTGGACACAGGGGTTGAGATGTAAATTTGTTGAAATGAACATGTCAGTGTCAAAAATATGCGATTTATGTAGTGAGAAAAAGGAAAATCCTGCAAATGTGTAGGAGTGGTGGCAGTAACTGAAACAGCCTACACAAAAGTAAGGCAGAGGTTCTTTGGCATAACCTCATTAGTATACAGTGTACCTTCTATGTGTGGGACTGATGGCAGTAACAGAAACAGCCTTAAACCACTGCTGAGTCATTTCCTGTCATTGTTCATGAAGCGATATTGACAGACGTGCTCAAACCAACAGAGACAGTGTTGAAACATTCGTCTGCTTCAGACTGAAGAACTTCTAGTAAATTTGAGGTAAATACATCACAGGCTTGTATGTAACTATTCAGCTGATTAATAATATGTGTTTAAAGATGTATCTCAATTTTGGTAGAATGTGAATTAAGGGCTAGACACAGTTATATGTCCAATAGGAAAAGCTACTATTCTTCTGTGCTGTCTGTGAATTTTTAAGGTTGCTGTGAGCATGTTGATTTGGAAGACAAATACATCACTGTCAGAAGATACAATATCTGTCTTTGTTCTTGTGTATTAGTCAGTGATTATCATGATGAGGTCTGTAAATGCTTGGTAACATCTCCTTGCAAGTTTGCTTTGTCGCTTAAAAATGAGACTGGTCAAGGATCAAATGTCTTACACAACTTCATAACAGTCCAAAAAGTATGCAATCATTCATGTCATACTGTTTTACTTCATGTGTCCAGTATTGTCTGATAATTATCCAACACTCTCCCTTCCTTAAATACAGGTCTTTCAGGTTGACTGTTTACACTTGCATGTTCATCACACACGTTTTCTTCAAAAGTACGCACAGAATGTATTGATATGCCAGACATTAGAGTTGCCAACTCATTCAACCACTGGTAAGAAAAACATGAATTCAAAGTCTCTGGGGTCTTACCAAAGAGGTATCTCAAAATTGGAAGAAAAACATACCAGGGGTTATATGGTCTTGGCAGAGACAGATCACTAATTGCCAGAACACAGGTGCCAGTTTATGACCATTTTCACGTAAACCGAAAGGCAATTGACTGCACACATATATACAAAGTGACCACTCACACATAATGATTAAATGAGTCAGCACCGTAAATGTCTGGCTTATAAACAAATTCTGTGTATACTTTAGAAGGAAACTTGTGATGAACAAGTGTAAATGGTCAACCTAAAAGACCTGTAAATGTTGTCTCAGAGTACCCAGACATTTGACAAAAAGAAGCTAAATGTAAGATAATCTTCAATTTTGTGAGTCTTCTACGCAGTTTTTAGCTCATATTTGGTATGTGTATAAATAACAAAGAGAGCTTATATGGTGAGTTGGTGGCATCTGTATGTCTGTATATGTTAGTTAGTATGTGCAAATGTATGTCCGTCTGCATCAAAAACTCCCAAAGCGCTGCACCTACCATATATCTTAGTATTTGGTGTACAGGTGGACCCAGGGGTTGAGATGTGAATTTGTTGAAATGAACATGTCAGTGTCAAAAATATGCAAATAAGGTAAGAAAAAGGAAAAATCCTGCAAATGTGTAGGAGTGGTGGCAGTAACTGAAACAGCCTACACAAAAGTAAGGCAGAGGTTCTTTGGCATGACCTCATTTGTATGCAGTGTACCTTCTATGTGTGGGAGTGGTAGTGGTAACTGAAACAGCCTACTCAACTGACTGAGTCATTTCCTGTCATTGTTCATGAACTGATACATATTGGCAGACGTGCTCAAACCAAGAGGGACAGTGTTGAAACATTCCTTTGCTATGCGTGTTCCTACAGTTGACATCAGACTCTTCATGGGGAGTTTAGTTTGATTTGTTCAAATTGTGGTGAAATTTTGATAGTTGTATTTTTTGGGCAATTTTTTCCTGTTTTTGGTAAAGAAAATCTCTTCTCTGAGAGCTCTCGTCCTATTGCCCTGAAACTTGGTATGCATGATCCTAGGATAAGCCTCCATCAAATTTGTTCAAATTGTGGGGAAATTTTCATATTTGTATTTTTGGGGCAATGTTTCACATTTTTGGTCCAGTCATTCACTCTGAATTAACTATTCTGATTGCTTTGAAACTTGGTATTCATGTATCTAGAGGCAACCTTAGTTGAGTGTCTTCAAATTGTGGTTACATTTTAATATCTGTAATTTGGAGCAATTTTTCCCATTTTTGGTCAAAATCGTTTTTTCTTTGAAATTGCTCATCGGATTGCTTTGAAACTTCATATGCATGTTCCCAGGGGTAAACGTAGTTAAGTGTACTCACTCTGGCCTGCCACATCGAACCAAATGTGAGCAAAGTGTCATTGACGCTTTTTTTTTTGTAACATCTCCTTGCCAGTTTGTTTTGTCGCTTAAAAATGAGACATGTCGAGGAACAAATGTGTTATACAACTTCATAACAATCCAAAAAGTATGCAAAATTCATGTCATACTGTCTTATTTCATGTGTCCAGTATTGTCTGATAAATATCAATACATGTCAAGTCATCAGTAGTCAATTTCAACACTTGATTACTAAGTTTGTAATTTTGTCAAACTTAAAATCTGTACATTACAAGTCATTCAGTAGTCAATATAGCAGATCAAATTGATCTGTTGTGAAAATACTAGTAACAGGTTTACTGGGTATCAAACAAATTTTCAGGCGGGTTTACTGGGTATCCACACTCTCCCCTCCTTAAATAAATGTCGTCCCAGACATTTGCCAAAAAAGAAGCTAAATGTAAAATATTTTTCAATTTTGTAAGTCTTTCTAAGCAGTGTTTGAAAATGAGAGTTCAATGCTCAGCCTTTTTATGGCAGCGTCTTTGTATCACAATTTTCATCTCATTTGTAAACAATACTATTAGAAGTCTGTTCAGTGAGTTCCATAATACATGAATGCAATTTCTTCAAATGTTTTTGAAGTTCTTTTGCAAGTAATTTCATGGTGTTCCTTTGTAAATCCAAATTGTTAGTGAATTTGGTATTTTTGGCAGTGTATAGCTAGAAACAATTAACCCTTTTCCTGCCGAGCGCCCCTGTCCGTTATCCTGCCAAGTCGGTCAAAACCGGCCCCCTTTTCCGTGTCTACAGAAGATAGGCTCTCCTGCACGCTTTCCTGCCAGGCATTTGGCGGGAAAATACCGCATTTTCGGGGTACGATTACCGACCATATACGTGTTAGACTTCAAAAATTTTTGCATGCCCGTATAGAGGGGCAACCGCTGATGAGGTTGTGTCCAGAAAATGACGAGGTCACGGGCGTTGTTTGCCCCGGGGGACGTGCACTTTTATGCCCTTTTCTAGCTTACTTTCGCGGAAGTAAAGCTCGTTCGCCGGCACGCACGGCTACACCGGGGAAACGTCACCTCTCGTGGGTTAGTAGAAGACCCAGGGGTTAGTGCTATGGGTGCGGCAGCACCCTCAAACCTGTCCTGTTTCCCTGGGTTGTGTCACTTGGCCACGTACTTGAACGACTTGGAGAGTCGCACAGTGCAGTCTGCTTTGACGTAGTGTCAACGACATAGTTCTGCCATTGAAGGAAGGCGTGTACGTAGTTTGGCCAGTTCAGTGAACACTTAGCTCGTTAGTGTTACCGTTTCCTAACAGGTTAGTTGTGCAGTTGTTACTAAGCTGCAGTTTTGTACCACCTTAGCTCTGGACAGTGCAACTGCTCTATGCACTAACCCCAACGACAGATGGTTGGTACAACGTCTACGTCGCACGAGCACAGCCTCCGTTGGGCTGTGCCCCTCCCACGTGATACAACGCACGTTCATCCATTACTATAGCGTCCTTACGGATCTGCCAAAAACGAAAGTGGGGGTTAAAAACAAAACAAACGAAAATATGCGATCATAGATAGTATTTTATTCGGGAATAATTTACATTATGCCGAACAATAAATCTCGGAGTCTGTCTCGACGTCCGAGTGCATGGTCCGTGTTTCAAAAATTACAATCGGGGTGGCAGATCCGTGTTTCAAAAATTATAATAGGGGGAATTGTACAAAATAATCCGTCTAAACAAAACAAACGAAAATATGCGATCCATAGATAGTATTTTATTCGGGAATAATTTACATTATGCCGAATAATAAATCTCAGAGTCTGTCTCGACGTCCGAGTGCATGGTCCGTGTTACAAGATTACAATCGGGGGATTGTACAAAATAATCCGTGTTTCAATTTACAATCAGCGGGATCGTAAAACACAAAACAAACGGCACAACCGTGCTCAAAATGTGATCATGGTCCGTGTTCAGAATACAGTCAAGCCACTGTTAGGCGAAGCTGTCCCCTGTCCGTTATTTACGTCGGGTTCTCTTGCTGATGGGTGTCGTCGGGGCTGTGTGAGTAGAGGTCTGCACGCCAATGCTCCTCTTACCTCGTAGCATCATGCGATGATGAAAAGCCGCAAAACACTCGCCCTCGTGAAGATGAACCCCGCACAGACTACATCCTTTGGACGTCTCAGACAGTCGTCCGCTCGCAGTGGTCTTACCCTCTCTGCTGCATACTTTACAGCATTTCTGCCGCCCCTCCAAACGGCTGACAACGTGCATCGGCTGATTTTGTGGATTGATGTACGAGGCAAGAGAAACAGTGGCCTCGACCTCTCTCACACTGGGCTGCGATCGCCCACAATAACCGCCAATGAGTTGTTTCCGGACACGCAGATGAAACATCTTATGGGTCAGCTTACTATCAGGGTGTACATGCTTGAAGCATATATATGCATTTACCAGGGCAACATCAATCAGGTAACATGCCAGATATGTCCACCATCTGTGGTTCTTGCGCCCAGTGTGAAAGTACTTGTGCTTCTGGTTGGCTCGGTCGACGCCTCCCATGTACCGGCAATAATTATACAGCGACAGAGGCACTTGTCGCCGCTCGTCTCCCTCCCCCACTGGCACGCACTCCAAGGGTGGATAGACCGTATTCAAGATCAGCACCTGAGCGTTACTATCCTGATAAGCAGTGATGTTAAGACGAGAGTCCGTTCTGGTCGTGGCTTTCATATCCCCAACAGACAGAGGAAGGCGCTTCCTCTTACCCGGCGGAATTAATTGAGGGGGCATGGTGCGACGATTACGGCGGTTTAAAATTCCCTCCCATGTAGATCCCGGTCTCCATCAGCTCTCTAGCAGTAACGACCGTGCTAAACAGGCTATCACAGAATAGGCTGTGATTATATCCACAGAATGGCTGGACCAGCTCCATCGTAATTCTTTTCACCACACCTCGCTCCTGCCGTCTCCCATCAGTCCGATCCCGAAATTTCACACCTAGGTACGGTGCAAAGTTAGCGATGTATGCAGTGGTGGAGTCGCACAGCTGCCATATCTTGAAACCGTCTCGATCAGGCTTATGCGGTAATCTCTGCTTAAATTTAGAACGGCCCTTAAATCGCACCATGCCCTCGTCGATGGAGATCTCTCTACCCATCTTATAATTATTTACGCACCGGTCAACTATGGGCTCCATCCATGGATTGATTTATACAGGGGATCCTCCTGACACCGACGTCGGCGGCGTGCCTCATCAGGATCACGACGTGGATCGTTCTCTGGGTCTGCCAGATGAAAGTATCGCATAAGCTGCTGAAAGCGACTGCGGGTAATCACAGTAGAAATACCCTGGTTTCTCAGAAAGGGATCGCTAGACCAATAATCCTCCACTGATGATTTACGGTCGACACCCATACAGACTAAGACGCCAATGAATGCCTGCACCTCTCGGTAGTCAGCGTTACGCCAGTATTTATCTATTTTCCTAGCGATATATCGCTGGTGGAATTTGGCGTATTTATTAGTCTCCTCCTTGGCCAATCTGATCAGTGTAGCTGGAATAAACTTAAAAAAGTAATCGAGCTCACGGGAGTGGCTGGGCAAGGTGAAAGTCGGTCCTCTCTCATGGTCAAAATCGGTCTCCTCAAATATATTAGCATCGGTAGTCTCCGACATACGCCAGACAGGAGGGGTGTCGTCCTCCGCCAACACAGCAGCAACGTCATCATCGTCGTCAGAGCTTGCCTCACCTACATACTGCCTGTCATAAAAGTCATCGTCCTCTGCCACATCCTCGTCAACCTCCGAGTCGGACTCAGCGGTGATATCACCGTCGTCTGGGCGTCTGGGCCTGAACTCGCCCGTAGCGGCATCAAGGATCATATCTGGCTCAAAATCAGGTGGGCTATCCTGATAACGAACCCTCCGCACTATCTTTTTCGGCGGGGACATCGCAGCACACGAAACTATGGCAGGAGCGGGCTCGGCAGCCTCTGCTGATGACGAGGACTCAAGCTCTTTCGCACTGGGCACAGGAACCTCTCCTGACGCAGGATGAGGGCTCATAGTAGCAACAGGTGGTGTCTCTCCCGGAGCAGCCGGGGGAGAACCAATGGCATCAGCCGTCTCGTTACTCACTGTCTCACTAGCAGCAGCAGACGTAGTCTGTGCAGGTGAAGTATCTCCCACAAGAGCAGATGTAGTCTCTGCAGGTGAAGTAGTCTCTCCCGGAGCAGCCGGGTGAGAACCACTGGCGACCGGTGACCCGTCATCATCCTCATCGGCAGAACGATCGCTCTTACGTTTACGCTTACCACTGGGTTTTTCAGCCGGAGATGGCTTCGCCTTACGGGAGCGTTTCTTGCCCGACTTCTTAGAACGTTTACTAGGGACATCACAACGATCGCTACCACTACCGCCCGGAGACTCTGCATCTTTGAGCTTCAGTCGTCTGCTCGCCTTCAGAAAACTTTTGCAGTCCGTCAAGCTCATGTCTGGAACAGTGTCGACAGACTAGCAGGTCCCTCCCTTTTAAAGCCACAGGGAAACAAAGCCCTGGACATGATTGGACGCAGGGGTGTTAATATATGCATCCACCTGTTATTATAATGGACCTACGGCAATCAGTCCACCAACCGGCGCTGACATTCCTACCCGTCATGTAAATTGCCTGTCCGCACCATTTGATATGCTAATAATACTCATTTGCGATGCAAATCCCTCGAGCACTTAGCATAACATAGTCAATGTCATTAGCATCTCAACTTGACATTCCGTCCAGCTGGGTACGTGGCATGCGCACCTGCCACCCAAGGACGTTGGCCCAAGCCCATGTTTAGTACGGGTGGGAAACCCGTATCTTTAACCTCATGTCCCTTCTAAGTACGCCTGCGCAGGGCGTATTGTCATCCAAGTCGGTGACAAGCCAACCCGACAGATCGCCCATTAAGCAGTAATGGACTGGCCGTCTCGTTCTTGTACGGCAACGAACAGTGCTTCAGCGGCTTGTTTAGGTCATAACCGTCGCCTGCCGAGCGGCTTACCCAACTAAGGCGGTCAAAGATGAAGGATGCCAAAATTGTCAACGGCTGTCTCGGCCTCGTCCGTTGGGCAAACATGGCTCCTTCAAATAAAGTGGCCAGCACGTCTACGTCATCAGCGGTGATGACGACCCGTCATTGACGCCCGAGTGCGTAAAACTCGGAATATACCGACAGGTACCTCTACCTGAGTCGGTCATACTACGGTATAAACCAAACACAGGTCTGCCAACTCCCGTTAGACTCGGCGTTAGCCGAACTTCACAGGGACAACATAGGCGTAACAAGTCGTTGAACAACGGTTCACGCACCTAACCGCAGCCGCCAAGTCGGTGAACAATGGTATCAAATTTTGAGGCCATGTTCCTGAATGGCAAGGCTGAGGCGGTGTGTTTCGTTGCACGGCTTGAACGTCTAGAGCCAAGTGCAGCCGACAACGTCCGACATCTGAGTGGGTAGTCTTTTCGAGAAGGTAACAAGTCGGTTAAAAGCGGTGGTTACCCTTCACAAATGTCGCTCAAGTCTGTTCGGATCAGTTCCATGTCAGGGACTAATCAAGCCGAGTCCGTCAAATCCGTCCGCACTTCCCGTCAATCAGGACTAAGTCCGTGATTTTCGTCTCGCACCATTGGCAAAAAATTGCACCGCCAGCTGAGGCGGTCTTAGGCGGTTGCCTTACAGAAAGCCGAGTCCGTCAAATCCGTCCGCACTTCCCGTCAATCAGGACCAAGTCCGTGATTTTCGTCTCGCACCATTGGCAAAAAATTGCACCGCCAGCTGAGGCGGTCTTAGGCGGTTGCCTTACAGATTAGCGTTGCCGAGACGGTCAATTTCGGCCGCAATCTATGTAGTGCCTCAGAGCCAAGTTAACCCAAACTCCGCTAGAATACGTCAACGTGCTAACCTGCCAAGTACGCTACTCGTCCCCCCAAAAAAAACCAGTCCCCCACCGGGGTGGGGGACTGGCTGGGTAGCTTCCGCACCTTTCCCTGTCGTTGGACTCTCTGTGAACCCATTTCGAGAGCAAACGCCGTTCCTCGCCCAAAACCTGTCCTCGAACGACCCCTAGCGCGAGCAAGGGTTTGCTACACGTAGTTCCGTCGACTAGGCAGGAAAAGGGGTACCAAAAAGTAGCCCGATTTCCACCGCCTTGGCAGGATAACGGCCGTGGCTGCTCAGATTCTAGCTACACCGAATTTCAAGCGGATTTTCACCGACTTGGCAGAAAAGGATTAAACAGTATCTGAATAATTGCATGAGTTCAAGCCAATAGAGTAATTGAACTGAGAGTCCAAGCGGGTCAATCAAGGTCATCAATTGTTTGTAAACAGTGCAGGTCATCACAGTTAATTCAAGGTCAGATTCAGTCTAATGCAATATAATATCCCAAAAAATGTAAAATATGGTCGAAAGCCAGTGAAAACTATTTAACAAATAATGAATTTATGCTTGAAGGTATATGGATGCAAATTTCATAAAAAGCACTTAGACTGGAGAAGGCAACAAATTGTTACTTTTTGCTGAAGATATTATGTGACTGTCAAAAGGTGTCTGAGTGATTAGCAGGTGATATGTGAGTTTGTATTATCCTATTCTCACTGAAAGGTTTAGTAGGTCATAGTGTACCGAATTATGAAGTTCCTTTGATCTCCACACCCTATTTCCACATGCCCAGACTTGCAAGAGTAACCCTTTTTCCCATATTTTTTTAACAGGCTGATGGTCATGTCAAACAGATCGTTTTGATACTGGTTTGGTTGGTTCCAGTAATGTAAAAAAACACCCTTCACAAGAAGCAACCTGCAATAAGTCATTGCACAATAAGTCAATGTACAATAAACCACCGTCCCTCCGTGGGTGGAGGGACGGTGAATAAACTATATTCCCCATCAATTAGCAGATTCAATAGCAATACACAATGTACATTAGCACTTACAAAGGGCAATAGCAACCCATGCACCATCAAATTTCATAGCAGTTCTAATGCTCACAGTCACAACAGTGCAAACAGTTAATTACAACAGTGTAAGTAATAATAATGGGACTATGCTACCAGTACAACCTGCCATACCAGTACTTATACAATTGATGCAAATTTTAATTACAATCAATTATCAGTGCAACAAGACATTAGTCTACATCATTGCAGGAACACAGATTTCAGCTCATGAATTACAATCAGAATATAACTCACAGATTCACACACATCAAAGGACAGGTAGTTTAGATTTATTGAGCATCAGTATATGTATATCACTAACAACAGTCCGACTTGAAACTGGGAAAGATACAGAATAAATAGTGTTGTGCGATGTAGCATCCACCAAGGCAGTAACATTTGTAGCATAGAATCACAAGGTAGACGTTTAATGTCCTTGCTTACCTTTGTATGTCTCAAAATAGAGATATCACATTGACATCTGAAGACTTAGATTGTATTTTACATTTTGGTGATGAATTACACAGAGAAACGACCGAATGCCTTCGAGTCAGTAATAAGTTGTTTTCTGAAATAATATTGTTTGATGAAAAACCAAATACTTGTTACATCAATTTAATGTAATACAATATTACAAGAGAAAACCTCTACTTTAGCCTGCATACTAGCTGCATGGTGTTAAGGGATGCAATAGTGATGTTTTCAGTTCTAGTAATTCAATGTTGTTGATGCTTAGTCGGTACTGTATGGCTCTCTCAAAAAATGCAAGCAAATACTTCCCACTTGATTCCCGCCGTCTTAACTCACATGGCTTCGCAGTATTCTGTTGGAACAAATATTCCATTGTGCTTTGATATGGTGAATGATTTGTTTAAACTATTTGTATTCATTGTGTCATGACTTTAACTTGGATAGGGTGACAACCTATGAACTTCAAGAATTTTCCATTCAAGTAGAAACTACCAGCTCTCACACACACAATATCAGCAGATGTACAGGCAAAATGGACTCATGGACAGTTACTGTGAGTCTCAAAAACAGCTACCAGTGAACAAAGAGGGTATGCAGAATATGGAAACACAGATTTCAGCTCATGAATTACAATCAGAATATAACTCACAGATTCACACACATCAAAGGACAGGTAGTTTAGATAACAGTATTGAGCATCAGTATATGTATATCACTAACAACAGTCAGACTTGAAACTGGGAAAGACACAGAATAAATAGTGTTGTGCAAGGTAGCCTCCACCAAGGCAGTAACATCTTTAGCATAGAATCACAAGGTAGACAGTGCACATGTAATGCCCTTAACTTGCTTACCTTTGTATGTCTCAAAAGAGAGATATCACATTGACATCTGAAGACTTAGATTGTATTTAGCTCACATCTGGAATATGTATATACCGGTATACCAAAGAGAGCTTATATGGTAGGTCTGCGGCGATTTTATCTACCATCATTAAAAAAAAATTAGAGACAAAAAGACGACTGTAACACAGACATATAGAAGAGTGGTATTAAATGCAAAGGTGTAAACAGCTTTGAGGTGCATAATCACATCTTTTATGACTACTTTGTGTTATTCTGTCTCGTCATTATTGTCATTGCATCTCTCGATCCATATCCTGTATAATGTAAAGATTTCTACATTTTACAACCCTGATAGTGTACGTTTTCCAATGATCAAGAGATGATTTAAGATTTTTGGAAAATCCAAGGAACCCAGAACTATAAATTTTTAAATTCTGAACTGCCTACTTATTCTTTGAATGAATTGTTAAGTTATCCCAGAATTCCTAAGAATGAATAGGGAAATAAAACAAATATGTCAAACAATTTCACCTTGACAAAAACTGCACACAAAGTTTATGACATTCTGCCATTTTAAAGAAATTATCATTTGCATAGAGAATATTATGTGAAAGCTTAAATTTAAAAGTTCTAGCTCTATATGATTGAAATCAACCACTTGATATGTCATCGAAAGTGAAAACACAATTGATCATGCTGCATGATGTGCATGTCCACTGTCACATGTCTGTGCTGGCTTTCAGAGAGAACAATGAATTTTATTGAAACGTTTCCTTAAATGAGTTGCTACCTTAGCTGCTTACAAAAATATCTCAGTAATGATATGTTACAGTGCTCATGCTTGTTCAAAAAGTGAACTTTTAAATCGTTAGATATTTGATATATTAGACATTTAGAGATGGATGCTACAAATAGATCCCCAAGATTATGAAGTTCAACATTTCAGCATTAAAATAAAAAAAATAAAAAACAAATGTCGGGTGGGAAGTAGTATTTTTACAGACAAAAGCAGAGATTTCAATTAATGCAAATGTGAATTGTTACTAATGTTTGCAAAGAGAATGTTAATTTTGATAACTCAAATTGTCATCATAGTATTTGAATGAAAACTTGTCAAAACTTTGACATTATTATTATTAAACATGACTCAAATGCAAGTGATATTTTTATATTGGTCAGAGAACTGTTCCTTAAAATAGATACACATATAAAGTCACATTTCATGGAATATATAGAATGACTGTCTTTTGAATGTGTAAAGAGAATGCCCAGTGCATATCAGACTGAACTAATCTTGTGGGTTTTTTGCATTTTTTACATCTTACTCGTTAATCTTTAATGCAGAGAAAAATATAAAATGTAAAAACATGTTGGTTGCAAAAGCAGTGGCTTGATGACCCTTAACCCTTTTCCTGCCAAGTTAACATGTCACCATAAGGTCAAGTTGGTTAAAACTTAGTAAGGCATAATATGTACTATATATTGCATTTCAACAAAGAATTGAACATTTGAAGGTCCCTGAAAATATAGATACTGTAAACATGATTTTCACAGACAAAAGTTGCTACGGTATATGAAACCAAGTTGGTGAAAATACATAGAGTTTTGGCTCAAAACCACTTTTTAGTGACTTGGCTGATCGGGGAAGTAATAGTGTCTGGCATTAAAAGGCTATCAGCTTTGAAAGCTCAGCAACATACAGAACTTACCGAACAAACAGAACTTACCGAACAGGCAGTACTTCTCCTTAATTAAAGTGTTCTTAAATGCAGATTTACTGACATCTGAAATACTAATAAATCCGTCATTTATATATTATACAGTGAAACACATCAGCTAAAATGTTGGTATTTACCAACTGGTACGGAAGTAGAGTGTAACCTTTCATGTTTCTCAGATGTATCACAGATATAGAGGTCCTGACACTTCACATTAAAACCAGGTTGCCCCATATAACTCCATCCCAAACCGTTTTGTTTTAAAAACACCTTGTCCCAAAGTACTACCTTGTACCAGGCCACTTTGCCCCAAGTACCTCCTTGTACCAAAACCACTTCATCCCAAGTAGTGTAATATGTTTTTACATGCAACTTGGAGGCATTAATGATTTACTGTGTAAAGACAGTTTGGCTACCAGAAACCTTTTATTCTCCCAAAAATCACAAACGGTAGAATTAGAAAAAAGAAAGAATAACAAAAATGTGCTAGCCAAACTGCATCCACATGTACAATCATGGCCACATGAGTGATAGAGTGTAATATAGTGTGGTGAAATTGTCCAGCTACGGCAATGTCTCCCTTCACCATTGCATGACCAATAGAAGCTACAACTGGTGTCTCACTGTGCATTGTGGTTTCGTAGTTTCGCAAAGTGTGTTCATTTTCAAGTTTTTGTTAATGGGTGATCTAATTTGTAAATTACAACAACATTATGATAGTATGCATTCAGTTTTGGTCAAAAACTTTGGATATGCTGCACCAGAGGAATGATTTTATCAGTTTTAATGAAACAACAGTAGCAAAAAAAAATTTGATTCAATATCAGATATCTTTTAATTGTTCAATCCCAGAATGCATCAGATTCTCTTCGGATCATATCAGCTTATAATCTTATTGTATTATGAAATAACATGGGAGCATTAGATCATTGACCCACTAACAACAATTCATGTTGATTAAATTCACATTCAATCGCTTTGTGTCACTCGTGTTGGTTTTATCATACAGAATCGAAAGACAAATTGCAATTTACAATTCGAAATACAGAACTGAAATGGGAAAAAGTCTTTCTTGATTGAGTGTGTTTGACCTGACAGTTTGGCATATCCTTGTTTATATTACAGTCATCACAGGGAAACAATGTATGATATAGTGTGTGAAATAATCAATTGCCATCAAATTGTATCAATTTTCCACCAAAAATTGTAGCTGGTGGTAATTTTTTGCTAATTTTCACCAAACCTTTGAGGTTACAACTATTAAAAACAAACCAAAATATTACACAGTATATTACAAGCTAACAATAAAAAGTTTTAAGATGTTTAAACAGTTTACCCTTCTTCCTACAAAATTGCAGTGTATTGAAATACTTTATTCTCCTTCTACTAAGTAACAAAGTCCTTAGCACATAAGACAAACATTGTTGCTGTTCAATACTACAAAACACTCCTGCTTTGCATTTGCCTCTGTCCTGAGTCCTGTTTGTACTAAAAGTCTGTCATAAGTTGTGTCTTTTTTGCTATTTAAAAAAATTGGCCTGTAACTACTCGGTTTGATAGTAAAAAACATAATTTCAAGGTTTTCTGAAGGTCAAATCTGGGTCATCTCAGCACGTGATGTGATGTAATGCATGAAGACCCCTTAGGTACACAATTATGGTTCAAAAGAATCCACCTAGGGGGGCCCATAGGTACTACTTTATGTGAAGGTCATTTCCTGGTGCCTTCCAAGTTATATGGTATTCAGCTTGACTGTCAGTTTTAAATTAAATTTTATTTAGAGACATGGCAAAGGGAAATTGTCAACAGTAATTGCAGTAAGTACATGTATATCCATTAAATCATCACGTTTGAGAACTGCAATATTATTTTGCATTTTAACAGTTTAACATCAGAGCAAAAATTTAAATGTAGGAGAACTATAAAATTGTCCATTTAGCCTATTTCAAAGTCAAACTGCTATAACTTATACAAGAAATTATGTGATTCTGAATGATTTTAATATTTTTGCAGATTCCACCAATTTAATGAGGTAGTAGTGAACATTACCAGACATTTCTTGATGATATCAAAATATCAAATCACAGTCCCTCTACCAACTGTGATCAAATGATTTCTGGGCTAAATTGTTATGAAAATGTTATAATACATGTAATCATTGAAACAATGATAACTCTCAAACAGTGAGTATAATAAATATACATACAGCAGTGTGTCTTGTTTTACAGGATTTGTGTTTGGCCTAACCCTTTTTATCCCAAGAAAAATACATATGTTCAAGATGCCTATGAGCCTGCTAGATCACAAAGTATGACACAACACCAGGGCCTTAAATATAATTGTATGTACACTCTCACTATGCTACAAGATGCTTTCTTCTGCATGAAATTTTTTTATATGTATTGCTTACAGTCAAACGTTTAAATCATGGCTAAAAGACTGCATAAGTTGCCACATGAGAAACCTGTACCTCATGACAAGCTATCACACCGTGAACAATGACTGAATGCCACAGAAATACTGTGTATCCATGGTAATATACACTTCACATTGCTACCAGATTTTTAGAATTGCCACCTAATTTTATTATCTGATGGTAAACGTTTACCACCAGAAATGAAAAAGTTGATCGATCTCTGTGATAACAGACTCAGAGCTTTGTCAATTTTTGATACATACACTTCTGTTCCCAATGCAATGTGTCAAATAAGTGACATACAGAATATTCATATCTTTCAAGAAAGTAACATCTGGAATATTCAGATCTTTCAAATATGTGACATATTGAATATCCATATCTGTCAAAAAATTGCATATGGAATATTCATTTATGTCAAAAACATGACATGGAATATTCATGTCTGTCAACATAGTGGCACAGGGAATATTCATAAATGTTAAAAAAGTATCAACATAATTGTAGAATATAGCATACCTACATAGTAGTTATATATAAATTATAAAATTTATAATTTCCCATTGATTTAAATGCAAAGTATATGCTTCTTTTCAGCAAGTTTATAGCTACCTATAGTCTATAGAAGCTGTTGGGATGGGTATCCGTCCGGCCTCCGTTGTCAGTCTTTATGTATGTATGTATGTACCAGTATGTCCGTTTGTGAGGATGTCCACAGTACTTACAGAATTAATATTTCTTGTGTGGGTGCAAAATATGATTATGAGAAACCTCCTTTTTTTGTTTTTTGATAATGTTGAAAATATGCAAATTAGCTAAAAAAAAGGCATTTTTGGTAAAAAATCTTCTCCATAACCACTGGTCAGATACCTTTGATATTTGGAATACAGTTCCCGAGGGATGACCCAAGTGAGACTTGTTCAGATTGTGATGAAATAAGCAAATTTGTATTTTTAAGGAATTTTTTGTCATTTTTGGGCAAAAATTTATTCATCAAAACCACTTGTCTGACAGCTTTGATATTTGGTATACAAGTTTACAGAGATGATAAAAATATGATATACCGGTATTCAAATTATGATGAAATCAACAATTTTGTATTTTCAGGGCAATTTTTGCCATTTATGGTGTTATGTAGGTCATTCCCCCCACACTCATCATGACCTGAGTTCAATTAGTCTAGAACATTCTCAAGGTCACTGCCCTTGATGACCTCACAACCTTGAATTCAATTAGTCATGTTTGGAATGTTCTGGAAAGTTGATTAGTTGTGTAAGGGAGATAATTTTAGAACAGTAATTAGCATGTCAATAAAAGTTCTAGATTTTTTATATGCCTTTATAAAAGGGACGTGCACAGCTTCCAGTCAGACTTTTGGGATCGTGCTCTTGTGTGTTACTAAACTCCAGCAGTAGTCATTCTCAAGACTTTTCAAGACCTTCACTGTCAACGCTGGATTTATACTGTGGACTTTGTGCAGCTTCAAGCCTGCAAGCCAAAGGACTGTTCATTCATCCGACTGACTGTTACAACTCTGAGACTGGAGCTTTGCCGTCCCAGCTGAGATAAGTAGTCTGTACACTTTTAAAGCTTGTACTCTGTCCCTGACTTAGCAATTAGTTTTGTTTTCGTAATAAATTTTGTTTAAACGGAAACTGCTGAGTTCACCCTTTTGTTCGTTTTCTCTGCACGTAACAAATTGGGGGCTCGTCCGGGATACGAATATTTTGAGCCGTTTGACAACATTTTGCCTACCTTTTCAAAACTACTGTATACTGTGAACTCAGCGAAATTCAATCATGG
The DNA here is from genome assembly GCF_041260155.1 of Ptychodera flava. NCBI lineage: Eukaryota > Metazoa > Hemichordata > Enteropneusta > Ptychoderidae > Ptychodera > Ptychodera flava. The sequence continues at coordinate 621,457 of NC_091938.1, forward strand.
CGGAATTCAAGCCAGACGAATTTATGGATGACCTTGATCAGGACACATTTAATTCCCTCAGAAAAGACAACCTCATAGCACTGGCCAATTTCCTTAAAGTAGATGTCAAAAGATCTATGCGCAAGCGAGAAATACAGTTCAAGATTGCAAAACATTTAGTTAATTCTGGCCATCTTGAGGAGTCTGCCTTAAAAGATTATGAGCTTGAGTCTTCCTTCCAACTCAAAAAATTGGAATTAGAAATACAGGCAGATTTCGAGCTAAAAAAAATTGGCATTAGAAAAAGAAAAAGAATTACAAATGAAAGAAAAAGAATTACAAATGGAAAAGGAGAGACAGGCATTAGAAAAAGAAAAAATACAAATGCAGTTAGAAATGGAAGAAAGACAGAAAGAGAGGGAATTGGAAATGAAAGAAAAAGAATTACAAATGGAAGAAAGACAAAGGGAGAAAGAAAGAGAGGAAAAAGAAAAGGAAAGAGAATTAGCAGAACACCGACTGCAGTTAGAAATAAAAACGTTTAGAGCTTGGACAGTCAGGAAAATTCTTCCCTTCAGACAAGTTTGACATCACTAAGCATTTCAGGCTAGTTCCCCCTTTCCAAGAAAAGGATGTTGATAAATATTTCCTTCATTTTGAGAAAATTGCTCAGAGTCTGAATTGGCCTAAGGAGTCCTGGTCTATGCTTTGCAGAGTGCTTTGGTGGGTAAAGCCAGAGAAATTTATATTCAGTTGTCAGTAGAGCAGGCTTCAAATTATGATTCTGTGAAGGAATAATTCTCAAGGGCTATGAGTTGGTGCCTGAAGCTTATCGTCAGAAATTTAGGGATTGTGAGAAGGTGAAGGATCAAACTTATGTTGAATTTGCTCGAACAAAAGAACAACTGTTTGATCGTTGGTGTTCTTCGGAAAAGGTCAGTCAGAATTATGACAAATTACGACAACTTGTTTTGATTGAGGAATTTAAAAGGTGCATTCGGAGTGACATCAAGACATTTATCAATGAACAAAGGCAGATACATTAGAGGTTGCTGCACGTTTGGCCGATGATTATTCATTGACCCACAAATCTTCATTTCTCAGACAACCATCCCAGTCCTTTTCATACAGAAACAATGCAGGTAAATTTAACTCCTCCTTTTCATCCAAGAATTTTTCAAAGGAGAGTAGGAAATCAAATGACAACAGTTCACAAAATTCAAGTAACACTCCCACATCATCAGATCCCAAGTCTCAATCTCCTTCTGACAAACAGTTCGGTACACTTTCTTGTAATTATTGTAAGAAAGACGGCCATTTAATGTCAGATTGTTTCAAATTGAAAAGAAAACGTGAAGGTCAAAGTGGTCAAAGTGGATCTAAGCCCACCGCTTTATTTCTTCATCAACTCAGTTAGAGTCTAATAATGTGTGTAACACATTTTCTGAGGTTAAACCCCTCTTATCCCCAATTAATGAGGTCAAGGTCAATTCTTCTCAAGATAGCATTATGGGTATTTTCGAGCCATTTATTCATAATGGTTTTATATCACTTTCTAGTGATTTCTCTTCCGCTACCCCTGTCAAATTTTAAGAGATACCGGGGCTTCCCAGTCTCTTTTGTTGGCAGATACCCTGCCGTTTTCTGAAAAGTCATTTTCAGGTTCTAAAGTTCTTATTAAGGGGGTAGATTGTAATGACTACATTCCTGTTCCTCTCCATAATGTCTATTTGTCTTCGGACTTTGTTTCTGGACCTGTGGCTTTAGGTATAAGGCCTTTTTTGCCTTTTGAAGGGATTCACCTTCTTCTTGGAAACGACCTTGCTGGGGACAAGGTCATTACTAATCCACTTGTGACTGATAATCCTAGTTTAGATCAGGATCCAGAGCCAATTGAACAAGAGATACCCGATTTATTTCCTTCATGTGCCATTACTCGAGCCATGTCAAAGAAAACTTCCGAGAATCAAAATACTCTAAAAAATAATGTCACAGATGTTGACTTAAATGACACCTTTCTCAGTCAGGTGTTTGACACGGATCATTCCGTTATCCCTTGTGGATTTGAAACTTCCAGTAAAACTTCTGCTGACCAAAGTCAGACATTTTCTAGATCAAATCTCATTGCAGAACAACACAAAGACCCAGATATTTTGTCTTTGTTTGACAGGGTAGATGATGAAGGTAAAACTTCAGATAGCTCTGTTTCCTATTATACAAAGTCTGGTATTCTCATGCGTAAATGGAGACCTCCAGATGTTTTGGTTGATGACGATTGGGCTATAAAACATCAAATTGTGGTTCCAAAGCCCTACCGTGCTGAAATATTGCGCCTGGCCCATGAAACCCCCTGGGCTGGTCATTTAGGAGTCAGGAAGACTTATCATAAAATTCTCAGTCAATTTTATTGGCCTAATCTCAGGCAGGATGTAGCACATTTCTGTAAAACTTGTCACACATGTCAAATGGTAGGAAAACCAAATCAGACTATTCCAAAGGCCCCTTTAAAGCCAGTTCCTGCATTTCAAGAACCATTTAGTAGGATGCATGTAGACTGTGTTAGGCCCGTACAAAAACAAGATCAGGAAATGAGTACATGTTGACAATAATGTGTACATCAACTCGGTTCCCAGAAGCAATACCACTGAGAAATATAAAGACAAAGACTATAGTGAAAGCTTTAGTCAAATTTTTCACTTTATTTGGCCTCCCTAAATGTGTCCAGTCCGATCAAGGCTCCAACTTTATGTCTGGTATTTTTCAACAAGTAATGGATCAGCTAGGCATTAAACAGTATAGGTCATCCGCCTATCATCCAGAAAGTCAGGGTGCTCTTGAGCGATTTCATCAAACTTTGAAAACATGATTAGGACCTACTGTTTTGACACAGAGAAGCAGTGGGATGAAGGAATTCATTTTCTGCTCTTTGCTGTTAGAGAGTCAATTCAGGAGTCTCTTGGTTTTAGCCCATTTGAGCTTGTATTTGGACATACAGTCCGTGGCCCACTCAAGCTCGTTAAAGAGAAATTCCTATCAGACGATGATGATTGTCTGAATATTTGCAATATGTCTCAGATTTTCGTACAAAACTCTCTAAAGCATGTGAATTAGCCAGAGAAAATCTTGAGTCATCTCAGCAGTCAATGAAAACCAAATATGATAAAAGCACCTCAAAACGGAAGTTTGAACCAGGTCAAAAAGTTCTTGTTCTACTTCCAATTCCTGGCAAACCACTCCATGCTCGTTACTTTGGGCCATACCTAATTGATAAGAAATTGAGTGATTTAAATTACATCATAAATAACACCTGACAGGCGAAAACAAAAACAGCTATGTCACATAAATATGCTTAAGCCATATTTGGATAGGGATAATCCTACTATAACTCAGCCTGTCAGTGCAGTCAGTTCAAACCATTATGAAGATAGTGATACTGAAACTGACTTGAGTGAAAATACTCTAAACTCAAAGCTGGGCTCGGTCAAGCTTCAGAACTCAGAAATCTTGGAGAAGCTGGAGTCTACAAAGTTGGCACACCTCCAGCCAGAACAACAACAACAGGTGAAAGAACTGCTCCATGAATATAAACACCTGTTTCAAGATGTTCCAACGAGGACAAACGTCATCTATCACGACGTTGATGTTGGGGACAGTAAGCCTGTAAAACAGCATCCATACAGACTGAATCCAACAAAAGCGAAATATCTCCAGGAAGAAGTCAAATACCTGCTGGACAATGACTTTATTGAACCCAGTAAAAGTAACTGGAGTTCGCCGTGCATACTTGTTCCCAAATCAGATCACAGTTATCGTATGTGCACGGACTTTAGGAAGGTCAACACTTTAACAAAGACAGACACTTTCCCAATCCCGAGGATTGATGACTGCATCGACCGAGTGGGAAAAGCCAAGTATGTGACGAAATTTGACCTACTGAAGGGATTTTGGCAAGTCCCTCTGACGGATCGTGCTCGTGAAATATCCGCCTTTGTTACACCAGACGGATTGTCCAGTACAAGGTGATGCCATTCGGAATGAAGAACTCTCCGGCAACGTTCCAACAGATGATCAACGACGTCATATCCGGGCTAGACGGGTGTGCAGCTTACGTTGACGACGTAGTCCTGTATAGTGACACCTGGGAGGAACACATCAAGCTCATGCGGAAGTTCTTTGAGAGACTGAGCAAAGCAATGTTGACTGTCAACCTTGCCAAATCTGAGTTTGGTTGGGCTAGGGTAACTTACCTCGGACATACTGTAGGACAGGGTGAGGTAAAACCTGTTGATGCCAAAATCAGTGCCATTTCAAGTTTTCCCATACCAAACTGCAAACGACAACTGATGCGCTTTCTCGGTATGGCTGGTTACTACAGAAAATTCTGTCCAAATTTCTCCACAATTACTGAGCCTTTGACTAACTTACTTAAAAAGAAAGTAAAGTTTGTTTGGTCAGAGCAATGCCAACAGGCATTTGATACACTTAAAGCCATACTGCAAAGTGCCCCAGTGTTGTCTGCACCAGATTTCACTTTGCCATTCAAATTAGCTGTAGATGCTAGTGATACGGCTGCTGGTGCTGTTTTATTGCAAGAGGATAGTCATGGTATAGATCATCCTGTTTGCTATTTTTCACACAAATTTAACAAATCTCAGAGAAACTACTCTACAATTGAAAAAGAGTGTTTATCTTTGATATTAGCTTTACAGCATTTTGAAGTTTATGTTACTTCTTCAAATCAGCCAATAGTGGTTCATATTGATCACAACCCTCTTGTTTTTCTGCAGAAATTCAAAGGCAAAAATCAGAGATTGCTAAGATGGAGTTTAATGTTACAGGAGTTTAATCTTGACATTAGACATATCAAAGGCAGAGACAATTTAATTGCAGACTGTCTCTCTCGTATTTAGAACTTATTGTTGTTCACACTTTTAAGATTACATTTGTAAAAGAAAGATTTTTCATTGAAAAATTTTCTTTTTTTGAAGAGGGGGTTGTGTTATGTAGGTCATTCCCCCCACACTCATCATGACCTGAGTTCAATTAGTCTAGAACATTCTCAAGGTCACTGCCCTTGATGACCTCACAACCTTGAATTCAATTAGTCATGTTTGGAATGTTCTGGAAAGTTGATTAGTTGTGTAAGGGAGATAATTTTAGAACAGTAATTAGCATGTCAATAAAGTTCTAGATTTTTCTTATATGCCTTTATAAAAGGGACGTGCACAGCTTCCAGTCAGACTTTTGGGATCGTGTCTCTTGTGTGTTACTAAACTCCGCAGCAGTAGTCATTCTCAAGACTTTTCAAGACCTTCACTGTCAACGCTGGATTTATACTGTGGACTTTGTGCAGCTTCAAGCCTGCAAGCCAAGGACTGTTCATTCATCCGACTGACTGTTACAACTCTGAGACTGGAGCTTTGCCGTCCCAGCTGAGATAAGTAGTCTGTACACTTTTAAAGCTTGTACTCTGTCCCTGACTTAGCAATTAGTTTTGTTTTCGTAATAAATTTTGTTTAAACGGAAACTGCTGAGTTCACCCTTTTGTTCGTTTTCTCTGCACGTAACATGGTCAAAAAAATTATTTCTCAAAAAAACTTGTCTGATAACTTTGATATACAGGTATACCGGTTCCTACAGCTGAACTAAATATATTGAACTTATGACACCTTTAAGATCTTCAAAATTGCTGATCAGACAGCTTTGATATTTGGTATGCAAGTAGGTCTATAGGGGTTAACTATTTTAGATTTGTTCGAATTTTGGAAAATTTGCTATTTTTGGTCAAAAATTTATGTTATCAAACAGCTGGTCTGACAGCTTTGATATTTGGTATACAGGTTCCTACAGATGAACTTAATATGATATATTGAACTTATGACACCTTTAAGATCTTCAAAATTGCTGATCAGACAGCTTTGATATTTGGTATGCAAGTAGGTCTATAGGTCTATAGGAGTGAACTATTTTAGATTTGTTCGAATTTTGGAAAAATTGCTATTTTTGGTCAAAATTTTTGTTGCCACATGTTTCTCAGTTCTTGTCTGATACCCTTTACATTTATTAATAATTCAAAAAAGTTCTTTTATCTAGCATATTCACAGCTTCTCTGAAATGCTTCTCCAATAGCGTTGATCACAAATTACGTCACTGTTCTCTCTCATTAATATGCATAAATAAATATTTGTCCGCATTTTCTGCATGAACGACGAAATAAAACTTGCGAGTGTTAGAAAGGCTATTTAGCGTCACACTTATTTGTATGAATTGATGACTGAGACTACAAGCTGCAACAATAGCCGCGCATACAACAATAAAATTTGTCTGAATTTCAGCTTATTTGTCCAAATTGGCATGTGCAGCTATATTTAGTAACAAACCCAAAATCGCAATCAACGCTATTGGCTTCAAATTGTTTATGCACTAGTTCAACCATCCAAACCACAAAAAAATATCTACTGCATATTTTGAAATTTGCTTCAAATATTCATATGTGATTATGTGCCATGTTCGTCATTATTCCTTTATTTAAAAAAACCAGTCACACTTTTTACATCAATTGTTTTCATTACTACACATGGCGATATCAGCCCCTTATATTGCTGTTACATCCACTCGTATGATTGTATATTTTATGTTAGAGGCTGATGGCTAGGAAATTATGGACCTACAAGACAGTTCTATCGTTTCTAGTCTGAGTACATATTATCTAATATTATACTATGTACGTCTTCAAGTCTATAGTAACTACAGGGACATTGGCCGTATGTTTGATGTTTGCAATCAGATAAAAAGCACAAAGTGTTTTACAGTCACATTTCCTAGTTCCCTTTCTGATGGAAAGTCATTAAGGAAGTACATGCCTTGAAATATAAAGACTTATCAACTTTTGTTCAAATTATCCTCAAAGTAACTTTCAACAACTCTCTTTCAAAATCACAAATAAAAATTGGGGGTCACCATGCAAATCTTGGTACCATGGTAACAAATCACCTGACAACTTACCAATCTTTTAAATTCAAAATGGCTTCCATCCCTGTGTTAACTCAGTGGGGAAAAATTAGTTTGAACTTTCGAAAAAAATTAGAGGGTCAAAAGTTCATTCACTGCAAGAGTTACAAAATGAGCCCACACAAGTGATGGATCGCGAAAATAATGTGAAATTTTTGGACAAAAGCAATGGTTACCTTGGTTATTGTACCTCACTTGAAAAAAAGGAGAAGTTTATTTACTCCAAGAGCTACAACTGAGCCCACATAAGTGATGGATCACAAAAGGAATATTCAATTTAATTTTTCAGACAACAGCAGCCTTGGTCATGCTACCCCACTTGCCAGAACCAACCAGCTCTGAATTTTGACCTTAGCAATAATCATGTACCCCTTCCATAAATAGAATATACCGGTGAAAGAATATGATAAAGGTTGAGTAACTCATCACAACATAAAATGCAATCACATGTGGAAATATTTATTGTATTAAAGTTATCGTCAAAATACAGCCCTTATTGAAATCATATCCTTAAGAGGCGCTGCACCCAACACAGCATGTTTTGCTCAAAAATCACGTTTTGGCAAATATTCATTCAATTTTACATAATATGTTAACCCAAGATTAAAATGTTTGTGGGGTTCACCTTTGAGCTTGTCAATTAGTCGTAAGTTTTGTGATAAAGAAGTGTTAATTTATGCAAATGAATGCAAATCACCCGATTTCCTGGCTTTTTTTTCTCCCAATTTCAAAATTTCCAAAGAATTTAACTCCACTCTGGCTGGGTCAAATTTTCTGAAATTTTCACATTATGTTCTTTAAATGCTCTTAAAAAACGACTATTTTGTTTGGCAATAAAATTCTTACATTTTAAATAAGAGGCATTTGAATTTTACTAATCATGATTTTAATCACTTTTTTTGAGTGTCAGTTTTTCAACCCTTGCCATTTTTGAATGAGGATAGATAATGCAAAATAAAATAGTCGTTTTTTTCTACATATACTCTTCTTTCAAGTTAAATATTACATTTCAGAAAATAGTGTCAAGTTTTTGACTTAAATTAATTTTTATCATTAATACCAAAATTGAGGTTTTTTACCCCAAATATACACCTACTTCATCTTTCGAGTAAACTACTGCTACCATACTAAACTTTAGAGTCTGAGGGGGTTTCCTTGTCATCTTTGATGAGAAATATTGCTTTGAAAAGACTGTGTTGGCAACATGCAGCTCCACCTTAAAGGTATACCTTGATCACCAACTACAATAAAAACTCTGCTTGGGTACTGCAATTCCTCATGGTAGACTCAGTAATTTGTAGCTCAACACAACACGAATCAGGCTTATATGTACATTTTCTGATCTCTTTTATCATTTTCAGGAAGTTTGAATTGATGCAGAGAAGATGGATGTGATAGGAGCAAAACTGATTGCATTGTTTGTCTTGCTGATTGAAGTGTTGCTGTTTGGGTTTATACCACTGGCATGTGTCAATGCTGTACGCACACAGGATCAATTCAGTTTGACAAGACGAATCATCAGCTGGCTGAGTTGCTTTGCTGGAGGTGTCTTCTTTGCTACAAGTATGTTACACATGCTTCCTGAAGTTCGAGAATTGATTGAAGAAGGTATTGAAGGGATGGGTTGGCATATACACTTTGCTGTAGCAGAGTTCACAACAGCGATAGGATTCTTTCTCATTCTGGTGACTGAGACTATAGCAATATTTTTCCATAAGCGGGCTGTATCATCTGAAGTAGATGACAATACAGATGAACCTGTGAATGAAGCAACAGAAACTACTGCCTTGTTAGATGCATCAGTCAGCATAGATGATGGAGACAAAGAGAACTTCCATGGTAAATCACCAGAAGATGAAACCACAGTTTTAGATCATCATCATCATGAACACACAGTAGTAGATGGCGGTGGGTCAACACTCAGATCTATCATGTTCCTGCTTGCTCTGTCTCTGCACTCTGTCTTTGAAGGAATGGCCATCGGTCTACAGAGCGATGTGGCAGGTACAATGGAATTGTTCCTGGCCATAGCACTTCACAAAGGAATTGTTGCATTCAGCTTTTCATTGAATTTAATTCAAAGCAAGCTTAGCAAGTGTGGTATGATCATGTCTGTCATAACTTTTGCTATCATGTCCCCCATCGGTGTTGCTATTGGTATGATAGTGAGTTCTACAACCTCAACCGGACCAGAAGCTGTCTTTGCCAATGGTATCTTGCAAGCCTTGGCCACTGGTACATTCTTTTATGTTACATTCTTTGAAATTTTACCTCATGAATTGAACGTAAAACGTGATGAAATACTCAAAGTCTTATTTGTCATTGTTGGTTTTGCTGTAATGACTGTTATAGATTTGGCAGTACCACACCATCATTAAACACCAAAAACCTTTTTGTGTCATGTGACTTTGGTTCAGGGTCAAAGGTCAAGCAGAGTTTACCAAATATGATGCCTTGACAATTTTTTTCGATTGTTTGGTTTTTAAACTTAAAATACAATATTCAGTATCAGTGATTGATGTTAGACATTTTCCACATACATACAGGTATGGCTTCTTTTCAGTTTTTCACTCAGTTCAACTAATCAACCAATGACATTGCACTGTTTTCTGTAAATCTTCGAAAGTTTTGAATTTTGGTTTATGTGAGATGTTCATTTGATCTCAGTAACTGTGACTTTTGACTCAAACTGGTCGTCAACTGCCACTGATTTCACAGAAGAATTGTCAATTGACTCTACATGCGCCTGGATTGTTGAATATTGGCATTTTTGTCAGCATTGCTATATTGGTGCTTTTTAGTAAGTGCAATTGTGAATTTACAGACAGACAGTATCTATCTACTGGCTATGAATGATTTACAAGTTTTTAGAATGCTGGTAATGTAGTATGGGAACATTACATGAATACTTGCACAGGTTAAAAATAAGAAAAGGCATCATACAGACAACTCTGGTTCCTGTAACTTTGATCTCTTATTTTATAATCAAATGTTTTCAGATTGAATCATAAGAATTTTAACTTTTTATATAAACGACTGTAAGATTTTTGAGCAAACTACAGAAATTTTGATAGGGAAATGTTATTTCAAATCATTTGATGGCATGGTTTTTGAAAATTTATGATCAAAACAAAACTTGTTGCCAAACTTTAAATTGAGATAATGAGACTTCAAAGTCTGCAATAATTTGAAAAATATATGATTTAGAAGATTTTTAATAATCATGTGATCTGGATCTGCAAGCTTTAGAATTCAGTATTATAGAAATGTAATCAGAACAAATTTCCATTTTATTTTTAAACAGACTTTATGTTGAAATCACAAGGAAAGTTTTTAAAACATGAAATTTTATAGTAGTACCACTTATATTTCTAATTGTTCTCTGCCTGAAGTTTTACTATTTTTCAGTACCGGTACTTTATGTGACATGCATCAACTTCACAACTTCATCAACAACCTATTGCAAAGTAAAATACTGTTTGAATAGTGTACAGAGATTCTCTGTGTGTAATATTTGTTAAAGATTAGATCAGTATGATCTACAAGGGCAATTTGCAAACACATTTATGAAACAATGTAAATTGTTGTCATAGAAACAGGGTTAACTTGATGAACATAGGATGTCAGTTGACATAATGGCATCAAATAGATATTGACTCAATGAACACAGGATGGGCTTTGACTCAATGAACACAGGATGGGCTTTGACTCAATGAGTACAGGATAGTTCCATTGATGAACGTTGCCTGTATTATTGGCTTGATATGTAAAGGACTTCATGGACAAAGGTTGTCTGTTGACATAATTAATACCTTCTACCAAGTGATTAAAAGTACAAAACTAATGCAATTAACTGTATTTGGTTTTTACCAAGCATTCAACATTTTTTTTAATTGCTCTGATTTTATCAAGCTGCTGGGATTCAATATATTTTATTCCATGCGTCATACAATATATGGAACATCACGTCCTCCATAGGATTCAATTGTAACTCATTGATGACGTCACTGCCACATAGTCATCATTTTACTGAAAGTGAACCAGAACTTATATGAATGTCATTTGCAAATAAACTCAAACTCAAACTATATAAGAGAGGCATGCAATAAAAACATTATAGCCCAAACAAGGGACTATGTACCCTTGAGGCAGGAGACCATTTGCCTTCCTGATTCCATGCAAATTGTCACCTACCCTCGGATACATGGTCCCTTAATTGGCTATACAGTTTTGCAGCCTATGTATTTATGATTGTATTTGAACAGGTGTATTCAGCAAGTGTACTTTTATTCCAGATGAATTTCACTTCCCATTTTCCTTTTCTGCAAAATGTGATTCATGAAATGAAGGCAGGTGTGACAGTGTTGTTTGTGAAACAAAAATCTCAAGTTTTACAAAAACATGAGCGAAGACTGCTAGTTACTTTACTGTTCTTGGGAATGTTTTTAAATTTATATAATTTGTTTTGAGTCGTCTTCTCAATGAATGATATTTTAGTAATAATGATATTCTATTTATAAATAAAATAAAACAGCATTTTAAATACATGTTGTCTATCAGCTCATTACAAAAATTAATGAATAGGGAGGTGTGAAAAATCAATGTATGATAAGCCTTACTGTCACAGTGGTAGCTTGGTTGGGGAAAGTACCAGTATCGGACTGCAGTTGGGGTTTGGTGATGTTGGATCCAAATTAACTCCAGTGTGACAGGAATTTTATTCTTGATTTTGAAAGAGAATGGTTGAAAGATTCCTTAGGTACAGTTTGAGCAAAAGTTTAAGTCTTTCACTTTGGAGGCGCGTACTACCTTAACACAAGCATGACACTATTGGCCAATTTCATTTCAATAGATTTTTGGCTACTATATACTATAGTCTATAGAAGCTATTGGGATGGATATCTGTCCGGTGTCTGGCGTCAGTCTGTACCGGTATGTATATATGTCCGTTTGTGAGGTGTCCGTCCACTCAAATATCTTGAGAACTGCAGTACTTACTGATTTGATATTTGTTTTGTAGATGAAAATATGATTTTGAGAAACAAGTTTTTTAATTTTTTGATATCGTTGAAAATATGCAGATTATCGCCAAAAAAGGCGTTTTTGGAAAAAATCTTCTTCACAACCGCTGGTCAGACAGCTTTGATATTTGGTATACAGGTCCCTAGGGATATCCCAATTTGGATTTGTTCAAATTGTGATGATATATGCAAATCTGTATTTTAAGGAATTTTTCTATCATTTTTGGTTAAAATTTATTCATCAAAACCACTCGTCTGACAGCTTTGATATTTTGTATACAGGTTCTTACAGATGAACTAAATATGATATATTGAATATATGATGAAATCTGCAATTTTGTATTTTTGGTGCAATTTGTGCCATTTTTGTCGAAAAATGAGTTTCTCAAAAACTACATGTCTGATGCCTTTGATATTTGGTATACAGGTTCCTAGGCTTTATCTTAATGTATTGAAATTATGATGAAATCATCAATTTGTATTTTTGCAGCTAATTTTGCCATTTTTGGTCAGGCCATTCTGAAATGAGCTATCAAAGATATCCACCTTCTTCATCAATATATGTGTCACAAAAAGTTAATCTCTACATAACAAAGCGGCGCTCTGTCCACTGTTGGGTCGCTTGTTTTTTCAAAACCGATGGTAAGACAGCTTTAATATTTGGTTTACAAGTCCCTAGGATGACCTTAGTGAGATAATTTCATACATTCAGCAAATACTCAATTTTGTATCCATGTCTATAGTAGCTTCAGGGACATTGGCCCTATGTTTTTAGATGTAGGAGGGTGTTGCAAATCTTGAAGCATAAAGTCTTTTCACAAACATGGAACTTTTGTTGCCATCTCAAACCTACATTGATCATAAAGTCCATCACCAAAATGACTACTGCGTCTAAAACTAGTAAAAAGACCAGGGATGGCCATCTGTCCTGTACATTGTGAGCTCATAATCAATGTACAAAGTAGGGCTGGATTTCTGTAATAATGTAAAATTTCAAATTTTCTGTCATTATACTGAAACTACACATTCCTCATGAAAAGGAAAACCCTGTGTCTTAGATATAGCATGAACCTAGCACATGTTTTTGTAACTGGCAAGGCTCGAAATTAACGTTTTTTCCCTGGTAGTCCACTTGGGCTACCATTTCTGAAGTTGATAGCCCAGTGACAATGGCTGGTAGCCCATACCCAGACAAGAAAAGGCTATTTTTTTAGATTCTGCCCATGAAGTGAATTTTCTAGTCATTTGATGTGAATATTTTAATACTCAAGGAAACAGGTATAATGGACAATAGTGATACTTAAAATTGGTGACCTATTGACAACCCATTTTACTCTCAGAGTTGTATGCAAATTTTGATAGTCGTCATGACAACGACACAACCTTTTCAGCACTGAGACATACTGTAGCAGGGCTAAAAATAAACCATGGGCTTTCTGTAAGCAGGAGGCATGATTTCCATGTAATTGTGATTGATACATTAAGATCAAAATGCAACGAAAACGCGTTTTCATTGGCCATCATTTCCTGTGCCTGTCATTCAAGTACGTCAAAGTTCCACCACACGACCGGTCATCTTATTAATTTGCATAACAAAGTCATAGTAGTCTGGCCTTTCTGTGTCCAGCTGGGTTTTACTGCAATTTAATAGCTCGTCCCAAAGCGATGGACCGGGCATAGCATGCCAAGTACTACTGAATTTCAGGTAATTGCAAGTATCAAAATATTTCTTGATCTGAAATTGCTTAAATTGAGTGGATCTGCAAATCAAATGGACAGTGGAGTCAGGTGTTGAATGAATGGACATTTTTGTTCAGTTTAATGCAGTATAGCTCATTTAGAACTTATGAATTTGTCCATTGGAGTGGTAACCCTTGATGTATCTACATTTGAGTTGTAACCCATGATGATACCTGCATACCAAATACATGAATAGACATCTTTGAATGGCTTGATTTATTGATTAATGTCTACCTGTATGTACAAACTATGCATGCAGGCAACAGGTAAGTGGTATAGGTAGATGTATGCCATGCCAGGCCCCAATGCTACCAGACAGCTGTGTTGTACTTGTGAATAGGGTAAGCTAAGTGATAGGCATTTCATTAGGGTTCAGGAATTTAGGTTATTTGATGTCAGAGGTGTCATTTAAATCATGGGAAAACAACAAGGCTGTCACTGGTTATCAACTGTACAAAGGCACAGTCCCTCCATTGCTGTATCAAGGCTAACATCATGCAATAGTACTGTTCAATACTGTTGATATAAACACTGCATCCATGTCCACCTGATAAATTTGGTGTTTGAGTACAGTACTCGTCTACCAGAAGAGTTCAAGGTGATGAGGTTGAACAAACAATGAAGGAAGTATAACCTACAAATAGAACTGTAGCAGGGTTACCTTGACCTTATTACAGTCATTTCTGTAAATGCCAATCTCTATGCATCAATCAGGTAGCTGGATACGTACTACAGACAAAGGCAGTTTTAAATTACATGCTATAATACCTGATCCATTCATTTGTAAAGCTAACAGTCCAGTCAATTGATAGTAATTGGCCAAGCAGCTAAATTTTCCATTGCATCATTCTTCAGATTGTAAAGTTCGTGGAGCAACCATGGTTGTGCTAAATGAAAGTGAAAGACTTAAAGCCCAAATAGCTGCCAATGTGTAATAAACCGATCTCAAAATATTCTGTTTTCTTAGTTTTCTTTGAATAAGACCCCAGAAGACTGAAAAAGTGTATAACACTGTCATAAATGTTGAAAGTTACATGTAAATTGAAACATTTAAACATCATTTAAGATTTCCCGCCTTTTTCAAAAAGTAATCATGTGACAGAGAAAATAAAGATCCAACAACAAAATGTTGGCTATCATGTGTTGCGTATTGAAGTTAATGGCAGCATGTTCATTTCTTTTATGATCAAGATGTGTATGTACCGGTAGCGGAAATACTGCATTTTTTGTACTTTTACGTGGGACAACAGTTATGATGAGTACGGCACCCGTTTATTATTTATCGTGTTCAAACGTGTAGGCATGGTCTAAATAAGTGAGCAGTGATACTTCTATACACATCCTTCAGTTAGTACATTTACACAAACCAACTTTGGTTTGAAAATAAAATCATGAAAATAATCCATAAAACTTGCAGGTATTGGGGCTTTAACCTTTTGCTCAAAACTTACCTCAGGGAAACTTTCAAACATTCTTTACGAAACAATGAAAATCAGGGTCATCATGAAAACTTTGGTACTAGAGAACAAACTACCTAACATTTACTGACATTTGAATTCAAAATGGCTGCCATTCCTGTTTTACCTGTACCAGAAGGTGAAAATTTTGAATACTGTAAGAGCTTTAATAAAATAAGCACCTACCAGTGATAGATTAGAGGAGAATTGTAAAAGTTTGAGAGACTGACAATCTGTCCCTGTGGCACATTCTACCTTAATTAGAAACCCTGGATTATTGGTCACAATGGCTTTCAAATATTTCTTATCAAGAGAACAACATCTAGAGCTACAATATTTCAGCCTTGACATTCAAAGTTGACACCAGTGACCTGATAGGTCAGATCCACTGGCTGGTCAGAGCTAATAGTTGAAATAATGCAAAATCAAGCAGGGTACAAGTATTAATGCAAGTTTATTTATATTGATGTCACAATTCATACAAAAGCTTGAGCTGTGAGGGGGTTACTCATTTCATGAATTTCTTGTGAAACTGAAATAGTCTGGTGTTGGAACCATTGACCATAGGATCTATGTCAAGTTACCGTGTTTGACTTGTGTCTCTCCGTTAATATCACAATCATGCTACATTTTGCTTCAGAAAACATTTAAAATTACACACCTTCTTGTGTAAAAATAATGGTGGTATAATGTCAAATGTCAGGCTCACTGTGACCTTACTGAATTGAAGATGTCATCTACATTCAGCTGTACAAACAAAATATCCCTAGACAGTTTATTTCAATACCTTTTGTTAGTATTAGACTGTCACTCTACTGATAGGTTAAATCCTATGGATTTGAAATTCCCTCTTTAATTATGGAGTTCTGAAAGCAATGTAAAGCCTTTAAATCTTCAATTAGAATAATTCATCAAACATTTGTCAACAAAACAGCATGAGAGTACGGTATGTAAATCACTGACTTGAAAATACATTTGCTCATCAGTGTTTGCTGCTGTCACTACTAATGAAACAATACTTTAATCATCTAAAACACTGTCCAACCAGTCTTCTAGTTCATCTGATGTTGGTTCACTAATAACTGATTTTTCTGGTACTTTACCACAACTCTCTGAATCTATGGAGAGATCAAAAGACAGACAAACAAACGATTTACCATAAATGCTTGCTTCAGTATACAATTTATTGTACAATCATTGCTTTCAATAAATCAAAACATGGAAACTCAGTTGTGTATTGAGCTGTTCGCCCCTATTCCCTGTAAACAGATCCACAATCACTATTGCTAACAATGGATTTGGACCAAACCATGGTGGTAAAAGGGTTGAAGAATTACAGAGGGGAAGGTATATCCACAAAATAGGCCTATGTCTTCATGTGTGCATGACCAAAGCTTTCCATTTTCTCACCAATGGTCATCAGCAGTTTTCACTTGGAAACAAGTCAAAGCCACATTTGAACAAGTTACTCTTTACGTTTAAATCCATCACGGAGCTACCAAAAGAGTCTTTTGGTAGCTCCATGAATCCATTGACAGAAAATGTCATGCAATCTAGCTCCTTCAACTGCATGATCTGACTTATCACAAAAGTCAAGTTTGGTTTTGCAGTGGACTGGATAAACATTGAAGTAAAATACGGTACTAGCATTGCAAAGTTACAATAACACTTCTGATACATTTTACATACATCTCCCTTTGTAGAATTAAATGATGCTATCAATGAACAACAGGTGAAATGGTTGCAAGGGACTCATATCAAATTAAAGTGATGAAATGCCATTTTGTCCTTCAATAATATTGGTAGAATTTTTCAACCCACTCCCCCACTGCCCATCACAAAATGTTGGTACATGGTGTTAAATGTGTTGATGTGAAAATGATAAAGAATATCATTTGATAACTTGCCTTTTGTCTCTTCTTCACTGTGTTGTTCCTGCTGATCTACTGAGTTTTCATCCTGTACTGGATTTGATTCTGAAACAAAGAAAATGATTTTACCGATGAAATGCTGCTTAGAACTATACTTTGGATTAATGGAGATGTTGATGCTGCATATAAAGAGACACTGAACATGTGACAAACTCCCAATCAATCAACCAAATAAATGATAATATACAGAGATGCTTTCTTTTTGTGAAATATTGATGGAGCTGACACAGCTTTCATAATGATGAAATCTATTTCTTCAAATCATCCTTAAATTCACTGAAAATTCTCTGCAATATCACAAAATGTGAAGAGTTCAACTTTCTTAATCATCTTTTTCCCAAATTGAAGCTCTTATTGATTACTTTTCAGAAAATCAAAACTGCTAGAAATACCACCTTCTGCAAAACTGAAACTTTGTCATTAAAATATCTGAAAGTAAACTGACCAGTCCAAATAAAAAATATATGCATTTATTGCATTTCCAGGCCTCCGGCCCAAATACAAATCAGGAAACATGTACAAAGAATAGAGCCATGCAAAAGATACATATCTGAACATGCACTTAAAGAACTGCTTTTCTCCTACACAAAGCTTTGAATACAAATTTACAGAGATTAAGCAACAGATCAGACTGATTTGTTTTCATAAGTCTTGTAAATTTAAGGAAATTTGCGTCTTTCTGAAATTCTTCTGGTAAGTATTCCTCTCTGAGATCTCTGTACAATGGACAGACTAGAACAAAATGATATTCGTCTTCTATTTCAGTAGAGTTACAAAAAGTACAGATTCTATCTTTTGTATCAACATTTTGTCGTCTCCCCTCTTCAATAGCTAGTGCCACAGATGAGCATCTGAGACGAGCAAGCGCAAAAATATATTTCACATTACAGGATAATGATAAATATTTTTCTGGTTCAAGTAAGCTTTTAAAAGTAGCATAAGTACAAAGTTTATGTTTCTGCGTAATTCCCATCATCCATTGTTGCTTACACACATCAGAAACACGTGTTGTGAATTGTTGCAAAAATTGCTCTTTGTTCCCAATCTCCTGGAAGAGCCAAGCATACCCAAAACCATAGGAAAAGAGAATATCTTTCAATGAAGTTGCCCAGGTGTGCCGCCCCATATTATCTAATCTGTGAAGCATCAAATATGCCTGCTTTGGCAATCTATCAATTGGCATTTCCAGTAATTTTAGCCAATAATTAATACACCTTTTCAAAGTTACAACGTAAATAGGCAAACGCCCACATTCACCCAGAACCGCTTCTTTGGTTGTAGTGGACGACACACCTAAAAGCCTAGTACACCACTTTCTCTGTACTTTTTCTATTATATCGTAATATTGGTAACCCCATACCTCTGCACCATAGCATAAGATTGGAAGAATTACAGAGTCGAAAAGTTTAAAATGACAAATTACAGGGAAGTTACCTATTTTGTAAGATGCAATTGAAATGACACTCATGGCTTTACTTGCTTGATCTGCTAAATTTGAAACAGCCTTAGACCATGTGTTTCTGGACGACAACAATAGACCCAAATACTTATAATACGATACTACATCCAGTTGAGCTTCTCCAAAAAACCATCGCTCGTAATGAGCTTTGTGGCCTCCCTTACGGAAAATGACAATTTTAGTTTTGTCAAGATTTACTTTCATGTGCCACTTGGTACAGAATTTGAAGAGTACATTTATAAGACGTTGGAGATTTATGACTGAGTCAGCAAACATTACAATGTCATCAGCATAAAGAAGACAAAAGAGGTCATATAGTTCTTGTGTAAGTTGAATTCCAAGTTGGCCTGAGTTCGACAACATCGTATTCAGTTCCTCTATAAAAAAAGAAAAAAGCAACGGACTCAAAATACATCCTTGACGTACACCGTTCGGGCATTCAAAAGAATCTGACATATGATTTCCTGATCGAACACATGCTTTGACATTGCTGTACATGGAGTATAAAATGTTGTACATTTTTCCTTTTACACCAAGAGACAGTAATTTATACAATAATAATGTATGATTGACCCGGTCGAACGCTTTAGAAAAATCAATGAATAAGCAATAAAATTTTCCACGTCTGACACTTAAGTATTTCTGGATGATCGCATGTAGCACAAAAATATTATCGATGGTGCTGTGACCTTTGCGGAAACCTGCTTGACAGTCTGATAAAACATTTGTAGAATCTGACCATTTCGTAAGTCTTGCGTTCAGGATTGATGTGAAGATTTTACCAAGTACATTCAGTAAGGAAATACCTCTGTAATTATTACATCCTCTCTAGAACCCTTTTTAAATAATGGAATTACAATAGCGGTAGCCCATTCTCTAGGAAAACTTCCAGAGTCAAAGATATAATTGAATAACTCAACCAAAAGCGGAAGGATTACATCTGCAGAAAACTTATAAAATTCGCCTGGAATCCCGTCTGGACCAGGTGATTTTCCATTTTTCAACCTTCGAAGACATTGTACAATTTCGTTTTCAGTAATAGGTGTGTTGATAAAAATATCAAACTCTACATTTGAAAGCTCTTCAGAAACTTGGGAATCGACTATTTCTTCAATGGACTTCAAAAATTCACCATCATAGTCATTCGAAGTACCATTGTAACATTCTTTGTAAAGGTTACTAAAGTGCTCATACCACACATCAATATCAATATCGCTTCGAGATGACCCTTTTCTGCTGAGAACAGATTTCAAAACATTCCAGAAATCTTTAGAGCCTTTCATAGAGGCATCAAGCAGCTGTGTTCTAATAGACATTTGGTACATTCTCTTGTTATCCCTGCAGATTGACTTGAAGCTTTTTTTGGCTTGTTTATAATCATTGATATTTGCAATCGTGCTGTCATGTCTGAAAATATTTAACTTCTCATACATAATTTTCTTCGCCGTTTCGCAGTCCTTCCCAAACCACGGAGGTTGTTTCTTTGTGTAATGAGAATTATTTTTACTGACGGCACAGAATGCGCCACTACCAGCCAACTTAAGTGCGTCATTTAAGTGCGTGATGACCAAACTCGTATTTGGCAGTGAATCTCTGGCTAAATTCAACAGCTCTGAACTTCATTTGACACAAGGTTTTGTTGGAAATTGCAATTGCAAGTTCCATCCACCGGTACCAGCCAGCACTTTGTCGGTTGGCATTTCTAACATTTCTAGTGCTTTGAACAGTGCCACCTGTAGAGACTATATCCAAATGACAGATCAATGGAAAATGATCTGATTCACTCCTAGCTAACACATTAAAATATTTTACAGCGGCAAACAATTCAGAGGAAACCAAACAATAGTCTACTACGCTTGCACCATTTGCAGTAACACAAGTCATGTTCCCTTCCACGTCATCTGCAAGTCTTCATTGACAATATGCAAATCAAGTTTTTACACATATGAAGAAGTGCTCTGCCAGCCTCATTTATGATTGTGTCCTTTGAACTACGTGACAGAGAAAAACAATCTGACACATAATTATAATCTTCTATCGGAATATGTTTAGTTGAATCACCAAATAAAAAATCTCTATACACAAACCTCTAGATACATCTCATACTAATGGTTAAAGTATGATACACTTTAAAATTTCAAGATCAATACTTTGCACCCAAAATATGATTGTTATCCATTGCAATCAAGTTAACTTTGAATTGCTGTATAATATTTCAAGTTAACTTTGAATTGCTGTATAATATTTCAAAGTAAACAACGGTTGGCCCGTTCTAAGTTTACATTCGTTTAATGGAAAGCGAAAATCATCTCATCGCAGCAGCGTTATCTTTTGATATAATTCGACACAGCAACTTTGGCTCAAGATTTTCTCAGAATGTTTTTAAGCTTTATGTACTTGTGCTCCAAGTGAAGAGTATGTCTTGTTTTATTTTATTTTCTTGTAGAGTAAGTTTTTTGTGTGTGTGTTTCCTCTGGTTTTATGAGTACGCTCTCGAATTAAAAAATAAATAAAATAAAAAAACAAAAATAATATTAACATTCAAGCATTGCGAACAAAGTCTCATCTATGACACTGACCTGTTAGCTGATTGTCTTGTTTTTCTGTCTGAGGTGTATCCAAGTTCAATAAGAATTCAAGTTCATCTTCATCAGACTCAGTTTCCTTGACAACAGTTTCTTTTACTTTCACAGTTGTCTCTGGCCTAACTGTCTTGGCAATATCAGCTTTAAGTTGTTTTTTCTGCTTCTCAGGAAGTTCACTCGTTCTCTGAATAGATGTCACTTTCTCTAAATCAGTGTGTTTCTCTATATTAGCAACATGCAATGTCTTCCTGTTCTTAATCTCAGCATCTTTTTCACTTCCAGTGGATGGCAATGTATGATTTGTACTGGAGCTTGAATGACTCCCTTGACAAAGGGTTTGATCAAACTTTTTGGTGATTTCTTCAATACCTTCTTCTTGACTCCCCTATAGAAAGTCAGAAATAAATGGATTCACTGGGTTTCCAAATGAATACAAGTCACTAAAATGAAGCAAAAGGTCAAAGGTCATAGGTCATCTGAAATTCAGACCACTGCTTAACAATTTGGCCGATTTGGTCTGACTAACAGATGAATGATGATAATGGTACAGTAAGTTACATAATGTGAGCAGAACTTATAGCTTGGCTGTTATATCAGTGGATTTACTTTGATGCTTCTCCTTGCTGCTGATCAAATAAGGAACACATTTGTTAACCTCTGGTGTTAACCGTTATCACAGTCCCTCTATCCACCGGTCTGGAAACGTGGCTGGTTTCTTTGTGACACTCCGTGATATGAACAAACACACGATTCACACCTTTAACAAAGGACACTGACAATGTTCAACTGGCCTACCCCACGATCCTATGACAGCCGCAATGTGATCGTTCAAAAACATGACGTTTGTGGGTTGTTATTTTCAGAATATCACAAAACATTACAACTTGTTCCCTTTAGAAACACTAAACAATTTATTTTTTCAATAAATAGGTAACGTTGTCCCTCTAGATAAAGCATGAAAGGGACCACACATTATGGTTGCATTATGATCACGATCGAAAAACAAAATGGCCACGCACTGTTCGCAAGTGTCATGGACTATTGCCCGAAATCAAGAAGACAGGCAAAATCAGCTGAATATTAACATCGACAGCTGAGTAGTTCATTACCAAACTTGTTATTGTGTTGACATGATAGCATTTTGTAAAAGGTATTTACTGTGCCTGAGCGCGAGCGTACGTATCGAGAGTTCGCCATTATTGACGCTACATGGGAAAATATGCGAATAAAATCTACGTGCATTTCTGCAGTTGTCGTTCCTATTCTGCTCAGTTAACAGACATAATTTCACAGAATATTACACAGAAAACATATTTAGATCATATTTGGAGGCACTGACTACTAGCATTGCAAGAGAAATGGACGACAAATTTTCCGGTGTGTTTCCAGCCGTGCCTGACCGAGCGTACGTATCGAGAGTTCGCCATATTGACGCTGCATGGGAAAATGTGCGACCACACAACTAAAATCTACATACATTTCTGCAGTTGTCTTTCCTATTCTGTTCAGTTAACAGACATGATTTCACAGAATATTACACAGAAAACATATTTAGATCATATTTGGAGACACTGACTACTAGCATTGCAAGAGAAAGGGACCACAAATTTTCCGGTGTGATTCCAGCCGTTGCTTGTGCTACGTACGTCAACACCCTCGCAGCGTTCAACCCAGAAATTATCGCACACTATCATCATTTACGATGGGACAAGGATCACGAAAAACACACACCGGTTTCAGGATATGATAATTTCCGTCTTCGTGTCGTAGATAGATGCAGAGAACACTTAATAGAGCCAAAAACAGCGAAAATTCGAGAAAAGCGTACACACAATCGGGGACTGTGGCATGCAGGACAAACCCAAGCTACGCATTATCACGTGACTGGCCCTCGTATCGCGGTTCGGCTGTGCGGTCTAGGTGATTGACACCTTTACAATAGGCGTTTCCAGACCGGTGGATAGAGGGACTGTGCCGTTATGTTGACATAATTTTCCAAGAGTTTGTTCAACACAGTGTATTTCAGATCTACTTCAGATTTCAGACTGTGCCGTTATGTTGACATAATTTTCCAAGAGTTTGTTCAACACAGTGTATTTCAGATCTACAATTCTATCCAAAGTTAATCAGCATGTCCTCATAATTGACAGCTTTGTGAATATCATTTATCCTGAACACCTTCATGTCATCTATTTTTACAGTATTGAATTATTTGGACAGAGTGTTATCTCTCGTGACATTAGTTTGTTTGCCGTGGCCAATTAATCTTTCCATACTACGTGCATTACATCTCATGATTCTGTCTTGTGGCAGAATCTACAACTTAATCTTACAACAAACTGCAAAAGAAGCAAGATTGATTTAGATCTCAAATAGCATGTGGGATTTAGAAATGTAGATGTAAGCTCCATGTCCCTACCTGGAATATGTCAGCTTCAATTTGAAGTCTTGTGTGAATAGGTACTTGCATCAATGCCAAACTCAGAGCATTGATGTCTAAAGAAAGCACTTTATCGGAAGACTGCAATGAAGACGAAAAATATCAATGATTGTCTTATATTCTAAAAAATGAATCTTGGGAAACAACAAATCTAGTGTCTTGTCTTATTTAGGCGTTGCTTTCTTTCAAAGGTATTTTATTTACTACCACTCATTACCGGTATGTAAACAAGATGATTTAATTTTTCTCAGCTGTTCGACAGAACCTATTTCAATTAAATTACACCTAGCTACTGGGAACACAAATTTCCTTTCCCAATATCTACAATATGACCCTTTGAATGTGTGGAAATCTGTACCTGACTCTTTTCTGTCTCATCTTCCCAATCTTTCTCGTCATGGAGACGAAATTGAGTGTCAGCAGCACCTGTATATAAATGTGACAAAGATATAATGTGCAGTGATGTTCAATATCAGAATCCCATCTCATGACAAATAACACCAAGCACCAGCAAGATATTAGCATGACATCAGTCAAATAAGTGTAGAACTTTGACAAATAAGGTACATGTCAAGATTTATCTACTTTGAGCAGTCCTACCACTAGAGGGCAGTTTTGTCAAAATCTTGGACAGACTGTATAGTCTGATGTCAACTAAAGATTTTGAACTTTGACCTATTCAAAAGGTGTCAAACTTTGAATGATATGACAATCAATTTATGGTTACAGTTTTACAAATTGAGGATTAAAAAGAATATAGTTGAACAAAAAACAAAAGATCAAGTCACATGATGAATATAGGCCAGTCCAAAAATCCAAAATCTGTGAATTTACATGATTCTGCTGATCAGTCAATCAATCAATCACTTTATTGCTGACAACACACTTGGGGAGTGCAGTAGTGCAAAATTACAAAGCTCAAAGTTACATTAACAAAGTTGTATTGGCTGCTGTAAAGATATTAATGAACTTCCCTTTTTCAGTCAAATCATCAAAACTAGAATTGTATAAGCTTTGTGGAGGAAAACAAAATGTCTCGGTGAGTGCTGTATTTTGGACATACCATGACAAAGTGAAAATCATCCTAAATGAAGGATTTACACTACTTAGAGAACCTTCGTTCATAGAGATTTTTGGAATTGACCTTCTTCCTAAGTGTATCTGTAAGGTGTGATCAGCTATTCTATATGTTGTCAGCCACACCCGATAACTTTTTCATCTCTGATAAATAACTTTCAAATTAAAATTAGTCATAAATAGTCTATATATTCTGAGCTTATTCTTTTTTATTCCATATTTCCTTGAATCATTATGTGTAATACTGAGCTAATCTGTTTATATCCCTCACACAGATAGCCTGATTGTATAATATGGCTGCCTGCTCAGTGCTATATGCATTTGTGCACGCACTGATTGTTTTTTCAAAGGTTTCCTTCACTGGCTAGGTTGAATTTTTGTTCTGTACACTTAGCTGATGCGTTTTGTCAGTATACAATCACATGATTAAATGTACATACTGTACACTGCATTTTATAAAGACTACTTCAAACTTTGTAAAATTTTACTTGAACATGGAGAATGTGGTTGTTCACAAAATAACATAATGTCCTTGTACATCATAATGCTTCAGTATTGTCTGAGACATGAAAGTATCTCTGATGTACACTTGTACATCAATTGTGGTGTTATGTGATAATATGAGGTTATCACAAAGGATACACATGGACATTGGTGCAGCATATCGCCTTGCACAAAGCAGCTGGCAATGCGCATCAACAATGTTCGAGTGCTTCCTTTGTGGTATTTTCATGATAACCTTATTATTACAAATAATCCATTCATGACTTGGATGTCCCATGGGCAGACTATTTACTGTTTTCGTGCAATGTCAACAATTTTTCTTCAGATTTATAGCACAAGTGCAGGGTGGAATACAATCTTGAACGTCAACGCTCTTCTGGATAGTCTGTGCACCACACACGTTCAGAGTGCTAGATGTAGTCTGGCACTCGTCAAATGGGTCCCTTGAAACCACATAATAATGAGGTAATAGTTATTCAAAATTACAAACCTGATTGGTTAAGCAGAGTGGTAAAATCACTTCCTCTGATTTTAGCATGGTCGTCATCGGACAACTCTTGATATTTGTCCCAATTGCTTTCTATCTTTCTTCGGGAAAATTTCTGATGAAACTCCTAAGAAAACAAATTTTAAAGCCACATGAATATAACAAATATGTTATTGCTGGCCTTCACTGAATACTTTGAACAAACTAAGAAAGAAACCTGTCCTGACAGAACGGGCATTATTTTCATGAGATTGTACGGTAGTGAGAACATGTTTTTTTTTACTGGAAAAACTAAAAATTTGCGTTAAGATTTTCTACAAGCAAAGCTCCAACCTGAAAAGAAAGTCAGTTCAGTTTTCATCAATGTTTTGAACAAATGCAACATAAGAGGAAGTAAAAACAGGACTGCATACGTTATATTTGCAGTCAAAATGCTGTAATTCTCTGAGTTTGTATCATTGATACTTACAACAGTGTTTTTGCTAAGGTTTGGGAATATTGGTAAATGGTTTGGAAACCCGGTAACATTTCTGCTGTCCCCTAATCTAATTCCATTGATATACCAAAGGGAACCCCGGTATTAAAAATGACTGGGGAACCTTGGTAACATTTACTTGGGTACCGGCCTTAACAAAAACACTGTACAATTTTGTGTTCTGGATGTTATTAAGCGAGTTACTTGTTAATTGGACTTCCTGTGTGCATGCTACATCCTTCCAAAGTGTCCACTGTGTTCTGTCTGCATACACAATGTAGATAAATATTTACCCATATTCACCCAAACATAATTGCATTTATCCCTATGGTTAGGCAATGGGCCCTGGGTTCCTACTATCGAGTCTAAAAGATTGATTGATTGAAGGCCCTCTCCATAATTAACTTTCTTAGATGGCGATAATGAAGAGCACCTTTGACTATCAAACGTTTCTGTCAGCTGAAAGACCGAGAATATTTGGGATGGAGGTTGCCTGGATGTGGTGGGGGGGAGGGGGTGTGTGACTTCACTTTAGATCATTTTCAAGCCAAAGCAGACGACATGTTGCACCAACCAGTTTTGATAGGAATAACAATGCTAGACATATACACAGGCACTTGGCCAGAGTACTTTCTCCTGTCCCCTCCTACAGGTGCCTGGAGTTGCCAGTGTATACACTGGAAACTCCCCCTTTTTTATGGCGACAGTGTGTATACACTGGCAACTCCAGGCACCCTGTGTCAATTCCTCTTCACAACAGATACGTTCGCTTGCAGGTTGAACTTGAAGAAATGTCAGGAATACTATCATAACCACACACATCAGACATGTTCCTGAACAAGGAAAAGGGAATTCGACACCTACAGAATGTTCTGCAGTTTCTCTATCGACAGCATCGCTTTCGTCATTAGGCCTGCCAGTCGGGATGCCTGTCTGTTCAGAATGAACTTCACTCTCAGCTGCAGCTGGTAGTACACCAGCTTTCCTATTTGCTTGACGGTCGGGTTTTGCAGACGTCTTTCTATCTCCCCCTTTTTTATGACGATTTTGTTTATGTCGATCTTTCCTCATTACGACGTCCCGTTTGAAGCCTTAGATGAATCCATATATTAGACTGTGGATGCACTCGGTGAATCGGCGATGCGGCAACTTACATTTCAACAGCGCACATTGCTGTTGCGTTTTATCTCGCCAGCCAGCTGCAGCTGTAGGCATGGTCGATCATGCGCATTCACGGTACAAACCGCCCTCTATTGATGTCTTCTGAGAAATCTTTCTTTTAAAAGGAAAGAAGGTGAGGGGAAAGTTGCCATGACAAGGGAGCGCTCAGTTATTATAGTCGAGAGAGGGTAATCTGAAATTGGAAAACTGCAAGGGTAGTATTTATTTGTTTGTTGGTTTATTTGTTTTACTTGTTCGTTGCCTTTTGTCTCCTTATTTATTTCTCTTTTCTTTTATCTGTTGTTTGTCCATATTTTTGTTTGTTTTATGTTTACTCGTTTATTGTTCAGTCTGAGATCACTGCTGTGCTGTCCCCTATGTGGCAATGCACCCTTCAACTTTGCCATTGTCCATGTGACATTTGATGCACGCCGCTTGTGTGAGTTGCTATCAATTCTTCCTGTTCATCCTAAAATAAGCTCATGAAAGTCTTTGCCCTAGCCACGGTCCCTCTGTGATAGAGAGACCGTGCCTTGGTTCACGTTTATTGATCTTTTGCAAATTCTTTAGGTTTTACATGTTACACCCGCATTGGACCTCGTTTTGGTTTTGCTAATCATAGTAAAACTTTAATATTGAAAACACGTAAAAATTGTACAAAAGGTGCTGGCCAACTGTATATGCACCCTTAATAAAATATCATTTAAGTTTTCTTTTCTGAAATTTGGAATTTGACTTTTAATATGCAAAACCCTTACATAGTAATGTGGACATAAATGTACCGCAAAGTCTGGTAAAGAAATTCTACGTACCTGTTTTAAGAAGGCTGTAGTAAGGGGAGCCTAGGCCCCAGGCCTAATAACGTAACGTAACTTGCAACACTCTAATTTATGTTTCTCATTATAATAATCTATGGACAGTGCTTTTGGACAACTTTCGTATATATTCTTAATCTTGACTCCTGATAATGAAGTT
This sequence comes from Ptychodera flava, assembly GCF_041260155.1. Lineage (NCBI taxonomy): Eukaryota > Metazoa > Hemichordata > Enteropneusta > Ptychoderidae > Ptychodera > Ptychodera flava. Next base: position 649,759 of record NC_091938.1, read on the forward strand.
GCACTGACATTAAAAGAAAGGGAATAAAAAATACGACTGAAAATATTCACTGGGGAGGAGTTCCCTGTTGCAAAGTGTCAGTGATTCTGATCGTGTACGTCAGAGATATCGCTGATACTCTTATAGTTGGCAAGAAGCAGAATATACCGTAAAACTTTTTCTTCGTCTGCTCAGCTAAATTAATAAACAAACAAACAAAACAAATAAATTAAAGAATAAATTAGTTCCTGATTACATTGTAGATCTCTCACTGCTGTGCATTGAAATAAAATCAAGCAAACCCCAACCTGTTTTTAAGGTTCGAATTCTCGGATCGATCAGAACTTCGATTACTTCTCAGCTAGATACCACCGCTGTCCGAGAAACGATGACCACATCCGACTGTCCACTGAACAACCCATGTGGTGGCACTAATAGTATAGGGTAGGGTAATGGTTAAAGTACCCATGCATGTTCCGAAAATCACGAGAAAGGGTTTAGTTCATCATCAGAGCGATGGCCAATAGTTGCTGATTTAACATTTTTTACATTTATTACACGAAAGGTCTGCACAAAATACATTCTAAGATCGGCGCTTGGTCTGGATGGGCTTGCACGAAATACATTTAATACATTTAATGCACTTTTTACATTTATTACACTAAAGGTCTGCACGAAATACATTCTTTACATTTAATACATTTTTTACATTTATTACTCGAAAGGTTTTCACGAAAGACATTCTAAGGTTGGTCGGGTCTATCTGAACTTGCACGAAATACTTTCTTTACATTTAATACATTTAATACATTTTTACATGAAAGATCTGAACGAAATATATTCTTTACATTTAATACATTTTTTACATTTATAACAGGAAAGATCTTGCCATGAATGCATCATTAAGGTCAAAGAAAACACGGTAATGGGTACCTTTTTCCAAAACTGGTCCATACCGCTTTGAAGTCTGGTAAATAATTTTCTAAACGTATGGTCATGCCAGTGCTAAATTTAAAATTAGATTGTTTTAAATAGTGACGTCATCATGGACACTTATTTTCCCAAAAGTTATCACGTTGCTGGCGACATGTGTGAATATGGTGGATAGTAAAACTGACGTCGCACTTTGAATAAGTTACATGTGTTGTTCAGTACATTATTTCAATTCTTATTCAAATTATCGTTTTCTTTTATAATTATTTGTTTATTTATTTAGGTATTTGTTACTAATTACTTATTTGTTTGTCTTGATTTATTGGTTGGTTGTTTATTCGTATGTTTGTTTGTTTGTTTGTTTGTTTTTTTGTTTGGTTTTTATTTTTTCGGTTTGCTTTTTTGTCTGTCTGTCTGTTTGTTTGTTAAAGTTTGTTAATCTTGGCGTCCCTGTGCTTCAAGTTGAATATTTTCACCGACTCGGCAGGAAAAGGGTTAATTCCTGTCTACCTCTCCCAGATTTTGTGTCTAATTTTCACGAAGATTTCTCAAAAAAACAAGAGTGTCTTTTCGTTAAAAATTCCAAGATAAGGGGTTCTTTGAAATTTTGCAGAACAAGCATAGCTATTTGACAAACGCGTGATTGCCAAGACCAGGAAAACAACATCCCACTCTGCGGTGCGGGATGTTGAACGGTGCGCCGCGCCGTTCCGTGACGTCCGTGCATGTTGGTGTGTAATATTGGTGGAGTTACGCGGGTTTTCACTAATCCTATACACTTAGGGGGTACTTCTAAGGATTCAAGATGGCGACCGATGACGAAGAAAAGCTGTGCAGGTTGCAAGAAAATAATTCTCGCAAATTAGCTCAGGTAAATATGCTCTAATTTTTTCGGACGTTTTGTTCGCAAAGATATTCCCTATTTCATGATTTTAGATTCACGATGCAGCATCCGTCATTTCCTTCATAAAATAATTGTGCGTGGCGGTAGGCAGTGTACTGTATTACTTGCACTGCAGTACAGCTACAGTCACCGGCTGGACCTCGTCGGAGAAATATAAACATTGCATATGATGTGCTGTACCAAGTAATCATTATCAGCCTAATGATTAGAGTTGGTTGAGTAGATAGCGAATGAAGTTTACTTCGGTATTAAATTAACCATTGACAAACCCTAGAACAAAGTATGATCGTTGTAGGGTGACAGAATTCAACACTGCACTGACCCTACCTTGTAACCTAAGATATTCTCGTGAAATATGGGTTAGGTCGGTCGCAAATCGAAAGGAGAACTACCACAGTGCCATGCCAGTCATGCGTTCAAAGAGGCGTTGTGTGCGCCATTTTCAATGCTGAAACTTTTCCCCGGAAGCTCAGCTACTGATAGATTTTTATCGACGTACCTCATCTCAGCTGGGTGTTAATTATTGCTGGTGTAGTAGGTAAAATGACAGGAGGCTCTGTGCTAACATGTACATACCCTAGTCCGATTGCATGAAAAAGTGTAACTCAGTTACATGTAAAAAGACAAAATCTGATGTAGAGTGCTGAATTGGTTTTTCATCAATCCAGAATGTCATCATCAACTTCTTCATCAACACACACATAGTATGTTGGTGAGAAAGGGTTACCCAGAACAGCGTATGTTTTCATGTGTGGATAGTTAGGAAACTGTCACCAACCATATATTCCACACTTTCTCTAAAACCAAGACAAAAAAGCAGCTTGAGGTTGCATTTTAGAAACTTCAAAAAGGTATTGTAATTTTGATTATGGGGTAAAGAGACAATCTTTTCACTTTGACAATGTCAGATACCTTCTGAAACCCCCAACATGTGACAGTGACTATTGTTGATTTTTCATAACTGTTTTATAGAAAAGGTGGAATGTATGCTTGCTGACTTCTCCTAACAAAAAATAAGAGGAGACACATATGCAAAAATCAACCTTAGCTGACTTCCCCTCAATGATGAATTTCCAATAATGTTAGTGTGGGTAGTCTTTATTCACCACATGGACTATAGTATGTGAAACTAAAGTTATGTGAATTGTCAATGTTTTCGAAACATACTGACAAATAATAAATTTTTTGCCAAGCAATGGTTGCCAAGCGCTCAAATTGTGACAGTTATGGTTGTCAAAGTTTAATGTACCTGATCAATGCTGCTAAGGCCATGGTCATGAGCATATGAAACATAGGTAACACTTTGAAGTTTGGTTTGAATCACTAAGCTGTAAGGCCGTTGCGGTAGAATGTTATGAAAGTGCTATCCATGCAGTAAAATATTGACTGTTAGCAAAGTAAAATATCAGTGGATTATAAGTTGGCATGGCAATATGAAAGTGTAACTGGGTGTTTAGATTTTAACTTTTTGGCATTTGTTGAAGCAAAATAGGAAGCATAATCCCAATATTGTATTGGGAATACTTCCTGATATCAATATGGTCCATTGATGGTTTTGTTAGAGATTATGGCTAAACATTCAGTTTTTTGTCAATGGTCCTTCATTTTTAAGTGTATAATTATATAAACAAAAATCTCCACAACAACCAATATATTTTTAAAATGGCTATTTCTAAAATAGCATCCTCAACCAAATCACAAGCTCTACACCTTGTGCAGTGTCAAAGACTGAAAACTAATTGTTATTTAACTCCTGATATAGTCAAAATTAATTTTGAACTTTGAAGAGAAATAGATATAAAAGTAGTAGCAGTTGATACACTCAATGTGCCAGTTTTCGGATGACCTCAGTTTTCGGACATTTAATGACATGCTGTTCATTGTACTCACTTCGCTCTGTATTGATAGCGTTTTACAAGTCATGTGACAGCATATTAAGTCAGGTGATGCTGCTTTCCGGTTTTGGATAGTTTTTTTCATCAGAAGCTATTTCAGGTGCCACAAACTTGGCGAAGTTAACCATAGCTGTACGATACAAGGTGTCGAAAGCAACAACAGAGAGACAACCCATGTCTGATATCTAAGCGCCATACACGTTGAAATATAGATGCGTCGTCCATGGATTAAACGTAACTAATTCATCACAAAATATTTACATACAGTTTTCTAAACACATCGAAATTGAAAATCGAGGGTTTGAAGTTTCAAAATATCAATATTTAGCACCTATAATCATATTCCGAATACGACGTTCGATTTCTGAGATAGGAGTCCTATTACCACGCCCTCAACATGGGGTCAAAAATTTTGCAACTTTGACTCCCTAAATACCACTTCCGTCATGTTAACAGTTTTAGGATAAACACAATAAAGTTTCAAAGGGTATGGTAATAAGATTTCGTACTGCTCGTCATTTATAAAATGGCTTTGGGCAAAATTAACAACCCTGTCCGTAAACTGTCACACTGAGTGTACTGTTGCTGATCATGAAAACCAAGTGTAAGTTAATACTTTTCAGTCCATAAAAACTAGGGGCATCACAGTCATAATGACTTTCTGTGAACAAAATGCATATTGTATCATTGACATCAGTGATGACAAAACAAAGTCAACACAGCATGACACTGTATCATTGACATCAGTAATGGCAAAGTAAAGTCAACACAGAACATGACATTGTATTATTAACATCAGTGATGGACTAGACAGGACATGGTTGAAATTTTAAGCACTCTGTTTTAAGTCCATCCCTTTGTTATATTTTCTGTCATACCTTTGTTTTGCCATCTCATACTTTTAAAACATTATCCATTCCATTTTTCAATGTAGGTCAACTACCATTATAATATGCTTAGCTGGAATCCGGCAATCTGATTGGCTGGAGCCGGGGTTATATTCTCAACAAGAAGACCTGCGCGCCGCGTAACATTTTTGAGCTCGCCCAAATTTCGAACGCCAACTTGAGAGCTCAACGCGCCATAATGTCGAACAAGTCTGTGGCTTCAGATTGATTTTGATTGTTAAATTTTAGTCGAGTGCAGCTTGACGAACCAACAAATGAAGAGTTTCTGTAAGCATCAAAGGCTATGTAACAACGAAATAATTTTTAAAAGTTTTTGAGAGTTTTTTTGAAGTAAAATTCTTCAAGTTCAATGTCTAATCGTGATATCGATGTGTTGGGTAACCGCATTTTATGAATTCCACTGTGCACGCGCGCGCGTTCTGAAACGTTCTTTTTTAGTGTTTGTATGAGGCTGGGCGCTCCTGAACTCTCGTTCCAACTTCGGCCCTAAATAACGACATCGTCCACTTGTTTTTAACTTTAGCATATTATAATGAGGTTATAAACGGTGCGCTAGGGTATTTGGTTGCGGATATAAGACCTCTGGGGTGAAAATTAGCATATTTGGGTGAAATAATCACCTTGCTTCGCTCGGTGATTATTTCCCGCCAAATATGCTAATTTTCACCCCAGAGGTCTTATATCCACAACCAAATATCCTCGTTTGCCGTTTATAATGTCTAAATATTCTGTGTTTCTTCCATGGTGGCACTGTACAGGGTATTATGTCCCTCATACTATGATTTCCAGGGGCAATGGGAATTAGAAAGCTCTAGGGGAGTCAAAACGCGTGCCTGGTAGACAAAATACTAAGATGTGGTAGATACACATGTCCATTCATGTCAAATTATCAACACAGCCTTGTGAGCCAGTCAAACGATTGTATTAAATTAATTAGGGCACACCACAGCTCCAGGGTCTATGGTCACATTATGTCCAACATTGCTTCATGAAAATGTGACAAAACTATGGCTTTGGGCAAAAGTTCCAGTTGTCAATGTTTGACATTGATAATATGCAGAGATCATGTGAAATTAATACTATAATAGTCAATGTGAAAACAATACTGTACAAATGTTTTAGGACATATCTTCTGGTTTTGAAACAATAATAATTTAAAAAGCATATTTATTAAAAACTTTTGACCTATTTTGTGAGTTGAAAGGCTTTGGCACATTTTATAAATTGCCAGAATAAAGTAATGCAGATAAAATGGAAATTTTATAATGTGGCAAGATACCACTTGACCCTTGTCATGTGGTGAGCAGTTATCTTTCCTTTGCAAATATATTCATGTTTGGTTTATTTTATACCGTACAATTTGAATTGGACAGTTATTACAATACATAACATAGGTAGATGTATGTGTGTTTGAAACATTACTTGTTTTCCCTGTATTGGTAGCTTTCCTTGCCTATGTGAACTTCAACTGAATTTGTCTGCATGTTATATATTCTCATTTTGTGTCCTGATGATCTCACTATAAAGTTTAAGACAGTGGCAATATTGGTGGCAATGTTAATTATTGTTTTGATTATGCCAAGCATTTATTAAATGGGAAGTTACAGGAAAGTGGGCGCACAGTAGGGGGATTACTGGTGACGCAGCCATTTGCATATACTGGGCAGGAGTTTTGAATTCTCAGAGCATCGCTGTGACCATATGATAAATTTGAATAATCATGATGGGTACTTTTGTGACATTTGCAAATGGTCGTACAGGGAACACATTTTGAAACATATGCATTCTCCGACAACAAAAGGAACATTTCAGTTTATGTTCAACTCAAGTTCAGTCGCTCTATATTCGCAGACATCATATGCAAGATTCAATGACAATGAACGCCTGAAACATGGTAAAATTATGGGATTCTGGGACAGCACATCCCATCAGTAGCATGGCTTTTTCACATTTTAATAGATTTATGATAATCCGACTTTTATAGAGGGAGTTCCTGTTTTAAATGCAAAGAATTTACAAAACAAATAAATTTATCTCTGAGAGTAAGGGTGTGTAGTCATATAGATTTGTTAATGTAATGTTCATGTTTATTAATTATGTCCATGTATTTTTTATTTCTTCAAATTTTGAAATGAGTGAATGTTACCTTATTTGTTGGTTATAGAAGTGTGATGGTAATGTTGTTAAGGATTGCTCTATTGAAATTTATGCTATCACTCAGTAAACTTTTTAGAGGTAGATGTGCTAACGTTGGATAAATGCAAAATGAGTAATGTGATTGTTAGGTAGTTTGGAAAAGAAGACACGACACAGAGAGCTTGAATGCATTCTATGAGGAACACTTACAGAGAGCGCCACATTTACTCGTCAAGCCATTTAGCAAAATGCCTAGCGAGACAGGGAGTCATTTGGCCAGATAACAAATAAATAGGCGATCAACTTCACTGGTTGGGTACTGCAATTGCAAACGCTATAAAATCAGCGGGTAATCTCAATCGGTGTCAACTGAGACTTTCTCTGATGAGGCTATATGTAAACATTTCGACGCGCTGGCTCTACTTTCACAGAACAGCGCGCACAGAGCTGTTCAAATCACAAAAAATATCACGACACATTGAAGTTTTTTTGCATAATAAAAGTATGAATATTAAAATTTATATCGTTTTCAAGAAAAAATGCTGAGCGGTACTTTTACTAAGCGACCACATGAGTCATGACGCATAACAATACTTGGACAGTGCTGACGTCGACAGACGGTGGGGCCCCAAGGCGGGATTTTTGAACTGAAGGACGGTTAGAAACAGTTCATTCACTTTTTAGAGAACGGTGCAGTGACCGTGATACCCACAGGCTTCTTTTCCGAAATGCGAAAAACCATTCTGTTTCGACGAGAAATGAAGTTATCTGTGGTTTCGTCCAAGGAAAATCACAGCACACCATAGCCACAGAAACTGGTTTACCAAGATCAACAGTGAACTCCATAATTTACCATTACCGAACCACGGGCAATGTGCATGCAAGCAAGAAGCCGGGAAGGTCAAGGCGAAAGTCGGTAGGTGATATTGTGGAGGCGATCGAATATCAAATATTCAAGAAGCCATCGGCCTATATAAGAGAGATACGTTCTGAACTTTTGAGACAAAACGTATGTTGTCGAGAAAACCTGCCGTCACTGACTACGGTACGTCGTATTTTGAAAAAGGATTTGAACATGAGCAGTTGCGATTGTTGTTTGCTTTATGACCGCGACGATGACATATCGTGCACGTGTTTCGCGTGTTATTTCCAACTGCAGGAGGTTCGTTGACTGGCCTTTCCAACTCGCTTCTCTGCGAGGCTAGAGCTATTTTCTCATCCTTCAGAATTTCTAGTGATTGCAAAATGTCACTCTCCTTCTTCTCTTGCCATTTATTTTTGTTGCCTTCTAAAACTGTCCCGAAGTCAATATGTCTGGGAGTAGAAGTGGAGCGTGGACTTTGCGGCTGGCTGTTACGTGAGGCTGCCGGAGAAAACCCTTCGACTACGGTAATTTTTACACGGAGATAATCAGCATTTGGTACTTCTTTCGCACAACGATAAAAGTCTTGAATGTCATATTTTGAGTCGGAAAGGGTCACTACTGTACCTTCATCATTTTCATACTGCAGATGAAATGCCGGTGTGTCTAACAGAGAGGGTACTTGAGAACGTATAAATGTCACAAGCTCGCCATAGCTCAACTGCTCTTCAATGTAGCCTTGTCTTACTCGTCCAGATCGGTACGAAATTTGAATTTGGTACATCGTGACTTCGCTCAGATGACTTCACGTCTACCAGTACCATGCTCACGAATGCGATATATTTCCCGCCGTATCTTTCTAGTGGAAGAATTCATTTCTTAGAAGGGGGGGGGGGGGGCGCGAGAAAGCCATAGAAAGCTTTAGTAAGCTTTATTAAAAAATAAAGAAGTCAAAGAAGTAAGCTTTATTAACCGAATAATAAGCGCGTGAATATGGACCAGCAAATTTTATTGATACTTAATATCTCACATTCGGAATTAACAAATTCAAGATGCAATTTTTATTTTGTTGTGAATTATTCTTCATTCGATTCAGTTTATTTTCTAAGATACACCATGAGAGAAATGGTTTGTACCACTGTGCGATGTTTACGCAGCCTTGCAGTATCGGTATCAATTTTATCGCCTGAGTTGGGCTTCCTGCTGACTCTTGTATTACAATCGCGGTACCAGACCTATGAAGTTGACCGCCAATTTACTTGTTATCTGGTCAAATGACTCTCTGTTTTACAAGGCATTTTGCTAAATGGCTTGACGAGTAAATGTGGCGCTCTCTGTAACAATTATAATGGTTATGAAGTGAATTGTTGAGAAAGGTTGAACACAAGTTGAAAAACAGACATTTATAGATTCTATAGATTTGTAAGATGCAGGGCATTGTGGGATATCAAATGTCTGGAAAGCAGAATTTGTAACACACAATCATTGTTACTTGCTGTCCGGAATTCAGTTGCCAACACCACACAAAAGAATGACATAAATAACTTTTCTGTTTGTATCCATGCCAACTTCCAATCCGAAAAGAAACACTCCTGCTGTTTTATACTTGGATGTTAAAGGGACATAAGCTGTAACTTGTCAACTACCGTGTCTAAACCTAATCTGTTTGTCATGCTGAAATTTCCTGTATTCTTTTTGTCAACACAGCTTGTATGTGTGTAGTGATCATTGTTTATTGTTTACAAATGAATTCTCGTCTGGACTTGAATACAATTTTCAACAATAATAACGGAGATTATACTCATATAGGTTGTGTTGATATGCTAAATACTTGGCATTAAATTAAGTTAACCCAAATGTGAATGTAATATACCATATACTGTAGCTCTTTTGTGGCATTGCTTTGGATTTGGTTGTGTTTCAAGAATCTGTAGACATTTCTGTCTCCATCTGATAGTAAAGGCTGAAGTTCAAAAGAATTTATGCTGTGTGATCAGAATTAAAGAGCAATGGTTTTTGATGCTTAAGATTCTACTTGACATGTTTTGTATTTATACCGGTACAGTGGCAATGTTCCAGTCACTTCACTGACCTAAGCGTTGTACAATTCTTCTTAGACAAACTTTCTCACAATCCACAGTTTTCAAAAGTTTGATCCAAAAATAAATCTGATGATCACTTCTTTATTTACTGTAGTGTACCGGTACAGTATGTCTCATATGCCACTTGCTGATCCTATTATTACCATTGTCAAAATTATGAAAAAATACTTAGAAGCAGACAAGTTTAGTGAGCTTGAGTGTGTTTGTATTTAATGGTCAAGATTCCTTTTCCAACACCAAACATTACAACAAAATCCTGTGAAGTTCTCAAGGCAAATATAAATGTTCCTGTGTTGTGGAATCTATGTGTTTCTATATTCTTTACAGTCCGTTAAACTACAAGATGGTGTAACTGTGAATGATTGGTTTTTGAAATAATTTAAAGAAAACAGGTGCAAAGTTGTGTGTTAAAACCATTTTGACAGAGTGTAATTTACGTTTATTCATTTTTAGTTTCATGTCAAACTATCACATAGTTCTGCAATGTGTTATAGAAAGCTTTATTGTCACGTCTTTTCAACAACTGAATACTTACTGAGGATGTGATAAAAGCCTGAAAATTGGCAGGAAATTTTATCAGTGAAAGCATATGACACATAAAAAACTAAGGTCAGATGGCGAGACATCAACATTCTTGTGTGAAGGACAGTAGATACAATTTAGACTTTTTGCAGCACTGCAGTGGAATGCTCTGGTCACAGTAAGGGCAAAGATTCAAGAGTTTAAGCAGTGCTGCCATATGACATGCCAATCATGTACATAGAGTTTACAATTTTCTTGATTCTTGTACCAATACGGCTAAAAATTTCAGTCAACTAAGAAAGATGTCAAATAAAACCAATATATCTTAGGCAGCTGATAATTTTATAATATCAATCCTGTGAATTAAATGTGTCTGTGAACAAAAACATTTAATAGGGCTCTAGGGTAAAAATGGGATTGGATTATCATCAGAAGCATTTATTTCTCCTAATGTTGCCCTCTAGGGTAGAGTGAATACATTCATTTGGGGTGATTTCAATTGAATAGTACATTGTTAACTTTGAGCCATGCCTGGTTGCCACCAGAAGTCAAAGGATGCTGATGTCCAGTTGGGTCTTACTGTTATAATTGAATAATACAAATAGACCCCCTAAGTTGCTGTGAATAGTAACAATCGACCAATCAGATATAACCTTCTGAGCATGCTGCACATCAGCAGGTCAAAGCTGTTCATTCATTTCAGTTAAAGAAAGGCCAACGTTATAAACCAAATATGTGGTCTTACAATACACCACAGAAATAGATCTAAACTATCCATATTTCATCTTACATTTCTGTGTTAAAATCAGACAAAATGTTAATCCAAATTGGAATGATGAATTTCTATTTTGTAAATTCTTCAAGATATTGAATACTGTCTGACTAATTTTATCAACAGTGTACATCAAGTCCATGTCAAATAAGTGACCTTGATATTCCTAGTAATTAGGTCCATGCTATGAATCAGGTCCGATCCCAATTACTGTCTATTTATATAAACATGTATTTTTTCTCTTACACTACAGTGGGTTCCAATACCAGTGTTGTATATCTAACATTTTGTACATGTAGATGATGTCTTACCACACTTGTCATAGCAGCTGCTAAAAATGACATAAAATTGTTAGTGAGTGAGTTTGTATCGCTGGTTTAACTTTTGACACTGAGGATGTGTATCTATTTATTAATATTATATTTTTCTACTACTATACAGCAATGGCAACAGTGCAATGACGTGCAGAGCTTGCAAGCAACCTTGTTCAAATACTGGTCAAGTCATGTACCTAACATTTACACCATAGACGATGAGGCAGAGGTGCCAACACAAGACAACACGGGACGAGATCTGATATTTTCACCATTAGAATGGTTCATCTGTAGTGGATCTGATCCCAAAGTGGTTTTCAAAAAGCTAAAACAGGAAGATGATCCGCCTAAGTTGTGTGGCAGAGTTTTTAAAATGGGAGAACCAACATATTCTTGCAGGTAAAAACTTAGAGATTTTTACTTTCATCAAAAACATAAACACAACAAACTTTCAGAGTTCTTGATATACATGTTTTGAAAATGGTACCTTGGTGTGTCGTGCTTAGGTTAACGTCATTCATAAATATCATTTTCAAAATCCCCATGATTCATCAATATTTCATATATAAAAATTATATGGCATTCATTAGGTGTGGTAGGAGAGTGTACACCTTTACTCCAGCTTGGCCTAAAGTTTTTGTCATGGTAACCATATACAGTACGGTAGTAGTCAAGACAATGGAAATTTTGCAGAGAATTGTTGTTTATGACAAGTTACAGTACAAGTGCAATGGAATGGTGGAGAAATCCTGTTACTCATATTGATGAAAATTTTGTTTACATGTAATAGGGTTATTTTCAATAAATTTTCTTTATTTATTTTATCCAATTTCTTGATATATTATCGCACTATGGTACTTCCAATAGTCTCTACAAAAGACGCAAAAAATATTATATATTAACATCGTATAACTGATTTGAAATTTATGCTGTAGACTCTTAAACATATTTCATATATTGAGCATGTACCTAGTATTCCTAGAAATGAACTATTTCATTTAAAATCATAATATAATTTGTTGTATTCTTGATTGCAGAGACTGTGCAGTTGATCCAACCTGTGTATTTTGCATTGACTGTTTTCAGAAAAGTGCTCATCGTACACATCGATACAGGGTAACATTCAACTTTCTGTGATACTCTAGTTGATGTGATTTTGAATGTTAGCAGCACAAATAACATCTGTGAATGTGACGTACAAAAAGCAATGTCAGTTTTCTGATTAAAAGGCATATCACATGTCTTACTATGATCCTTTCTACAAGATGTTTAGTCTAACACTAGTATACAACTTTTGCATCTACAGTATTTTGCAATTATATACTGCAGTTTTTGTGCCAGCACATTTCAGTATAAGGTGATGACATAGACAGCCTATTTCAGCATAAAGTGATGACATAGACCGCACATTTAAGCATAAAGTGATGACATAGACTGCACATTTCAGCATAAAATGATGACATAGATGGCACACTTCAGCATAAGTGATGACATAGCACACTTCAGCATAAAGTGACAAGATTGACTACGCATTTCAGTATAGAGTGGTTTAGAGAAGACTTTGCCAAAGGCTTGGCTTGTAGTAAAGTTACAATGAGGTACACGTTTAGCTGTGACCATCCATTGGATTGTTTGTAGCAATTTATCAAAAGTAAACCAGGGGTTGGACTTGCATGAGATCACCTTTCCTCCTGCTTCCCGAAAAAAGGGACTGCCTTTAGCAATGTATCATCCAGTCTAATCAGGGATTTGATATTATGATGTGGTAGATAATACAGAGAGAGTTTTCTGAAGAAACAGCGCATAAATTTTATCTATTGTTGTACATCTACAGATGAGTACATCAGGAGGTGGTGGATTTTGTGACTGTGGTGATGTTGAAGCCTGGAAACAAAATCCTTCATGTGAAATACATACAGTTAATTCAGAACAGTCCACCAAGGTAAGTTGAAATATAAATGTAAATTCTAACCTTTGACCCTTGATCAAGATGACTTCCATATTTGGACAGATCCCCAATCAGAGTATTCACACTTTTGCATAATATTTAAGGCAAAATACAAATGAACAAAATATACTCAGAGATATTGAAATTTTATTATTGAGAAATGAAATATTACAATAAAGTGTTTTCTCTATTTTCTTTATAGAGTCCATTGGAGAGATTGCCAGCTGAAATGAAATCAAAAACTGAAATCTTATTTCATATTGCTTTGAATTATGCATATGATCTGTTGATATGGGAACAGTGTGATACTTTACCTCATGGATTACAACCCAGGTATGTCTTGGTCTGTGTGTGATCTTGATACAAAAATACAAATAAGGAATATCTTTATTTGTGTCTCTCCTATTCTGCAATGTGACTCAGACTCACCATTGCTATTCTGTAATGTGACTCAGACTCACCATTGCTATTCTGTACTTTGACACAGACTCACCATTGCTATTCTGTAATGTGACACAGACTCACCATCGCTATTCTGTAATGTGATTGAGACTCACCATTGCTATTCTGTAAATTGTAATGTGACTCAGACTCACCATTGCTATTCTGTAATGTGACTCAGACTCACCATTGCTATTCTGTAATGTGATTGAGACTCACCATTGCTATTCTGTAAATTGTAATGTGACTCAGACTCACCATTGCTATTCTGTAATGTGACTCAGACTCACCATTGCTATTCTGTAATGTGACTCAGACTCACCATTGCTATTCTGTAATGTGACACAGACTGACCATTGCTATTCTGCAATGTGACTCAGACTCACCATTGCTATTCTGCAATGTGACTCACACTCACCATTGCTATTCTGTAAATTGTAATGTGACTCAGATTCACCATTGCTATTTTGTAATGTGACTGAGACTCACCATTGCTATTCTGTAAATTGTAATGTGACTGAGACTCACCATTGCTATTCTGTAAATTGTAATGTGACTGAGACTCACCATTGCTATTCTGTAATATGACTGAGACTCACCATTGCTATTCTGTACTTTGACACAGACACACCATTGCTATTCTGTAATGTGACACAGACTCACCATCGCTATTCTGTAATGTGATTGAGACTCACCATTGCTATTCTGTAAATTGTAATGTGACTCAGACTCACCATTGCTATTCTGTAATGTGACTCAGACTCACCATTGCTATTCTGTAATGTGATTGAGACTCACCATTGCTATTCTGTAAATTGTAATATGACTCAGACTCACCATTGCTATTCTGTAATGTGACTCAGACTCACCATTGCTATTCTGTAATGTGACTCAGACTCACCATTGCTATTCTGTAATGTGACACAGACTGACCATTGCTATTCTGCAATGTGACTCAGACTCACCATTGCTATTCTGCAATGTGACTCACACTCACCATTGCTATTCTGTAAATTGTAATGTGACTCAGATTCACCATTGCTATTTTGTAATGTGACTGAGACTCACCATTGCTATTCTGTAAATTGTAATGTGACTGAGACTCACCATTGCTATTCTGTAAATTGTAATGTGACTGAGACTCACCATTGCTATTCTGTAATATGACTCAGACTCACCATTGCTATTCTGTAATGTGACTCAGACTCACCGTTGCTATTCTGTAATGTGACTGAGACCCACCATTGCTTTTCTGTAATGTTACTCAGACTCACCGTTGCTATTCTGTAATGTGACTCAGACTCACCATTGCTATTCTGTAAAGTGACTCAGACTCACCATTGCTATTCTGTAAAGTGACTCAGACTCACCATTGCTATTCTGTAATGTGACTCAGACTCACCATTGCTATTGTGTAATGTGACACAGACTCACCATTGCTATTCTGTAATGTGACTCAGACTCACCATTGCTATTCTGTAATGTGACTCAGACTCACCATTGCTATTCTGTAATGTGACTCAGACTCACCATTGCTATTCTGTAATGTGACTCAGACTCACCATTGCTATTCTGTAATGTGACTCAGACTCACCATTGCTATTCTGTAATGTGACTCAGACTCACCATTGCTATTCTGTAAAGTGACTCAGACTCACCATTGCTATTCTGTAATGTGACTCAGACTCACCATTGCTATTCTGTAATGTGACTCAGACTCACCATTGCTATTGTGTAATGTGACACAGACTCACCATTGCTATTCTGTGATGTGACTCAGACTCACCATTGCTTTTCTGTAATGTGACACAGACTGACCATTGCTATTCTGTAATGTGACTGAGACTCACCATTGCTATTCTGTAATGTGACTCAGACTCACCATTGCTATTCTGTAATGTGACACAGACTGACCATAGCTATTCTGTAATGTGACACAGACTCACCATTGCTTTTCTGTAATGTGACTCAGACTCACCATTGCTATTCTGTAATGTGACACAGACTCACCATTGCTATTCTGTAATGTGACTCAGACTCACCATTGCTATTCTGTAATGTGACACAGACTCACCATTGCTATTCTGTAATGTGACTCAGACTCACCATTGCTATTCTGTAATGTGACACAGACTCACCGTTGCTATTCTGTAAAGTGACTCAGACTCACCATTGCTATTCTGTAATGTGACACAGACTCACCATTGCTATTCTGTAAATTGTAATGTGACTCAGACTCACCATTGCTATTCTGTAATGTGACTCAGACTCACCATTGCTATTCTGTAAAGTGACTGAGACTCA
This sequence comes from Ptychodera flava, assembly GCF_041260155.1. Taxonomy (NCBI): domain Eukaryota; kingdom Metazoa; phylum Hemichordata; class Enteropneusta; family Ptychoderidae; genus Ptychodera; species Ptychodera flava. The sequence continues at coordinate 665,779 of NC_091938.1, forward strand.
CCATTGCTATTCTGTAAATTGTAATGTGACTCAGACTCACCATTGCTATTCTGTAATGTGACTCAGACTCACCATTGCTATTCTGTAATGTGACACAGACTCACCATTGCTATTCTGTAATGTGACACAGACTCACCATTGCTATTCTGTAATGTGACTCAGACTCACCATTGCTATTCTGTAATGTGACTCAGACTCACCATTGCTATTCTGTAATGTGACTCAGACTCACCATTGCTATTCTGTAATGTGACTCAGACTCACCATTGCTATTCTTTAACATCACTGAGACTCACATTGTCATTGTATTTATCGTCAACAGTGTCTTGGCAGATTCCTACTGTACCATGTTATTCAATGATGAAGTACATACATATGATCAGGTTTGTCACTTTCCAATTACATTTACATTGAAAGAGTTGTTATTTTGAATCTATAAGATGTTTATGATGTACCAGTCATGAGTTGCTTGCTCTTGTCCTTCTGACTTTTGAAACATTTTCATTAATATTTTCAGACTTGGCATTGACACATTTTTTTTTTCAAACGAGACTGTCATTTTCATTACTAGTGTCCCAAAAGAAATCAAGCAAACTTTCTGAAACATTGAATGTGACAACAGACATTTTATAGACCAGATAAAATTGTCCTGATTTACAAAATTGATGTCTCCAGAACTCCTGTAGACCAATCTCTACAAGTTAGAAATGATGAACAAGTGGTACTGTAACTCAAATAGAACTCATAAAGAGTGAAATTATATAAATAGTTTGTATTACCACTTTGATACAGTATGACCTCTGACCTATGGTATTCTCTGTTGTCAAGGTGATAGATACCCTGAAGAAAGCAGTAGACTGTACTCACAAGGAAGCTGTAGATTTTGCCACTGTAGTTGATAGAGAGGTGAGTTAATAATGATTTAACACTGCATTTGGCAGAAAGGTTCACACTTGTTATATTCAGAGTTTGTCCAAGCTAGGAGTTTTTGCAGGCAAGGGTTATACTTACAGAAGAAGGCCAAAAGTGGACTCAATACCATACTTTTGATTTTGATGTCATTGAAGTAACTTGACCTGACTTGATCAGACCTCTGAATGTGATATTAATATGCTTATTCAAAGTTCCAGTTGATAGTGATATTAGTTTGAGTATCATCAACACTTGGAGTAAGACTGAAGACTGCCTATGGATCTTTTTTCCTGTGTTGCCAGTTTGAGTTTTAAAAGTGACAAATATTTCCACAATTTCATATATTACAGGGTCGCAGCAGTGTATGCAATGGTAATTTCAGAATTTGTGAGCAAGCGTGTTCTATCATCAAACGTAACACATCAAGGCATGGCAACAAAGCATTGAAAGTACATGTGATGCACACATCAGTGGTTGCACATCATACCTTTGCTATGAGGCTTCTGTCATGGCTTACAGAAATTATCGCACATTCAGGTATTTCAGTCTTATTCTGTTTTTGTCTCTTTGAAAACTGTATACTGTCACAAAATACAAAAGGCTTCTTGTTTTGAAATTAACCCTTTGAGTGCCAAAGTCAACTGTTGTTGCCTTTATAGAATATGACATAGCAACTTTTTTCAGAGCTAAACAAGTTTATTTCAGATTTTTCCCAAAATTTTGGTCAAAAATTGCTGCCATTGAGATGTTATGTCCATTTCCTCCAACAGTATCAAAAAATTACAAAAAAAATCATAAATATTGGTAAAATGTTACACTGAAATTTTGGTGGGAAAAATTACAGCACTCAAAGGGTTAAGTACTGTTTATTATTATACACCTGCGTCTGTAACCTATGGCGTTTCGTCGTATAGTAAGTTTTGGTATCAGAGGACGCGGAGTCCAATAACTTTGACGCGGAGTTCAATAACTTCAGGTGTTATTGGACGCTATTTGACCTTTGACCTCAAAACACCTTTACGTCAACACGAGGAAAAAGAAGAGAATATTTTACATTTTTTACAAAAATATATACTTCTTAACATTCAGTTCTTCACAAAGTAAATCATGGTCAGTCCAAAACCGGTAAATTTGAGTAAAATTATGCTGCTGGCGTAAAATTTCTACCGCGTGCACTGCGCAGAGCGGGTTGAAATTCCGTTCTGTGCGCTTAGCGGACGCGCTGAACGCGTTCCCAGTCTGCTCGCGATCGCTCAGTGCAGTGCGCGAGAAGCATCCAAAAAACGCCTAAATTTCGACTTTTTTCAGATAAAATTGGACTAAAAAGGTGTATAATAATAAGGTTATTCCCAAAATACCGGGATTTATGTCCTCGTACATCATACACTACGGTATTGTCCTCGACGCTACGCGTCTCGGACAATACCTCCGCTGCACGATGTACTCGGACATAACTCCCGGTATTTTGGGAATAACCTTATATTACTCCAGTAAAGAGCTACATGGATACTGACATATTTTTACATTAAGGTATACTAACTTTGTGTCTATAGTTTTCATTTGTTATCTGTTTATTTCTTGATCTATTAAAATATCAAAATTTATATCAAAAAAGATTGTTGTATCATACAAGTGCTATGTATGACAGCACTTTTCCAAGTTTATCATGACAAATGTATGATAAGGTATGGCAATACTGAAAGATTTCAATAATCAGACCATATTCTTGAACTGAATCATGAGACTGTAATGAAATTACATCCTGGAAGAGTTCTTACATGATACAGAGAAATATGAAATAATAAAATTTGAATTTGAACTGTCATTTATTTTTAGAAGGATTACGGCAACTTCTATGTGTTGAATGTATGAAACCATACAGAGATACAAACAAAGCATTGATTGAACATGTCATTCTGTCTGACACCAAACTTTGGAAAGGTTGGTATTTTATTTATTAAATTCATTTTCAGTCACTTTGAATCTGAGATTTATTCATACCATCCACATTTGTGTTGAAGTTGTCAAATTGCCATTGATTTGTTACAAATGCGGCCATCTCATGGAAAATTCAGTAAGGCTTTATGAGCAGAGGGCAGTCTCTGTTTTCACACCTTCTCCATTGAACTTGTTGCCCCTGAAATTTGCAATGCTAGTTCTGTTTAATAACTCCTCTTTTCATTCAATGCTTGCAATTGAATGAAAGAGTCAACATCTATTTGGAACCTTTGCTGTTTGATTTCTTAACTTTGACTGCTTCAAATTCATACTGTGTGACACATTCATTACTGTTAATTATTGTTACTCTGTAAATTTTTCATAATTGTGACTGTTTTCCCATGCTGGAATTATATCAAATTAAACTTAAAAATTACACACAAATACACATTGTGTGTTTTTAAAAAATAAATTTCTAATAGTAAATGTTCTTTTCATCACAGTTGTTTCGATTTCTTGTTTCACTTTCTAGTCTTTTAACAAAGCCAAGCAATGATTGAAACTTACTAATATGAAAGGCAAACTTCCAAGACAATTGATATCCGCTTTACTATTCATTTTAGCAATTTATGATTTATGGACTATACAGCCCTGTCTGTCTTCCATTTAACCTCATATACTGGTACTTACTGATAAATGGATTAATTTACAGTTGCCCGAATTCACTGGCATCAGTTGATAATGAGTAGTGTACTCATTGATCAAGAGTTCAAGAAACAGTTTGCAATGATGTACACAAAGGTAATGTCTAGTTTGGATTACCATCTTGATGTATTTCTATATGATACATCTTTTCTGCTGAGAGATACACACACATGCAGTGAGTAATGTGTGTGAATTGTATGAAAAGCATTCACTCTGTGTTGCTTTACCGTATCTACAAGAGTTAATATGCCCCCCGGTGTGCTGTCTTTGCCTCTGAGTTCTCCTGTCCACTGTCATTGAAGTTCAGTATGTCTTTCCAGCACTTTCTGATGGTGCATATGTTGTTAAATACACCAATTTGAAATGAGGGTAAACATATGTACTTCAGGGACTGTACACAAATGAGTGCACAACCATTCTATGCTTTACCTCTCAACTTTGAACTATGACCTCAACTTGTAGAAGGCAATGTAATGTAATTGAAGTGTTCATATGAGTCTAAATTCAAATCAAAGAAATGGAAAAATCATGATTTATGTACACTTGGTAGCAACATTTATTAGAAAGAAAACTGAAATGATGAGTTGTCTTTTTTTATCAACAGAATTACAATACACTTCAACGTGACTTCATCACGTTAGACGACCATGACCATTCTGTGTCTATCACATCACTTTCTGTACAGATGTTTACAGTGCCAACTTTGGTAAGTCAAATCTTGTTTGCCATTTAGTTTCAGGAATTTCAGTCCAGGATATCTTGGCCTTCAAGTAGTCTAGATTTTGGATGATAACTCAATTGTCTTGAATCATGAAGTAAATTGCAATGCAGTTTTCGACAGAGAGAAATGTTTAGCCATGTATAACTTGCAAATGTATCTTGAATGTACAGGAAAGCTGTTTTACTCACAACAACATCTCTGTTTTGTTCATTTCTGTGATCAAAGTAAAATGGAACTAACTTTCTTGTTTGGTTTGTTGTTTTTTTTCAGTCGCGAATGCTGATAATGGAATGTGATTTGCTGTCTGAGGTTCTCAATACCTTCATGTCATTCTGTGGTCCAGACAGACGTGGTGAGTAATCTGAAGTCTGATTTCTTCCCAATGGGCATACTCTGAAATAAAATATTACAATTTGACTACCACAGTGTTCTGCGGAAAACAGACACTGAAGGCGCCATGAAATAGTGGTACAATCACATACATGTGGATAAATGTGTATAGAGAAATACACTTGGTTCTGTCTACTTTTCTGCATATGGTTTTGTTTGTTCAATGGTTTATTCCAATTATAGGTTTAAAACAATTGCAAACATACAATTCTTATTGTGCATGCAGCTGTATTATCTCATTGTTTTCAGTGCTATTTCCCCATATCAGTTAATGAATGTCAAATCGTCACGTCAGTTCATGAAATTCAAATCATTAAAACAAAAATGTTTGACCAAATTGAAGAATAATAACTATTTCACACCAATGGTGTTATGATCCTATAACCAATTCAGCTACATTATGGTAGTGAGAAAACACAATATGAGTGACCTGTCTATTGTTTTACCCAATCAGTGATTAGCAATTTGTTCTTTATCCAATCAGTGATGAGTAGTTCATTGTTTGAGCCAATCAGTGATGAGTACTTCATTATTTTAGCCAATCAATGATGAGTGGTTTATTTGTATTAGCTAAATGATAATCAGTACAATTGATGATCAGTAGCTGTTTGAGCTATTTCCATTAGATTCCCGATCTCAGCGTTGTGTAAAGAGATCCATGTTAAAAAATGATGAGTGAAATATGTTTTGGTTTCTCTTCAACAGCTGAGGGAAGGCTGAAGTTTGACAGGAACTCACTGCAGCAAAACTTCAGGAGAATACAGTATATATTACTCGACCTCAGGTACATCTGTCTATGTCTTGTCATCCAATTTTATCATAATATTTTCCATATTATTGGTGTATCAGAAGAGTTACTCATTATACTGACCATAGGAAATGGCTTATAGTAATTTTTCAGAGCTCATTAAGGATTGTGATACTGAAATAGCCAATATTTAAAACTTGTAACATTTAATCACCAAAGATTAATTTTGAAATGGAAACTATGGCTCTGCTGTTCAAGATCCGATCACACTGGCAGTTAATTGTTTATTAGTCAAAAGAAAAGAAGTTCAAAGAAGCAGCTACTTTGTATGAGGCTCTGTATGACTCTTCAAGTTAAATGTGATTTCAAATGAGTATTGTTTACAGTTGACAACAAACAAAACGTTGTTGTTCTGCTGTGTCAGTTATATCTAATGTATCAGTTGGTAGGCTATAAATAATTATTTCACTGTAGCACTTATTGTGACAGTTTATTTACCTTGTGACTCCATCTTCTCCATACGGCAGTAGTTACATGTACTCCAGTTTTCATTGCTACCAACACAATCACTGTATCATTATTTTCTGATCTATATCATTAATAACTGCAGGTATATATTGTCCTCCATTCCCAATGAGTGGGAGTCTAAATTGAAAGAGAAATTTCTAAAAGGGCTGAATGTTTTCTTGGAATTATTGTCAGCTATTCAGGTAAGTCTTATCCAGTCTCAATGTCATTGATGTTTTCCTCTTTTAAAATCTGCCCTTGAACATGAATCTCAATGTCATTGACTATTTTCCTCTCTCAAATCTGCCCTTGAACATAAATCTCAATGTCATCAAGATTTTTCTTCTTTTAAATCTGCCCTTTAACATGAGAAATGCATAACTCAGTTATTTAAATCAGTTAATCATTAACCAAGACATGTTGTCAAAATCCAGGTTATACACTGTTAAAATGTTGTACTATGAACATGGAATTTGGAATCTTTTAATCAGATTTTTGTAGCTTTCTTTTGCCTTAACTTAGCACATGCAGCATGTGTACCGAGAAAATAGGGTGACTTATGTTGCCTCACTATAATATATTACCAGGTTTTTTGTATGCTTTGAAATCTCTACATTAGTTTTTCATAAAATAATTTAAAATTATGGTAAGGTGAAAATTAAGATACCTTTGTTTAATTTATTCAATCAAAAGACGGCATATAGATGCCCGAACAAGCAAATTTTATGTGACTTCACACTGCAGATAAACTGTTAACATGACTTACATGAATTGAATGTTTTATCACCAGGGAATGGATGCAGTGACAAGACAAGTTGCTTTACATATCGAAGTAGAACCAGAGTGGGAAACAGCTTTTAACTTACAAATTAAACTTGGTTCTTGTATCACAATGCTCCTTGAATGGTGTGCAACTGATGTAAGTATTCCTTAGTTTTTCCTAAACTAATTTCATAAAATGTAGCACTGATAATGGATAAACTGCCATCAACAAGACAAGTACCGTAATAAACAAAGCAGATTAAAAGAATTACATGATGTAAGGGTTCTCCAAGATGGGGATATGGTGGGACGCCCTCTAGTGTCCATATCTGTAAAAGTACTTACAACTTCAAATTACTATTTGCCAAGTAGTAGTACACTGTAAAACACTTTGAATTAGCTGCATGCTCTTTTTAGCAATTTTTGATTTCACTCCAATCAGCAGGTTTTTCATTAAGCTGAAAAGACATCTTGACCATAGGAAATATGGGAAAAAGTTTGAATTAGCAGCACCTTAAATTAATAAATTTAAACAGTTAAAGTAGCAGAAGACGGATATCAGCTAAAAAGACTTGTTTTACAGTAAAAACTTGATAGAGTGTGATTTTTTTTCATAAAAACAAATTTTGAAAGTGCCACAACAGCTATTTGTTTGATTGTATGTTTTGGGAGGGACATTGTTACGTGTAAGATTTACACTCAATGGTAGCATTAACAGATTTTAGTTGCATCATTGGAGTTTGCAATTCTCAAATAGCAGGATAATGATCAGTTTTCATTTCTCATTTGCCCTCACAGAGATCTGTCTTGGTTGAAGCCTACAGAGCTACTATGAAAATACTTAGGTCTATCAGCGGTTCTTCAAAACTAGTAAAAAAGAAAAGTAAGTATAAAATTGATGGAAATAGTAAAACTTTGGAGATAGTTCTTTACAGGGATGGCACTTATCAGAGCTCGAGAAAAATGTTGAAAATTTCAGATTCTTCTCAGAGATTAATTACCCAAAGGATACAATACAGACAGATGTATTATGGCAATAGATAAATGGGGATACAAATATAAGTGTGTCTCACGGAACTTGACAAAATCAAAATTGAACAGAAGATCAAAGCTATTTTAACTTGGTGACTTCCTGATCTGTATATGTCAGTGTCCTCTACATAGCTAATTAGACTACTGTTACTCATTGAGTAGTTGATGATGTGTATATCATGATTTAGAGGGACTCAGAGAATTCTGATATTGCTGATAACTTTGTAATGTCCCATACGGAAAAAAAGACTTGTTAATTTGTTTTACTGTTGAAGGGAAAAATTGTGATTGATTTCATATTCATGATATATTGTGTACTGTTACTAAAATTGTTTGTTACTTTCATCTTATTCTGGATGCATATGTTAATATTTAGTTTCAGGACATGACTGCAGCTGTATTGTTTATGATGTTGCTACGCAACCAGTCACTGTACACTCGCCTTTGTCTCGATTTTTGGCAGGTGAGTTCAAAGATCACCTATGACACATTGCAAAATTCAACATAGAAATAACGGGCGACGCGCTGATCATTAACGTTTATTTATGGGCAATGGTGAGAGGAAAGCCAAAACTTAACTGGCGAGGCTTGCCGAGCCCATTAATTTGGCTTTCCTCTAGCCCACGCCCATAAACAAACGTTTATGGTCAGGGCAGAGTCTGTTATTTCCATTATATTATCAACAAACCCAAGAAAACCGTCAAAATTTGCGAAAATTTCCAGAGCGAACAACAACTGGGCCCCAGAACTGAGCAATACTTGACGCATTGTCACGCGCGCTGTAAAAATTTGGCAAATCCAGAGATGTTTTCAGAAACAAAGTATCTCAACTTGGCCCACAAGTGCTCCATTTTATTTTGTGATTGATTATGATTTACATTTCAGCTGTAAAATTACGATACTATGAGTTATTTATCTTATTATTCATATTCACGGGCATGTAAACAAACCATTACTGTGTTTTTGTGGTCAGTCATGTGGTTCAGCTCGACCAATCTAAATGCGATAGGCAGAGTATGGTAATATAAAAATCAGTAATGGGTTACTGCAAACGGATTTGAAAATCCTTCCAATCATTTATGTGTTGTTTCAGATTCAGGACACTATTGTTGCCATGACAGAGGAAAAAGATTAACAAACTTCAAGAAATATTGAGAAATATAAATTTTTATACAGATATATTTGAGAAGTAAATTTATTAATAGCTATTTTGCAGCATGTTAATGCAGAAGAGTATGATATACCAAGATTGAAAACATTAGGGAAATCAATGTGTGAGAAATGTTCTGATCTGTATATTGTGTTACGGTTTTAATCTTACTGGTATTTATATATTTTAGGATTTCATACTGAATATTTACACTGAAAGAGACTAACTTCCATGCTTCACAGGATGTATAAAATCTTGATTTTAATGGCTAGTATTGAAACATTGTGTGACTCAGGCCCTACATTCCTCGTGAAGTATTGGAACTGCATTTATGTAGTTTGTACCTTGAAAATAAAAGACTTAAAAACTGTTGCTCAAAGTTTTCTCAAGCAAACTTTCAACAATTCTCTTTCAAAATCAAGAACAAAAATTGAGGATCACTGTGCAAATTTTGGTTCTGGATGAACAAAGTTATGCAATATGTACAGAAATCCAGAATAGCCAGCATCTCTGTGTTATGTCTATGGGAAAAAATAAAATTTTGAATTTTCACAAAACTAAGCCAATCAAAACAGAATTTATTCCACATACTTCAAAGTTAGCCCCCATAAGTGGTAGGCCGAGAGTGTATTGTAAAATTTTGAGAGTCTGAACGTCTTTCCCCTAGGCACATTCTAGATGTACCTCAAAATCTGTAATTTCAGTGAAAGCATCCATATAAACTGTCATGTGAACTTGACTTGATTCACACAGACAGCAATGCACTTGTTGAATGAATAAGTCTAACAAAGATCTTGAAATGAGCAGGAAATCATGACTTCAGTTACTTCCATGTTATTCATGCGAAATGTATGTCACCCAGAGTGATGTCTTGAATTGAGGAGAGTCAAAGCTCAATTTACGAGTTTGAAATAAAGTATATGGTTTTTGAAATGTTTTCATCTCTTTTTTCGAACAGGTCTTCATGTCTCTCTGCAAAAATACAGAATCTCTTACTATTCAGAAGGATTCTTGCCAAATGTGAGTTTTTTCCTTTCTACATTTCATATTTTATTAATTTTCATGGCTTGTGTTTCAGTGAACACATTTATGAAATTATACATTTATTCAAATTACACATTAATAGCATTACAGATGGAGGTGTTATTTGTTTGTTTGTGTAACTGTTCTCACCATTTCCACTTTCACCATTCTTACAGATGCCACTTTCACCAGCTGAGATGATTGAGGAGGCAATGCATACACAAGTGATGATAAGTCAAGTACAAGCTGGAATGTGGAGAAGAAATGGTTACTCTCTCTTAAATCAGGTACAGACATCATTTCTTTCTCAGCTGTGACTAGTCATAGATCCTTGAGAAAACAGGACAGGAAACAGTACTTTCTTCATACAAGCTAGTTTTGAAAAAAATTTTGTTTGCTCAGCGGTCCCCGACAAGACAACTTTGTACGTTCATTCAATCTACCAGCAAACTAATATGATATTCACATATTACATTTTGAATCTCTCATGTTACATGATTTCTGATGTTGTGCATGTGTGCAGTGTGCATAGGCTTGCCATTGGAGGATGCCTTGAATGTCAACGATCCCAGTAAAATGATAAAGAGATTCTTGGCATCTTTTCTGATATCAGTCATTGTCACTCACTGTCCATATTCTATGGTTCTCCGTCAAGTTATCCCTTGGTAATACAACCCAAAGTCCATACAGCCTTGCTTCATGGATTTGAGTGGATTGTTTTGTGTCTTATGTTGCAACTTTCTGCGATTGTAGTTGTCAGTGTCTACGTCTCTGTTTTATGATGTCAATGACTGTAACTACAGTTTTCAAATTGTTGATAGACTACATGCTGAAAGTTTTTGTGCATTTTGTATTTTGAAATCTATCTTTCATTGAGTAATTGATATGCAGCTGATAACATTATCAGTGATGACTATGAGACTCAATAAGCAAAGGAAAAAATCATGAAAATCGTGACATGGAATATTGACAAAACAAAGAATGCAGATCATTGTTTGTTCAAATTAATTCAGATGTGTTTTATTCCTGTCAAACCAACAATGGCATGACAAATTACTTCTCTGTGATGAGTGAACAGCGCCCTCTCACAGTAAGTTTGTAAGACACTTTGTTTTGATGGGATATAGTTGTTGGTCATTCTCCAATCACCCCCAGGGAAAGCGCCCTCAAGTAGTGTTGTAAAATCGTTGTCAGTCAAGGAGATCTACATGGATTGCATTTCTTCTAGGGCAATAGACCAACCAGGTCACATGTTATCAGAGCTCTACATCTGATAAGCTTTAATAGCTCAATCTTGTTCTAAAATAGCAAGTGCTGTTAATTGTCTCATTATTTCCATTTTATGAGGACATTCTTGCCACTGATACTTGTTACATGGAAATCAGGTTACAATGAGTTCTCGTTGCCGGTTTCCATCACTTCATGAGCCATTACTGTCTATTTTCTTCTTTGGTTTAATTATTCACAAAGCAATTTTGTCTGAGTCATGTCTGAAAGTGTCTGTTATTATTCAGCATTGCAAAGTGTATGATTATCAGAGTACAAAGGACTGTGTGTCGGTGGTGTCACTGTTTTTCAACATCCAGTGCTGGATTTTTTTTCAAGGCGTTCATTCTGATTGATCTGCTGTTTTGTAGTGATTCTTGTCAACTTTTAACAGACATACCATGTGGTACCTTAAAAAAATAATCAAAGTATACATGAACATCATTTTAATGATGAAAATTATTTAATGTTATACCTGTAGGAATAGTGTTAAAGAATTTGTTCCCTGTTTTAACAAATATTTTTTTAAAGTTTTTAATAAAACTTTCAAGCCAGAAATATCAAAGCCATCAGACTTTGAGAACAAATCAACATTTAGTGTCCTTCGTGCATGATTGCTGTAGCAAGAGGTGAGATGTTTATTGTTCAAGTAGAGAAAAATATGTCATCGCCAATCCATGGAATCAATTTGTTTTGTAAATCACAGCTAGAGTGTAGTAATACTGCTCAGCCTAATCTGAATGGAAGAACCCCTCATCCTATACTATCACAGGTACAAACCTGAGTAAGGCATTCTTACTACAGTCAAAATACACCTGACCAGATGAAGCTAATCCATGGATTTGAGACAGCTGATATGAAGTAACATCAGGGATACAGTGATAACACAGATTGAGGAATTCATTGAACTAGATTGGTACAATCTACTAATTCAATGCCATGATAATTGCCATCTTGTGTAACCCAATGGCTGTGTCATTGACCATAAAGAACTTGTTCCGATACATAATAACCTGATTTATACAGGAAAGTACACAGACAGTTTTTTTTCAATATGGATGAAGTATTGGCCAGATAATATTGTCAGTATTTCATTCATGCATTTACACTTTCACTTGTCAACAGCCTACATGTATCTGTACAGTGTTGTATTGCAATAACCATTTCATATCACATATCTAATATTCACCTACATGACATTGTAACCATTGACATCTACTCAATGCATCAAGTGTATCAGAAGCACAAGTCATCAAAATTTACGTTCACAGATAGCACTTTCTTCTGTGCTAATTACAAAGTTACCATGGGATAGCTTGAAACCTGAACTTATTACTTCAGATATGTGTTGATATGTGGCAGCTGAGGAGTTCACGGAGTCTATTTAATCATAGACCCTCCATAAGGGGGTCTCTGGTTTAATGGTTACATTCTGGTTAACAGAGAAAACTAACTTTCAATAAAATTTGAAGTCAATTATATAACAAACAAATTTCTCTTTTCCACACAGAGATAAGGTATGATGTACCGTATTTGATGACTGCTAAAGTCGAAACAAAGTCTCTACCACATATTTTGTGGATTTTATTGAAAAATTATGTCTTGTTGCAATTGTGTTACAAACAAAAGAAGAATTGAAAAAAGACTCCAGTGATTTCATGTTATTGTTAGTGGGCATTGGTATCTGTGTAGACTTTAACATTGAAAAGAAGACACTCTTTGCAGAAAATCTAGATTTTGTTGATATTACTTTCAAGTTTGTAATTTCCATTTATTCATGTTTATTGCCATTGAGGCACAAAAAATATTATACATAAATTACTTATAATTATCCAAAGTCCACAGTATGACATTGAAATGGCAATTTTGGTGTTCAAAAAATAGCTTCTCACTAGTAAAGTGCAGCTCCACCTCAAAAATTCTTTTGTACATAATACAATAGTTAATAAAGTAATTGCAGCTACACTGTGATGTTGATACTTTCAGCAAAGTTTTTGCAAGGTTAAAGGTATTTGGTCACCTGTTTTTTAATAGCCAGTGGCCGTTTTAAAAAAGGGCGCCCCCAAATGACCAGCCATGGCATACTTAGCAGTGTGCGTCTGCATGATCTTTGATGAAATATGGAGGACCGATAACTACAGGTGTTACGGGGTGGTACGCTAAGCCCCGCTCCCTTTACCATATAGGCTATGGAATATGCAAATTTACGGTGACCGTGTACCTTTAAAACGCTGCCAACAATTCTGTTGTATGTATAACATGATGTATGCCAGCTTTGAAAGCCACGGGCATACTTCAGGAAATTGGTACAGGCTGTTCCAATGTTTCTACATTGTAAGCTTCATCTTTGACTAGGAAGTTACAGAGTAGTGTTGAGTGTCAGCATAATGCATCTATTCAAATCAAGTATGTGAAGGCCATAGTTTCAGTGACTTCTTCAATCAAAAGATCACAGATATTTGTTCAAGCCTCGATGCACAAAGCTCAGCTGATGATTTCAGAAACCTAGAAGTCATTTCTTCAAAATTTCTGGATCATTTCCAACCTATTTCTGAGGAAGAAGTTTGTGGCATCATCCAGAATGCACCAAATAAAACAAGCATGTTAGATCCGATCCCAACATCATTTGTCAAGCTGTGTCTTGACAAATTACTCACGATCATCACGTGGATCATTAATCTGTCATTGGAATCCGGTCTTGTGCCCCATTCAATGAAGTCTGCAATCGTCACACCAATCATAAAGAAACCAACGCTCGATCCTGAAATTCTCAAAAACTTCCGTCCAATCTCAAATCTACCATTTCTTTCCAAGGTACTTGAAAAAGTAGTTGCTGCTCAACTGAAAGACTTCTTAAAGGAAAACAATCTATTAGAGCCACTTCAATCTGCTTACAAGCAACACCACAGTACTGAAACAGCACTTCTCCTTGTTCACAATGATATTCTGACAGCACTTGACTCCAGTCACATTGTTCTTCTTGTTTTATGGGACCTATCGGCAGCGTTTGACACCATCGATCACCACATGTTATTACAGCGTTTATCAAATCTTGGGATTACATCGACTGCTCTGCAGTGGCTCCATTCATACCTCACAGACAGATCCCAGTTAGTTTCAATAAATGGAAAATACTCCCCTGCTCAATTGCTACGATTTGGAGTACCCCAAGGATCTGTCCTGGGACCACTATTATTTACGCTGTATATTTCACCTCTTGGTCAGCTTATCCGCCATCATAAAATTCAGTCTCATCTATTCGCCGATGATAACCAACTGTACCTGTCCTTTAAGAAATCTGCTATCACCACTGCTGTTTCCTCTGTCAAAGATGCGTTAAAGATATAATGAGTTGGATGACACAAAACAAGCTCAAGTTAAATGACTCTAAGACAGAAGTCATCTTAATACGTTCCAAATTTGATCGGTCACCGTCTCTACTCACCAACATCAACATCTGTTCAAGTGTTATTAAAACTACAACCTCTGCAAGGAACATTGGTGTTGAATTCGATGATGACTATACATTTCAACAACATGTCAGTGCCACCTGCCGTGCTATCAACTTCCACCTCCGCAAAATTGGACGCATAAGGAAATACTTGTCTAAAGATTCCTGTGCTACCCTCGTCCAGGCCATTATATCTGCAAAGCTGGATTACTGCAATTCCTTACTATATGGTTTGCCTGACGCTCAGCTTCAACGCTTACAACATGCCCAAAACACAGCAGCCAGAATTGTTACACTGACCAGAAATCTGAACATATTACCCCTGTCCTTAGGCAACTTCACTGGCTTCCGGTATCCTATCGCATTGTCTTCAAGCTTTTGCTCCTAACCTATAAAGCCCTAAATGGACTCTCCCCACTATACATCAGGAATTTAATCACGCCTCATTCTTCATCACGCATTCTCCGTTCATCTGATCAATTTCTTCTGCACACACCTAGATGGAAGATGACTTCTTATGGTCGCCGCTCCTTTTCTTCAGCAGCTCCAGTTCTTTGGAATTCTCTACCCATTGACATTAAAACCTCCGCTAACATTAACATTTTCAAAAGACGCTTAAAAAGTTACATGTTTCAGAGAGCCTTTTTATGAACTCTTAGCGCCACTGAGCATTGGTATTTACCTTTGGATATTTGGCGCTTTATAAATTTGTTTGATAGATAGATAGATAGATAGATAGATAGATAGTCACAGATAGAGAAGTACTCTAGCCCCTAACACATAGATTGAAAAGTACACTGACACTCATAGGTACGGAACACCAGCTAAGTTCATTTTATAATGTATTATTTTAATTGTAGGCTATTAAACCCACAAAGGTACAATGTATCAATAAATATCAGTTCCTGTAGAGGGCATAACAGTTGGATTTGAATGTCAATGGGAAGATTTCTAGAAGCCATGTCATGATTAAACTGATATCTACTCGTCATCTCAGTGTGATAATGTCAATTCTTACCAACATAAAACATGCACACACAATTTGACAGCTAGGTTTTCCTACTGTCACTGTGTGTGACTGTTCAAATGTAGAAGTGATATCTGTATTGTTCATTGGTACAGGGTTTTTCACATTTTTGAGACATTTTCCAGTGGTCAGTTACATTCTTATACACAATAGTCAGCACATGGAACTTGTACCGGTAGTTATGCTGGATGCAATCTTTTAGGTGTTTATTAATAAAATATATTCGGAATTCATACAATTTATAGTCATTTTCTCCATTGATGGACTAACAGCTGTGTAAAGCTTCCAAAGCCAAAGGTGATATCCTACATGCTTTTGTGAGACTTGAATTTGATGGAATGAAAAACCTGGAATAATGGATGGCCACTTATATTTGATATGTAGGTTAATGCTTGTACTGATACTAATCATTGTGAATGATGGCCGGTACATGTCACATCATGGCTTTACTGATACTGAAAGATATCACATCAAAATATCACTTTTTTAGTGTCCTAAAAACTTTCAATGGTTGTTATGCTTCAGCCAGGGCAAATATTACAGCAAATAGTGACTTGAAACAATATTTGACTATAGTAGGTGATACATGTCCTGTCTCTGGACCATATTTTGTATCTTTTATGGAAAGTTTGTGTGTTATATAAGTACTGTATTTGCAGAGTGAGATTAAAAGAATACTGTCAGAAAATACAGAAAATAAGTACAGGAGTTGATAATGAATGATGATCAAGGACAGTTTCATGGCAATTTATGGGTTCCATTGACCTTTCACGTATAATTAATCAGTAACGTGCAAAGTGAGAAGGAAATGGCAATAATCGGTTTGACTTTCACAAATAATTATCGTTGGTTTGACCTGATGAGAACAAATCAGGTATGCTGTTTTGTATCGAAGGTTTTATCTGTTATAGTAAATCAGATGTGACTTAACCATAGTGTACATTTGTGTATCAATTTTTTCACCAGCATTTGGTTTCATTTGACCCAGACAAAACAGAGTGTATTTGATTTCAATGAAAATGGTTACATTAAACAATGTCATGGTAGATGCCAACTATAAATGTAGTATCTGTGTTCTGCATGTTGGCGGGTTAAATTCATAAATTATTTCTTGCTGATCGATTCAAATCACAATTAAGTCTTTAAAATATTAATGGTTCATTTCTGAAATGTGTTCAATGAGGAATTTTATCATCTGTACAATTGAAATTGATGTTTAATAATTAAATTATTCAATATTTTGTACAGATTTACCCACCATGTTGAACTTATAAAATCAAGTATTAAAAATTTAACAGATGTAAAATTGTACATAAAGTACAGAGCTGTGATACTTTTTTAGGTTATATCCTTGATTATTAGAAAAAAGGTAGGTTGCTACTGTTGACAGGCTGTTGTTAAGTACATTTTCTAATCTGTCAGTCTTCAACTGGATGTTATTGTTCACAAATGTTAAAGAATTTACAATGCAGGTTCATATTTCTGATATTTTCTTGAAATGCATGTCTTTCATTAAGATTTAGTATTTCACTTGTGGAGGAGAGAAATTAAAAAAAACTTTCCTTCTTTCGACTCTTTATGAAATAGTCCTAAATTTTTTCTTTAAATTTGATCCAGAAGTGAAAGAAATTTAAAAATTTAAAATCACAATTATGATGATAGATATGCAATTATACATTATTGAGTATGTACTAATCTTTCATTTAAATGTTGGTTTATAATTTGACGACAGCGCTGTCATTTCTGTTGTACTTGTTCATGAACAGGACGCCATGGACACTGTCAGTGCATCAAGGGGAACAATAAACAATAGTATAATAGCTTGGAATCTGGTAACATTTATTGATGTGCTTGCATCAGCCAAAATGTTGATGAACAATAAATAATATGGATTTGCCAGCATGGAAATAGTTTCACTGACTGATAATATGTATCATTATGCCAACATTTTATGTTTTATGTGTGAATGGCACAACAATTCTCATGGTAACCATAAAATTCTAGAAATATCTCAGTATTTAGGAGAGTGATCAATAATGTATTCCTAATAGCAGTTTGTAAACTGGTAAAAACGTGACCTTTTTTTGAGTAGTAATAATTAACATATTCAAATGGTGGCAATACAGTGGAGATTTTATCTTGCAGAGTTTACATATCAGTCAGAATCTTTTAACTTGTACAAAGATAGTGTTGAACTGTTAAAGTAACTATAGCTGCAACTCTTGATCAAATTTTCATTAAAACAAGTACAATATTCTTCTCCCTTTAGCAAGTATGCTAGGATGTCAAGTATCAGCCTCGCCTACGTGTAGAGTATGCTATATGCAATGTTATTGAATGAATTCTAGTTTGGACAGAATTTAGAGATGAATAATAATGTAAAGACATTTACACGTACGCAAGCTTCGTTAAAAAGTTTTGTAAACATTTCATGATTTGGAGAAGAAACTGCATTGTACAGACAGAACAAAGATACTAGACAAATGCACAGGTGGGGGGATCTGAGTGGAAATTACCAGTAACTTGTTACACTGTAACAGTACAGAGTGGAAATTACTAGTAACTTGTTACACTGTAGCAGTATCTGAGTGGAAATACTAGTAACTTGTTACACTGTAGCAGTATCTGAGTGGAAATACTAGTAACTTGTTACACTGTAACAGTACAGAGTGGAAATTACTAGTAACTTGTTACACTGTAACAGTATCTGAGTGGAAATTACTAGTAACTTGTTACACTGTAAACAGTACAGAGTGCTTTGCATGACAGAGAGGTGCAGTGGTTCTGATCAATGTTGAATTATTCATTGCACATTCTTGCTTTCAATGAATCTAAGGTTTGTCAACTAGTGTTGATATTGAAAGGCAATTGATTAGATTTCAAGTGTTACTAAGACATCAGGGAGTTTAGAATTCCATAAGACTTGTTAGATCCTATTTCACAGACAACTCTTGGGATCTAACACTGACAGTAACTGATGTCAATACCTATGTCTTTCTATTACTGATATGTAGTAGGCAGAGTTTCTGCAAAAATTGGCATTTTCTGTTTTGTTTCCACTATTGTAAAACAACAATAAACTATCATAATTCTCAGCAATTGATGTCCAAATGAAAATATAACTGAAATCTACAAATTGAATGAGATTTTACTTTGAAATTTCGATATTTTTTCAGAAATAGACAAACCCAATGGATAATTTAATTCACCCAGTGTAATTCTATCAATTACATATTGTTATTACAGAGTACGGTTTAAATAATAAAAATTATTGTGATAGATGTTTAATACTATTGAAAAAGCATCCCTTTTACAGCTATGCAGCTAATGATTGTAACAGCAATGACATTCAACTTCAGTTTTTTGAACAATTCGAAATCAAGGGACTAGTCAAAAGTCAATGGCATTCATGTAGTACAGGGTTATGTGATTTTCAATGGGGATATAAAAATTTACAGCTTTCAAATTAAATAAATTAGAATTGTGAAAGCTGTAAGTATGTTTACTGATATTAAGTTAGATCATGGCTTGTTGAATGTGCCTTGTAATACATGCATCAGTGATTGAGTCAGTGAAAAAAATATAGTCCACTTTGTAATTTATTGTGCCTGATTCTGACTATATATCCTATTTTATCACAGGCAACAATGATAAGTTCAGAAGCTGAGCGTGTTTTCAATGTTTGGTGAAAGCCTTTGCATTCAAATCAATGACAACCATATGGTATAGGTAGTTATGTTACCAGTAGCTGGACCACACATTGTAGCTCATGCATTCACAAATTGTGTAAGTTATTCTGTCAGAGACAGTTGTTTTACTATTTTATTTGTCTCCATTTATTTCAAACACAGAGTAGTGAAATTAGATGTTAATAGAAACAGACGTTTCTTATTGTTTATTGTAAGACAGTCTATCTTATCAAAGTCAGATATTTTGCTGTAACACATCGGCTCATTTCTGGGAAACAACCATCTCTTTCTGGTCCATCATAATCATTGATTTGCTGTTTAAACATAATTACTTCATACAACTACTAGTATCCTGTCTTCTTTTTTACTCTATTACCCATAATGTCATTTTATCAAATGTGACTACTGGTTTATCCAGTAAGCAAACTATTGTTTACAATATTGTGATATTCACTACATTTATAGAGTGCTAGACTAGAGGCTGTTTCTATGAACGTGTTCAAAGATGCTTGATAACTAGAATATGAAACAGGGTAACCATGTAAGTTGCCAATAAATACCATTTATGATATGAACAAGAGTGTTAATCAACCAGTTCTTTCCAAGTATAGCTCTAATTTCTTTGAAAGATTTCATTTTTGAAAGAACATGACAGATGTTCAGTTGGACACAGAATGTCGCTTCAAGGTATTTAGCTTTATAACATGTCCTTGTCTGATTTGTACGACCATGAGAAATTCCATGATGGTGACTTACTGAACCTCCCGATGGTTTGCTCAAATGCAGGCTGGGCTTCACAACATGAATTTATATACACTAGGGCTTGTTAGCATTGTAGTATACTAACAAGAAATATGTAGCAGTTTATCCTGAGATGTGACAGAATCACTCCTGGAAATTTGGCACATAAACTTTCTTTTCAATTTGTGAATTCTTAATCCTTTTAGCATGTGTGTAGCATGTCTACCACATTGGAAGTCTTGTTTTCTTGTCCAATTTAAATGTAAGATTTGTCTTCACATTGCAGATATCTGTCTGATTTGTCTAGACAGGCGAAGTAAGAAATTCTCTCTGAAAGTACTTGTTATGTAAGGAACATCATTCATGTACTGTTCTGTGAAAAGCAATACTGACCATTTGTTTTCTGCTGATATGATAAGTATAGACATTAAAATGGGCAGCTTTATAACAGCTTTATGTCTAAAGAAAATGATTATTAAATTGAATACAACCTTCAAAAAAGAATAAGGGATTAAAATCACATATTTAAAACAGTCAATGTAATCAGACACTAATGCAAGAACCAGCAATCGACCACTGCTGGTGTAAGTGCTGTGTGTTGTCTTATGGGCATACCATCATGTGGCTTCATGTCTTCTTCATTCCCAATTTCTAATTCAGATTCTCATAGAACTATCAATTGGAATATTTTTGGTTGATATAGAAAATGTGCATCTATTAATGCCACAAAGAAACCATTTCTTGTTGACAAAGCTCCAAATGTTTTTATATTCAAAACACTTATTGTGATTTTACCATAATTCCCCAAAATACTTTATGTTGTGAATACAATGGTTAGACATGACTGTTTAGTGTTCTTTCATTGTGCAGGCACACACCTCCTCACAGCAATATGGTATCACCAAAACATTTTGCTGTGTACTTTATTCATAGGGTATTACCAACTAACGTTTCTGTTTATTTTATTTGTCCAGTTTCCATAAACTGACCCTCAGTACGTATACAAACAGGTGAACACTTAAAAATTTCCCTGAAAAACTGTCAAACAGCATCAGAAATACACTGTTTCTCTATTTACATGTCAACTGTTATGATCAGATTTTGAATTGTTCCCCGTGGACAATTCAAAATATGGACCATCATGTAGTACTTACTGCAATATTAAATCATCTGCTGCTGTCCGATAATGTTGATGAATAGCGAATACTTAATGGATGATTGGATCAACTTGTCTTTGATGATTTTGAAACATACACACATCCACCTTTAATAATCCAGATACCTGCCATCATTTCACTTTTAGATCAGATCAATTCTTTGTATATCTGAACCAGTCAGCCAACACTAATTGAAAGAATTTCAATTTTGTGGCAAGAAGTACATATATAATTAATTGGCTGACTGACAATATCCTAAAAACATCATAAACTACATTAGCAACTTTACATTTGAGTTTGAGATTTGTATCAGTACAGTGGTGCCAGAATAGCCTTGACATACTGCGCATAAACACAATTAAGACATCAACCATATGGTGTGTTGTTCTATTGGAGATCTGTACTGTGAAATGTTCTTTTATAGGAATTCATGATTTAATGACATCAGACATACTGCCATATGACCCATTGTCCAACCTGCAGCATTTGTTTCTGAGGAGATAAAATGTGTTTAAAATCCAAACTACCATGATATCCTTCTGTTAATTCTTTCAAGCTTGGATTTAATTTGATTCCAGGGATGAATGTCTCTCATTAAATTGACTTCCGGAACACAAGCCTAAAAATCAAAGTTTGTGTCTTAAATCTATAAACAATCCCCCAAAATGAAGTGTAAATCTAGGGCTTATTATATAATACCTTGATGTTTACTGTGAAATATCACGGCTGATATTTTACAGTAAACATGACCAGGATGGAGCAATATGGGCATTGGTATATGATAATAAACTTTATTGACTTGTTTACTATTCAGAGCAAGCAAGTTGCTACAGCAACAATTCTACAATTAAACTAGATTACATTGAACAATGTGCTCTGGCTTCATGACTGATATGTTAAGCATTGAATGGAAATTTGAGACAACATTTTTGCATGAATAGTATTTACTGCTTGGTTGATCACATATTTAATACATCGTGATTGCCATATCACCACCAATTCAACCTGTCAACGTTGAAAAGCAACTCTGGTGTTCAACAAATGGAAAGTTTACAACTAACCTTTAGTGACAGAAAAATGTTTCAGTGAAGATGATTAACTTCCCTCTGTGACTGCTTTGATTATGGAAAGCGTATTGCCACAGTCGTAGTTTTAAAAGTTATATTGTTATAATAAGAGTGTTTTAGATTCAGCTGAAGAATGTCAAGTCTAATTTAACATAGAGTTGTGTATCTCTTCTTCACATCAATGTTACAACTTTTCCATTATATGCAGCCTAGTTTCAAGGCAATATAGAGCGCTATATCCAGCCCAGCATTATAGCAGCAGGTATATCCAGCCCAATGTCATGGTAACAGGTATATCCGGTCTAGTATAATGGCAACAGATATATCAAGACCAATGTCATTTCAATAAATATACATGCAGCCTACTAGCAACAGTTATATCCAGTTCTATCACAGTGACAGTCTTTTCCAGGCCAACATAATGGAAACCAATATGCTGTATCCAGCCCAGGGTCATAGCAACATACGCTATAATCAGCATCCAGGTCACTGAGGTGTTTAGTGCCATGACAAGAATTTGAGCAAGTCCAATGCCATGGCAACAGATGTCAATCATCTCTTGATCCATATCTGTATTGAATCATCATCATCTGTACACAAAGCACACTTACAAATACTTTTATTGTTATGCCGTTTCTGTCTGTCTGTTACATTCTGTTGACTGTCAGATTCACAGTCCACACTGTATCTGGAATTCTCCTCCTCTTCCGTGCACTCTGGTAAAACATCTGGAAGCTTTGTTCTGCTAAATGTGTCATAATGTTTTCTGTTAATTGTATATTTACATCCAGAATCAGAGGTAGTCTCACTTCCAGATGAGGTCACAGACCCTTTACGACTGACCCTTCGTTCATTGTCATCATACATAAATGCACTTGTTGACTGCATTGAAAATGTTCTACTTCCTTTCCGTACTGAGTTGGCACGGCTTGGTGATGCACTCCCTCTCAGGTTGCAATGAAATAAATCAATGAAAGCTCTTCTGAAATATTTATTTAGAAGTCCATATATGAGTGGATTTAGACATCCAGTGGTGCAGTAGAGAGATGTCACTGTTAAGTAGACATTGACTGACATTTTCTCATCCATATCAATCATTCGTATCACAACAAACGGCAGATATCCAAGGGCCAATGCAAAACATATGGTCACACAAGTTCTGGCAAGTTGAATTTCTTCCTGTGTTAGGTTGAGAGTTGTCCGACGCCTTGACACATATTTTGCGACTTTTTTCTTTGTCCAGTGTACTTCTAGCATGATATGACAATAGCAAAACATGACAATAGATCCTGGAACCAATAGCAATGTAGACACGACCAAAATAAATTGTTGTTGACTTTTGCTTGAGTTGAGTGAACATCTCAGCAGAGTGTTGCTGTATGCCACGCTTCCCCACTGACCCCAGTAACTTGGTGACATCACCAGAACTGGAAACAGCCATACAAATGCTAAAACAATAGCATACGTGTGTTTCTTTATAATTCTCCATGCTAGCTTCATATGTACAACATGAATATATCTGTTCAAGGCAATACATGCTGTGTGCCACAGTGATATTCCAACCAGAATTGGTACACAGTATGCTGTGATGTGGCACATAGTCACGCCAAATCTCCAGTGTGCATGTAGAAATGTATCGATACAAGGTGGTAGAATTAGTAACATGAAGATCAAGTCACTTATAGCTAGACTTCCAATAAAAATGTTTGTAAGTTTTTTGAGTTTTTGATGCATGGTTACGACCAGGAGCACCATGATGTTACCAACAAAGCCAATAACTAGGAAAGTAATAAGACAGCTTGCCGCTATACATCTTGAAATCACAGAGGAGGGTTCCTTGTTTGTGTCACTGAGGTTTGCAATCTGCCAACTTGAGAAATTTGTCAGCTGTGTAGAATTCATCAAATTCATCATAATTTGGTCAACAATATTGTCAGCAAAATTACAATATTTGACCTCTGTGTACATTTAAGTTTGCTCAACAAGGCTATTCAGGGAAAACTCTTAAATGCACTTGTGCTCATTTGCTTTTGTAGCTTATTTTTGAATTTTGAAAATTTCACAAATCTTTGAAGTCAAAGAGGGCAACATTAAATGAGTTGAAGGCAATAAAAAGCAGTTAGAAATTGTCTCCATGAAAAGTCTACTCAAAGATTAATGATATGGTTTATTAAGTATGCATGTGTTCCTTGATATACTGGAATAATTGAATTCACTCATTTAGTCTGACCTTAATAATATCAACAGGAAAAAAGTGGCAAAGGCTAGGGTTGTCTCATAAAACGTAATAAATTGAGAAAATAGTTTTCTTCCATCCGGAAATCTTTAGTTTGTATGAGTAAGTGTGATTTATAGTAATGTTGAGCTAGATAACAATTACCGATAAAGCGTTTTTAAGTCATATGTCATTTTTTTTAAAAACTTAGCACCAACTGAATACAACTCTAATCTGGTAAAGATATTTGTGCAGATAAATATTAAATGTTAGGCAAAACACTATGTTGGAAATCAGTGTGATTTTGTTATTTTCCTGATTTCAACCTTGGTATCTGAGTGTACAATTTGAATAACAGGCCTGTATGAAATTGACACAATTAAATAATGATTCAACCAGAGTAAGATGAAAAGGACACGTGTTATGTTTTGAACGTTTATGTCATAGACTCAAGTATTTTTCTGTTGTGTTTACATGTGTAATGAAAAATCAATATTTGGTAGATTGATGGACCAGATATAAGGCCGGAAAGATTCTTGTCTGTTACAACATGAAGTCCTAGCAGTAAAACATTGATGTAAAAGTAGCTTCACAATTCTTATGAGCTGACAGAATCTGACATCTTTAGATTTGTAAAGTTGCTTGAGAGATCATGTTACTTCACACCTGGCTGATCAAACATCTATTGCCTTCCACTTCTCACTCGGTGTATCTATACATGTAGTTCCTTCTATTGTCTTTCCAAGGTGTTAGTCTTCACTTGAAGTATAGTTGTGTTCAGGTCGTGTTCTACTCCTGAAAAGCAGACTGTCACCATCTCGTGATCAATGAATATTCCGTGCTGTCTTACAATGAAGATGGAAATCCTGCCAGTCATTCCAGTTGCACATTTCCACACAAGAAGTGATGGATAAGGGAATTTTAGTCCAGTACGTGAAAGAAATACTGTTGAAGTCCAGAGAATTCCAAGTTCTGTGGATAAAACTGATGTCACATTCCTGTGATTTACGCACCTTTTATCCAAGTAATAAAGATATACACCAATTCCATTGATTTATCCGGTTGGGATTTCTAGTGTTCAGGAGTTGAAAATCTGAAGATATCTGAGTCCTCCTGTAAAGATGAATGTCAATGCTATTAAAGCATCATCAGCCAGTCTGAACAATTCCCAACAACTCCCTCTGAGACTTCACCATTCTATCTTGTGAACAAACCCCCTTCCAGACTTCATCATTCTACTTTGTGAACACTCCCCTCTGGGATGGGAATATTCTGTTCAGAAAGGCCATCCAGACTGAAACATTTGAACGGCACAGAAACTGAATTTTGCAGTGTCTGTACTTAGAACACTCCATTCTTCACAGGGGTGGCAGGATATTTGGTTATCAGTTTAACATGCTTAGAAATTCAATAGCTTGAATGTTCTCTGTACAAACAAGCATGTGTGTGTGTTTGCTGAGCGATCAAGCTTTTTGATAATGCTTGCTAATTGTCACAAATCAAACAGAATACATCTGTGATGTTTGTTTGTGGAATGGTTTGATTATTCCCCTGATTGCACAATTTATGTGAAAGAATTCAGTGTCATTGATATCGATTTTTTGAAATTTTATTGTGAACTGTAACTGTGAGTTTATCACTCATTAGGAATATTCAAGTTGATCACTGCTTGGCATCAGAAAAACAAGTTAAAAACATTTGTTGATGGAGGAAATTCCAAGATTATTCTCACTATGTTTTCATAAATCACTTGTTCAGGCAAACACAAATCGGTTTCTGTTTGTACATACGCATTCATAATTTCAATTGGTCATTGTATAGTCACAAGGTATGATACATGTATTGACTCAGTTATATTTTCCAACTATTATTGTGAGTTGTTATCCTTCAACAGACGTTGATTTATACAGAAAAACTGTCATATTAGCCTGTTCATTGATGTATTTCCATTGAGCTGGTATGAATTTACAGAATAATTTTTGATAAAACGTGCAACAATATCATGTGTAAGGATGTGAAAAATATTCATATGGTTGTATGAAAGCAGCCCGGAGAGAATGCAGAATGAAAAATGCAGACTTTGCCATAAAAATTTGAACACATCTATTCTGTTCATACTGAAGTTGTAAGTTGTAGATAGTGTTACGTTTGTTTTTATCAGACATTAATGACATTTTACAATGAACCAACCTTGAGATCTCTGGCTCAATGTGCAATTATGGACAGATAAAAGCCAATAAAGTTATAATGTACATGGTGATTTCTGTAGTATATGGTTTCAGTGCCAGTGTTATGTTTCATATTTCATCAAGAGTCACAGCATATTTTATCATAAAACTCTTGTGAACCAAGTCACCTGCAGATAAAATGAAAAATGTAAACGATCAATATAATACGGATGTTTCAAATTACTAGCAAAATACATCTACACACCTCCACACCCATAACATTAAAATTGGAGTGAGTACATTTGTCATATTCTTTAGTCTTCCATATGTCGTGCTATTGTCAAGACAGCAACCACATATGATGTTGCTATGGTGATATGTTTCAAATTAAATCTGTCAACCATTAATTAGTAAATGGTTTGATTAAAACGTCTTGAAGGAAGCTCTCAGAAGAATAATGCTAATGGAAGTTTCCAGAGTGTCATGTGTGTGAACTTTAAGAATCAACTCTCACAAAGACACATTAGGATGGACACAGAAACTAGTGAACAATATGTCTTATACATTGTGAGTGTGATATGTTTTTTGTTCAGCTGTCGAAAGTAGCAATTCTTTAGTCTGAATATGAAGCCATGAAATATAGACATCAAATACAAGCATATCATTTCATTGAGGAACTATAAAATTCATCCTCCATATCATCCATGTCAGATATAACCAGGTGAAATTATTATCATGATGATTATTATTTCATTCTTAGGAGGAAAGTGCACAACATGGTGCACTGTACATAACATATAAAAGAAGTACATGATAAAAGAACAGCAGCAGTTTGAGAAAATAAGCACAGAGCAGTCCAAGAAAATGATGAACTGCAACATTATAAAATATCACAACTTGTACTGGTTAAAAAGAACCATACTTAAAAGATTTCTTGGATACTTCTTGTATTAGATGCATGTATTATTGGATTTTGTCACCCAAATGAAATGAAATTTTTCATTATATGTTTACTTTGTGTACTTGATGAATTTTTGGCCATGAAAAGATTGGTATTATCTGAAAATTACAGCCTGGTGGTTTACTTTATCATTAGACTGTAGTTCAACCTTGTACTGAGAAAAGTAATTTTGTTGCCTGTTGATCACAACCCCTTAAGTTATAATTGCATCACCTTTCTTTCCATCATACCACAGAGTAGGTTAATAGTGTATTAAGATGTCCATAAGGTTTTAGACTAACACTTAACGTAAAAACAGTTTCTAAAATCAGTCTTTATTTCCTTCTCGCACACTATTAACCTATCTGTTATCATGATGAAATCAAACCCTGACTGTAGATTTCCTTGAGAATTATCAATTTGTGCTCCTTGTAATTAAAACTTAACATTTCAGATGCTTTCCAGAGGAGCAATGCATTCATAATGTGTTTCCAATGCGATGGTAGATTACCATGGAATCTTATTTTGGTGATGTGGGTCTCGTAAATGCTATAAACTCTGATAGCACTTTACAGTTTGGAATTTACAGCGACTGAACAAATGGCTGCTGTGTTCCTCTTCGTGTGAATGGGATCAACCTCCCAGTGGAAAATGACAATTAAATTACAACAAGCAGTCAGCTGAAATGTCCCAGCTATGGCATACTGACCTTGTGATAGTGAGATCAAAAAATAACCTTTAAAAGTTGAATTTTACATCAAATAATCATCATTTGATGGCAACTGATCACACCTCTGGTGAAATGTTTAAATATTTGACACATGATATTTTACAAGATAGAAATTCTTGCTCTTTTCTGAGGTGTTTTATTACTAATTGACATTAAAAAACACAGCATCTGTTCTAGGATTATGCCAAATCAAGTAATGTCATCTCCCTCTTAATATGTTACTGTGAGTTGCATCTTAACTTTAATGGAAATGTACTTTGAATTCAGATCAGGTATTATTCACCTATTTCACTATAAAACATCTAGGAATGAATTGTGCCGTGAAGCGTTTAGAACTGTAAAAAGTTGATGGTAGATCATGCTAGCTGATCTGAAAAGCCTTATTGGATTTTAATACAGCAGATACCAAACAGTAACGTGTACAACATTGCTTGCATATTATTGCATACAGACTGTGAATTACTCATAAAACAGACAACAAAATGTAGTTGCATACTGCAAATTTCGTTAAAATAATGTAGAAGCATTGTTCCATAAATAATAATAATGATAAAGAATATTTATGATACACCTAATTTTTAAATGTAGCTCTAGGCAGAGGACAAATCTAGACTACTCCATAAAGAAATGTGTTTTGAGAGCATGGCAGAATAAAATCTGTGAATTCATATGGCTTAGGTTAACAGGCAGATTGTTCCAAGCTTTTGGTCTTGAATGAGAAAAAGACCTGCGTTTTTATCAAGGGATTTCATTGCAACACATGCTATTCTGATAAGGCATGTCAGATGAATAACATAAGTGTCTCAAGGGAGTATACATTTGGAAATGGCCAGAGAGATATTTTGGTCCATTCCCTGAAACCAAGTTAAAACAAATTCTAGATAATTTGTACTGTGCACGACAAGTGATTAGTAAGCAGTACAGCAATTTCAAAAGAGGTCGTATAGTGTGTGATTTTTTTACTGTATGGACAAATCTTGTAGATGCATTTTGAACATGTTGCAGTTTGTCAATGAGATATTTCAAGCAGCCAGAAATAGGCTATTGTAGTAGTCTAAATAAGATAGGACAAAAGGCAATACCAAGAGTGTAAATTCTAATTATTATATTTGTAAAAATCTATCGGTAATGGGAAAATGATGTAATGATGTGGGATTATGATTTAGAGCTTAAACATTGCCAACGACTAATTACTCCAGGCAAATATAAGTGAAATTTACACAGGATTTCCATCTATTTGGTGTGTGTTTTGTAATATGTGTATTCTGCAAGTCTCAAGTTCTGAAAGTTCAATGTAACCAGTAAATTGTACAAGTTGGTGATAAAAACTTGGACAACATTACATGCAAGACTAGTTGAAGTATTCTATCAGGTTTCAAGTGTCAAGTTCTGAAAGTTCAATGTAACCAGTAAATTGTAGAAGTTGGTGATAAAAACTTGGACAACATTACATGCAAGACTAGTTGAAGTATTCTATCATGTTTCAAGTGTCAAGTTCTGAAAGTTCAATGTAACCAGTAAATTGTAGAAGTTGGTGATAAAAACTTGGACAACATTACATGCAAGACTAGTTGAAGTATTCTATCGTGTCGGTATCTGTGATATCAAACAGCTGTATATACTTTGTTATAAATGTCACAATCTATAATAGTAATGTTCTGTGAAAAGAGGAACGATAAGATTGGAGTTCTTACAAGAATCATTTGACCTTAACTCTCTATCTTTAAAATTTCAAATGGAATTTCTAAACGTAGTAAACACAGCTTCACCCTTTATTGCTGTTCTTCTAAAAGTGTCTGCAAAACGGGAGTTCTGGTCGAAGAAACGTTTTATATCAGGTTTTAATGTTACAGACATTGTATTGAAAAAACCATATCAGCCTATATTAACTACTTTTTGCAGAAACTTTGCTGCAAGAATTAGATTTAGTTTTGGTTCACAGAGGTCAAACCATTGTCATCCAAGCAGACTTTAATGTTGTAATTAAATTAACTGTAAATGGTATCCTAATGCATTCATATCATTGTTACTAATTTATTAAGATCTCATCTGTAAACATTCAATATTTGATGATGGTACCAAGGTGTGTATGTGTCCTGTGTACACAGATACAAGCACTGCTATGTACACAGATACAAGCATTGCTGTCTAAAGGTTAATGATTGTCAATGATAAGCCAGAAGTTGAATCTGTCAATAATCCATCCGCCTCATGCTGAGATTTTTGATTGACATTTGTACTTGAGATTGGTAATAACGCTTGACAAGATAGATCAGATCAGTAGGATGTCAGTGAAATGCTCCAATTTGATGTGAAATCTGACATATCATACATCTCAGATTTTATATTGGTTATCCATCTCCTTGTTCCCTCGTAGAATCCCTCGAGGGACCATCTCTCATTTTTTTCCTAATGAACACCTTGAACAACCATTTCAGACTGTCACAGAAGTTCAGAAATCTATTTTCCATGAAAGAAAAGTTTCCAAAGCTCAAAGTAATGGCCATCAAAGACTACGCCATGCTGCTATTTTACTAGATTACAAGTTTAATTGGACAATGTAGATATACTTGCGTCATCACCCTTTGAATTATAAATCAAATTCTGCTCACAACATTGTTTTATTAAATTTGTCTTATTCAATGTGAATATCAGTGGTAAAGACTATTTCAATGTGGTTTTTAGTGTCCTTGTATTCTGTGACAGCATTTTATTTCATGACAGAACGCTGTATGGTTTCCAGTCTGAAGTGTCAAGGATCTTCATTGCAGAGAGTTCATAATTCTATAATTTAAGCTCTCTTGAAAAATATAACAGGGTTCAAAAGCTTCGTTGAGGAGGATTCAAAGTTGTAAATTTGAACTCCTCTTCAAAATCTCAAGAGGGATAAAATCAACCTGTATTTCATGTGGAATCTTGACACAGTTAATATGAACTCTGTATTCTAGAAACATTTATTTTTTGCTCTGTGTGATATATAGCGTACCTACTGTTAAAGGATTTTTTAACAGTGAATGGAATTTATTCCCCTTTCTACAATTTCTGTATGAAATTCAGAATGAAAGTCTGAATTCATGAAATGTAATTTGCTCACCACTGTGGTGTATATACTTTCCCAGTGTTTTTGTGCATCATGGCTTACCTTACAGGTTTTTTAGCTACTATAGACTATAGTCTATAGAAGCTATTGGGATGGGTATCCGTCCGGCGTCCGTCGTCAGTCTGTATGTATGTATGTATGTATGTATGTATGTATGTATGTATGTCCGTTTGTGAGGCGTCCGTCCACTCAAATATCTTGAGAACCGCAGTACTTACTGATTTGATATTTGTTGTGTAGATGAAAAATATGATTTTGAGAAACAACTTTTTTTAATTTTTTGATATTGTTGAAAATAGGCAAATTAATGCCAAAAAAGGTGTTTTTGGTAAAAAATTTTCTTCTTCATAACCGCTGGTCAGACAGCTTTGTTATTTGGTATACAGGTCCCTAGGGATAACCCAACTTAGATTTGTTCAAATTGTAATGAAATATGCAAATGTGTATTTTTAAGGAATTTTTTTGTCATTTTTGGTCAAAATTTGACTTACATTGTATGTAATTCTTGTACTGTATAAACCCTATCAATTCACCCAGAAAAAAATAATTAATATGATTTTAAATAATTGAATTAATCATCAAAGCCAAAATAATTTTAGTGTGGAATTATCAGAAAGTTCACCTTTTTTTGACAGTTCATAGTGAAATGCTTACCATTTTGGAGGATTAAAGCATGTAAAGGCAACTTTCCTGAATCCCAACTTTGATATATTCTGAACCACCATTTCTGTTATCTAAAAGAAATTGCTCATAATAGTTTGTCAGGATAGATGGTCAAATAAATAGAGATAGAGAAAGTTCTAATTTCCATTTATGGTTGACTTGGTAAGGATAAAATAAGATTACTTTTTGAGGAAAAAAATAGAGTGGTCAATTAAAAGAGTGGTCAAAGTGATAGGGTTTTTATGGTAAAGCTGGGCTGTAAGATTCCTTGTGCTATTTATAGCAATTATGCAATCTGTGTAAACAGTGCAATGAAAGTGTAACATGATTCCTTATAATGCTTTTGATGACCTTGAACTTCTTAAGTTACAAACATTTGTCTCTTCAGTGTGCTTTCTCTGAGTATGTACAGAACTTACTCAACAGAACTTACTTACAATGTTAATTTGAAAGTTAAAATGTGCTTGGTTAATAGGATGAAAATAAAAGATAACCAGCTCAAGATTCTTTATAACCTGACAGATATGCTGTTTTATTATGACGTAAATCTTGATTTAAGCAAGTCTTGTTTACTTTAATTAGAATGTAATTAACTCTCGTTTATTTGCTATTATAGACTAATATAGTCTGATGAAATATGCAAATCTGTATTTTTACGGACTTTTTTTCCATTTTTGGTCAGGCCATCCTGAAATGAGCTATCAAAGATATCCACCTTCATCAATACATGTGTCACAAAGGGTTATTCTCTACATAACACAGCAGAGCTCTGTCAACTGTTGAGTCGCTTGTTTTTTCAAAACCGCTGGTCAGACAGCTTTAATATTTGATTTACATGTCCCTAGGATGACTCGTGACCTTAGTGAGATAATTTCATACAGTCAGGAAATACTTAATTTTGTATCCATGTCTATAGGAGCTTCAGGGACTTTGGCCCTATGTTTGTAAAAACAGACTTTCAGTGCTGAAGTTTTTGTTCACAGAGGAATAAAATGGTGCTTCATGAAATCTAGTCTTTTTATTTTATAACAAATTGACAAGCCAGAATTTTGAAAGATATTACTTTTCTGTCCTGAAGACAGAATACAGAATGTTTACTAATTGTGTGTCAATACTAAGATTAAAAAGCAATTAGTTATTTTCAGTTACAATGCGTTCAATAGCCTGAGGTGAAATGCATTGATTGTTGTCGGACTGTGTTCAAAGTCATCAGGTACTACACTGTAATACTTTGAAGAGTTTCATACAATCATAAGTATCATCAAAGACGTTATTTTGACTTGACAAATCATTTCCTTCCTTTCAGATCTATTATTACCACAATGTAAGATGTCGCAGTGAGATGCAAGACAGGGATATTCTCATGTTACAGGTAAGTGTTTTATTAGGAGTTTATGCTATACAGGTAGTCAACTTGAAGGATAACTTATGGTGAGGCTATACATCAATATATCAGAGTCATTTTTCAGACATACCTAACCAATTTTATTCAAACTGCATGCAAGAATACAAAGTGAATGACGGTGAATGTGTATATATGTTTCTTGAAACACTGCAGAAATTAAAAAATCCCAAAAATCCACTTTTTTAACTTGGAGGATGAGCCCACTTCCCTATTTTTACTTCGAGATTATTTATTGCTTATGATGCATTTTTAAACCAAAGTAACATTAAGTCAGGAGTGCAAGTGTTTATGGAACTAGTTTTAATATTTAATTCGTGCATGACATGATCAGTGTACCAGGCTAGTCTGGTTGTTTTAATCCCCTCTCTCAGGCAAGTATTGGAGATGTGAACGAACCATCCAGAACTTCAAGTCCTTTACTTGTGTAAGCCAATGTTATCATTGGAAAATGTCTTTGAAAATTACGTTGAAATGTATTAAGTGAATTTATCTGGAAAACAAGGTGTCATTGAGTGACGTCTAAAATTAGAATGAAAACACGACACTTCCTGTAAAGGAATACCTTGAAAATTTGACAAGACTGTGTACATTCATCCATTATCTGTTACATAACAACACTTACAAGATGTTGTAAAATTAGCAAGGTGTGCTCAGGTGTCCAAGGCTGACATTCTTTTCATATGATCGAGCAGCCAGAATGTCAATGTGCCTGGCTTCATAATACAAATAAGAAAAAAATTGCAACTAGCAACATTCTTTTTTGTCACTTATGTCAGTGATGGTTCATATTTTCAATGCACAGCAAATGAGTGCCGTAAATAACAATAGCAAATACTTATGGTGAAGCATTTTATCAAATAACTGTCTATTGTAGTTTATCGCAGTCCCTGGGACTGTGAGTTTGTATTATCTTACCCATGCTGATATAATGTTTGCAGATTCAAAAAACCTCAGTTATGTATGGTTGACCTTAACTGTTACAGTGAAAATTAGGAGAAAATATCAATTTGAAAACTCAAAAACATTTCAGAGAGGAGTATTGTGATCAACATGTGCATTGACAGTGTATATCCATGATGTGGAGGCAATGTGATTGATTTCATATCTGTGTGGAAATGCTTTAAATGGATAATGTAGATGTTTGAGCTGTAATCTGTTAATGTTGTTTACAAAATGGATCTGTAAAATAGCTGTGTTGACTGATAGCATTGTATAGGAAGTGCTTATTTACTCAGATGTCATATCTGACGTTGTACAGTGTGCACTGTGACCTTTCACATGCCTTACTAATTAATGTTTTTTTCAGTTTCCGTTAAAAAGATAAAAAATAAAAAAAAATTATTGACAATACAGTAGGCCTCTGTTTTGTGAAAGTAGAGATAATTGGAAAGTTGTACAAAGCAACTGTATGATGGGATTAGGAGAAGGAGAAACAGAATCGACTTTGTTCTGATATTTGACTTGTCTCTCTTAGCTGTAGAATTATTCATCCATTGTGTTATCTAGTAAAGCCAAGTTTTATCATGCCTTTGTGATTGATGTAGATCTAGCAATGCTGTTGGAGTAAAGCATACCAGTAGAAGTTAGCACTCACAACCATGATGATGATAGTGTCTGCTGTTAGCTTTAAAGAACGCTATAAAACCTGTAATTTTTTTTAGGTTAACTTGTAAACAAGGTTTTGATGTCATTATGAATTGCAGTGGGATATTAATAATATTCTTTGGAATCGTTCAAGATTTTACAGCAGTGCCGTATTATTGTTTATAGTAAGTTAATGTCATCAGAAGTGGTACATAAGGTAGCCATACTGTATATGAATAGATTTCAGAGGAGAGAGTATATAACAAAAAGCGTGTGAAAGACAGTCAAAATGTCTTTGTCATGATCATTTGGTATCCTACTGTACACATTGTTTTTACCGTGTACATGGTTGGAAAGCTCACAATCAGTGGTTTAGAAAATAGAAAATGTCACAAGATTTTGCTGTTTGAAAACAGAATGTAACTTAGGGGAAAATCTTGAAAAATCTCTGTAACATGCCCCCAAATTGTAAGATTTTCATGGAAAAAACTGTGTTAATGTCATCTCAATGTTCTCAAAACTATTCATTTGGCATCCATGGAAAGATCTCTCTCAAACACTGCAGACACACTGAGGGAGTACCTGGGTCCTGTGTTTTCAGCAGAGTGGCAATTATTCACTATTTTCAGGGGAAAGGGATCTCAAACAAAAGCAATAAAAGAATTAACACACATTGAAACCAGATTTTTACAGGATTAAGTTAGTTGTGACTCCTTCTACCCCTATCAGTTAAATCAAAGACATGGAGTTTTCTCATTGTCTGTGGTTCAACCACAGTCCCTCCTGTGGTTAAGCTTTGCAAATATCTTTCCATATAGATCCTACAACACCATTGAAAAATCATAGATTCAAAATAAACTTTGTGATTACAAATTTAGAGACGGCGTCAATAGAAATACAACAGGTTAATCCATAGTGCTATCTCTTTAGTAGTTCCACAGTCCAGTGGAGTGAACAAGGTTGCTCCTCAAATGTTTGACAAATGCCATCAATTCAGGTGAGAATGATGTGGCAAAGGGGAATTGCGGTGATTTAGAGCAGAATATAGACAAGCTGCCACAGTGGAGTACTGCTTTAAACCATACATCTTCTTTCCTAGGGTCAATGTTCATATAGTAACAACTACTGCTTCATAAGACTATACTTGGATATATATATATATATATATATATATATATATATAATATATATATATATAAAATATCAGAGCTTCATCAAGGTGATTGCTACAATGCCATAAAGGTCAAGCGTGAAATAATTAGGAATGAGATGGCAAATGTCAAGTGTGCATAAATTACCTGGAACAATGAATCATCACATTTTGTCTCTCACAAATGATAAAGGGAATAATGATGTTTACTACAAGACAATGATGATCATCATGATGATGTAGATAGTGCCTGATTTTAGGATACTGGATATTTTTTGTTGATAATGGTTATTGTCAGTTGCTTTGCAAACTTTAACAATACTCAGTATTAACTTTTCCATTGAATTCATTTATTTATCAAAATTATCCATCAGATGTGATGACACAGACGGATAATGAATACTGGATATTTTCTTTCATCATGACCTTACAATGTTTTTCCAAATTCCAAGTTTTAAATATTCAGAAGAATTTTAAAACCACTTTCTCTGTACTTGAGCATTCACTGAAATTTGTAAAGTTTTTGCAAATGATTTGATGTAGTCTGAGACAGCAATGTCAGGGTGTTTAGTAGAATTTTGTTTGGCAGAGAAAACATACAGTATAGGAAGAGAAAGTCAAGGCTGGGACTGGAGGCCCAGCAGGGATGTCTATGAGTAAGGAGTGCTCCTGTCATTATGACAGTTTTGAAAAAAAAATGACTGATTTTTGCTGCCCTCAGGTACAAAGGTATAAAGGCAGTTGCTGAACAATACATTCTGTTTTCAAAGACAAAGTTGAAAACAAGTAGACTGAGTCAGGGAGAATGGGTATCCCCCTGCATGTGGCATTTTGAAAGATTAAACTAATTTTGATACCCTTAGGTGCAATTTGACAAGACAAATGCAATATGTTCTATCTTCTAAAACAAAAAAAAAAGAGTATAAGAGAGGGGGAACAGCAATTTTAACCAATTTTGATGCCTTTAGGTGCAATCCAAGAAGGACAATGTTGTTGAAAATATGTCCTGTTTTCAAACAAAACATGAAAACTTTCAGGAGAGAGTACAAAAGAGGTATTTTTGAAAAACTTTTAATCAATTTTAATGTACTTAAGTACAGTCTGAGAAAGGCAAGTGCTTACAAAAAATGTTCTGTTTTTAAAAACAAAAACAAAAATACATACTGACATTTGCAAATAACAGACGTTGTTTTTATATGATTTTGTTCACAGATTGGAGCTATGTTAATGAATCCCAATGAATTTGTGATCACAGTGTTGAACAAATATGGTCTGATTAACGTGATGAAAGAGAATGCTGACAAGCTGTCATCTGAGGTAAAGTTCAAGTTTTATTTCCAAAATTAAATGACAATGAATACTACAGCAATAAATTGTGAATCAATTATTGTAAATCAAGCCTTTTTAGCTAACATCCTTTTTAAGCTAATTTAGCTAAGTGTTTAAATTTGCTAATGATTGCAATGAAATCCAAAATCGCGAAAAAGGCATGCAGCTAATTCAAAATGTTTTACAGTAGTTTATCCTATCACCATGGAAACAGTTATGACTGACAGAATTTGTGTGTGGGTCTTCCAAAGTGTGAGTTTTAATATTTGCAAATGCTAAAACCAAAAGTACATAGCTTATACATAAAAATTAATCACCAGATGACTTACACAATGTGCTGTTTTCACATCTTCCAATCTCTGAACGCTTGGACCCTGGTATGATATTAGAATTGAGTGTCTTGCATATGTTGAACCCATTAACTGATGTATTAAATGTGCCATGGTAATTTTCAGAGGACAAGTTTTGAACAAATGATAGACATTTCAAATCATTTCTAATATTGGAATGATCAGTGTATCAACTAGCAATATTATATACATTAATTTCCATGGAGAACTTTTTGAAACTTTGCACTGACTTTAAATGTTCAAATAACACAGAGTTGAGTATATTCATTTGAGATATTTGATTTTCTCTCAACCACTGACGTGTCACACTCAAACAGATATTAAACTATTGTTAAAGTCCACAATCTTTCACATATTTTGTACAGTACAAAGTACTAGTACTTTGTCAATGGTATAATGTCTACATTTCTTGATGTTAATCAGTATGGAATTTTGCTAATATGGAGATGTTAGAACCCTTCATCCTATGTATCATCTTAGATAATTGTGTCATCTCTTTTAGGATTCTCAAAAACAGGTCCATATAGAGACTCTCATTGAAGAATTCTTGTTGTTGTTGATAGTTGTGTTGGGTATGTACACCATTTTAAAAAACACTTCTCTTAATCTACAAAGTGTCTGACTCACAGGTGATGTGTGGTGTAGGATAGAACTTTGCTGTATTTGACAATGTCCACAGATTTCTTGGATTTCTTTGCTTTGAAAAAAATGTGTTGAAAATGTTCCTGCACATATAATAGAATGATTTATATTTCTGTGAAAGTCTTCAAAATTAGCTTTCAGTGTGATTAGTTTGTTCGTGTCAGTTTTACAATGTGCAAAGCTATGCTATGTGTACTGCAATTTTCTCAAATGGATTGACAGGAAATCTTCAATTAAGAAGAGGCCTTCAGAAGTGTATATCAAATTTGTAAAACTATTCTTGGTATAGACATAATGAAGATAAACAGCATTGCTAAAATTGAACCTCAACCAAACACTTTAAACTTGATTTTTGTTTTCAGATAAAATTTACGTGAGAATAAATATTAATATAGTTTTTTCCTACAACCTGTTTACTCATCGAATATTGTAGAATTTCAAATCAGATTATACATCTGGAAAAGACAAGCGAGTTTCTACAGTTGTTCAACATAAAGTTGTTTACCTTTACGAGTCGCATAAATCAGATCATTTTAAAGAGTATCCCAGAGGATATTCTGAGGGTGCCACGACGGAATATTTGTCATTATCAGTTGTTACCATAGCAGTGACTATTATTATGCAAAGTATGTCCTCCAGGGAGGTCTGGAAGGCCACAAATCAACTGGTGGAATGAAAGATACAAATCTATTCTCTCAGGACATGATTGCTTTACCTTATCTGATCAACTCAATTTGTACTCTATTAGACTTCAGTGTGTCTAAAGGTTGAACTATTTCTCAACTATGTGAAAAGTATCACTTGCTAGATGTGACCCTTCATATTCAAAAATTCCTTCATCCAATTGAAGGTGAAGTTTAACAATTTTCATTTTAGTACTCTCATTTATACTCTTATTCCAAACTATTTTTAATGTCAAATAAATGTATTCATTTCCACTATAAGGAAATACAGTATGTACAGAATGTGTGGTGAATCCATACATGTACTGTTTTGAGCTCACAGAAATTTCACTTCATATGATACAACTACCAGTAGATGAGAAAGGTGTCCTTCTGAAAAATTGACTGAAGAAACAGTGTTTACTGAAAATGTGCCATTTACTAGAATTCATGTTGGAACTAAGTAGTTTGAGTGTATGGTTTGGTAGCTTTGACAAAATTAGCAAAAATGTACAAACTCTTAGATAGGGTAATTTATTTACTTGTACAGGTGAACGGTATGCAGCTGGTGTTGGTCAAGTATCTCATGAAGATAGAGTGAAACGGGAAGTTATTCATCAACTATGCATCGGTCCTATGCCTCACAGTGAACTTGCAAAATCACTGACAGAAAATGTAAGGCTCATTTGATGCTACATCACCAGATCAATGTAATTCACTCCCTGCCCACACAGCCTTCTGCTGAACATCAATATACTACACTCCCTGCCCACAGAGTTTTCCACCATTCATCATCGTATGGTGTTTTACAACAATTTAACACACTTCCTGCCCACACAGCCTTCCGCTGTACATCAATTTTAATACACTCCCTGTCCTTACAGCCTTCCTCTGTATATCAGTGTAATACACTCCCTCGCCAAACAGCCTTCAACTGTACATCAACACTCCCTGCCCTCACCGCCTTCCACTGTACATCAATGCAATACACTCCCTGCCCTTACAGCCTTCCTCTGTATATCAGTGTAATACACTCCCTGGCCACACAGCCTTCAACTGTACATCAACACTCCCTGCCCTCACCGCCTTCCACTGTACATCAATGCAATACACTCCCTGCCCTCACCACCTTCAACTGTACATTAATGCAATACACTCCCTGCCCTCACCACCTTCCACTGTACATCAATGCAATACACTCCCTGCCCTCACCACCTTCCACTGTACATCAATGCAATACACTCCCTGCCCTCACCACCTTCCACTGTACGTCAATGCAATACACTCCCTGCCCTCACCACCTTCCACTGTACATCAATGCAATACACTCCCTGCCCTCACCACCTTCCACTGTACATCAATGCAATACACTCCCTGCCCTCAAAGTCTTCAACTCTACAAATTTGATCATTACGTTCTCCATCTGTGATTTCTGCATTTTAGCTTCATTTGAAATTGTTAATTGTAATATTCATTGTTTAAAATATGCAGTGATATAAATATTACAAAATTTTGTGTGCAATAAAAAAAAGAAAAATACGCTGCATAAATATTATTTAGTATTTGTTTTTTATAGCCTGTTCTGTATACATTGCCTACAACTTGACAAAGTTCAATGCTCTAATTTCTGTTCTTCACAGCACAATCATGAGACTGGCTTGGAAACTGTGATTACATCTGTAGCAACATTCAAGTAAGTGTATTTATCAAGTCATGCTGCTTGTAGCAGTGATCATTCATTCTGTCGTCTGTGTCGTGTAGGGGTACCCATCTATCATGCTATCATAGCATGATCCACATTACATGACATTCTGTGCCTTACACATCAAACCAATCAATCTTAGAGAGTTGGACACTCAGATCTACACCACAGGAGATTTAGATGCAAAATTGAAAATCAAAGAATCATCTATTTTGAGACAGTTTGGTGATACCTGTGAGGTTGTTGTGCTATTTCCTGTTCCAAAATGTATCCCATAGAGAAATCCAATCAAAGTAGAGATTTGACCCATACTATGTCCCTTATGAAACACAGATTATGACCACCTTGAGTTTTGACCACTTCATATTTCTTAGTCTACAAAATGAAATATCAAGTCACTGCAGTTTTGGACGCATGTAAATTTTGCACTACACGTACCAATCAGTGTAATAAAGTTCATGGATTCAAAAGTGTCCATTGAATTGTATAGCCATTTAAACTTCATTGAATCCAATGATCTGTTTAATGAATTGTCATGTACTATGATTGTTTACTAGCTGGTCACAAGTTAAGGTACATACTTTTGTTAGGTCATATTTTGCATGATTGTTGTTGATTTCCCAGGAAACCAGGTGCCACAGGAAAGGGACTTTATGAATTGAAAAGGGAATTTTACAAAGATTACAATCCGTTCTTCTACCACTACTCAAAAGCAGATCAGTCCAAGGTTAGTGAAATAGTGAAACTATGATGACAAGATTTTGACA
Organism: Ptychodera flava; assembly: GCF_041260155.1. Taxonomy (NCBI): domain Eukaryota; kingdom Metazoa; phylum Hemichordata; class Enteropneusta; family Ptychoderidae; genus Ptychodera; species Ptychodera flava. The sequence continues at coordinate 707,472 of NC_091938.1, forward strand.
TACATTCCCTTATGTCTTCATTTATGAGATTTATGATTTGGTAACTTCCAACAGAAATAAGTCTTTGACAAAATCAGGTCATTAAAGAGGCATATTCCTGATTAGATTAACAAGACAGTAAAATAATTGTTTCAATGGATTAAAAATTTAATGGAAAACAATAGCCTGTAGAATGTGAATTGAATAGGTAAATTGAACAATAAATGTACCATGTCAAGAAATATACCCCTTAATCTCAAAGTGTTTACCCTCACACTGATGTTTTCACAAACAGTTGCCATCTTTCCATTTTGGCATCTTGGTATAATTCCCACCATTCAGATAACAGTGAAGTGTCAGCAACATTTCTCTTTATCAACAGGCTGAAGAAACACAAAGGAAAATGAAAAAGTCAAATGGAGAAGGAGAAGGTAGGTGTATGGTTTTAGTTTAACACTAACAGTATGCTGATTTCCCACTTACTACATGTACATGATGATTGAATCATTTCCTTGCAATTTTGTTGTTTTCAAAGAGCAGTTTTGCAAGATAGGAAGTAATAGTGATTTCATATCCAAAATCAGTTCATTCTCCCCATCACCTACACTCACCTTGACAGTGTCAAAATTTCGCATGTGTTTGACAATCTGAAAGTGTCTTTACTCAGGTTACCATAGATATGTATTCAATAACAGAACATGTCTATTGTTTCAACTTCACATTGTTAATATCAGTATGATTTGCCATCGATGCTCACAGACATTATAATCCATGGAGCAGTTAACAAGTCACATTCAACTATTACAGTGAGAGAATAGAATCTTTGATTTGCAACATTTAATCTTGCAAACTGAAAACTCTTTATACAATGTCTTGATTGACATATAGGGTACTTGAAACATGTGTAATTGTATCCTCAATCATACATCTGTGTGGTTGGTAAATGTATTATTTTGATCATAGGATGACTCCTTAATGATGGATTGCATACAATTTCTACATGTTTGTAATGTTTAATAGAGCTTTCATATTCTTTTAAATGTTGTATAACCGCCTTATTCATGACTATTTATCCCATTCTAGTAGCCTGACTGTACTTTTATACGCTATGAAGTTTGAAACTACATCAGAGAGCCCTCTTATGAACTCCTTTGAGTTGGTTTAGGAATTTCTCTTGATGTCTTTGTGCCATTCCTATATGTATACCAGTATGTCTTTTATGTCAATGAAAACTTTCTCAAGTAAGTATCATGTCAGTTGGACACAGGTCTACATGTATGAAGTATGATCTAAATCTCAAGATGACACTTTTTCTGATGCTTTGTGTTTGTATTGACACTTGCCAGCCTTACCACCACCAGTGCCACCACCCTTCACTTCCACTTTCAAGAGTGTATCCAGTGTACTACAGTGTGACGTCATGATTCATGTCCTGTCAACAATTCTACGCAGAGCTAGTTTGTCCAGAATACGTGGATGGACAGAGACAATGATACAGAGGGTGGGTACAATAAAACCTGTCTTGTATGAATGTTGTCTAGAGTCAGTGTTCAGTTTACAGAAGATGGGTACAACAAAAGCTGACTGGTTTGAATGTTGACAGTGTTCAGTTTACAGAGGGTGGATACAATAAAACCTGTCTAATATGAATGTTGTCTTGACTGTGTTCAGTTTACAGAGGGTGGGTACAATAAAACCTGTCTAATATGAATGTTGTCTAGACAGTGTTCAATTTACAGAAGGTGGGTAAAACAAAAGCTATCTGGTTTGAATGTTGTCTAGACAGCGTTCAGTTTACAGAGGAAGGGAACAATAAAACCTGTCTAGTATGAACAATGTCTTGAATCAGTTTTCAATTTACAAAGTCAGTCAGCAGGACTTGTTTCTCTCATGACCTTTAAATAAATTGTAATTTGAAACGTATGAAATAGAACAAAGATAATGGTTGACAGATTGTGAAATGATATTCATTGTTATTCTCCATCATCTCAGAAAATCAAGTTTGAAACTCCCCCAGTTTTTGTCATATTTGCCATTGATCACATACTTTTTATTGTGTTGTGAAGCTGTTGCTGAAATTTTGCCAACTTCTATACAGCAAACCAGCCTAGTTTTAGAAATGAGACTTACATGCACTTTCTGGACAAAAAAGTATTTTAATTGCTCTCTGAACAATGGAGGATCTCTGCTACTGAGAAAGAGGGTTATTGAGACAAGGCATCTCAACATTTTTATATGTGCATGTATCAATTATTATGTGAATCAGTGAAGGCTTGTTACCGTATCCATATCTGTTTTGTTGTTCATAATTGTAAACAGGTTCTGTATCTGGTTGGCATGGCTCTACATGAAGAGAAATGTCACCATAACAACCATGAAGATTTTGGTTTTATTGCCAAAGCTACAGCAGGTAAGGACAGCATAAATTAGATATCAGCCACTCTGACAAATCATTTGGCCATGAAGATTGAAACCACAATAATATGATAATGTATAAACATTTTATTGCTAAACATAGGACTTCTACAGTAAATTGGTAATTTGTAATCATACATGCTAATTTTTGGTTGAGCCATATCACATAGAATAAAGTGTAAATATCATATGCACAACTCTCAGAGGCAAATTGCACAATTTACCAAATGTGAAGATATTATGAACGTCATTGCTAAATTTTGACATCACAATGCTATGCTGTCAAGATCACAGTAAAGTCATTGACTTAAAGTGCACCAGTAATATCATTTATAAATTTGATGTTTCATCACATTTGTAATATTTAAATTGTATCTTTGCTTAGACATTCACATGTCATTGATAAATACATTTAGAATTGTAAATCCAAGAACAGTGAGACAATTCACAGTCCATGTTCATCAGAGAGAAAGGTCATTATACAATCTTTGACCAATGCCACTTTATAGATTTTGAAGTCATTTCAAGAATTATGCAATGATAAGAGTAAGATGAATCATTGTAAACTCTACACATCATCATGGTGTCTCATAATTGATCAATTTTATTGATCTTTATTTCTGATCATTGTCAGTAAACTTAAATCAGTGGCAGTGATCAGTACTTTTGACTTCATTCATTGATCATTGTTTTGGTTAACCCTTTGAGTGCCAAAGTCAATTTTTGTCACTTTTGTAAAAACATATCTCAGTCAATTTTTTTTCAGATTTTTGACATAATTTTGATAAAGAATGTTAGCCAATGAAATATGATATCCATTGGGTCCAAATTATGAAAAAAATTACAGAAAAGTTTTAAAAATTGGTAAAACGTTGCACTAAAATTTTTGCGGGAAAAAATTACAGCACTCAAAGGGTAAATATTAATGATATAAATCATTGCTGCTAATTATTGTCTCTGATCACTGATTATTGATAATCATCTGAAATCACTCTTATTGATTATTTCAATCGATTCATATCACTGACTTTCAATTTGACTGATCTTTATCATTCATTAGACTGAGTATAATTATTACCATAAATGATTTTCATCCTTCAGATTGTCCTTTGTATTTTTCACAAATCAATAATCAGTATCTGATCAATGGTAGTTCCTTGCCATCATTGATCATCACCATTGATACTGTACGTGATCCATTCCCTTAGATTATTGTCACTGATCTTTGCCTTTGATAATTGTCAATGATCATTGTTGATAATTGTCATTTATCATTGTTTATAATCAATATCTTTGACTGTTTTTTCTACAACTGTTGTCATTTATCACTTCGTTCATTATTGTCATCAGCCACTGCTATTGAGCTCTATAAGTGATCTTTGTTGACCAGTCACAGGTATTGACTGTTATGATCAGTCAATGACCGTTAAGATCAGTGACTGATCATCATTTATTATTGCCATTGATCATTGTTACCATCGTATATTGTTGTCGACCTGTTACTGATCACCGACATTGATCATTATGATCAGTTATTGATTGTGAATGATAATTGTCAATGATCATTGATGTCACTGTTATAGATCATTGTTGATCACTGTCTATGATCACTGTGAACTTGGCATCTGCATTGATAAATCTGCACTAAAGCTATAAAACCCTGCCTTTGTCAACTGTCATGTGTCATGGGTAATACAGCATGCATTTGTGCTGCAAACCAGGCTTGCTTGCTTGTATTCATTTAAAGCACTTGACATCTCCATTGAATGTAGTGTTGGTAATGGGTTTGAATCAAGGGACTTTTCTGGAAAAATACCAAACATAATGCTTTTGTAGATGATCTTGAATTCCCTGTGTCCCCTGTGTGAGAGATGGGTTAAGGTCTAACGTTGCTTTTTTTTAATTTCTCTTTTAATTTTGTCATGTGTCATTGTTTTCTGTTGCTTTGTCTCAGTTCCATAACCGTCTTTTGTTCCTCCAGAGTTACCATGGCAACACATTTCCGGGGACGGTTGTTTGTCATGTCTTAACCCTAACTCTGATAACTCTGATGGTGAGCCAAGTTATTCTTCATTCTCATAATAACTGTAGATAAAAGTAAAATTTCACGTCTTTTGTAATCTGTGTATGACCTACCTGGGATTTCACACCAAAGTTTGACAATGAATTCACATTTGTCCCTTGTAAAAACTGTCAAAAATCGTTTCTATCTGCAAATGATTTATTGATTTGTTTGACATTGTAAAGTATGGTGATTTTGATGATGGTATATCATTCACTGACCAATGCCTACATTTACATTAATGTTACTTTTTTAATTAATCAAGTTGTCAAACCTTGGTGTAAAATCCATTCATCTGTAACAGAGATATCTGTTTTATGCTAAGTGGATGATATTATGTTTTTTGACAGGACCAGCAAGTGTACTGAGTCTTCTTGAAAGTCTTGCAAAGATTAAGAGAGTGGAAGAACACAAGGATTTGTTGGGCTGGGTTTTGAAGGTATTGTGTCATTCTGTATTCACATCAAAGTACTGACTCTGGCTTATTAAACATTCAAAATTTCATGTCAAACTTTATCACAATTTTGGTTATGTTATAAAAGTGGCTGTTTGATGTTGGTAGACATACACTTGATAGAAGATATTGAAAATAGACTCCGAATGCAGTATTCTATTGTAAACTTGCATCAGTGATGTGGTGATCTGTTTATGACAGGCAGTTACTTTTATTGAAAATGTCCAGCTTAAAAGTCTTTATAAAATCACATAAAAAGATTCTTTGCATTGTTGCTTGTTCTCTTTGAATATTTCCTTGTATAACATTTGAGATTTTGGGACAAAAAAGGGTCTCTGACTTATGACCTGGGAATGACTTTTTCCATTTCATCTCTTTCTATGTCAATGTCAAACTCAACAAATCATGTGTTTTTTCATGCAGACTTTTGCTGAAGTACAGCAGCTGAAGGGAAGTGAAATTACAAGTGTTGAAGTTCAGAAGGATTTAGATGCTGAAGCAGAGAAGAAACGAAAATCTGAATTGGCAAAACAAAGACGTGCCAGAATAATGGCACAAATGTCAGCGATGCAGAGAAATTTTATCAAAGAAAATGCTGAATTGTTTGAAGCAACTGAAACGGAGTTAGACAGTGATGTTAGTGCCACTGCTATGGATACTAGGTCAGTAAGGGAAACTAAGGGTCAATGACCTTTTGCAGAATAATCTGTCTGTATCAGGTGACATCCTGGTCATAGCTCTAGTGTATAGTGGTTGCAGTCAGTAACCCAACTACATGAAGTAATACATGGTGTACGTGTATTGCTGGTGATTGGAAAGCGTACAGCTGTAATAGTTTTAAATTTTGATCCTGTTTTCTTTGTTCTTTTCTACATAACAAATGTTATTCCCATCTGTACAGTAGGTTGAAATACAGAATATAAGCCTTGTCAACGAAATGCATTTTTTAAAATATTTAGTGTTATTGTTGTTAATCTTTTGAGTCACCTTTATATGATATAATGCAGACAATTTTTTCAGATCCAGACAATTTTTTACTGCCAACAAACAGTTATGTCCAGTAAGTCCAAAATTATCAAAACAATCACAGCAAAATTCATAAAAATTGGTAAAATGTTGCACTAACATTTTGTTTGGAAAAATTACAGCACACAGAGGGTTAAATGAATTCTATCCTGACTGAAATTCACTTGCAAACAATAACAGTAGACATTACTCATATGCAGACTGCATTGACAACTTGAGCACTAGTCATTATGACATGGTAAATTCATTCAAAAATATAAAAACTATTTACCTGTACCAGAAGATTTGTATTATTTTGAATTGAAAGTAACATCTCAGTTGTCTCATTTTTACATGCCTTTTGTTTTTATTTGCAGTGAGATACTGTCAGATTTTCCAGTGGCTGTAGGTGCAAAGAGAAGTAAAGCAACAGAACAGGGAGTCACCAAGTGTACTTGTATTCTGTGTCAAGAAGATGAGGAAGTGACATTAGATGGAAGAGCCATGGTTCTTGCTTCTCTGGTTCAAAGGTCAGTGAGTTCATCTCCCAAGAAAGTAACATTTTTTTTTGTAACACAGCGACATACTATGTGTAATATTTATCTTGTTTTTGTCTCTCAATCCATGTATTTATGTTTGCGCGGATTTGTTCTTTGAACTTGCATAAGGGCATTGTACTAGAACCTAGATGTGCACATCATTTTGTTTTGCTGTGTGATCCAGTGAGGTCAGCAGGCAACTGTTTTGCAATAGAAATCACTTCAATCATCATTGATTTTTTGTTTCATGGATGTTCTATTTCTTAATTTTCTATTAGATCAACTGTCTTGTCAAAATCAAGAGGCAAGGTCATTGGAGATGCAGGTAGTCTATCAGATTTTATATCAAGTGTTGCTCTATTTCTTTCAATATTGACTTCAATAGAAATATTGATAACAATGAAAATGGCTTTTTTGAATGACTGAAGTTCATTCATCCGAACTGATTATTGAATTTTTAGAACTTAAAAGGCCATATTATTGCATATGGCAGTATTAAGTGTCAAAAGCTCTATAGCTGTGTATGAAGCCTTTGTTGATGATGTAGCACAGCTGATTACTCCTTGCAAGATCTGACACACAACTTTTTCTTTTACATCAGCTTCAAGACTGTTTATTTATTTTCTCTAGATCAAATTTTAATACTTCCTAGGTGTAATCAAAGACATTTTTTCAACATTTATAAGTTTTCACCAGTTGACGTATTTTTGTATCCTTTTTTAACCAGAAAAATTTGATGCAATGTTTGTGCCTCCTGATCTGTATTATGGAACACATGTAAGTACATGTGGTCACATTATGCACTGGGATTGTTGGCAAAGGTGAGACTCAGAAAAAGTTCAATCTATCCTTGTGAACTGAAGTCAAACTTGACAGATACAAGATCTGATTTTATAAAATGGCAATATGTAGGAAACATATCCAATTTGGTAGCAAAAAGTATCAATTTTAGATTATTCCATTGTAGCAATAATAGAGAATATCAATTTTTCTCACTATGTAAACAAATCAAACTGGTATTACGTGATATTCCATATATAATGCCAATATCTAGGAATATATCTATATTTTTGTAGCAAAAAGTGTCAACTTTAGATTATTTGCATTCCCTTGAGGATAGAAAACACCAATGCTTGTTATATTGTAAACAAATCATATTAGCTCACTGGAATCATACACTAAAAAAATCTTAAAGTTTTTAATATGATAATTTCCATATCAAAAATAAATTTCCTGACTCAACTCTGCCAAATATGAATTGAAATTGTGTATTTCAATAAAGATTGGAATTTTATTAAGATAACATGTCTGTATTCCACTACTGGATGAGTTGATTGAAGTATACTGTACAGACTGTTTGGTTCATTTTCAGGTTTTTTGAGTCAGTGGTGGCCAAAGAGCAGCGTAGACCACATCGTTTCAGAGCTCATCTGAGCTTTGATGTTGATAAACGTGAGTTTCTATGTCCACTGTGTGAATCACTGAGCAATGCAGTAATACCTCTATTGCCACATCCTGGAACATCAACTTCTCAATCACAAGACAGGTGAGATACATCTCAAGAAATTATGAAGGCACAGAGATCTCTGACAGAAGTCTGTAATATTTAAATTTGAGCATTCAACCAATCAAATGATTTTACAAACAGACAATTACATGATTCCCAAAATCAGTTGACAAGAGGTACAATATAAACATAGAAAATTAACACAGCAGAACTTTCATCCATAAGGCACATCTCTCCCTCCAAAGATTTTGAATGAAATTCTCAATGGCCTTTGAAAGACTGTGTCCTTACATATGCATCTACTGCTTGTAGTGCTAAATATTAGTGTTTATTCATGGAAATTAAGTTAATTAAGGATGTAAATGATATGGTAATGACTCTATCAATGGAAAATTGTCATTCAGCTATGATTTAGTTCATTGTGCATTTCCCAGAATGCAATGCTAAACAGTGAATTTAACTTAAAATGAAGACTATCGGAAAGAAACTAATCTGTTATTCTGCAATGACCAAATTAGGAAATCATATCAAGCAGATGTGGGTAAAAAATATTTCCAACTTAATGGAAAATGATAACTGTAATAGGTAAGGAGAAAATGATAAATGTTTTCAATTTCACCAGGACACAGGTTACACTGACCAATGCCTCTCTGCTCTAAATCAGTATGTTGTCATAAAATGTGACATCTTTCATTGTGTAGTGTTTCAAGTCAATATTTGATGTGTAAGAATGATTACACAAGATAATTGGTGTCTGTAATGACTGCAAGTATTACACTTTATTCCAAGTCAATAGAAATCACTGTAAACGTCACATTTACCCTATACCAAACTGTGACTGTTTAATTTCACAGTATCTGTGATGAGAAACCAGCCAGTCCTGAAGTGTCTTACAATGAATGGTTGGCAGGAATACAGAGTATACTGCAAGCCAGTCAGGAATCTGCTTTGAGACAAAAACAACAACAGGAAGAGGAAATGCAGCAACAACAATCTAGTGGTAGGATTCTCAGTCTCTCAACAAGTCCATCCTTTATTTTGAATGTTCAATTTTAGCCTTATTTAATCATCCAAGTTGCCTTATTGTGCACATTGTCTCAGAAGAGCAAATTTCTCTGTATCAATGGTATGATCATAGGATCATAGGATAAGTTGACCCTTTTACACCCATTTGCAAGTGCACTGGTCCAGATTACCTATATTGCAATGGGGTTGGACTAAAACATGGTGGTGAAAGGGTTAAGGTACATTACAAACAACCTAGTCTTGGTTATTTAACTTCTGTATCATGTGAACAAATGACTTTGACAAGGTATGACAATGTAGGTTTTGGATATTACATTGTGTACCTTGTCTCAACAAGATCCATTCATAACAATCTTTTGTTTATGTCTGTGTTTTTATTAGAAGAGAACAGTTTATCAGATCCTTGCCCACTGCCAACTTTGACCAAAATGATGGCGCAGACCATGGCTCAAACAGTGGCAGAAAATTTCCAGCTACTCTTTGAGTATGTCTACTCTATTCCGTAAGTTCCACTGCCAATATTTATATATCTGCGATTTTACAACACAAGGATGTGTTTTGCACAAAAACTGCACATTTCTTCCAGATTTAGGAATTGTTCTTTGATAAGACAAGATTGAATGAACACTATATGTATGTCTATCTATAGAATATGTTTCATGATTGGCAATGTGTCCTTATGATGATAGTCGGTGTATGCTCTCCTAACTTCTGTGAAATACTCTATGTCCTGAGTGGTCTGCGTGCTTGGCTTGGTGTAGCGCCCTCTAGAGACTGAAGCTGCTTCTGTCTGGCATTGCTAGGGATGTACACATGCAATTATGTATGCTACAGAGTGTGTCATATTTCTCAGATGAAGAGCTGACCCACTGGTCAAATATAATGTGTTATTCAGAATTATTGCAAGTCTGTGAAAGTATGTCATGAGAGCTGCTTGAAGTAGCCATTAAAATGTGGATTTGGTCAAATTTGTCTTAGATCCCAGTTTTCAGACAGTGTGAAAGACATGATTAAGATGTTTGCAAGATCACTTTATATGGTAAGTGTACCACATCATAGATTAATCTGTGACATTACAATTTAAAACAATCTGTCAAATCTTGAACTGATGACGGAGAATGATGTACACATTAGATGTTATTCTTCATTTTCGATAAATTGTGATAAAATATGTGAATTAAGTGATAAAAATGGATTTGTTAACTGAAGGTATTCTTTAAAATGTGAAGATTTCTATCTTAGAGAAAATTTAGGTTTTTGAGTCATTATGAATTACTGATCAGAGATTGTAAGACCATCTCAGAAAGAAAATACTACAATTCATGTGGTTATTTCATCAAGTAAGAGAGGCTGAATTTGAGAACAATTACTACATTGATATTGAGAAGTGACTGCTATGCGTATTCATCGTGACTGCTATGCGTATTCATCTGTTGAAGGTTGGTCTTGGATTGATGCCTTTTGATGAAGATGAGAGAGTGCCTGTAGTTGCCTGGACAACCTGTGCCTACACAATACACTCAGTTGAAAATCTACTGCGAGAGGAAGCTAAGCCTCTCTTTGGGTCATTGTCATCAAGACAGGTAAAACAAAACAAAATGATGTTTCTCCTGTCATGTGATGTCCTATAACAATCATCCTGACATTTGAATTAACCAATGGTCATCAGCTGTCAACATCACATGACATGAACTGATCAATATGCATATCATATGCCCATAAAACTTGCATAAAGCACACGACTCAAACAAATCTTCCATGGACCCACTGAAATTGATGCAACTTGCAGACTACAAAACAACTATCTTTACCGGTCACATCAGATTGACAGACCAATAAGTGTTCATGTTGAGGTCATGTGTAATAAGTATTTCAGTCACATGTTAATTCCATATATATCATGTGACTGTTACATGAACAATAATCATGATACTGTTGCATAATATGGAAGGACCAATAAACATTTCACATAATATCACATGACACTAGCTGACCAATGGAGCAAAGACACTATGATACAGTGTTTTAAGACAAAAATTTTCACCATGTCTTTGGAAGTAGAAGTTTATTTGACCTTCGAGTTGTAGTGCATGTTGTTTAATGTGTGTATTTATTTGGTTTTTAGAATGAGTGTCTTGGTGCCTTGGTACGATTTGCTGCAGCTTGTGGAAATATTACAAATACAACTGCATGTAGAAAACATGCGCTGCGATTGCTATCAGGTAAGATTTCAAATTCATCTGTGATCACTGGCTACAAATCTTCTATGAATGTGGCTCTTGAAAAGCATTTAATTACATAGGATCTAAGATCTAGACAGGCACTGTAAATGCAATAACATAGGATCCAGAAAGATTATAAACATGTGATGAAGCCATCTAAAACAGTATCTTAAAAATTCCAAAAAAATATACGATTATTGATCATGAGAAATTTGAATTGAAATTTCCAATCGTACTCTGCACAAGGTCAGGATCTCAGTCCTATTGTGATATTAATGTTTTGTTTTGATTTTTTCTCAGCCATGACAGCCATGACAGAAGTTGCTGATTTGCCCTGCATTCTTGACATTGACATGTTTACACTTATGGTAAGTATGAGATCTGGAAGAATTTAGTAAAGACTCATTGTCGACCAACTTTGATATTAAGACTTCAGAGTATGTTAGATCAAAGGGTTTTTTTTGTAGAGTAGTTGTCATCTTAAGTTTGATTGCAATTTTGATATATAAATTGTGATTAATGTTTTTTGAAAATTAGACAATACGTTGTTTATGGTAAGAGCGCCCTCAATGGTGTAACTGATTTCAAGAACAGAATGTATGTATGTCATTATATGCCACTGTGATAAGACAACATTCATACTGTTATCTAACTACAGTTGCCTTATAAGACATTTTGAATTTTCATGACGTAAAATCTTGTTGAAGTTTTGATCTTTCTTCGTCCTTCATACTTTCATTAATTGTTTTGCTCTCAACTTATATTCATGAATGAATAACTATTTTGCAGGTCAATGTATGTTTATCAATACCTCTGTTAAATTGTGAGGATAGTGTGTGTAATTCAAGCACACATGTATCTGGTGAAGCTATTAACCACCACTGGGCATTGAAAGTAACACTGACTGCACATATCCTGCAAATACTATTTACATCAACTTTTCAAACCTCAGGTAAGATTTCACACCAAAAAATATCACCACGACATCGTATGAATCATAATGTGTGTAAAATAGTAAAAATTGATACCTTGATATCTCAGTGTCATTCTGATATTCATAACAGGATGACTGCCTCTAAGATAATCATGAAAATTCTCAATACCCCAAGAGAACTACTTACTTCCAATAGAAATCTTGCATTGCTTAAGTTTCCAAAACAAGAAATTGACCTCTTTAATCTAACATTTCTCTGGTGGTTAATAAGCTCAGAACCCCCGTAAATTATATATTTTCTGAAAGCCCAGATATAGAGGGAAGATTTTGGTAACCACAGTGTTACCATTGTTTACATAACTATCAAGTGTCAGGTAATTTGCATAACCTTTCAAAAATCGGTTTTCCCTCTGTTTTGTCTCAATACTTCAAAATATCTAACTCAAACTTTCTGGAATGCAAGCTGTTACAACACTCTTCCAAAGTGTGTCTCAGATTTTTATATCTTGCTTAGTTTTTATTTTGAAGAAGAAGAAATCAACTAGTTTGTTTAAGAAGGTTTAAAATAATTCTGAGACACACTTTGGAAGATCCTTGAGACAGCTTGCACTCACACAAATTTCGGCCACATATCTCAAAACATTGAAACAAAACATAGGGAAAACCGATTTTTGAAAGATTATGCAAATTACCTGTCACATGATAGTTATGTAAATAATGGTGACACTATTGTAACCAAAATGTTCCCCTACCGGTATATGTACGCTTTCCGAAAATATATAATTTACAGGGGTTCTGAGCTTATTAACCACTAGAGAATTGTTAGCTTAGAAAGGTCAGTTTCTTGTCCTGGAACCTGAAGAGTGAATTTCCAAAATATTTATCATTTGATAAAGTTCTTTGCTGTGTATCTTGCACTTTCTTCAAAACTTAAGATTTCATGGGTTGATCTTCATTATGCTATCATTTCAGTTCCATTTGCATAATGTTTGTAGAGTATTAGAAAATCTGATTGGTATTTGAATGACAAGAAAATCAACACCAATAATACAAAGTGTTAACATTTCTTAACATTGTACTTCAAATCTGCTTGGTGTGTAAATGTCACATTTCTCAATATATTGTTGTGGAAGTGGTAGAAAAAATCTGACCAAGAGAAATTGTTAATTTCAGATGAGGAAATGGAACTAGAAGACAGAGATGAGGCACAGAAATTACTTGAAATTTACAAGAATCTTCACACTACTGCAGGGTGAGAGTTAGATTTTGATTTGTGATTAAAATGTCTTGTGTAACAGTTCTTTTCTTAAAAGAGTCATCTTTGAAATGAGAAAAGTGGTAAATTTTATGAAACTTTCATAAAGTACACTATAGGTAAACATAGAAATCAACATGAGATAGTATTGAAAATTGTAGATGATATTTCTGTCTTGTGTTGCCAACCTTTCATATCCATGGTAAAACACCATTGTTTCAAAACCCTTCTCATATTTGACCATTATGTATGACAAAATTTATTGAGGAAGTTTACAGTTTACTGATTGTCTTTTCATGTCTGCGTTTGTTCATCAGGAATAAACTTTAACAGTTCCGTCGTCATGGCAACTACTATGTCAGGTAAAGAAGGCGTGTCTTCCATTTTTGAGGTGTGCAGCCATGTTTTTTCATTTTCTCAATGGCATTGCAAGTCCAGCTGAACTTCAAAGTAAGTGTGTGTTCCAACATTTTTTGGCATTTTCAGTAGAATTATATCAAGGAAATAATGATATGTATCAATGAAATGTCTGAGACAAAGATGAAATCACTAAGCCCTTTTGGGTGAAAATCACTATTACAGCTCCGTTTGAATTCCCTGACAAGAATTAATGTTAATTATAGCCAGTTAGCTGATCTAACAAGGAAAGTCCATGATAGTATTACATTTCATTGTATGTGATGATGTAATTTTATTTTAAATAGTGGAATCCATTTGCATATCAGATCATAATTATCTGCATGCAGTACCACTCTCATCTACAAAGTTGACTTGAATAGTAAGTTCAATCTTTCTGAGTTGGTTTTAAACCATCTAATGAAACTCCAATGCAAATTCATGTAAGAAAAGGTTTTTGTCAATCTTTTTTTACAAGTTTTGCTTAACAATACCTTTTTTCCATACCAGCCATGTTAACAGCTGATGATGTTATCCATTTCAAGAGAAAGTCTCTTGATCTTTAATACCACTCTTTATTTAAAATTAATCCTAATTTCTATGAAATGAATATCTTTTGAGTTCAGTTTAACTTAGCTATCAGATACAACCATACATCCGTCAGATTGTTCCAAACCACCTTCATCATTCAAATAGGACAGCCTCACGTAGTGGAACTGGTTTACATACTGATGTATTTACATGTATGGCAAATCTTTGACAGCTACATATCTAGGAGTGTTACCGCCATTATTCAGAAACAAAAGGACCTGATTATCATTCTCTCATGTTTTCAAACACAGATGTTGGTATTGATGAATTTGAACCTCTATGTCAATACCTTGCAATGCCAACTGATCTGTCGCAACTGTTTGACAATGAGGGCGCTCCACAGATGCAAACTATCATTGAAAGATGGTGTCAACACCCAGCCATCACAACAAAGATGTCTGTTGAAAACCAGGGCAACTTGGTCAGGTATTTCTTTACAATTGTTAATGAATCTACATATGACACTGGGTTACAGTATATTACAACAATATTATTTCCACTGAATTCTAGAAAACTCACTTATTAAAATATGATGAATTCAAAGTACGGCATCATGTGAAACAATTCAGTGTAGAAAATCTTGACTATTAAAGTTAAGGAGCTCTGTGACGTCAGAGGTCAAATAGCTCCTCAGTTCACTAGTACATGCATTCCAGACTGTGTGTCCTTGATACATTTCAGATAGAGTTTGATGTATTTTGTGTTTCAGATATCCACTTGAAGTGAATCAACTGATTGAATTGCCACAAGACTACAGTCAGCTGATCAATACTATATCATTGTTTATGTAAGTACAAAGCATATCCATCAGAATATATCTGTGCAATTGCTGCAATATGATGAAACAAAACCAGGTGATATTTAGATGACAAAATCAAAGTAAAAATAATAAGAAATGTCATTGTCATAAAAATATATATGAACTGAATAATAGTATTTTTTGAATCTGACTAAGTTTTATGAGTTTGTTAGGAGCGAAACTGCACTCAGTCCAACTACAAAGAGGATGCACCAGTTTAGAGACATGGACTCAAAACAGAGTATCTTGGAGACCCTGAAGAAAACCTCCTGTGTGTGGTCGAAATGTTGGTTTTATAATAAAGGCTTAACCGTAGACTACCGGACTTGTCTCCTTTTTCAAACTTAAGTTTTATACTCTAATACAGCTATCAAATATTTGCATTCCTTGAATTATGTTTGATGCAAACATTTTTCAATTTTTCTGTTCAATACTCCTGATTCAGAAGTTTACTTTCCTTGTCTTTATTGATAACACACAAACCAGGATATCTCTGAGAGATTCTTTTACTATCTCAAAAGTGAATGAATCTTACACTGTATGATTGTGTGCATCCAGAATGCACAGCGCCATCTATTGCCAGCTTTACATTTGCCTTTCCTTTTCTTTGTAGGTGTCCAAAATCCAGTGGAAGTGACAGCAGAGCACCAACTCTTTGTTTAGTTTGTGGAGAGACACTGTGTTCTCAGAGTTACTGCTGTCAGAAGGAACTTGATAATGACATTGTTGGTGCATGTATGGCTCATACCTATACTTGTGGTGCTGGCGTTGGAGTCTTTTTAAGGTAAAGTACAACATGTACTATTGGCTTTAGACATTACAAGCAAAAGTGCACATCCTATTGAAATAAGCCTTTTAAAATCTGAATTATATGCGTTAGGTGCTCATGGGCTTAATTATTACAGCCACATTTTTATAAATGTATGATAAATGAAAACAGAATTAGTGAAAATATTATGGAATCTGAATTGTATTATGTTCAAAGCAGGACAATTTCTTTTGAAGTGGATTGTGTTTTTATAACTTCATTAAACATCTCATTTTAATACTTATGGTCAATATTTGAACCCAGCAAGTGTGTTGGAAATGGCAAAATCAAGACATAAATTGATGGTTTCAGACCTTATGTTTTGAGGCGAGCGATCGCTCCGCTCGCCAACCACTCGCGCAAATCAAATTCCGCGAGAGCGATTAGCTGCTCGTGCCACGGCTGGGACCCAAGTTTTTGAGACCAAAGGCACATGTTGTAACCAAAATGTAACATACCGGTACTCTAATCTCCTCTGATAGACGCGCGAGGCACAGTGTAGTGAATAAAACTATGCTTTCAATATTCAGTTCACTTCACTTCAGTATGAATTACGTTCTCGGCAAGGTGCAACAATGTGATACAGTATTACTATAGCACTCATCTGGTGATAGTGTATCGGCATTGGGCCTGTACACTTCAATAGCACTACTATAGTTTGGAATTTACACGTATACAAATGTACAAAGTACAGCCCTTCATTCTTTCAATTTCAGACCAACTCCGTTTTCTTGGCTGCTATATTCTTTCTAAGTGTTCAAAACATAAACGGTTATCCTGCAACAGCAAGATTTCATAGGAAAAATATGCGTGACAAACGAGGATCATATTGCTTATGCTATCGAGATCGAACGTGGAGAAAATGTCTACGATGATGAATGGCACTACACGTCGCAACTCGCGGAAACAAATGCATAATCTCTGATTAAACAGTTTAGCCTGAGCGACTGCTAGGTCTCTTGGTCCTTTGAAAATAATTAAATTGACTCTGAAAAGTTGGACAGATACCCGATCATTCTGAAAAAAAGATCTCGAAACGATCATGAGTTCATTCTACTTTAAAACTTTGAAAGACGTAAATTTTTGCAACATTTTGGCGCACAGCATAGGAGTTCTGTGTGACTGTCGTAAAATGGTAGCCCTCGGCCCTCTTCGCCCTCTTCGCCTTCGAGTGTACACACCGCAGATCGTGTACCTCGACATGGCTGTTATGATAAATTCGTTTTGTTTTGTGGAATGTAAACTGGTGATCACTTCGATATATCGCGGTAAGAATCGGCCAAATTAACTTTGGTTGAAGACCAACGAGCATGCAGGATGTTTCAGCGGGCCGCAAACGTAAACAAATGAAACATAACTTGACTGTGGAGTACTGGTAGCACGATTCAGTGTAACATCTAGTTCTGTACGCGTACTCGGCGTAGTTCAAATTATGGAGGTAAAAAAATACCTCCATGTTCAAAACCAAACATGTTTAATGACAGCACTGTTGTCTTGGTAGGTTTTGTCTTAATGCCAATGTATCTAATGTGCATACCATAAGTCTTAGTATATTTAAAAGGCTTGTATTTTATGAAAAAATCATGGAAAGGTTACATGTCCTTTTAAAAAGTATAAATTCATCTATTAGTCCCTGAATGCAACAGAGGCCACATTTTTGCATATTTATTGTTCGAAAAATGTTGAAAGTTAGCCAATATGCTATGAACATTTGGGTGGGAGAACATTGCTTATCCTGTTCCATCTATCAAAATACATAACCCGTATTTTCTCCCTTCTCTATTACATAACAATAAGAAAGACAGCTAGTCACATTGTTTTCGTAATAAATTTTATTCATGCACTCTCCATACTGTTTTCAGGGCACCTGTTCAGTCACTCTCCTAATGTCAGCAGTGCCATATTCAAATCACAAGAGATGACACAATTTTTTTTTTCACTAGCCTTACTACTTTTAGGGGAGCTGTTAAATCACTCGCCTACCACTCACCTGGATAGCTTCAGGAGAGTGAATTTTAGCTCTCCTGCCATTTTCAAAAAATAAGCCCTGTGGTTTGTGAGTGTAACCTTCAGAATCCATCATTTGACAACCAGTCCTTGTAACCTCCATAAATGTAATAATCTCCATAAATGTAACGCCAACCATAATTGTAATAAAATGCACCCATAAATGTAATATCACCCATAAATGTAACAAAAATCCACCATAAATGTAATAAAAACACCAACCACAATTGTAATAAATGGTAACCATAAAAGTAATAAACAAATCACCCATAAATGTAATACTTGTCAACCATAAATGTAATAAATCTATTTTGTCGTTGCAATTGAGGAATTAGCCCATAAATATTTATCTATTTAATAAAGAAAGCAACTCCACACATTATTCATATCTTAATTGTTTGTGTTTAGTGTGTTTTGTATATTTGAAAGTGTATTTTACTTTTTCCTGTTTTAAGTACAGAAGATTGGCCATGGCGAGACACAGCTGTAATATGAATGTTAGTCCAGTCTCTACTCCAGAGTAGAGGAGTTGTATAAAGTTGTATGTTTCTCTTTTAGTTGTTCTGAGTCACTGTCATAAACCTTGTGTGGTATCACTGGTTGACGAGTAATATTTTGACACTTCCTTATTATGTAATTATCAGTGTCCAGAACTGCTGTTCCCCTTCCGTTTGATCGGTACCTCACCGTTTTATTCTATTCTTTGTTTCGGAAAGGAAACCTAGTTTCAGGAAAGTATGCAATAACATTACACTAGTCTTATTATAATAAAGTTATTATTTACTCAGGGCATTGATAAACAAATGATCACATATGCAAGTTCAAGTTTATTACATTTATGGTTGAGTTTTATTACATTTATGGTTAATTTGTTTATTACATTTGTTATTGCGGGTTAATGGTTGACTGTTTTATTACATTTGTTGTTGATTTTATTACAATTGTGGTTGATATTACATTTGTGGAGATTATTACATTTATGGAGGTTACAGCCCTGACTCTGAGCAGACACTCTACATAAGTAGTTGTCATTCTGATTGACATGTAAGTTGTTGCAGGAAGTCAGCAAAAAGCAAGGTGTGAACCACTACTCTGGGCCATGCCCATGTGCTCACTAGTTTTCAAATGCATCCAAGTCTGGAAGCTCAGTTCACAAGAATGCAAGTGATGTATATTTGATCTTCAGAACCATCACCAGACTGTGTAATAACAAACTTCTTTTTACAGGTCATTGCATAGACTATAGTCTATAGAAGCTATTGGGATGGGTATCCGTCTGGCGTCCGTCTGTATGTATGTATGTATGTATGTATGTATGTATGTATGTATGTATGTCCGTTTGTGAGGCGTCCGTCCACTCAAATATCTTGAGAACCGCAGTACTTACTGATTTGATATTTGTTGTGTAGATCAAAAATATGATTTTGAGAAACTTGTTTTTTAATTTTTTGATATTGTTGAAAATATGCAAATTAGTGCAAAAAAAGGCGTTTTTGGTAAAAAATCTTCTTCTTCATAACCGCTGGTCAGACAGCTTTGTTATTTGGTATACAGGTCCCTAGGGATAACCCAACTTAGATTTGTTCAAATTGTGATGAAATATGAAAATCTGTATTTTTAAGGAATTTTTTGTCATTTTTGGTCAAAACTTTATTTCATCAAAACCGCTCATCTGACAGCTTTGATATTTGGTATACAGGTTCCTACAGATGAACTAAATATGATATATTGAATATATGATGAAATCTGCAATTTTGTATTTTTGGTGCAATTTTTGCCATTTTTGGTCTAAAAATGTGTTTCTCAAAAACTACTTGTCTGATGCCTTTGATATTTGGTATACAGGTTCCTAGGGGTTGTCTTAGTGTGATGTATTGAAATTTGATGAAATTTTTAATTTTTGTATTTTTGGGTCAATTTTTGCCATTTTTTGGTCAAAATATTTGTTTCTCAAAAGTTGCTCATCTGATTATCTTTGATATTTGGTATACAGGTTCCAAGGCTTTATCCTAATGTAATATATTGAAATTATGATGAAATCATCAATTTTGCATTTTTGCTGCTAATTTTGCCATTTTTTGTCAGGCCATCCTGAAATGAGCTATCAAAGATGTCCACCTTCTTCATCAATACATGTGTCACAAAAAGTTATTCTCTACATAACACAGCAGAGCTCTGTCAACTTTTGGGTCGCTTGTTTTTTCAAAACCGCTGGTCAGACAGCTTAAATATTTGGTTTACAGGTGGTCCCTAGGATGACCTTAGTGAGATAATTTCATACAGTCAGGAAATACTTAATTTTGTATCAATGTCTATAGTAGCTTCAGGGACATTGGCCCTATGTTTTATATCAGAGTACAACCACAAGGTCAAATAGTTACCATACGTAATAAACTAAAGGTGTTTGAAAAATGTTACCAAAAGACATTTAGTTTTTATAACAAACACCAGCAGGATAAGATTTATCATGAACAGTTTCTGTCACTATAGAAACATCAACGACTTTGTCAACCTTGAATAATTTTTTCATAATCATTGAAATGGACAAGTTTTTAAAATAGGTATATTTTGATGAATTTACTGTCCTTTCAATGTTTTGATTCAGTTGTGTTGTCTTTTTTACAGAGTTCGAGAGTGTCAATTGATACTATTATCAGGGAAAAACAAAGGATGTTTCTTTACACCACCATATCTAGATGACTATGGGGAAACAGATCAAGGACTAAGGTCAGTCTTTGTCATTCTGTGATTGCTGTCAGGGCTGTCATTCTCCAATAATCCTCCACATTGTCATAGTTTAAAATTTTGAAGTGAGCTTGAGGTTGTATACGCCTCAAAAGTGAAAGACTTAAAACTTTTGCAATGGGGTCGCCATATAAATTTTAGTATTAGAGAATAAATTACCCAAGATTTACCAGTGTTTGAAATTCAAAATGGCCGCCATCCCTGTATTTACTCTACTGGGGGAAAAATAAAATTTTTGATTTTCAAAAAGCTGGGACAATGAAAGTCTTTCTTTCTCCTAAGGCTTCAAAATGAGCCCCCACAAGTAGTAGACTGGAAAAGAATTTGAAAACTTTGAGAGTCCAAATGTCCTGAAGAAGCATTCTAAATGTACAATTTTACCAGTGAGAATCTTTATGGTGTCTCAGCCCCTTCACATTTTGAGCCCAGATGTATTCATATGATTATATTTATCTATACAATGGGTCACTTTGGATTTTTGATTTTGTACAAATTTTGGTAGCATTGAATGCTCTACTTTAAAAAAATCTTCATGGCTTTTGAGATTTTTCAGAATCATTAGAATTTGAAGGAAGTCTGAAGAAATTCGGAAATCTGAAGAAAGAGTAGATATGTTATTAACAAAAAGTATTTACTGTGATTGATGTCCAAATGTATCAACTGCATATATTTCAAGTCTTTTAGCGAGTTGTATAAAGCCAACTAGAATAAAATTCATTTGGATATTACAATCAATCACACCAGCTTTGCAACATGTCTGTATATGCCTTGCTATTGTGTGTTATGTTTTGTGTAGATATTAAAAGCTCCCCAGATCCAGCTAGATCTTTCAAGGCAAATACAGATCATCAATTGTGTTTTGTATATTTTACTACAGGAGAGGTAATCCACTGCATCTTTGTCAAGATAGATATCGGAAACTTCAAAAACTATGGTTACTTCATGGCATCCCTGAAGAGATTGCACATCAACTAGAATCCAATAACAGTTTACAAACAATTGATTGGCAGAACCTGTGATTAATATTGATTGGCAGAATCTGTGATCAATATTGATTGGCAGAACCTGTGATCAATGTTGATTGGCAGAACCTGTGATCAATATCGATTGGCAGAACCTGTGATCAATATTGATTGGCAGAATCTGTGATCAATATTGATTGGCAAAAGCCTGTGATCAATATTGATTGGGAGAACCTGTGATCAATATTGATTGACAAAAACCTTTGATCAATATTGATTGGCAGAATCTGTGATCAATTTTAGACAAGGCATTTATCAGTAAAGGCAATTAGAGAGCTTTATGTAGGCTGCTATTCTGATTCTGTGTTCACAGTTTGATCCCAAATAGGAAATCTAAATCTACAATTAAGCATTGAAACCAACATAAAGCAATCTTGTCACTATGGCTGTGTATTAAACATATGGTAATTATTAAATCGTTACCATACAACAAATTTGCTGTATTTTAGGGGCTTTCCAAATTTACGAATTGTTAAGTGCCAACCATGAATGAGACTGAAACTGAAAGCTCAACTTTGACCCCTGACCTCTGCCCTTCCCTCTTGTGTATTTATGGAAAGAGAACATTTAAAATAAATGACAGTGTGGCATGTATGATATTTTCAGCTGTGGTGCCATGAACCACAGACTCAAAGGAATGTAATTCATATAACACATGTAATTGTAATTAAGTTTATTTGAAAAGTTAAAGAGTTGCTGTAATGTTCTGTCCTAGATTCCTGCAAACACTTGCACATGTAAAACCTTCTATTTCTGCCAATCTTCATAGTTTTTATGATGGTCAGTCATTTTTACACAGACCCAAAAATATTTTCCAAAGGGTTGCTATTATATGAAATCTATAGACATTGAACAAATCTTTGACCCATTTGAAAAAGTGACAGATTTCAAAGACTACCAACATCAATTGAAAGTCCATATTCTTATTTTGCTGTTCTTTAGTTTTGGTTTAGCTTTTCACATGAACACTTCAGCTTTGAAAATATGTACATTAACGCACAGTTAGGGTAGTATCTGTGATTAACTTTACAAATACTGATCATCACACCCCTCATCATGGCTTTCTTTATAATTGTCATTGTCTTGGTGTACCGAATTCATGGTTCATATTTTCTGAGTCCCAAGCCAGTAAGCCATCAGAGGAAAAGTATCTGCGATTGCAACATTAAAAGCATTTACAATTATGCAAATTCATAAAATCAGGACACAAGGACTGTTGATGTGTTTTAATTTGAAAACTGAAGTTTCAGAACATCAATTCTTGTCTGACGTGAATCAACGCCATCATGTTTTTACAATGCCCATAAAAAAGTTCAAATGAAAACACATTTGTCACTTTGTTTTCTTGTGTAGTTTTATCATATTTGACTTCGTAAATTATCCATGATGCCTGTATATCTTAAATTTTGATACGCATATTACATATTGGTCTGTTGGGTTTATTTAGTTGTAGTAATGGATTTGAAACGCTGCATTCAAACCTCTCACAGCTGAATATTTTGAAATAAAAATTGTGTAGGTCACTCTTGAAACAATAGGGTGATGATGCTCTCTACCATCGGTGTACTGATTTTGTACAGGTGTAAACTTGTAGTTGATGTATCATAAAGCTACATGAATTGGCAGCCATATTTAAATAAGGTCATGTGTCATTCAATGAACTGTATGTAATTGGCCAACAGCTCAGTTTCCACTGAGGTCACAGGTCACTTGGAAAACTTTCAATATCATGATATTATACTGCTCTCACAGCAGTATTTGTCATGGTAATAGTGAGCAAAGTCCATCCTGTGTGTGTGAAAGAACTCTGCTCCAGGACTACACTGTGAGTGCAGTTCAAAATTTGTCCTGAATCTGCCCTGATATGGGGTCACATGATCACAAGCACAGTGATGACATGGACCCATACTGATATTTGAACTCTGACCTTAAAACCTGCAACATGGCTGTACCTTCTCAGACTAATACTTTACAATAGCAACAGAAATGTTTCTGTTAGAAGTAGATATTGTTTTGAAGTGAATTGGATTATAAATAATTCAGCAATAGAAGATTGTACATTAAAAATTGGAATATTTTGCATTGTACAAAGGTATTTATGATTTGCCTTAAATACTAATTTGTGAAAAATTTTGGTGTTTCGAATCACGGAAAGTTCATCTAATGTATGTAGAGATAGATGTGTGGCACAGTTCATAAAATAAAGACTGACATATTATTCCATGGAAGACTGACTGAGGTTTATTTCATCACTGATCTAGATTTATTCCAGAAAAATAACGAAGTTATAAATCTTAGCAGACAGGAGGGACATAGAGTTGTACCAACAGAAGAACTAACCCAGAGGTAGTATACTGTGGTCTGATCTTGACTCTTCAAACTACACAGCTTCCCAAACTTATTTCAAAGAATAACTTTCTTGGAATTCTTCCAGCAACAAACTCATGAGAAATACAAAGAGCATTGAGTATCTATGCAAATTAAAATCCATGTATCAAATTGTTGGTTATAGCTTTTCCCTCGTCATTGCACTGAAATATGGTCAAACCCAATGGTACTGTTTTTGTTTTCATAAAACTGCTCAAAGTTTGGTCAGCAGAACTGAAATCCAGTTGTCTTATATGTTATACTCTACTTTGTTGTAAGATCTCATTCTGTAGACATGTCTCGCATAGAAAACAATACAAAAAATGCTGACTGTGCGATGATCAGTTCATTTATCTGTTAAATTTAATACCTTGTGTTTTATGATGTTATAAAGTGATCTGTATATTTTACTCAGTAGTTTGATAGCAATTTCAGAGGTTCTTCAAATAATGATCCAATGAAATCGCTCTAAGTTGTACAAGACACCATCTCATTTAACTGCTCATATTTTGTCAATTGGTGGTACCCATGCTCGACACAGTAGCCCCTTTCAAAAATGGGACGTTTATTTTTCAGATTTTTTTTTCACTTACCTCTTTCAAGCTTTCCCTTTTTTAATATAATTATAACAAAGCCTGTGTGGAGGAGAAAATTATTTTTAAAAGCCAGGTTTTATGCCGATAAAGTACGGTGCTGACATTGAGGGCGCTATTCACCATTCTAATGTGGCCGAGACTCCCTCCCGTCATATTTTTAGTCCCATCTTGCGGCTGACTCGCAGCGTGTTTGCAAGGTTATATCTGATTGGTCGATTGTCACTATTCACAGCAACTTAGGGAGTTTATTTGTATTATTTCATTATAACGGTACGATTCTGCCAACCAATTGGATACCATCTTGTCCTTCCATTGGCTAGCTTATCTCATAGTGGGAAGATTCCTACTGGAAAATCATGAAATCTCCACATCATTTTTGATAAATTGCCACTTTTTGATAACCCCAAGTCAGCAACGATGCACAAGTGAAATGTGTGTGTCAAAAGAGATGCCCTTTCTATTCTACGTGAAGACTGACTGGAAAGGTTTGGGACAGAATAAGCTTATTGAACGCGAACTGTGTGGAGTTGGCCAAAAGTCTCCCTCATCCAACAGTGGCTTAGACTTTAACGTTGATAATTTTTATCCAAACAGGGAGTTCGAAATGTTAATTCAAAAACGATTTAAGTCGCTGCTTATTCTTGACAAATATATTCAATACGTGTACTTTGTATCAACTTGTTCTATGGTACTTTAAAAGTAATACTGATTATTTTCTCAAGTGATACAAAATAGCCACTTTTTAATTGCCCATGTTAGGGATAAATAAAGTTCTATTGAATTGAATTGAATTGAACTGAATTTCCAGCAACCAAACCTACAATAATAAGACAGAAAAGGAACAGGGTAGGTGTCAGTTCCAGGTGTTAATTAATGTGGATCAACTGGTTTACGACTCGCAGAAATTCTTATAACCAATTTTCTACGCAAATTATCGATTTTGGAAAGGTAAGTTTGAAGTAAGTTAAAATTTTTAAATTTTAAAATTACCCTAATTATATATTAAGATGTTAAACATTTCTTTGTAAAGACGTATAACCTGGTCATGAGGGCCGGTTTATGACCACGAGGGACCATAGCATGCGTTAGCAGAAACTCATCACTATTCCCCGAGGCCTAGCAGCCGTAGACCGACGGGTGTGGCGATGTGTTTCTGGAAAAGCAAGAACTCGATGGTAATAAACGGTTGCTACAGCCCGAATAAAGGCTGTTATAACAAACCACATGTTTTTATTTAAATGTGCCTTTATGTCTATACACTGAAACAATACATTATGAGAAATTTACCGGGCGATTCTTCACAGTGGGAATAGTAGTTTCTTCCCAAAAAGAAGTGAAATGTCCTGAGCATACCCTAACGTCCTTGGTTACGCTTGACTCTTTGTTGTCAATTAACTCTTCAAGTGCCGACGCTGTTAAAATAGAAAAATGTGCTGCTGTAGTCAGAGGATTGTCGCTAATCCCGGGCGATAAGCATGCTTAATCACCCACCATTGTTTCGAAGCTGCAGAGGTCTTGTTTATCGTCCATAATGTAAAGGACCACAATATAGTTGTCAACAATCGCAATTATGTATTTTTTTACATCCTAAATAACTTTGCGATGTCAAACTCGAGTGGGAAGAAATAAGTTAACAACCTGAACAAAAAGTTCCAAAAGCAAAAAGTTCGTACATTTACTGCCACCACTATACCCTTCGGACCCAGCTATAGGAGGGACACATTGTACTCTAATTACCCCCCACCCCGCCTCCCCATTTGCCAAAGAACCATGGTATATCTAATGCTGCCTAAAATTTCCGCCCAATGAAAAATTTAAAAAAATGTGTTCCAGAAAGTAGTTTTTGATGGATTTTTTCCTTTCACCAAATTGTGTCATCTTTTTTGTCAAGCCTTCTCTGGCTGATTTTTTTTCATCAGCATGTGCTTAGAATTGTTTTTCGAAAATCTTCCTGACCCCCTCCCCTGGATATCAAATGGTCCATCCCTAAAAGGAATAACAAACCTTTGTGCGGTAGTCGGGCTTGATCCGCTTTACTACAGGTCGGTAAAATTGTAAATAAATCACGCACTGTTAAATGTACACAAGGATTCACTCAGGGGACATAGGTATTCCATAGGGTCTAAAATTACACTATTTTTCTGTAACAAAGGAAGTATAATGCCAGCACAGATAATAGAAGGTATTCCCTTCTGCTGTCTAATATCCAGGCTAGACTTGTTAACATCATCTTCCTTTCCAACTTACTAGCAGTGGAGGTATAGAATAACTTCTCATTCGATTGTCTTGAACCAAATATCCATTCAAGGATATCCTCCTTGGATGAAATACGAAACTAACTCGATAACAAGAAGACTCGGACAGTGACGTGTACAACCTCCATAAATATTATCATCTCAAAATGTACGTTGTGGCTATCGACACGATGATCGTGTCGGTAAGCAAGAAAAGGCACCTTATCGACACGATCATGATAACTTGCGATTAAATGCACATTGTACACATATGTCACCATTTTCTTTTATCAAATGGTCTCAAATGTACGGCTTTCGTGTTGAAATAAAGTTTCCTCGTGTGACAAAAAGTGTGTTCTCCATATTTAGCCTAACAAACAACCAATGAAATCGTATATGCGATCTCAATATTTCACGTTTTCGAGACTCAAACTGTCCCCAAAAAATGAATTAGAGAGCATAACAAACAAAATAGCAGCTTCACACACACAACAAGAATTTTCATATTTAAAAAACTTGATGCTTCTAATGTGGTGTATGGGGATGGATGATGCGAGTGATACGGATGAATACGATTCTCCATAGCGTGTGAGTTCGCATACCCTACTCTGCACCTACAATTCTTTTTTCTTTTTCTCTTTCATTCTGTCTGTTATTTTGTAATTTTCTCTTCTCTCCCACTCTTCCTTCCCATTTTTTCTCTCTTCTCGCAACATTCATTGCATTTTGACAATCTCCGCTGATCTTTGACGGAGATTCAGAACTTTAAAAATTACGAAGTATCATGCCTTTGGCTATAAGGAAGACAAGTGCGCCGATACATATTAAACTAAATTTGCTTGACCGATGAGGCATTTACATTATGGCTTTTTACTGAGTTTGAAGATCGTAAAAAAACAAAGGCTCATGATCGTGTCGATTGTAAGATTTTCCCGTTTATTTGCACGATCATCCTGCGTATAAGCGGAAATGCTTCTTATAGACACGATCATCATCGTGTGGATTATCCGTTTGTTTTTCTTATCTACACGATGATAGTGTCGGTATGTGTTGTTCTTTATCAAAACGATGATCGTATCTATAAGAAGCATTTCCAGTTTATTTGCACGATCATCGTGCAAATAAGAGGGAAATGCTTCTTATAGACACGATCACCGTGTCAATAAGTAAGAAAACTGTGTATTTGCACGATCATCGTGCAAATAAGCGGAAAATGCGTCTTATAGACACGATCATCTTGTCAATAAGTAAAAAGGACATGCTTACTTACACGACCATCGTGTGGATAGGTAAGAAAAACCACGTTATCCACACGATCATCGTGTCGGTATTTTTTTCTATACACACGATGATCGTGTCGATAGGCGCTACCCAAAATGTAACACCGACTGTATTTGTGATAAAATGCAACCATCAATGTAATATCGCCAATTCATGTAATAAAAATCACCATAGGCCTAAACGTAAAAAACAATCATAGTTGTAATCACATAGTAACTATTAATGTAATGGAAAAAACCTATAAACGTGATACATTTAGACTGAAAAGATGACGTAATTTATAATGGAAAACCAACCACAGCCCGATTCAAACACTCGTTTTCAATTGTTCTTGATTATCAAGAAAATTTTTTATCTGTTCTAAGGCCGTTGTCAAGCTACTGACACTGTCTCAATGCCTGATGTTATCTGTTGTGCTGAGCGCAGACATCCAGACTTGTCCAAGACGAATTGTCTGTTTCCTTAGCGAATGTATACATTCATGTATTGTGCAATGAGAGAAATGCATTCTTTTGCAGCTGTTTATCTGGGCGTTCTATTTCTGCAATGTTTAGAGATGACTAATAGAGTATATTACATAAAGAAATACAATGGGCAGACGCTGATGATTGTAATAGTTTATACAAAATATGATGAACATACTATAGATCACGCGGAGAGTGTTTGCGTGCCAAGGTCATTCCGGTCACTGTTTGCTTTCCTAGGTCTCAGATTTCATGTCAAGGGTCATCCAAGTCAGTCATTTCGTTGATGCTGGACATTCAATTATTATCAAAGACGAAGGTAATGTATCGGCTTTACCTAAAACATTCGGTTGTCTTGATAAATACTGTCAAGGAAACAAAAACAAGGGACTAATCACTCGTAAATAATGAATGTCTACAACATTGTAAAACTAATGCAAAAACCAGACATTGAAGACTGCGGCTTGGAGTTGACAAAGAAACCTACATAAAAACACGGCTGTGTTCAGATCCTAGTGTGATCACGATCCTTAGTTCTTGTTGTTTGTGAGGGACCGTGGCTTCTTTAGGGATGGATCATTGGATCTTGGGAGGTGGGGCGGTCAGATTGTGAATATTTTTTTACAATTGTAAATTTTTGAATTTTTTTCCAAGTGAGTCATGGTATGCTAATTTTTTTCCAAATAAACTGTCAGATGTGTTGTTTTGCGTTCTGCTTTTATTTTTTTATTTTGCAAACTGGTCTGAAGATTTTTTACCTAACCTTTTGCTTTGAAAATTGTTTTTGTTTTCGACCACCTCTCCCAAGATCTAATGGCCCATACCTTATGTCTACCTTGTTACACATTTCAGAAAGGCCGCCTCGTTTTGCCGTTTCAAATTCGATTCTAACGAAAGCTCTACTTCAAGTAGATGTAATTAACTGGATTGTTAAAATGGTCAAAATACTTGGTTCACCATAGATCAAGAAGATATCATGACAACCTTATAAAGTTTGAATCACAGAGTCGTGTAAAGTGATATCTGACATCTTGTGGTGTAGACTGTAGCTTTAAAACACTACTTTGCATGGGGGTAAGTTGATCCACGTGCCATGTGCCAGGGACTCGTGAGAAATTATAAGGAGGGAGGGAGGGCCTAATTAAAAAGAGTATACGGAATCTAGGAATTGCGTTAGTTTACACATGCCCAGAGTATATTCAGGCAACACCACAGTACCCATCTCAACACTACCTTTGTTACGCCAAACTTACAAAAGTCGGGGATTGAAATTAATTAGATGGAATAAGCTTAAAGTATTTAGAGTTTGACCAATTTCAACACCTCTACACACAGAGAGGCCGACTTTGTCTCGGAGCCGAGTTATCACAGAGCGGAGAAGTTTGCCACCGGCCGTGTTCTCATTAATTTTGTATTCAAACTTATTGGCATGTAAAGACCGGTACAATCGTGCATATTGTCGCAAAACCTTCGCGATCTTTGTGGCAAACTGATAGTGAATCACAGTGATATTTGGGAAAGAGTGTCAGTAATTGTTTTCATTACCAGAAAGTAAATTGAAGTAATGTGGAACAACCATTTATGTTATACGGTAGTAACACAGCGTGTAGGTAGAAAAGTTTGCTACAGACAGAGACATACGGGATACGCTATCTGCTCATGTGATCGCTAGGTCGGAAGCAATTCACACTCAAAGTCGATGCCAAAAAGACAAAGTGAACTACTATTGGCTGATAATTTTAGTTTTTCTCTATTTTCCCGCCTTTGGCGCCATGTTGCGAGTTGCGTCACAAAACGCTGCACATTCTGTGGACTACTGCAAACATCAGCATGACTTTTTTTTCTGAGGAGTTCACAGCCCAACTAAGGTAAGACATGTACCAAAGTCACAGTTCGATAGACACCATAGCACCTAGATATTTGCCATATAGCAACCTTAACATGTGGTCTATAAAATCAATGTACAGAATTTCGATTGATCAATTTTTAATGTTACAAATTTACGTGCAGTGTGATTTTGAAAAATACTGGCCCTCCCTCCCTATAATTTCTTTCGAGTCCCTTTCTGCATACGCACAGTATTCGCTGGTTATTCTATGGTCCCCAGTTCATGCATTTAGAAGGCGGCGTTGAAGCCCGAATCTTGATTTATTTATGAAAATGAATTAATGAATTATATTGGAGTGAAAATGCACCAACTTCTGGCTCGCGGCCCCGGTGGTGGCAGTCCCCGGGTTGGTGGGCATACGCGTTACCAAATTCACGGAAAAGGGGGTGTTTTTCTTCAGTCATCTCGGAGATTCTAGGTCCGTGAAATCGAGAAAAAGGGGTACTTTTTCAGAGTAACCTCCGAGATTAGGGGTATTCATTTCATAAACTCCCTAGGACACTAAATCTGGTCTAGTCTCACTCACAAAGAAAATGAAAGACAGTACCGTACGTTTGTATGTACATATGACGTATACATGCCCATCACTTAGGGTCCATCTAAAATCTAAAATCACCTAAAATCAGGTGAGGACAAACATTTGTGATGTATGTACATGTATACAAAGTCAACCTCCAGGGTCAACCCTGGAAGTCAACATACTAACCTCCTAGATTTCGAAAATAAGGGTATGTTGTTACAGCTAATTTCTCCCAGATTTGCAACAAATAGGGGGTGTTTTTCTCAGAAATATTCTAGGAAAGGGGGTACTTTTCAAACTTGGGTAACAAGCATGGGTATCCACCAACCCGGGGACTGCCACCGCCGTGCTCGCGGCACGTGGCCTGTGGCACGCGGCATGCAGCACGTGGCACGTGCATTAGGCTTAGGGACTGGTCAGTTTCTTCGGCCTGGGGGGGGGGGGGGCCGGTGGATTATTTTTTGCCGACGTCAAAAAGTGGCTGACCCCCCCTATTCCAAATTTTGAAAACAGGGTGACCCCCCCTATTCCAAATTTCGAAAACAGGGTGACCCCCCCCCCGGCGCGCGACATAGGTAAAACAAAAGGTGGATATATATATATATATATATATATATATATATATATTATATATATATATATATATATATATATATATATATATATATATATATATATATATATATATATACGTATATTATATTTACATTTTACATATATTTATATTTTAAATAGTCATTCTATGTTTTAATGAAATTGTTGACATGTCAGTTGTAAGATAGGAATTTCAAAGTGTCAATCTTAAAGTTTGAATACAGTACATTTTGAATGAGCTGTATTTTGAATGAGCTGTGAATGTATTTCACACTTTCTATGCTTAACCAGATGTCCTGAACTGTTGTACAGAAATGGATGTCAATCATTAATATCAAAGAGGAAAAAGCAGTGAATCAAAAACTTTGATGGGTGTTGAGACTTGCCAACCATCCAATTAAATCTCATGAGGAGCCATAGAGAGCTTTTTTAGCCAAATCTGATGTGTACAGTGTCTGAGAGGACCTTTTCTTGTAACATTGAAACCATAAAAGCACAGCTAATAATGACAAAAACTGCCTTTTTTAACTGTTATTTTGTTCATAAAAAAGCATCTTTCTACAGAAAACCTGTGAAGCAAAGGAAAATAATTGCATCAATGAGAAGGAAAGATATCTTGTCATTTTTCTATCTCTAAAATAAGTCACTGTATCAAATATATATTGTGAAATATTTGTGCATGTTGCTTTCTCATACTGAATTCTCATAGAGAGAACAGAAAAGTATCAGGAATTTGTCATCCTTTTCATATGAAATGCAGAATTCATAATGGTACAATTTCACTTAGCAAACATCAAGATATCTCTGATTTATTAAAGTATGGCGCCCGAAGGGCGCGCCGAAAAATATGAAACACCCTGATATCTCTGATATATATGCCTTGTATATTAAAGTCATGCACCTGAAGGGCATGCTGAATAATGTCTGATATACTAAAGTAATGCGCTCGAAGAGCACGCTGAAAAATATTGAACATACAGATATCTCTGATGTATGTATGCTTGATATGTTAAAGTTGGGCGTGCTGAAAAATGACTGATTATTAAAGTTACGCGCCCGAAGGGCGCGCCAAAAAATACACCTGAATGATGAAATTTGTGGCTGACACTAGCATTTTAGGCAATGATGAGCCTGTGTCAAAATTCAAAAACACACTGACCCCCCCTATTGGGCATTTCAAAAACATGATGACCCCCCCTATCACCAAAGTCAAAAACAGGGTGACCCCCCCCCCCATGAATCCACCGGCCCCCCCAGGCTGAAGAAACTGACCAGTCCCTTACCCTATGCATGGTACATACTCCTCTCTCTCTCTCTCTCTCTCTCTCTCTCTCTCTCTCTCTCTCTCTCTCTCTCTCTCTCTCTCTCTCTCTCACACACACACACACACAGCTAACATCAATCTATTACGGGACCTCAAAGGCTTCTTTTTCTCTTATCTTAGTTCAAATCTTTATCCATACCGACTTTAATTTTTGTCATGGCAGATATCACTATGGGATATCAACATTAATCACATAAGGTAGACGAGCCGCCATGCGATATGCTTGTACCTAGTGGAAGTTTAATTGGCATTCGCATTACCTTTAATTTATTCCGATCACGTTAAGTTTTCAGATCCTGATAAAAGCTCAATTAAGGCCGACTGTGTTCGCATATGAATTGTGCCATGTTACGTTACGATTTTTTATCCCAAAGTACTGATCCGTTTAAAAGCAACCTCCACATAGCGAGAGATACAAATGAGCAATAATAGAATTTCGTGAGTCAGTCTCGATATAAAACTGTCGCGCAAGGCAACTTTCCGTGTTCTGTATACTGTTCATCTCAATGTTAGACTATGAATGTTTCTCTGCAACTATAGTGCCGTTGCATCTACACAGTTAGCAAATACGAACACAATGTCAGCGCCGTGCGTGTTTTGATAGTTGTGGTCAAACAGCTTTTGTAAAGAAACCACGGAATGTACTGAATTCAAGGGGTGAAATGTTTTGTTTATATGTCAGCCGGTTGGCATGGCACCACAAAGCGTTGTGAATACAGTCAAGTAAAGGTTTATCCATTGAGTGTATTCTCTCGACGCCATACACAAGGTTATTTACAGATACACTACAATGAAATTGGAAACAGTTATGCAATATTGACAATGTGTAGAGGAAAGACTGCCTCCGGAGTAAATAGTATTATCACGATGTATTAGTAGATACAGAATAGTTCACAATGAATACGTTCAATGAGCTATAACTGGGTAAAAAGATGTCACCCGCAGGGCAGTCGTTATTCATCTCGGTGGATGCTTGATGCCGTAAGTGTACTTAAACGCATGGTACAATGAAAATACCCGGATGTGGTCTCTCTTTGTGATATTATCAGACTTTAGCCACTGAAAACAACTAATTCTGTCAAAAGAATTTCGGAAAACCATCCGAGTTAGATTTTTCGAAAGGAAGGGATGAGAAAGACGGTGTAAAAGCCGTGAAATGCGTTGAATATTCTTGATATATTCTTGATATTCAAAACGGTGAAAGTTGTTGTTTTCTGGCTTAAGTTTGGTTATCTCTCCATCCATCCGAGCTTCTTTCTCTTCTCTGACTCTGCTTTACACCCACACAACTTGATGAAATGGGGATCGATGTTTCAAGTTGAAGTTCAATCATACCGTATGGCAATATTGCTGACATAATGCGGTCTCCCGTTATCTGTACGTGTAGCTATTTTAGTTTTTTCAAACATTAACATGCACTCTGTAGAAATCACACACATAGACACACAGGCACACACAGACATGCATACATACACAAACGCTAGAGGCAAATGCGACTCACTTCGAAGTTTTCAACATACACGACGATATAGAGGTCATACGAAGTCTTCAAGAGATTTTATTTAGTCATAATGTTGATAAACTTTGTAATATTTTCATTATGTATGTATGTATGTATGTATGTATGTATGTATGTATGTATGTATGTATGTATGTATGTATGTATGTATGTATGTATGTATGTATGTATGTATGTACGTATAAACTGAACACAAGTTTATGTGGTTATACATTGATATGAATGCAATGTGAGTATACTAAGTATGTATGTATTATAAATGTGTGGTACTTTCGTTCTGTGATATAATGCATAGAAAGATAATGCATAGCGTAAAGATATTGTTAGACTTGTAAGAGGAATGAACAACAAACCAAAAAGACATGACTAACATCTATAAAACACAAATGATATAACTGTTTAAGTAAGGATCAAAAAGAGTTATTTGAAAATTTCCACATTTATGTACACCATGAATACATTTCTGATTAATCATGCAAATTAGATATTTTGATAAATTACTAAACACGAAGTGGAGTAAATTGAGTTTTTGCAAACGACACTTAAGAAAGACAAATGGATATTCAGACCACTTACAAAGTCGTATACAACAAGATATTATGTGTATAAAACCAGCAATGTGAGAAGATAAAAACAACAAATGTAAAAATTCGTTTTTGCTTAATAATTTTCAGTTGAAATAGAGCTTATCTAATGTAAAAATGTAAATAAAAAATACACTGTAATCGGAATCTGCATCAGTTTTGAGTTTTGGAAATATTTTTTTTCATTCTGAGTTCCAAGGGTGCCCTACAGACGTTTAAGCCAGTCACTTCACCTGAGTCAATTTTTGCAGATGAGTGAAGGTATTCACGTGAATTTAATTTGTATGCCGTGTTATTGTTTCGTTATTACAGGTACAGAATTGAATGTCTCCCTGACAGGTTATTTAGAGTTTGCTGGATAGTACGGATAATTTGTATTCACAGTAAGGTTTCTCACTAATAATGGCTTATACTTAGTCAAACAAAAACCATCGTTACTTAGCTTTACAAAGTCATCATTTGTATGAGAAACATTCATCCTTGGCTGTGTTAAATACACATATGTACATTTCTTTGCCTTTACATCGACGAATATACTTTATCTTACACAAGTCGACATTTCAAGAAGCATTTGGTTTTGCATTGTGGCTCGTGTCGTTGATGTGAGAGCGAGACAGGATCGTTATCGCTCGCAACACGATACTGAGATCAGTATATATACAATATATAGCTGTGACAATGTCAATAGATACTCCAGTGTCGGTGAAAATTTGTGCCGGTTTCTCGAATATTTTGATGTTTTATTTCAATACAGTACAATACAGAAAGATGAATAGCTGGCGTGTGTTTATATCGGTTTTGCAAAAGTAAACGTCTTTGAGTTCAAAACGTTATGCGCAATTTTAGCTTTAAAAATTTATTGCAAATACCTTTTTGTAACTGGTTGACAGACTCGAGTCAAAGTCTGTAGAATTTGTGAATCTCTGAATCAGAGTTTACTTAGGAATAATTAGAAAACAAGGTCTCTTGATAATATGTGCGAGGATATGCGTCTTTGGGGTTCCTTAATGAAATCCAGTCAGATTTTGATGCAAAGAATCGGTTACGCTGTTTATAAAATATAGGGTTCGCGCCAAACAGAAACTGACACGAAAAGATCTTCGAGAAAAAACAGAGCTTAGATTGTCGGTAAGAAGACATTCAAATTGATAAAATCAAAGCACAAACAATCAAACCTTATCTGTATAAATCATGACGTATGCAAAGACTGATTAAAAAAAGAAAATCGATTAATCGTCATCATGGTTACCTAGTTACAAACAACAGTGGCCAATAAAGATAACCTATTTGTACGACAGTAATTGCGCCTAACCATCCAGCCACGACGTAACCAGTCTTATATTACAGTTACTTGTCATTTCATTGGTTATATTTCAACACCGGCAAACCTTGTATAATCTCATGGGACTCCAACGATTTTGATGTCAGAAAATTTCTGGAGTCAACATTTTCCGTCAGATCAATAAATTCCATCAATGGCGAACTACATGTTAGAAAACACTGTTGCAAAAATTAGTGAACATATCAAAATATTGAAAGTTGAGGAATAGCCCGGTGTCTTTACAAAGTCAAGTGTGACGCATTATGCATGTCCATAATTCGAAGAATTCCTTAGATTGATTCATGTAATTTCATTTGAAATGATCGCCGTAATAAAATTGTTCAGATCAGAAAATTGGGAGATAAACTAGGAATTCATGAAAACTATTGGTTCAATTCCTTAATAATTCCGACCTGAGCAACAATCAACATTGTTTTGGTGAGCTGTGTTTTTAAACCGTGAAGGTCGTTTGAGATGATCTTGTTCATGAAATATCGCAAGAAAGCCTTATCGGCGTTTACCCTTTCTGCGCAATGTCACATCACGTCGATGTAACGCGGGAATCTGCCAATATCATCTATGTTTCATCTCCAAGCAGGCTGAGTGACGTCACGAACAGCCAAACAATATGCAGCAGCAACACCACAGATTGAAACAAAAACCTCGGCTGTCTCTGCTACATCGACGACAATAACAGCATCCAGTTTTCACAATGATCTGTGGACCTGCAAACGCAAAGAAAGTTGTCTTGTCAAAAGTGAACGAAACTAAATTGCCAAGTGACTTCATAAAGTATGCCAAATATTACAACGAACATCCACTGACCAAGGTTCGAAATGGATAACAGACGTTAGTCTGTTTAATTTGATATCGCTTGGGAGTAAAACTGCAAAATATGTGTGGAGATATCTTTCTACAGTTCTTCCTAGCGAGTTCGCAAAGCATCAAAATGTTACTGTTGAATGGTTTACAAGTACGAACTGCTTCATCCACAACGGAATTTGTTTATTTTTTCACGGATTATTAATCCAATTTATAATGTGATCCTGTTTTGGTTTTCTTATCTTGATTTGATGTTGTGTTGGTTAAGAACATTTCGTTATTGAATTGAGATGTATGAATGTGAGCAGATACAGTGTCTCACTGTATGTCCGCTCATCTTAAAATATTGCACACCATGGAATGTATCATTCTTTGTGATTAATTCTCGCTCAATGATCTTTAGTAGAGACGGCAACTGCATAAATTAATCATTAGCAGTAATATTTGCTCCCATTTAGTTGACTACTCGAAACTCTGGCAACAATTGTTTGAATGACCAGATGAATTAACTGGGAAGAGTTCAGGAACGTTGTTATCGGTATCGACTTCGTGAACCATAAGGCAAGCTATACTATCTTAGCAGACTATACTATGTCTTCTATAATGTTAGGTGTGTGACAATCACGATGAAATAATTTCCATTATCTTTGGGAGAATCATGTAATAAAAGATTGTCGCAAAATAATGTGCCGGCGTTATAAAATATGTGGGTATCTAAATTCCGTTTCTTTTCTGACAATATCCACAAACACATGAAGTTCAAAGAGAAAAGGAAGAGAATATTTGAGGCCCTGGTCTATGCATACAATGACATTTTGTGACGCAGGCGGTTGCTTTCAATTTGCAGAATAATTTCATAAGTAGTTCTGAATGCACTGTAATGACACGGTCATCAATTATGGCTGACTCATAAACGTTCAATTGCTCAGTATCAGGCATGCGTAAGCCTTTCTAAAGCTCTACCAAATCCGTCTCTAAATGGGTCTACAAAAAATACCAAAATGCACTAAACTCAAAGTAGGCTGTAGCCCAGACAACGCTGGAGCTAATGGCATTTACCGAGCGTTCATGGATCACGCTTTATACACAGCTGTATGTGGAGTCAGACTACATACGAACACGGCATTCAGAACAATAAAAAGCACTGAATACCCACATTATGGATGTCGCATTAGTTTCATATTTTGTTAAATTCCAACTTGAAGGATATGTCACTCTAGTTGCGCGGCAGCATTCGATTTGACAAAACCTATTTTAATCATCGAATCTCCACTGAATGGTTGGAGATTTAGGATTCATTAGCAATGAAAATACATTTTGAAAGTTCAAAACCTCATTTGCATCAAATAATCTTATGTAAGTGTACTGTGTGATTACTGTGTCGCTTTTACATAAAAATGTTATGCGACGACGGAATGGTAGACTAAGCCGATATTATTGAGAAAACACTTCAAGTCATATCTTCGGAAAGCGACGTGGAAAACAATCATTAGAAGAGACAACAATCCGTAACGCACCAGAGGACAACGTCTGTAAAATATCGAGAACACAATTCGTGACATACTAGAAAGACATCCCAGACATACCCGAGAACAACACCCTGTCACACTAGAAAACAACTTGACCTATGACACATCATGCAGAGAACAGCAATCCATGACACAGCAAGGAACAACTTTGTCTCACTAGAAAACAACCACCTCTGACACACCATGCAGAAAACAACATTCCCTGAGTACACTGACAGAAGAGATATCCCAAGTAATGATTGGGAACGAGGATACGGAGAAGATGCACAGTCAAAGGCTGAAACCACAGTCCTGAAACGTAGACTTAAGAAGATTACGAGACAGAATAAAGCTACCGGCCTGGATCACAACGAACAAGAAGCAGAATAACACCATAGTTTACAAAAAAAAAGCAATGCTAGGGTGGGATCTTTGAATATACGCCCACTTACTATGCAGAATATAAACCCAACGTATGACAAAAAACAATAATAAGTTTGCCCGGAGACAAATCTGGACAACAATGCCACATATCAGAAGAACATAAAAGTTGGTGGGTATATTATGTCGGCCATAATAAAGGACCGAGGTTGGTGGGTATATTGTCGGATTGGTGTCATCATATCATACACGACCGTAATAGATGACCAAGTGATAGTTACTGTCATTGATTATATTCATCAGCTGAAAATTGATTCAGAGGACACAAACTAGGACCATAGAATTATCTTTGTCTATATTTCTACAAGTTTCTTGAAGTCCAGGCGCATTATTCTTGGTCTTCGAATTCTGTCAGTCGACATCGTTTAGTTGATGAACAGAGTTATTAACGTACGTCATACCTTCACCGTACACTCAAAATCTGAACATTGGTAATTCAAGCATGACTCAGTAATGCCAGAGTCAAACGATTTCTGCCCTTGTGAGAGATTTTCATGAAAAGAGAGAAATGAGCTAGAAAAGAAAAACATGGAAATAAGGGTATTAACGACGCTCAAATCTTGGATTCTGTAATTAGTGTAATTATCCATGAAAAAATAATTACCCTCTGCGTTGCTTCACTTATCATAACATTTCCCCAACCATGTAAAGAGTGAAAGAAATACCATGACTGTTTGTGAAGGGGAATTTCTTCATCAAATATGACAATACTTTGCAATTTCCTCGAAGTCACGATTGAAAAAGGAATTCGATTTGCGGTTTTTTTTTTCATATTGTGTGCCCAGTTCGTTCAAAACAACTTTCAGCAGCCACACAAAGGAAATTGTAATTTTGAGACATCGATTCTTCTCCGTAGGGAACTTTACCGTCTCTATCTATTTATTTCAAAAAGCAAAGCGAAGCACGGAAAGAATCGATAGTCATAACTTTTATCAACGAATGAATCAGCAAAGCAAACTCCCATGCCATTTATGAAACATTATACGCGACAGCGAATATGAATATTTCATGTTGCCTTGGTTACTAAAGGTGTATTTCTGTATGATCTATGATCGGATTTGGATGAATGGAGCTTAACTCTTTCTTCGAACTCCCATCGGGATCCTCCTTCTCAAATATGATCTGAACTCGGCGGACATTCCAAATAAATGTATGCGTTCGGAGATTCATATTCGGAAACTCACTTATCCTAAACTTGCAACCTTGGATTCCAAATTTACCGAAGTGCCCGGATAACACAGCAAAGTTCAATCGCTCTCGTGAATAATCGTGTTATGTCTATATCTCTGTGTGACCACTAGAATGAAGAAAACAATCTTTGACATGGCATTTATTTTTTTGATCACAGACACTGACGTCAACTCTGTGTGTACTAATATTGAGCCTTCGGGTTCGAGTTCTCATATTATGGGATAGAGTTACCATATTATGGGATAGAGTTACAATTTCAATACCGAACCAACAGCGAAATGTGCTTGTGAAAATCAACCATACATGACAAGGAGTTAGAGTTGTTGAGACACGACAAACGTCATACCACTTCATCTGAAGTGAATAGTCACCCAGCTTTCGTACCAAGTTGAACACTGGTCGAGTTCAGCAGGGTAACGAAGTATGTTATTCTTACAACTAAAAATGTTGATTTCTATCATCTAGCAACCAATGTCGATGTGAAACGAAACATCAATGCAGGCAACACTCCTAATCTCTTTTCCCTTGAAACCCTTACAGTACGTGTCGAGTACAATCAAAGAGCTAGCTACGCGTGACAGGCAGCAACGTGGGCCATTTGTGGTGTCAATTATCACGCCGGGCATTTAACGCAAAATATAAAGAATAAAAGACGCTAAACTATCAACACTGTAGAATATCTGGGTAAAAACGTGACTTCTTTTCCCTGGTGCCCCATCACAACCGTATATTATTAAATACTTGTTTTAATTATTAATTCACTTTGGTTGCAATGTATTTCTTCCGCGGAAAACGTTGATCGAGTGCGTTGGGATAGTGTTACCATGACAACTGCAATGGCTATTAGCTGGTTCTAATCACCTGAGTGATTACTTATCTATCAGTGAAATCAACCTTGGACACGTTATCTCAACTGACACCACTGATCCAGGATCGTCAGGAGCATCACCAGTAACAGTTTGCCGTCTGGAAGGAATAGAATCTTGGCGTTTCCATGCATACATGAATGCACGCTTATCAAAATAACACAGGGAAATGCTGCACCGATGTTTCGCTGTGTCCGTGTTGTAAACATTGTCGTCTAGCATCATGCACGGCTTTCATAGAAGATGAATGTTTTGTTTTCATAACATAAATTTTAAGAATAAGATGTTTTCATGCAAAAGTTGTATACTTTTCATATGGCATTAAGCTTATGTAGGAAAGCCCCAACAAAATAATTGCCAATCTCATGAATACGAAATAAAAATGAAATGACTGGTTTGCAAGCAAGAGAAACCAAGTAATTAAGCTTTGGGTTAATTGAGACGCCAATTATCATTTCAATTGCGACATTTGTTGTGCATTAGATAATTACATCGATAATGTCCCTAATTATCGGTTAGGCCCAGAATACTTTCACTGGTTCAGGACGATATGAGGAATGCCTCAGAAGAGGAGAAAACACTCTGATCAGAGGACGAGTTGCTTTAAAGATACAGGCTCGGGGCCCTCTTTGTGGAACTAAATACCCACTGAATCGCATTCCGTCCACAAGCATTAACAAATCACGGTCAAGTTTTCTAATCCTTTCTCCTGAATCCCCATTGGCGATATTACAAAAATAGATACGTGTATTCACTTCGATGTGTTCTTTTGTCTTCGTTTTCGTTAGTGCTTCTCATTCAATTTAGCTTTAGGAAACAGAAAAACAGTTCGCAACAGAACTGGTTAAACTCAATGAATAGGTAGAG
Source organism: Ptychodera flava (assembly GCF_041260155.1). Lineage (NCBI taxonomy): Eukaryota > Metazoa > Hemichordata > Enteropneusta > Ptychoderidae > Ptychodera > Ptychodera flava. Next base: position 749,625 of record NC_091938.1, read on the forward strand.
GGACTGAGGCACTATTGATTACCACATGTCAATCAATCAATCAATCGATCAAAGAATTTACAGTGTGCTAAAATCAATTACGAGGTAATGTTTCTACGGCGCTGAGCAGACAGCAACAAGAGTGGACTGTTAATAATTTGGAGTAAATGTGATAGTGCTTCTTAATGTATCATTGGCCAGTATTCAACTTATTGAGTTCAATTGGTAAACTTTTGGCAACAGAAGAGCTGCCGCGGAAAAGGTGTGCTTTCCGTGTAGGGTATTGTGACACCGTGGCAACGGCAATGTTACTATAGGAGTCCATGCAGTGAAGAATCACAGCATTGATAGCGATTTCTTACCGTTTGATACTTCTCGAAGGGTTGCAAAGATTTCATCACCCGTAGGTCTTTTCTCCGGATCTCGTGCAATCATAATATTAATCAACTGCCTCAGACCTTGTCCAGCAGTGACTTCATCGTCCAGTTGTCGCACAGCGTTTGAGTTTTCTGCCAGAATCTTGCCAATGTAAGAAGTTTTACCATTGTCGGCGTCCTCATAATTGTAAAATGCCATTAAGTTTTTATTGCTGTCGCTATAGGTATAAACTTCTCTTTCCAACATCGCCAGAAAGATAACACCCAGAGCAAATATATCCATTTTAAAGGAATATTGTTTTTTGTACACTTCAGGGGCAACGAAAGCCTCGGTGCCTTCCACAGACTGGTAATAAGCCGTATATTCGCCAGACTCTTCCTTGGAATCTGTCAGGAGTCTTTTATCCAGAGTGGTAGCAACTGCAAATCCGGTAACTTTCACAATATCCATGGAATCTGGCCGAATTTTAACGAGAATATTTGCCGGTTTCAGGTCTCGATGTGTGACGTTGCTATGGTGAAGAAACGAAACTGCATCCGCCATTTGACTCATGCATCTTAGATTAAGCTCCAGATCGTAAGGACGTTTTAGAAGATAGTTATTCAGATCTCCACCATCGCAGTATTCCATGACATAATAAGCGTAATTTTCATCAGCGTAACCGTCTATTAATTCAACTACATGTGCATGGTTACGCGTAATGGCAAACGCTCTAGATTCCCGAATAGCACTGACATAGTTTGCTTTACCTTGCCAAGGTATTCGCTTCATTGCCAGTTTGTTACCATCGTCGTCTTTTACCAAGTATACAGTACCGAACGCTCCACGGCCAAGTGGCTTGACGATGTCATATTTCGATGACAACACTTCGTTTACGATGTTAAACAGGGATTTTGAAGTCATATTTTCGTCCTTGACGTAAAATGATGTCTTTAAGAAGCGTGTAAGTCTTGCCGCAGCGAGCTTCCGAGAGGTTAGATATGACGTTCACTGACCCATGATAGAACCAACGGAGTACGTTTTATTTCCAGGTAAACACCGCGAAAACAATGCTTTGCCGAGTCAACTGACGTTGTTCTGTGTACTGTCTATATGCTTGTTGGCTTACAAACAGTACCCAGCGATAATGTGCACTGAACAAAGACGGGTCTGCCTGACACCGCTTTCGGTGGTTTATCACGTGACTTAACGGGCTTCAGAACTAAAAAGGGACATGTAAGCTTATTGTATTGGAGACATTGTCAGGTCATCATGACGTTCTTGGGTTCAATGCTGTGTCATTATTAAACGATTGATCATACCACTGTAAACATCACATTTACCAAACTGCAAAACAAAAGGGAGAGTGAACATGTCTTAGATACGAATGAAATACTGCTTTTGAGGTAACCTATCAAAATTGTACTTGCCCAGTGTATACTGAACGCAGTCTGCTGAACCTATTGGAAGAGCTTTAATACGTGCTCCGTAGAGAAAAATTACTGAACGATCAGTGTGCTAAGAATGTCTTCGTTTGACCATTCTGAACTACGAGTATTTACACCGATTCCATAGCGTATTCAAACTTTCGTTAACGTCAACAAAGGGCTTCCCTCCTTAATCTAGCGCAGGTGTTATGAAAAGGAAAGACTCCATAGTATTACCGAGCATTAAGTTGACAAGTTAGATCGATCAAAAAACGCAACATAATAGTATTATATAATAATGAAAACCTGGCCATCGATTCGGTATACTACTTCCCACTGTTTCTATAAAACAAGTCAAAGTTGGAAGAGTACGTAAACAGCCACGATTTACTTACCTCTGTGGAAGGTAAACACTGCATCCATGGCAGCGAATGTGCACGTTACCGCCAACAAGCCTTCCCCGTCAATGTCTGTGAGGTTTGTTGAAGTACCCTGAGATCTACCATACTTGACCTGTGAGGGCGGCTGCCACAGTAACGTTACTCATGCGTACCACTGACAAAAAACGAAGTCGCCCTTCAGATATCGGCATATCGAATTCTCTGACCTGATCAATTGGGGTCAATTGAATCATTTTGTGGAAGATACGTCACTCTTTCCTAATTAGAGACACTAATTACTTTAAAATGGCTGATAATTTTTTCAGCAATGTAATTATTCTACCATCGTAAACTGGAGGACACTTCGAATGTTATTTATTGTCGTCATGGATAAAAATTAGCGAAGACTATAGCTAAATTGACAGCGGATAAGAATTCATTTATAGACAATAAAATTGCATATTGCACAGAGTGTATTTAAAAAATGCTTCGGGGAAAAGAATGAGAAACCGTGTTTTTATTAAAAAATAAGTAATGAAATGCTTTTATCCTAAATGTCACATACAATGCCCTTTTGAATAAAACATGGGAAAATTAGTCTTAACCCTAAGTCGGTATGAATAGACGGGTCAAAGTACTGTTTGACAATAACAGAATTTATGAACAGTTCACTGAAGGGCTATCGTCTGAGAAGAAAGGACGCCATCAGTCAGACTGGATCCACACCAGCAAACAAAAGAAGATTAATTTTATAGACATGTTTATAACATCACCTGTTACATTCACGTAGCTCCGTAATTATTGCGTAATTGCATGCTTGTATACGTTGTCAAACTTTTGTATCTAACATTGTTGTTCTTCTCGCATTTCTGTTCCCAACGTGGTTTAAGGTAGCGGTAAAGGCTATTTTTGCACCAATTCTTTTCTCAGAGTTAATGTCAAGTTTCAAGTGTTAGAATCAAGATATTTAGTTCAAATTTTCAGGATAACTCCCTTAGTTAATACTTGCTCCAAAGAATATAAAAATTGTATATTTGTAGCCATGATTTTGAAATATGACACCAATCAATATTAAAATTTAATTTTTCATATTTTTTTACATCTTTGAATTTGATAATAAATTAATATTACCAAATTAGTTATAAATATGTTGACACTATTAATTGTAAGATTTGTACGGCAGGATTTGTAAATAAAATTTGTTTTTATGATTTTACATGGGTTTACATATCAAAAAATTATTAAAAATTCTTTCAAATTTCAAAATGTGATTTTTCAAAAAGTACTTCAAATACAGGAAAATTGCGCCGTACAAATCTTATCTGTAACCTTGTTAATAGGCTGTAAAAATTCCATGTCCATATCTCATTTCAAAGGTTGGATTTAATTGGTATAAAATTATGTAGGAAAACTATTATTCTGTCAAAATTGTTGAAAACAAGCCATATTTGCACCCCTCTTTTGAAGTTAAAGAGCAGTCTTTTTGGTTAATCTCACTTTTGACACCTCTTTGACACTCAAAGAATCTAACAATGCATTTATAATAGCAGTCACGCATTCTGAATGCAAGCACTGCCTAGTCAAACTTTCCTAAAAAACAGTAAAAAATGACTTTCCCTTTTCAAACATTTTTTTAAAAGCTAGGGGACCTCTACCATAGTTAATACACTAAGGACTCCCCAGCTTCCTCTTATTTGGTCAGTTTTTCAGAAGTTTCAATGGGCGATAACTCTGCAATGCTTATGACCCCAAATGTCTAGTTTTTTTTATTCCACAGAGAATGTTGACTACTTTCATGTTTTAATAGTTTTATTGAAGTTTATAACTGACGCTCTAGCCTTTACCGCTACCTTAAACCGGAAAATATGACGTATGTATCAGATATACATGATTGGTTCGAGAGAATTACAAAATCTAATGGAGGTCACATCCTAATCTTACCATGACCTGGTCTAAAATTCGCAACGTCACATAAAATTCGAGTTTGAAACAAGATCAACGCTCGATTCAAATGAATTGAGAGTAAGACAACAAAACCTTACCTTACTATGTGTTTTAAAAAGTCTTGATTTTTCAAAAGGCAGGTTCACTAAAATTATTTACGCGGCAGACATTTACAAACTAGTGTGTTCCTTCCACGGATTATGGTTTCCCTTATATGTCGCTCAAAACCCAGCTGTGAAATTGAAGCAATATTTGGTGTTTTTTCCGCTTTAAATTCTAGGCCTTATCTCTAAAGGTACGAACAGAAATGTTCAATAACGCCAGTTCAAGGATAGGTCAAGACCTCGCATGAGAAATTGATTATTTCAAATCAATTATCGTATGACTGATCTGTTCTTAATCCCGCCATTGAAGTCGGGGTAGACATTACACATGCAAAGTTACAAGTGAAAGATATACCAATTTATTTTACCAATTTTATCTCAAACAGTTGTCACGTGGCCAAAAATTCAAATATATTATTAAGTAGAATATTCTAAGTAAGATTTGCATACGGTAATGACGAAAATGTCATGAATTCATGATTTGCGTAATTATGAATGTTTGCATGAATTTGAATTAACGTAACCAAAATTGCAAGCGTTTTGTGAAAAAGTTGACCTCTAATTTTATTAAAAAATCATAAAAAGACTAAAAATCCATGATCATTACAAAATTTTCCACCTCTTTTTCGAAAAATACTTGCCTGTATGATGTAGATGTAATAACGATCTCAATATATTAACAATAAGAAGTGCAGTGGAGCATGCGCGAAGCCTTCATGACCAGTCGTCCATATTTTCAGCAATTATGTTTGCGATCTCGTTACATTCCCCTTAGCTCATTTGGTCCATGTGATGCTTGATAAATTTTAGGAGTGGAATAGAAATGAGTTTTGCTTTGATTACAAGTAAAATACTGTCAGTGATCTTCACGCTCTACCAATCTTTGATAACTGATATTTATTGTCACCAATGCTCACTCTCTATCGAAGGAAGTTCATGCCGTTCACATCTGGTTTGGAATTTGCGATAATGAGTCGTGAAGCGACAAAGATACATTTTTCTTTAAATCGTCAATAGAACTGTTACAAGCGAATTTCACCCATAGACCTAGGGAAGGCTCGCTCCAGGGTCTATTGGTATACCAATATGATTTTCAATCCAAATTTTTGAAAATTCTTCACGAGTACAACTACACAGGCGCAGGAAATATTATATATATATATATATATATATATATATATATATATATATATATATATATATATATATATATATATATATATATATATATATATTATATATATATATATATATATATATATATATATATATATATATATATATATATATATATATTAATATTATATATATTACTGAGACACATTTTCAAGATCTAATGACGGTGTCCATAACACATGTATGAAATTTTTGAAGTATTTTTAGTGTCATTGAAAACGTGTTTAGAGATTGTTTGTGCTCGTTAAAGATGGGGATCTTACAATGCAAAATTCACCTACACAACTGCGTTTCTGAACACAAACTCAAGATTTCAAGAAGTGTCGAGCAGAGTATTTGATAAAACATTCTTCTCTGAAAAGTTCCATTTTTGTGCTAGAAACGTGTGTGTCTTCTAAAGGTACTGACATTGTTCATGAGTATACATCTTCAGGCGGAGATATGAATTTTCTGTGATTAATTACAAGATGTAAGATGACTCACCGTTTTATCTTTTATCATCAATTCAGATGGCAAGATTACTTTGTTTGGTTTTGTTAATCGTTTCTATAAATGTTTTGTAGCTGTACTTATATTGATACACATCTTAAATGTAATTTCCGAAATTTGGAAACCATTAGATTGTTTGTCGATGAAATCTCATGGCTAACTATAAAGCATCAAATCGTGATTGTTTCCAAAACAACCTGACATTGTTGGCTCTGTACATGTGATTTTGAACTTAAATATTCAATTTCATCATCAATATCTTAAGTCATAAAATACTGAACATTCAGAGCAAGTGGTCGGATTTTTCTAGAATCATAATAATAATACTGATAATACTGATGGATGCAATAATTTATGTCTGCTAATGCGTTAGCTTATTCACCATCCACGTAGATCTGTGGTTGCCATGCTTTCCGAACAACTAGATTTTCAATATTCCAGAAATGTTGGCCATGCGTCTTCAAAAAACACAAATTTGATTGTTTGATTGAGTCTAGTCTAGGCATATTCTCTCAAATATGTATTTGTTGGGAATATTTTCCTTCAGCTGCAGATTCTCTTATTATGTCGTGCGCTTCAACAATTTGAGTAACCTTACTGCAAGTGTCTACTCGATATTTCGGACGTTTTCACGACAACTGGTGAATGTCAATGTCACGTTGTATGCCATCTTATTAGACATTTAATGATGAAGAAAAGAATATTCATCTACCATTCATATCTCAGTAAATATGTATGATTTGTAATATTCATTTGGTGTGTAATTGCTTTAACTCAAGTCTTCAGTCGCATTTGTTGACATTGCCTCGGTGGTGTACTTTAAACAATGACTGGAAATGTGAAGGGTAAGATTTGCAAACTTCCTGATAGGATCAAAATAAACAATATATATTATTGTATTTAAATAAATCCTTCGTAAGGAAAACTCAAGAGAAGGCAGCGGTTTGTAGCGGTTTGCACAGACCAGTCAGCACCTTCTGGATATTTTACCAGATGTGCTTTATATCAGACAGTAACATAAATTGTATATATGTTCAGTGGTGTGCATATGTGGAGACATGGATATCTCCACATAATAAAATGTTAAAAACGGCTCGATTTTACAAGATTGTGATTGAATGATTTCGTATTTTGAAAAAAAAAATATTACTTTGACTCTACTTGTAAAAAATTGCTTTGAAGCAACCTCTGAACAAAAAATTGCTGCCAGGATGGGTAAAAAAATTGTCGCAAAACCTCTTTCCTCCAGCCCCCACCCAATCAAATGGGCCAATCCTAATAAGATAGGGTAAGTATTCAGAGCGAGTTGTGGACACACATGAGTGTGTACTCCTCATGACAACGGCGGGGTATGCTTTATCTCATATGTGGGATTGTATTAGAAACTTTTTAAAGTATCATTTATTGACTACACTTGTAAACAAAAAACGACAAATCAAAAACAAATAAAGGAACAAACAGTTCTTTATTGACAAACATGAACATACATACAACTCTTCATTGGTTCTTTAGAGACTGGTCAATTTTTTCGAACGCGGGGGGTGGATTATTTTTTACCGATGTCAAAAAGTAGTTGACCCCCATTCCAACTTTTGAAAACAGGGTGATCCCCTATTCCAAATTTCAATATATATATATATATATATATATATATATATATATATATATATATATATATATATATATATATATATAACGGATGAATAAAATTGCACACGTCTACTGATCTGCTTGTATATTTTCTGTTTATTCTGTTGGAGCTATCTGTACATCTCAAGTATATATATATATATATATATATATATATATATATATATATATATATATATATAACGTTGTTTCGTAAGTCGCGAGACTCACTCGTCAGGAGACTAGACTGAAGTGAATCTACATGGGATACGCATCGTCGGTTACGCAGATGGTGGAATTTTGTTGCATAACAATAAAAGAAATGAACTTGTGTCATCATGCCGTCACATAAGCAAGACATTGTTATGCAACAACTAGTCACTAGTCACTCATAAATACATCCAACGAAGTAAATCAGTCCTCTCCATAAACATTAAATATTCATAGCAGCAGCAATATATTGTTACGCAACAACTGTCAATCTCAACCTAAATTCCACCATCTGCGTAACCAACAATATACCCTATGTAGATTCACTTCAGTCTAGTCTCCTGACGAGTGAGTCTCGCGACTCACGAAACAACGTTGTAGAGATGAAATTGTAAAATCAATTCTCCAACAGCCCTTATATATCTCGCTCTACTTTTGTATTGAGCACTTTGTATCGGACAAGTCGAACCGCATACTTCGTATATATATAACACGATTGGAACTAATTTGGGATAATTGGATTTTCTTATTTTTCAAATTTCTCAAAAGTATTAGGTGCCGTATAGCTGAATGTTCCAATATTACAAATTACTTATAAAAACAAGTGTGAAATGTAAAAAGAAAAGCAGAGGAGATTCCATTTGTTGATTAAATCGGTATTACTTTACCACCCAATTATCCCAAATTAGTTCCAATCGTGTTATATATATATATATATATATATATATATATATATATATATATATATATATATATATATATATATATATATATATATATATATATATATATATATATATATGAAATTGTCAGTTGTAAAATAAGAATTTCAAAGTGTCAATTTTAAAGTTTGAATACAGTATTTTGTATGAACTGTAAATGTATTTCACACTTTCAAATACATATGACTATTATTTGGTATTCCTTATTTCAGAACTACATTAAATCCAACGGTCTCTTGTTACCTGCTCCCTGTATAGCTCTGTCATAATTTACTAAAATAAACATAGTGTTGCATAATGTTCACTGTTTGGTCATTATTGCAAAATTGTAAATTCAAGATAAGTACAATCTGAATTTCTCAGTCCTTCTGTACTTAAGTGGATGGTTATACCATTCCACACACACTAGGTCAAAATAAAAAACAAGCACAAGCATCAAATTTTGGCACTTCCACGGGCATACGAGGCTTTCCTCAATTTGGACGATTAGGAGCCAGTTTTCACCTCATGAACGTTTTCAATATTTTTGTTTCTGAAATTGATGGATTGTTTACCTTCAGTAACGAATGGCAGAGGGCTGACACGGGGCTGACACTTCAGATTATCAATTGCATGGTATTCCTGTGATTGGACTATTTCTAAAACAAAAGTGACACTTTTGAAAAGGATAAATTTATTTCAACAAAGTCGCAAATAAAACAAATCTACATAACTGTGAATGCGTTAAAATTAAAATGAAACTTGTCTGAAAAAAAATCAGTCATTTAACTACAAAGATCATCATGTAAATGTATTCAGGATGCATTATCCTTCAAGTCTCACAAGGCTTGAACGCGTCCTGGAAAGCCGAGGTCATAAACGGCGCCCTCTGAAGAGACAAATCAAAGAGAGGCAGGAAATGAGATAATGCGCATGCGCAATAGAGTAAACTTGTCAACATCGTAATGGCGCTTATTTCGAAGTCCTGTGACCGGGAAGGCACGTATTTGGTAATATTTATCAAATTATTCTTATTTCTTGACACGTCATACACATGTTAGGAAAAGTACATTATCAAAGTTACAGAAGAACTTGTTTATTTTTGTGGTAACTCGTGCGGGAAACGTAGTGACACCCTGGCACTAAAATATTATTCCCACGGAAATCTGGTGTATAACGTTAACCTGTTAACTCGACGAAGGAACAAGTTGAGTCAAGTTTGTTCATTATTCCAAATCGAGTCGATGCACTGGAAACCTTGACTTGACGGTGGTTCATGTATCTCTGGAAGGAAAACGTCTAGAGAATTATTTTCAAGAGGTTTTTTTCTCCGAAGGAGAGCGACTGTGTCTGAACCTCGGCAGTACTCAGAATCTGGAAAGAAGAACATTGTCCATGGTCCCAGTCTTGTACTGCCGGTCTAAAGTGTACGTTCTGCGTGCGGATTTGTCTACCGTAACTTTGGCATGTTTACTCCATTCAAAAAATTGAAGTAAACACCGGGCGAGTTTCAAAGTAAAGTTTTATCGCAGCTGCATTGTTTTGAAAAGACGGAACGTTTAATTTTAAGCAACGTACTGAGAAGTGACAAAATGTCCCGTACTCAGGAAGACACCAACACTGTGATTACAAGTGTATACACATTCCGTGGAATGGAGTATATTGTGAGTATGAACGTGTCAGATGCATCAACATTGACAGTTGAAGTTGAAGACAGACTCACAGCTGACCAATGGAGAGGAACTTTTGATTCTTCATGTAAGTATAAAAAAAATCTTTCTGTTTTTTAATTTTGAAGCAAGCGCATGCTTCTGGAGTGTTGTGCCTCAACAAAACTTGTCTTGACATGTTATCATTCAGTTAGACAGAGACTGAAACAGAGCGTGTTTCTGCTTCAAACTTGAAAGATTATGTGCGAAGACAAACTTTAACAGGTTAATTACAGAAATTTACATCATGAATCAAAGCAGGACATAAATTTCTCATTTTGAAAGGCCTTACACTTGTATGTTTACTTTTCAATTGTTGTTTGGTTGACAGTTAGCTGTTAGGTATAGAAGTAGCAAATGTTATGGAGGAGATAATGTTCCAGTTAATACTAAAGTAAAGCTGGTTTCCTCTTAAAATTTCACCATTTTGTTTTCAGATCAAGTTCATATTTATTGGAGATTTTTATCCTATTTATCATTATGTCAAGTTAGTAAAAGGTGCAATGGCTGTACTACTTTTGAGAAAAAATTTATACCGGTAGTTTTTGTTTTAGAAAACGAGCACATTTTATTGGACCACCACCTATTGTACACCACAGAACAAACTGACAATGTATTAGTCGTATAAACACAACATATATGTGCAAATTTATTGTTGATAAATAAATTCTTGTGCTTACCAAATTTCAGTTGTCAACAATAACTTTGGACATTTAACACGTACGGTCTGTGTTGACGAGTTACATGTAAACATATGCCATTTCAACATGTTTGGAGTTGAACCAGAAACTATTATGTACAAATGGGAGAAAAATAATGTACATAAAAAGTTACAGATGGAGCTATAAAATTAGCATTAAAATCAAAGTACCCCAAAATTATTCTAAAACACTCTGCTGTAACAAGTTACAAAGTCTGCTGCTTGCAGTTCAAGTGAGTTATATAAAACCATCATGTTTATGTACTTCCTATCCAGACATGTCAGTGAAAATTATTACCTTTTGAGGAGTCGTGAAAGATGTTCAAATTTGTTACACACAACATTTTACGCTTTGCCAGTTTAAACTAACTTTTACAGTTTAGAGTTTCATTGTTTGGCACAGGAGGATTTCTTGACTGTAACATACAATAGACATCAAATCAGGTCCAATAATCATTATCATTCTAGGTAACTATGATATTTACCAGGTCCAAGGAATATATCGAAAATAACAAAGGCAATGGGGTCATCTTGAACCACAAAATTGTGGTGACACCAGGTGTCCGGAATTGGTAGTTGTTTTACGCTGACACACATCAAAGGATGTGAAGATTGCCACATGTTCTCTTATCATGCCAAATGTTTCAAAATAAAGACACTGTAGCAGAGCATTTACCTCTCGAGAATGTGACAGTTACAGTATTTTTTCAATTCAGGCGTTTCATTGGCTCAAAACTTTACAGCCCGGTCAACCCATGGAGGGAGCTTACAGAACATATTACCTCACCATGGTCAATCACACCACAAGGTTTGACCATTTTGACAAGAACAAGCTGCGTTGTTTGTACGGATAAGTCATTTTTTTATTTTGAATATCGAAATAAATACAAAATTGGAGCTAGTCTTTATGGAAATGACTTGCTGCTAATTTGTTATGATTTGTGATCGACAGCTCATCAGTTTTGATAGCAGCAATAATTGTAGCCCACGGGCCGTGCGGTGGCTTTTTCTGTCTTGGTGGCTGTGAACGCCTGCCTCAGGCACTCATGTTCTGATGGCTTCTGATGAATTCAATGTCAATCAACATTCAGTAATACTTATTGTCCATGACTGTAATGCAGTTGTAGTTTGTAAGGGTGAGTTACCAAACTGGTCCTGCAAAAAATATACCGAAATGTTCTTTACTGTCGATTCTGCCAATCAAAATATCTAACCTTTCTTCACCATTTGTACATACTGTATGAACTATGAAACCAATCGCTTTATCACCACCAGTGCCTTTGTACATTTTGTGCACTATCAATTGCTGGAGATCACTGCTGGTTGCCTTTCCACAGACATATATTCTTGCCTTTGTATTGTGCATTCTTTCGATGGCTTACTCCAAGGCGATAAATGTGAAAAGTTTAGTTCTGCGTGGCAGGGCTGTGTTTTATCAGCTATACACACAGCCCTGTCACGCAAAACTACATATGAGAAGGTATGAGGATAACCATAAGTCAGACGTCACACAGCCTCACAGACATGCATTTTATGTTGTCTGAGACTTGTTCAGAGACACGTACAGACATATGCTTGGGCTGACCGAGACTGTGAAGTTTTGAGCCAATTGTACGTCTGAATCAAGGAAAAACTTACTTTTTCGAGAGGTAAAAGTTCTGCTACAGTGTATTTATTTTGCATGATAAGACAATGCGTGGCAATCGACACATACTTTGATATTGTGTGTTTAAGTACTACAAATTGTACTTCACAGTCAAGAAATGTGTGTGCCAAACACTGAAACTCCAAACTCAAATGACATGTGCTGTATTATCTGAAACTTTTAATGGCTGATAATAATGAAAGACCATGGCTTCAAATATTAAACGGTTTCAAGGTGATACTTGCACGGCATTTGTGAATGCTTAAGGTATAAATTATAAATTATATCATACCAGTATATTATGGCGCAAATGCAGTGATCTGATTGGTCGAGACGCGGAAAGAATCGTGGTATATTGGCGGTATACCATGGTTGGCACACATGCAAGCTCTCGGCAAGAGCCAAAATCTTTTTTTTGACGTTCTATGCAAGAATTTCAATATCCTGTTATGATATAATAGCAGTAAATCACACCCAGCGAAGGTATACCACTCAATTTTGACCAGTTCACTTAATATATGCACTCGCTATCGCTCGTGCATGTATGTCGTGAACTGGTCAAAATCTCGTGGTATACCATCGCTGGGTGTGCTTTATTGCTTAAATATTCACCTGTAGTATGGCAATATAAACAGTATGATGACATCCGCTTTATGATGTTTTGTGCATACCATAGATATTGAAGATCTGACTCATAAAACTGGTAACTTCAAGCAATTTAATATATTTGTCAGTATGCTGGAGTCTGCTGTCATAAAGGTAAATACTTTAGAATAAATGTTTAAATTTTCACAAATGTCTTCAACTATTGATACAAGAATTAAATGTTTAAATGGTTTAAATTTCCTGAGTAAAATTTGAAAAAATAGTTTTAAAACATTGATTTATTTGTGCAAAATTAATCTAATAGTAGCATGCTTAAATTGGTAATAATTATCAATAACACTGATTCGCAGTCTGTCCATTTTGACATTTTAATTAATGTCGCTAAATATGTGAAAAAACATTTCAACATTTGCCGGCGTACCCCTTGTACCGGGGTATGCCATCTTCTATATCCCAAGGAAAGGCAGGTAGAGAGTCTACTGGTAAATATAGTGGCTATGGTACAGTGAAACTCCATAAAGAGACACGTAACTTTAACCCCCTCAATAGTTTCGTTTAGAGTAAAATTTCATTCATGACTTTACTGTCAATTTACTGATTTATGAACTGCCTTTGAGAAATTCAAATAAACATGTGATACATGTTTTGTTTCAAGAACATAAAGTTGATCAAACAATCTCTAACTTTACTCTGGTGATCTTTTCTGTGTTGATGCAAGTTATCTTGACTGTTTATAGTGTTTTCTCCAGAAAGTGCCTTTGCGCAATTTCCCCCTTGTCTTATCGAGCTCCCCCTTAAATAATCACAAACACGGCGCAATGTCACCCCAACAATGAGATCTTGAGATATAGATATACACATAGTATTGATAGTGGTATTCTGTACCATGATTAGTACCCATGGTGTAACATGACAGACTTTGCCTCCGCTATTACCGGTACATTACAAAACTTTCTGAATTTATGTGAATAAAGTGTAAAGGATCGGTGCAAGCTTAAAATATATTGGTATATCATGGTGTAAACATTTCCTACATAGACAAGATGGACTAACAGGAAACTGATTTTAATTTAATATTTTACCCACACTCAAACCTTAATTAGTTTATACCTTGATAAACTGTAATTTGCATAATTTGATTTGCATAATTTATTATGATTCCCCCTCAATCAGAAAAACTCCACACCAAATATTTCAGGGTGGTGACATTCCCTCGCTGTGAGAGAAACCTGGAGAAAACACTGATATCTGTAATGTCACAGAATTGTGTAAATCATGCAAATTGAAATAATCAAATGTAAACCTTTCATTCCATGAAGGCAGAGCTTAGTTAATAGTAATACCAAACAGTGTGAAGTTAACAAGCAATATTTATTATTTCTTATGACAGTCGTCAGAATCAGTGTCTTTAGATCTCTTGACGTATGCTGATTTAGAGTTACTAAGGAATCGTAAAGCCGGTGTTGGTACCAGAACTATACCTGGAGCTAAAACAGCAGCTTTGAATACCAAACGATATCTCATCTTAACATACACAGTTGAATTTGACAGGTAAGCAATGCATTACTTCATTGTCATCACTGTTAAATCATTATCACAAGTAAAATGGTTCACAAAAAATAAACTCATAAATTGATAGTACCTGTAACCAGTGCATGGAATTCAACTTCTACCCATGAACGTTGGAATGTAAATCCTAAAGGTTTGAATGTTCTAATTAAAAGGAAGATATTGGCATTCCAGGAATAGGGTCATGAGTATTGCAAAAAAAATATTTTATCTATTTTACTGAGTGTCTGATACAAGAGGATTCTTTTGCAACCAAAGTGCATTTTGGTAATTAGCTAACAGTCACCCATCTCTATCTTTTCAGGATACACTATCCATTACCTCTTCCGTATGTTGGGAAACCAGATCCTGTATTGCTGCAGGAAACAGTCCGGAATCTCAGGGAAGAAATCAAAAGACTGAAAAAACAAGTAAGATCATTGAGATCTGCTACCATACTTTTTCAGATTTTGGAGAACTTTTCAAAATATCTCACCAAATATCGAGAAGTGTTGCTAGCTGATCTTGTCAGTCATAACCAAATATTAAATATGGATTCATATCATAATGATATGCCTTGTCATCTTTACAGACTTCATCTAACCAAGTGATTGATTGATTAATTATTTAGAATAATTGTTATGATTATGTATGTTCTGCATTTACTTGGCACCACACTATCTTTCACACTCGTGTTATTGGCATGTACTTGTTGGCTTGTACTTATTGGATCTATAGGGAAACACAAAGTGTCCATCACTGTGTGTCTATGGTTCTAGTAAAACATATTAAACTATATGGAAACTTTATAATAATTGGGAAAGTCCTTACCTGATTACTTTTAAATTTATTTCTTCATTTCATGGTTAGGCATGTCATTATTGGTTATTGGGTATTGCAAAAATATTGACACGGGTACAAGAGACACACAAAGTGAATGTGATTTTCTTGGTCCTTTGATGTATATACATGTACCTACACTGATATTTAGTTTGTGATAGGATGATTTTCCTTGACATTTGACATGATATTGTCAGTTTTGTACCAATTTATAGGTAATTGAAAGTTCAGAATTCTTCATGTCTAGGAGCAAATTATCAAACACAAGATCAGGAACTACATGTTACAATTTTATATTTTGAAGGTGTGCATACTATGTAATGGCAAAGAATTTCATTTATTTTGTTTTATTTACAGGGGCATTCTGATTTCAGAGAAACTGAATTCAATTTACTAAAGAAAAAGTAAGTATCCATAAAATCTGCCTCCAGTGAGCTTAAATATTTTCATGTATAATTTGTATTGTTGAAATAAAATTATCATACCGATACAATACAATCAAGCAAAAATATGCATTTAACATATGCATAAGACTACAGAAAAAATTTAAGATCTCAGGATTTGTTTGTCAACTTAAGCTGTTGTGCAGACAAAATATCATTTTTAGCTCCCATTTGCCATACATATGACAACTTTGAGGTTATATGGTGTAAAAATGTACGTTCAGTTTTCTGATGAGTATTGTTGATGAAGTCAGCTCTGATGAATTTCTATACCACTTAAGATTTAAGTCTGAAGAGATCATTGGGAAAATTCTCAGCATAGAAGATTTTTGTAAAATTTAGAAAAAAGTATCTAAAATGTGAGTGTAATTCATAAAATCATATTTTCACTCTAAATACAGTTTGATTACTGCCCATATGCCTTGTTAACCCTTTGATTGCTGTTATTTTACCCAACAAAATTTAAGTGCGATATTTTCCCAATTTTTATGAATTTTTCTGTAAGTTTTTGAAATTTTTTGACCAAAATGACACCACATTCCATTGGCCGCTGTTTTTTAGTCCCCGCGGACGAAGTCCGGCGGGGACTTATAGATTGGGTCCCGTCTGTGCGTCCGTCCGTCCGTCCGTCCCTCCGTCCGTCCGTCATCAACAGTTTCTCAGACACTGCTGAACTAATTTCGTTCAAACTTGGCACAAAGGCATAGCACTTTGACCTACAGATGCACGTCGATTTATTTTGTGATACGATCGAATTTGGCGCGATTGGCCGCGAGGCGGCCATTTTGTTGCGATTTTTCATGTCTTTTGACCATAACTCAGACATCCTTGAGCAGATTCTGTTCAAACTTGGCACAAAGGCATAACACTACAGCTTTCATATCCATGTCAAATAATTTTGCGATATGATTCAATATGGGTGCGAGGCGGCCATTTTGTTGCGATTTTTCATGTCTTTGGACCATAACTCAGACATCCTTGAACAGATTCTGTTCAAACTTCGCACAAAGGCATAACACTATTGCCTACATGTGCATGTCAAATAAGTTCACGACACGATCCAATATGGCCGCGAGGCGGCCATTTTGTTTGCGATTTTTCGTGTCTTTGAACCATAACTCAAACATCCTCGAACCGATACTGTTCAAACTAGGCACAAAGGCAAAACACTATGGCCTACATATGCATGTCAAATTATATTGCGATATGATCCGATATGGGCGTGAGGCGGCCATTTTGTTGCGATTTTTCATGTCTTTGGACCATAACTCAGACATCCTTGAACCGATTCTGTTCAAATTTGGCACAAAGCAAAACAGTATGCCCTTCATATGAACACCGATTTATTTTGTGAAATGATCCAATATGGCTGACAGGCGGCCATTTTTTTGCGATTATTTCATGTCTTTGAACCGTAACTCAAACATCCTTGAACCGATTTTGTTCAAACTTGGCACAAATTCAAAGCACGTACTATGGCATGCATATGCATGTATCAATTAACCTTGTGATAGGATCCAATATGGCTGCAGAACTGCCATTTTGTTGGAATTTTGCATGTCTTTGAAGCGTAATTCAAAGGTCATTACACCCATTTTGTCCAAACTGGCACAAAGATCAAGCACTATGGCATACAATATGTCAATTTACTTCGTGACATGTTCCAATATGGCTGCCAGATTGTCATTTTTTTCGAATATCGCTGCCCGATGGTCATTTTTGGATTTTTCATGTCTTTGAGGCTTAATCATATGCAAATATTCCTTAACCAATGTTGTTGAGACATGGTACAAAGATAAGTACTATGGCATACATATGCATGTCTACTAATTTTGTGCTATGATCCATATGGTCAATAGACAGCCATTTGATTTCAATTTTGGTTTGATTTTTTTATGTCTTTGAAACATAAACATAGGTCACTGTCTCTCGATAGACTGATTTTGTTCAAACGTGATACAAAGATAAAATACTATGGCTGCATTCTTGTGCACATTAATTTGTTTCATTATATGATTCGAAATGGCTGATGGCTGATTACAACAACATACCCGATCCCATAGCATTTCGAAAATTCCACCAAACCATGTGTATAGTATGTGCCGTCATGACACTAGAGGCAGTGAGGGCATCGTTATGTGTGATGTAATCAAAGTTCCTTCAGTGGTCATTACCGGCAGAGATGAGTCATTTATTGAACGTTCCTACTTTATTGTGCAAGTCACAGGCCTGATGCACCCCTTGCATCAATGTCATTCCACAGCAACCTAGACCACAGCTACCTAGACACCAAAGATTATAACAAAATGGACAAGCGGGGACTGTGTCATCAACGATGACTTGTTATCAAAATTTTGGCAAAATCTTAAAAAAAAACCTAACTGGAGTATATTTTATAAAGATGACAAAAATTGACTTTCGTGCTCAAAGGGTTGTATTTCGATTTGAACTGGTTGAGTCCAAAGGTGTAAGCTTCATAAATACAGTAAATAATAGTCATATTGTCAATTATTAAGTGTTTGCTCACATACTTTTTCATTCTGTAAATTTATTGTACTCTAAATATTACTTTTCTCATTTGACTCAGCTATGAAAAGTTACTGAAACAAAAAGATGAAATAGAATCAGCATTTATGCAGTATAGAAGAGAAATTAAGAATACAAACAAAGGAACAGCAGCCAAGGAAGTCAGAATCATGAAAAATATTGTAAGAAATCTTGAAGAAGAACTTATGACTGAGAAAGCCAAATACAGAAGACAGGCTAATAAGAGAAACTCAGATTACAGGAGTTTGTTGGATGAGGTAAGTTTAGTCTTTGACAAGGCAATAGAGTGTTTTTGAATATTTAACCCTTCTTTGGCCGATTCAATAGAAATTATCTGGTATAATAAATGTTAAGGTACCCAGAAGATTGTTCACAACACTTGCTATCAGGCCAAATCAGTAAAATGTATGTGTCTATCAGCTAGATATGTCAGGGGAAATCTTTGTATTTTTAATTCATTTTTAGGTCATGCCTACCATTCATGTTACATTGAAAATGTCAAGTCCAAAATATTACATTATGTATGACAAGTCACTCCAGGGGGGGGGGGGGGGGGCCGTGAGTGTAGATAGCACCTCTTAAGGTAGTACGTCCCTCGAAAGTAAAAGACATCAACTTTTGCTCAAACTTTCATTGATGAAATTTTCAACCATCCTCTTACCAAAGCAAGAATAAAAATCAAGGGTGACTGTGCAAAGTTTTGAACTAGAGAAACCAAGTCAAAATGAGTATCATATCCCTTACGTGTTAACTCAGTAGAGAGAAAGAAAATGTTCAAGTTTTGAAAAACTGAGAAGGTGAAAGTTTTTTTACTAAAAGAACTTTAAAATGGTATATTAGAAAAAATTGTTCTGAGTATCTGTCCTCCAGGCAGATTCCACTTAGCCAACTTGATCCGATAGTATCGCATGAACCTAGCAAAGAAAAAAAAAGAGAACTACAAATGTGTACAACACAGTCATTAAAGACAGATTTGAATAATTTAAATAATGATGGTAATGAAAATGCAGAGGAGTTACCTTGAACAGACATGTATATGGTAGTTTTAATGATAATGTTTAGAAGGGATTAATGGATGGGTTTATTTTGAAATAATTTACGGTATTTGATGGATTTATTTTGAAATAACAGGTGGAAGAATTAAGAGCCAGTGAAAGGAATTTAAGAGCAAGGGTTAAGAGTCTAACAAATGAATTGGCCGTCTACAAAAGAGGGTAAGTTTGCAATTTCTTCTCTTTTCATTTTCATTCATTTGGAAAAAATGTTTGCTCTCTCACAGCTCAAGTGATTTGTTTCTATGCCTCAGTTTACCTTATTCATGTCAATACCAACACTAGGGTAACTTCAAGGCTAAATTAATACACTACTGACTCCATGAAAGTTTGCATTGACACAAAAGATTTTTGTGTTACTGTACCAGGACATAGCTATAGCGAAGACATTTTCAGAAATTTCTGAATTGACTCAAATCATTCAGAAGTGTAGTAAGCTAGGTGGCACAATAATTTGTGAGTTAGTCAAGCATCTCTCCATGCCATTTCTTCCAAATCATTGGCTGTGTTTTCTTTGATTGTACTGAGAGATGCAATCAAGCATTGCTAATACCAGCTAGCTCTTCTTCAAAATTTTGGTCTGTAATTTCTGTAATTTCTTGATATCAATACTGAGAGAGTTCACAGGGCATCACCGATACCAGGCAATTCTTTATCCAAATTATTGTCTATAATTTATTTTATTGATTTCTACCAGGCAGTTCTTAACCAAAGTGTTGTTTATAATTTATGTTGTTGATTTCAATACTAGGAGAGTCAGTAGAGCATCACCCATACCTGGCAGTTCTTGATCCAAATTATTGATTATAATTTATGTTGTTGATATCCATACTAGGAGAGTCAGTAGAGCATCACCGATACCTGGCAGTTCTTCATCGCAGAGACGAGACAGAGGAAGATCAAGATCAGCATCACGTGATGTCAGATCTTCATCAAGAGAGCGTTCTCTATCAAGAGAGAGACCATCATCAGTCTCATCATTTAGAAGTAATACACCATCTCCATCTGGTATGAACTACATTTATTTCTCTGAGAATAGATCACCAGTGCTGAAATTGTGAGGGACAAACTGAGAACAAAGAGATTTACAGTTGAGAATACGTTAAAGGTAGCTTGGGGAACAAAAGATAGGCCGCAAAGTGCATAGATGTTTTGTAAAGCAGTCCTCTGCACAGTACCAAACAGTGTTGTTTGGAATGCTTACCAGATCAGAACAAATCCTAATAAGATGTTAGAGATGATAATTGTGCTGTTACTTGCCTGTATCTCTTGACAACCCTGTGAATATGGTGTTCTATAACATTTACTCAGAGAATGTAATCTGACATTGCAATAAACGATCTGTACAATAAAAACAATCTTTTAAAAGAATGAACTGATGTGTGAAATAAGGTTGTAACTCGTGTTTTTCTTTTTAAAAAGTACCCTTGTTGTTTTTCTAAATTAGTCATTAGGCTTGTCATGTGTAGGACCAAGGGTTTCTTCACTATAAACTGTCAGAGATGAGTGGTGAAGTACAGGTGTCTAGTCTTTAGTGCAACTGCAAAGTCCTATGATTAAATCATCATTGCACGAAAGGTGAAGAAATTTTATAAAAACTCCATCTTGTTACGAACAAGCAATGATAATTACAAAAATTTATAAAATTTACCATTTCTCTTCAAAGGTGCTAGAGTTCCAAGATTTAATCCCACAGCTTACATTGAGGACAAAAAACGACGACAGCAAGAAGCCAAACTAAAAAGGTAAGAAACTTTTTGATGTGGGGAATCTCCTTGCAAAATTTTCCACACAGTACGAGTTTGTGGTATTTTGAGGAATGTTTAGGAAACCATTTACTGGTTGTTTTACAATGGCAGAGGGTGAAGGAAGATATTATATTTATTTCATGTCAAAAATGCATTTTTAATATCCAAACTATATTTTGTCACATAGATTGTATACTTTAATTTGCAATAAGAAGGTATATGTATTAAAATGTACCATTGTTACTTTCTGTTCAATATTTGGAACCACAGATAATTGAACTGTTCAGATCTTTTACAAGAATGTAAGTTAGAAATGTAGTTCATGTTTTCATTGATATTACGTATGCTATTCGTGTTGAAGGGACCGAGGGAAAAGACACAGTGTTTTGGAAAGAAACAGAAATTCCTTGTCAGCTGAACGAGTCAGAAGTAGACCTTCACCACTTTATGCAGGTAATGATGTCAGTTGACATTGAACTTTGTTGACCTCAGAAGAGTATGCACAAGATGTCATCTATTTTAGTGATCTCAATATGTCATAATTAAAATCATTCTTATCAATTTATTTATCTCAGACTGGTATATTTCAAATTTCTGACACCTGTTTGTTGATCTAAGAGCAGCATATTTCATATCTTGCCCATGAAAGGTATACTGTCACCTGTTCCAATTTTGCCACAGTTACCATGGAAAGAGAAAATCTAACCAATCACAGATTTTAAGCGGGTGGTCGCTCTTTAAAAACAACGCCCTCACATGGACATTTTGAATACCAAGGAATGCCCCTTTGACCATATATGGGCATATTTAGATTACAGGTGACTGTATACCTTTAAAACAGTCATATTGTTGGGTCATGTCATTATCCTAGTGAGCAATGTATCCCATGTAAACTCATACAAGATATGTTCACTAAATTGTCCATTGTATCATTAGAAGTACCAGTAATAATAAAATATTAAAACCCCACAGAAATGGTAATATTTATGTCACTACTGGATGTTACGTAGTTGTTGTGTCAGATTGTAGACTTATTTAATTACAACTGATTATTAGGTTCAACTGGAAGACTGAGACGTGGTAGAAGTGGATCTCTTGGTAGTCTTGGCAGCAGGACATCTTCACTCAGTGATATCGAGAATGCATCAGCTGGATCGCAGTCATCAAGACTAAGGTGAGCTACATGAACCACATTGTTTTAGTTGTATGGATTTGTGATACAGCACTCTCCAAAGACACTTGATGATACTACAGCACTCTCCAAAGACACTTGATACTTCAGTACTTCATCAGATTCCATGGAAATGTAAGGTGCTACATAGTTTTTATGTTGTCACCCAACTCAAGATGGATAGGACTTGTTTTGTTTCATATTTGAAACCATGAATGTTGATCAATTTATTGATGTCTGCCAGTTTTGGTCATATTATGGTTACATCCATGTTGGTGCAGTTGTAGTGTATTTCTTTAATTCAAAAAAACAAGGTGTCTGCCTTATGAAGGTGTTACAGTGTTACTTTTCTTACATTTATTTAACTCCAGTAGATCACAGACAACTACATCTCGGTGGTTACAAGGTCGTCACTTTGCATCTGAGATTCAAACCTTCTCTATTTCTTTGATTTTTCAGAGGAATTCAAAATGTGATGAAAGGGAAGACATCATCATCTTCCATGTGGATGAGCCCTGATGTGGTAGGTCTTGTATTTATTTATTTTTTAAATTTTTTTTTTAGTCATCCAACATGCGAACCTAATTACAGGATGAGGTACCCATAACCCACTAACCAATGAAGCAATGAGGAGTAAAGTACCTTGCTCAGGGCACAACACTGTGCTAGAGTCTCGATCTGACTGTCAGTGGGTCTGACAGTGAGTCTGTTGCTCTGGACGTACCGGGTCTTGAACTCACCATCCTCATCCAATAGTGAGTCTGGTACCCTAACCACTGCCCCACAGTGCCTCCCTACATGTACTTCTGAACTGTCTGTGCTTATTGCAACTCACCTTTCTTAGGAACTCAATTCTCATGGTAACTCACTTCTCTCGATAACTCACTTCTCATGATAACTAACTCTTCTCGGTGGCTCACTTCTGATCGTGATAGAAGCAAGCTATCATCCAGCACTTCAAAGGTAGTTTATTCATGTATCTATTCACATCACATGTGGACAGTTATAATCTACCACAGACCACAGACAACCAATATTTATAAACAAAACAATCAAACAAACAAAGGCTGTGTCACCAGGCCATTTCTAAATTATGCATTAATAAGAAGCAAACTTGCTCCTGTAGAATACACCTCCTACTCTGAAATGTTTGTGAAACTTTGTTTGTAATTCCCTTCATGAATTTGTTTTGATGCCACCTGTGGAATAAATTAAGTTTTTACAAACTTATCATTTTTAAAGTCAAACATTCAGTTTCTCCACAGAACACAGGTCATATGGCCAGTCAGAATTTCATATATCAGTAAATTTGAAGTTATCTGTTTCTCTAATCAAAAGCTTTTCACTGCGATTGCTGATCTTTGGGTGAAACTTTAAATCTTTGCTCTTTGTAAGTGTACAATGTAATGAAAGTTAAATCAATCAAGTCTGAAATTCAAAAGTTGAATTTTCATTGTTCTATCATGCTGACATGCATATAGAACAAAAGAATAATAATATTTGTCTGTTACTAGTACTTTTCCTGTAGGACATCAAGTTTTGTATAGAAAGAGTTTAGTCTATTTTGCTGGAATAGAAACTGAAGATCACATTTCTTCAATAGTGGATACCATTATGTGTGGATGTAAAAAGGTCATGAAAATCTGTCATTTGGTTATCTTATAATGGTCTATTTCTGTTTTCTTTCAATTCACAGCCTATGCCACGCAGTGGAAGAACTAGCTCTGGAAAAGCCAAAACAAGAAGATATCCTTTGTCGCTTTGAATTCTGCGTTTTTAGAAATTTGTATTCATCCAACATTGAATCAAGCTGCATCACTGTAATGTAGAAATGTAGAAATAATTTCTACAATACCAACAATCGGTCAAAGTACTGCTTAGGTTGAAAATATAGCATTAGAAAACATGAATACAAGATGACGTATGCTTAATCAATGACTTGTTCATGTTGGAGGCAAATCTTTAAAAAAGTTGTACTGTGCAGCATGAGTGCTGTGGTTTCCCTTTGCCTTGACTCAGAAATTTATGATGCTTGGGCATTCTATATGATATAATGGAGAGCGCCCTCAATCAACGAATTTTTCAATCTGCCCTTTGCCCTTCTTTGAATTCAAATGTACTGTTCAATTTCTTCGGCTTATTCACCAATAAGCCATACGTCACTTACTGGGTACATGTATTTTTACTGCCTATGCAAGATATCATGGGTTTAAGAAAGTCATTACTGTATTTAGGGTTTAATACTGTCATTATCGATGATCTTGAAGATATATAATGCAATCATCATTGGGGACTTAAAAGATTGAAATAGAATCATCATGGATGATACTCAGTCAACTCTTTGACTCGACTGCCTGATAGCCATTTAAATATTGCAATGGCATGTCAGTCTTGTAAAGTTGAAACGATTTCACAATAATTCATGCTCTCTTCTATGTAAGAATTCAGACTAGATTTCTTAACTATGATCACAGCTGTGAGTACACCTGATCCAGCAGCTGATCTAGAGAAAATTAGAAAACTGACAACATCTTCTGGAAAAATCAAGAAAAGAGATGTTCTAGACTACAAATCACCAGGTAAGTGTGTCCAAGTACGGTAAATTGAACATTAGGTTAACTTCAGATTTGTAAACAAATGTTCAAAGACATTTATAGTCTCTCTGTATCTCTGATTTGAAAAATGAAATTTACCTATTACACAAAGGTGTAAAAGAGCATGGCTAGTATGTTATAATGATTGTAGTATTACTTTAACCAATTTCCAAGCAAATGTAGATGACAGGGTTATACTTGACTTATGATTTGATAAAGATGCTTTGATGATGAGTAAAAGGGCAAAGGGCAACGGCAAACCTGTTCAGAGGTATATTTAATCTCAGGTACACAGCAGTTGTGTTATGCATTGTGGGTAAAGTAGATGATATTCAACTGTAAACCAGGAGTCAGGGAAACATTATAGAAATCCATGGTTTTAAACCTATACCTCTTAATTCTGAAAACAATGTAATATGCTTCTAAGCATACCATCAAGTGTCCAGGCCATGCTGCCAAATACTTAAAAATTACAATGGTAAAATCTTCTAGCACTGTGCACATCAATGGTTGACAAGGCAGTTTTTGGTGAGTGGTATCACATTATGTCTGTTTGCTTTTTAACCGTGGTGGAAATGGTTGATACACCTTATAGTAAAGCCTGTGTAATCCAGACCCTGTCTAAACCAGAACACTGTCCATACTAAACAGATATGTCAGTCCTATGCCCACAGACCGTACACTTCAAGCCTCTTTGACAGCCCTTGAAAATAAAATTCAGTCCTTGAATGTCAAGGAAAATTACCCATGGTTTTAAAAAATTGCAAAATAATTATTCATGATATCTTAAAAATGATATGTAAAATGATGTAAAAAAAATGAAAATATCTTAGAAATGACATCAGGAAAACAGTATTTTGGACCTCAAAATTCCTTGAATATTGTTGGAACATTCCTTGAAAGTTCCTGTATTTTAAGTGACTTTGAGAGCATGATTGGACCCTTTATTCAATATGTCCATAAATTGAACACCTCTCTAAACTGAACAACTTTTCTAGTCTCACTGGTGTTTGGTTTATACAGTATCTACTGTATAACTAGAAGGAACCCTCTGTTCAAGAAGTTATAGATGCAAGGGTCAAGATGAAATGATGTATATTGATTGCTGTCATAACCAGCTGATCATTGTTCATACTTTCAGCTCACAGAAATGGTTATTATCAAAACAGATCAGCTGAGATGTCTGAAATTGATGCTCGACTCAACGCACTCCAGAAATTCATGGATGACAACCTGACGTAATCTGACGTCAAAAAGGACAGTGTACATCAGTAACAATACTTTCTTTTTTGTAAAAACTATACAAAGTGTATACTAATGAGGTCGTACCCAACATTGGTTGTGTGTCTCACTTGACAATTTTAGAAATGATTTTTGACATCATCCATTACGTTGCTAGTGACTTCGCAACTGACATTACTAGAGATTGCTATACAGGCAGAAAAGTCTTGTAACGTCTTTGGAAGGTTTAGTCAAATTTTCAACAGAAAGCATCCAGACACAGAAATTGAATAAACTTCAGGGCACATGAATCTTGATCACAGCACAGACACTAGAAAGATGTCTGTGATTAAAGTTATTCCAAATCACAATTGAACCATAACATCAGAATGAAATGATTTTGCAGTGTGCAGTTTTTTAAATATATAAATATCCTTCAGTAAAATTTTAGGATCAGTAAAATACAGTGTAAATAAAGTAATCTATTTCTGTAATTTTTTTAAACCATTTGTCAGTGGTCTGCACAAAATATTGAGGTTCTGAAGTTTGTGTAATGTGGATGTATAGACATCCGATCCGTCTAAACTTGATTTTGTTGAACATTTAGAAAATGTTTAAATCCTAATTTTTTTTTCAAATAATAGTTCTTAAATGAACATTATACTTTGTTTATTCATAATGAAGAAATAACTCCATTGGTGTGATCAGCATCATTTGCTATGCTTTATATGAAGTTCATGGCCATGTCTACAATGACTAGTGGACAAACTTACTTCGAGTCATTTCACTTATTTTTTATTTTATAAAATGAGTCAGTGTCTTTTCGATAGGTCTACAAGTTAGCTTGGCACATTACCAGTACAGAATGGCAGCCTGCATAGTTTACAGTAGATTATATCATACACAGAAAAATTACCAGATTGTTCCTGGATAACTTTCTTTTTAAATGCCATTTATCAACAAGGACAAAGAGAGAGTCATTTTCATGTCATTTCATAAAAAGTTATATTCAGTGTTGCAGTTTCACAACCAAATAATTCCTAAAGCCATACATAGAAATATTGTGAAACTCTTTAGTAAATGGCTGTACTGTGTAGTTATTTACACCTTAACAGTTAACTGGCTTTTCCATAAAAATGAATCTGTCCGAGGAATTGTCTGTCTTGCCATCAAGCCAAACAGAAATATGTATGTGTTTTTTAATTTTCGAGAATCACGCATGATTTTGCTGTTTTTTGATGGGTGACACCCAAGTAACTTTAAAAAGTCCTCAACTGATCTACCCCATTTCCAGCTGCTGTGTTGATGGCAAGACACAATATTCTTTATATCTGAGCATAAAATTGCTATCTATTCCATCTTCGATAGAAAGCGGTGAGGTGTAAATTCAATTATTTTAATGTTTATGAATTGAGAACAACCATCCCAAAGTATTCATTCTGAAGTCTGAAGACAAATGGCATAGAGATTCTTATATGCTTTATGTAAGTTATTGTTTGTATCTGCTGGTATGATTGACACTGCCATTGGTGTGTGATTGATAAATGTACTCTAAAATTTTGAAAACAGGAATAAATAATTTGGAAAAGGTGCTTATATACTGACTCTGTTTTGTGATTGTGCAGGAATGAAGCAATCAGAAATTACAATGTCATTGAACTTGTAGCCATAGATGCACACATGTAGATCATGCAATGAGTGATAGTAAAAGACATATATAACTTATGGTAGATGCCACTTATAAATGTTTTACAAAATTGACAGATACTGGAAGGTGAAAATATTCCATGAAATTAATGTTTTTAATCTCAGAAATTTTGGGTGTAATAATGGCAAATTTGATAAAAAATAAATGATTTCATTTAGTCACACATTTTCCCATTTAAATTAGAGTCTTTACTCTTCAAAGTTTTACTTTTGTGTTATTGGTACAATCAGATGTGAAAATTTTTGTTCAATTTATACAATTGCGTTCTTGTTCTACTCCCTTCAGCATGTTTAGCTGTCCAATATACAGCTTGCCAACACAGCCTACGTGTACCGTGCATTTGTATAATTCAAATATCACTAAAATTTAGACATACGGGCTTTGTTGACAAAATGAATATTGTGTTTTTCAGCATGCTATAGAGAGACACCAAGAAACTGTGTTTGATACATTGCATAGAAATATTGAAAAATTATCAACAGTTGCAGCTCCTGTCCCATTACAAGGCCAACTTGTTGTTTTTACGAAAATTTAATGGCATTCATACATTTTTAGATTTTTTCAAGATAAAGACATAAAATATGACAAAACGGTTCTAGATTTTGTTTAAGTATTACTAACATTAGAACCATTGGACGACATCAAAATGTTGGGAGTCAAAATATTTTCAGGTCCCTCCCCCTATAGGCAGAGCAAGACTTTCAAGTCCCCCTTGACTACCCCCAAAATTTTCGAATCCCCCCTCCCCTGAATTCCTCCAGCCCCCCCTTTTTTTAACGCGGCCTAAGTGAAAGATATTGCAAGATACATTACTCAGATTTGGTAATTCTGAAAAAAGTAAATACATTTTATTTGAGATACTAGTTATGCTGATTGGTTATAGAGCACTACACGACCCTTTCACATAGGAGGGACTCTGGTTATAGAGCACTACACAATCCTTTCACATAGGAGGGACTCTGGTTAGAGAAGCTACAATGCCAGGCAGACAACTGAATCTTAATATATTACTATTGAAATTTTCACTGTCCAGGACTGATATTTTAGAAATCATGGTTTTTGTTTACTGCCCTCTTTCATCTTAAGGCCAATCTCCTTTCTTTTTTCAAGAATACTTTACGTGGAGTCTTTATACTAATGCATGCATATGGATGTCTTCCTCATCAGAATCGTAGATGGTGGAGTAGAGCTGTCTATGGTCTAATTTAACTGACCAATAATACTTTGCCTAATGAGAAAGAATTCCATATTTTGCGTTATCTTTGTATAGTTTGTCGCATGAAAATTGATTGCCATAAATGTCTTCTAAACCAAGTCTCCCACATACTCTATTGATGATAACAGTGTTTTGGATTCAAGGAATCTTGATCTCCATTACTCTGCCTAGACACTTCCCCCTTGAACATACAAGTCATTGTTGATGACACAGTCCCCACTTGTTAATGGGTGCTTTGATTACAGGTCCTCAGAGAGGATAGAGTCCTCTTCATTAGGTCTGTGATAAAAATACTTTTGAATAAATTCGCTTGATACATGTCTGAGTTGTAGTTCAGGACATGAAAAAATCGTAATAAAATGGCCACATGGTGGCCATATTGGATCGAATCACAAAACAAATCAATGTGCATATGTATGACATAGGTCAATGTCCTTGTACCAACTTTGATTAAAATCGGTTGAAATATGCCTGAGTTATGGCTTTGCACATGAAAAATCATAACAAAATGGCCGCACAGCAGCCATATTGGATCGTATCACAAAACAAATTAACATGCATATGTATGACATTGGTCAATCTCCTTGTACCAACTTTGAATAATTTGCTTGATACATGTCTGAGTTATGGTTCTGGACATGAAAAAATGTAATAAAATGGCCACATGGCGGCCATATTGGATCATATCACAAAACAAGTCAATGTGCATATGTATGACATAGGTCGATGTCCTTGTACCAAGTTTGAATAAAATTGGTTTAGATATGCCTGAGTTATGGCTCTGTACATGAAAAAATCGTAACAAAATGGCCGCACGGCAGCCATATTGGCTCGTATCACAAAACAAATTGATGTGCATAGCTATGACATTGGTCAATGTCCTTGTACCAACTTTGAATAAAATCTGTAGAAACAAGCCTGAGTAATGGCTCTGTACATGAAAAAATCGTAATAAAATGGCCGCCTGGCGGCCATATTGGATTGTATCACAAAACAAATTGACGTGCATATGTATGACATAGGTCAATGTCCTTGTACCAATTTTGAATAAAATCGGTTGAGATATGCCTGAGTTATGGCTCTGTACATGAAAAAATCGTAACAAAATGGCCGCACAGCGGCCATATTGGATCGTATCACAAAAAGAATTGACATGCATATCTATGACATTGGTCAATGTCCTTGTACCAACTTTGAATAAAATCAGTTGAAACATGCCTGAATTATGGCTCTGTACATGAAAAAATTGTAATAAAATGGCCGCCTGGCAGCCATATTGGATCGTACCGCAAAACAAATCAACGTGCATCTGTATGACATATGAAGTAATCCTTGTACCAAGTTTGAATGAAATCGCTTCAGGCATCTCTGAGATATCTGCGTGAACGGACGGACGGACGCACAGACGGACGCACGCACACACGCACAGACATGACCAAACCTATAAGTCCCCCCCGGACGGTGTCCGTGGGGACTAAAAACTAGGAATGGTCAAATCACAAGGTAGATTGGATGGCAGGCTGATTGATACTGAAACTTGAGAAATCTTTTGTACCTCATGAAACATAGCAAGTGCTTCTGTCTGTACATTTTCATCTGTGTTTCATTCACAGCTTCCAATTATTTATGATGTAGTTTATAACAAATAAAGTTACTACTGTCTGTAGTTTTCGGGTCTGTCCAGTAACCCCTCATCAGCTTGAATGACACTGGCTGGACAATTGACATCAGTCATGTGGTTCAGTGATCACATGTAAATCATGATGCTGTATTAGGTACTTATGTGTACTGATGGTAAGGCATAGTGGCTGTGGTCATAATTCAATTCTGGATTAGAGCTAGCGATGTGTATTGCTTCCTTGATTCCAATTATTTATTTCACCAATAACCCTACCCTATGGGTAGGCATACATGACATACGGGTACAATTTGCTCTTGCCTAGCAGCTTATGTTATTATAGCTTAAGCTACTATCCTAGTGCTGTATGGAGCTCATTGTATCAAAATAGAGTGTACACTGGCCTGTGGACATTGTTATTATTCTATACAAATGATATTTATGTTCCTGATATTTATGAGTGATTTCCTTTGTAGTTTTCACATTCAAGGGTGAGAAAGCAGTCTTAAAACTGAGAAACCATCATGAGAGAGACATTCAATGCCTGTGACTGTGCTTTGTTCAGAAGAGGGGTACGTATTAACAGGTGACAAAAAGTGACAATGTTGGTATGATGAAATGTAGAACTAAAGGCAGTCATTGATGCTGCCCTTCCAATCTCTATGTGTTCAGTCATAAAATTAGTTCTACTGCTAATTTTTTCTATTATCTTAACACTCTTTTGTTCCAGAATAAATTGTCTATGCTAGTTTAGGGACTTCTCTTGTATATTACTACTTACCACAGTTGTCGTTAGCTCTTGTCCAATCAGAACAACATATTGACATACACACTGATATAATATAACTGTGTCTTTAGAACCTAAGAAGATAGCCAAGCTGCAATGTGAGGTCTAAACTTTGCAGGAAACATATTGAAGTAGAGAATACCTAAAGCATTGTTTAAAATACAATATTCCTAAATTTCACTTGCTTTGACTTTCTTTCTAGCCAAATATTTTCTATTATGTGTTCACGTTTAAAACGAACATTGACAGGTTGCAATTGTACAATAATTATTGAGGGCTTTATTTCAGACTGATAATATTTCATCCGTTCACACAAATACAGAGTAACAGCTGCAAAACACAAAAGGACAATATAGACATAATTAATTTCTAAAAAAATCTAAAATCTATGGAAATATAAGTGTTAAAAATGCTTCAAAGTACGTCACTAATTGCTAGGGATATTGCAACCCACACAAGTACATGTAAATTGTACATGACACTAGAAATGACAAACATCACATTTTCACAATACTGAACTGGTATATCCTGTCTATTTTAGTCAAACTGCTACCAAATACACGTTTGCTGAGTTTTGATGAGAAAAAACAGCTGAACACAGCAGAAATACCTAAATAACATTTGTTGCCATGCCAACTTACTCTACAAGGTTACAGCTGGATTTCCATATCGTTTATAACAAACTTCAAATCAACATAGACAACTTCTGAGTTTGAAGATTACATTATGTTTATTGATATACTGGTAATCCACCCATACTTCAAAACTTTGCAATTTCTCACAAATCAAAAACTGTCCTGGGATAATATTGCAGCAGCGTTTTGGCTAATTTTGGCAGAATGCCAAACCAGCTATCAAATCTCTTCATCAAAGAAGTGTGTTAATGAGTGAGTGTTATACAGTGATAGTGTAACAGCTTTGCAACATCTGAAAGCTGTGTCCCTGTTTGTCTATTTGGACTGAGTTGTGTAAATCAGAATGCAGGTACAAATATTGTGAAGTACAGACTGATTTGCATGAAAACAAATCTTTGAAGGAGCATGACGGAAGTTTCTTAATTCTTTTATCAAGAATATCAGCTACAGATATGCTATAATGTTTAGGGCTCTGTTAGCATTTTCAATGTAATTTTCAAAACACCATCCACCTTTATATGTATCTTTCACCAAACTTGCAAACAGAGCCATAAAACATTTGCTACTAGGGCATTTCATCAGCCATGGTGTATTTAGAAAATGGCAAAGGAAATACTGATCAACTTTGACAGCAGCTGTAATGAACAAAGGATGTGTCTGTCATATAAAGTTGAATCTGTTGCATATTTAAATACTTTATATACTATTTCCATCAAAAACTGTTTGTCTTCATTATCACCATTGACTTACTTGGATAAAAACATTCATTTCATCAACTTAAAACCATTTGATGCCAGACTGAAAATGTTTCGTACTTTTTAATGACAGAGACCTTGATCCCATCACCCACTATCTGGCCATATCAACTCCTCTCTCTGAGATTTAATCTACACTCATGGATCATGAAGGAAACGCAAGGAACTCACTCAAAGAGACAATCAGATCAGCCACTGTCTTCATGTTGTGAAACCCTGTTAAATCCATTCATCATCACTACCTAGGAAAGTTGGCTTCTGTGTATTGCAATATTATCTGCAAATGGTCTCTGGACAGTTCATCTATGAATTAGCTAAATGCCACACACAGTTGGACAATAAATGTGATATGAACACTCATGCAATACATCTATATACTTACTGCTACTCATACTAATTAATTAATTTAAAGCTATCTATTATTGCTTTGTTAGTCAACCAAACCACCCTTTACTTTTTTGTTGACTTTTTGCGTTCTGATTCTCTTTCTCTTTTATAATTTTTTCTTGTGAAACACCTTTGGCATTATCAGGTTGGCGTAGCAACCGTCCATGGTCTAGGGATGCTATTCTTCTATTGAGTTCCCGTAACCTTGCATCTTGCTGTTCCATCATCAGTCCTAACTCTTCCACTTTATTGTAAAGTTCTTTAATAGAATCATTCTGTTGGTCTTCTTTGTGTTGCTCGTTCCTTGATTGTCTCCAGAATTCAGCAACGATTACACCAACACCCACAGTAAAAATGAAAGTTTCACCGATGATCTCAGCTCCAAGTTCAACAGCAGCAGATTCACTGAGTGGTTTCACTTCTTTGGCCTTGCCAAGTCCTAATATTCTCATTTTAATATTGATTTCACTCCAATGGTACACTGTCAGAGAAAGAAACACAGTCTGTAGTGACAGAAACTAAATCTGGACACTCAGTGTGACAGTTTCCGGACGACTTGAGTTTTCGGATATTTAATGACATGCTGTTCATTGTACTCACTTCGCTCTGTATTGATAGCATTTTACAAGTCATGTGACAGCATATTAAGTCAGGTGACGCTGCTGTCCCAATTTGGATAGTTTTTTTTCGGTAGAAGCTATTTTGGGCTACAAACTTTGTGAAGTTAGCCACACGGTACGATACAAGGTGTCGAAAGCGACACACAGAGACAGCCCATGTCCAATATATACCCTGTGTTTCCTCTGCCACTCTCAAATTTGTAAAATTACTAATTTTTTAGATGATTTACTAATATTTTTCATTGTTGATTCGTAAATATACGAATGCAAGGAAGCAGCTAGTTGATTGAGAGCTGAAGGCCCCCAAACCTCAAAATAGTTCTAAGCACATGTTGTACTTAATTTGAATTTGATTGAATGATATTCCGTATTGGAATGGTTAAGTTTACTTATGAATTTCAAAATTTACGAAAAGTTTCAGTACCCAATTCGTAAATTTACTAAAAGATTTCAGAAGCCAGAGGAAACACAGGTACCGGTAGGCCCTGTACACATCAAAATATAGTTGGCGTCGTCCATGGATTAAGCGTAACTAATTTATCATTAAATATTTACATACAGTTTTCTAAACACATCGAAGTTGAAAATCGGGCGTTTGAAGTTTCAAAATATCAATATTTAGCCCGATAATCATATTCCAAATATGACGTCCGATTACTACATACTCAATATGGGGTCAACAATTTGGCAACTTTGACCCCTAAATACCACTTCCGTCCTGGTAACAGTGAGGATAAACACAAAAAAGTTTCGAAAGGTATGGTTATGAGATTTCGTACTGCTCATCATTTATGAAACGGCTTTGGTTGAAATTCACTACCCTGTCTGAAAACTCTCACACTGAGTGGATTTATCAGTGGTAGGAAGTGAATTTCAACATCAATAGTAGAAATGGTGAGGATACATATTATAATCGTCTATGATTACAGTACGGTCCATACCATTTCTGACTGTTACTGATGTTTATCATACACAATCTTGTACCTAAAAGCATGCATATTTGTTACGCTACAAAAAACGCCATACCCTAACCTACTTGAGTAGTGTTTTTGCTAAGGTTGGGGAACATTGGTAATGGATTAAGGGGAACCCCAGTAACATTTCTACCACCTCCTAATGATAACTACATTGATACCACAGGGAACTCCGGTAAATTTTACCTAGCTACCACCCTTAACAATCTGTACTATTTTTCTAACACAAGATGAGTGTAGATGCCTGAAATACAGCTGTTAATTATAACAATAAAATAATAATAATAATAATAACAGCTTTATAAACAGACAAAATGCTGTGTGCCTTTGCCTCACTTTCCATTTTTGCCGATGTGCTCTTTTGTTATTTACATGACACTAACAGTTCATATATTATTATTATTAGCTACTATTATTATACTGTAATACTTTATCTTCATTGAAGAAAATTTTAACTTATTTTTGTATCACACTTTTATTGCCACAAATGTGATGTATTAATCCTATATTTACAAGCAAGCAATAAAAAATATTATTATTATTATTATATTTTACGTTGATTGATAAACATTGAGAAAATTAGGTATAGATTAGCACAGCTGAATTTAATACTTGTATGCAATCACCTTAATCAAAGTTATTTTACAGTTTGAAATTACTAGCATTATGTGAATACTATCTACTACTGCACCATATAGTGCAGTATGAGTAAACAAGGGTCTTGTATGTAAACACGAAACAATCCATCGCAATATTTTTGGAGGACTGATGCAGTTAACTACGATTTTTCCCGGCGATTTTGTGCGGTACGAAAGGTGTGCTTTCCCTACCACACAAAATCGTTGGGGAAAGTGTTGTTCAATAGACTGCCGGTTAGTGAATGTGACGCAAGTTCACAGCGTGGTTGAGGGCATGCATCATCGTCGCTGAGTTGAGTATGGGTCGTGAGACCAGTCTGTTATTCTTGTACACTTACATTGAGCTGGTGGCATACATATTCGCCTTCTGAAGAATTCACTCTTCTTTGAAGCTTCCTTCAGGTAATTAGCGATCGGTTTGCTAATTTGTCTGACTGCCAGAGAGGCTAGTTTAGCAAGAGGGAACGCTCCCACCACCATGGTAAATCTGTTCAGAGTGACCTATGACCTGACGCTCTTATAGTAACTTGAGGGCGTTGTTCTAACTTGATATGATACCCCTCCCCCAATCATCGTCAAATGCAATGCTATTTGTCGTAAGGGACTGGTCAGTTTCTTCGGCCTGGGGGGGGGGGGCGGTGGATTATTTTTTGCCGACGTCAAAAAGTGGCTGACCCCCCCTATTCCAAATTTTGAAAACAGGGTGACCCCCCCCTATTCCAAATTTTGAAAACAGGGTGACCCCCCCCCCTGGCGCGCGACATAGGTAAAACAAAAGGTGGACATAAATTATATACATATATATATATATATATATATATATATATATATATATATATATATATACTGTATATATATATACCATATATATATATACATATATATATATTAAAGTAATGAGCTTGAAGAGCACGCTGAAAAATATTGAACATACAGATATCTCTGATGTATGTATGCTTGATATGTTAAAGTTGGGCGTGGTGAAAAATATGACTGATTATTAAAGTTACGCGCCCGAAGGGCGCGCCGAAAAATACAACTGAATGATGAAATTTGTGGCTGACACTAGCATTTTAGGCAATGATGAGCCTGTGTCAAAAATTAAAAAACACACTGACCCCCCCTATTGGGTATTTCAAAAACATGGTGACCCCCCCCCTATCACCAAAGTCAAAAACAGGGTGAACCCCCCCCCCCCATGAATCCACCAGCCCCCCCCAGGCTGAAGAAACTGACCAGTCCCTAATGGATGACTACGTTGTACCACAGTCCCTCCACAAAACGCTTTTATGGCTTTGTAGACTTTGCTTTGAATCACGGTATCTTCTTTGTGGAGGGACCGTGAACTGTGAATGGATCAATCATTCACTACATCTTCCGAAACATTGCCAAAGCAGGAAGTACCACAGTCTTTCAGACGTACGAGATTTTGCACAAAGTTTGCAGATGATACGAAGGTATACCATCTTGACAGGATAGACTGTGAAGTGTCTGAAGTGTTACAACACAGGGTACCCAGACATCTGGTTGTTGTTGTTTGTATTGTTGTTTATACTTAGCAGGGCTTTCATTAAGTATTTTATCAACAGGCTGAAAACATTTATCAGGCGGCGACTAGCCTGAAGGTCGCTGCAGCCGGTGACCGAAGGTCATCGGCAGGGGGGAGAGCTCGAGAGGGGGATGTGCCCCCCTCTCGAAGGGGGGGGGGTTCCTACGGAATTTTGAGATTTTATGGCTTTTTTACAGCTATTTTGTTGCTTTCCAGATGATTTTCTATGCATTTTAGGAGCTAAATTTATTCAGCATTTTATCAAGTGATAGCTATTTTTTTGTAAAATCATTAAAACACAAACAGTGAAACAAAAATCCAAGGATAGCAAAGAGTGACAGAGGAAGAGACTGCACACTGGTTTCGAAATGTAGCGTCAAAGGATCACGCTGTCATTTGACAGCCAGGTTACGGCTGCGTCTCCCCATGGCTTATATCTACATCGGGTACAAGTAAGGGTGATCGAGTCACTTGCTACATCTATGGCGCGTAATCAAGGCCAATATTCGAACTCCCAAATTTCAACTATACAACTCAACATTCAACATTCGAACTCCACATTTTCAACTATACAACTCAACATTCAACATTCGAACTCCACATTTTCAACTATACAACTCAACATTCAACTTTCGAACTCCACATTTTCAACTATACAACTCAACATTCAACATTCGAACTCCACATTTTCAACTATACAACTCAACATTCAACTTTCGAACTCAACATTTTCAACTATACAACTCAACATTAAACATTCGAACTCCACATTTTCAACTATACAACTCAACATTCAACATTCGAACTCCACATTTTCAACTATACAACTCAACATTCAACATTCGAAGTCCACAGTTTCAACTATCGAACTCAACATTTTCAACTATACAACTCAACATTCAACATTCGAACTCCACATTTTCAACTATACAACTCATTATTCAACATTCGAACTCCACATTTTCAACTATACAACTCAACATTCAACTTTCGAACTCCCCATTTTCAACTATACAACTCAACATTCAACATTCGAACTCCACATTTTCAACTATACAACTCAACATTCAACATTCGAACTCCGCATTTTCAACTTTACAACTCAACATTCAACATTCGAAGTCCACAGTTTCAACTATCGAACTCAACATTTTCAACTTTCGAACTCCACATTTTCAACTATACAACTCAACATTCAACATTCGAACTCCACATTTTCAACTATACAACTCAACATTCAACATTCGAACTCCACATTTTCAACAAGTCATCGTTGATGACACAGTCCCCGCTTGCTAATGGGTATTTTAATTACAGGTCCTGTGATAAAAATACTTTGATACAGATGGCACTCAATGCCCAAGAATGAGTTCCATGGTGATGAAAAAAATAAAACCAATGTAGGCCACTATCCTAAAGGTCATTAAATGAGTCAACTGGGAATTAGTTGACAGGGTGTTGCAAAACATTTTTTCATACTATCCTAGCACTAATAGATTATCACCGGTACCATATTTCATAAAGTTTAATGCAGTATTTACAACACTATGAGATCAACATCTGTATCAAGTTTCATCAAATTTGACGTTGTATTTATGGATATATCACTCTAATTAGGAAAGTTCATTACATATGCAATTACAAATTAATTAAAATGACACTGATAAATGTCTTTTTCACTTTTAAAGCAATGTGAGCTTAACATCTGTACAAAGTTTCATGAAATTTGATGCAGTATTTCTTGACATATCAGCCTAATTATGAAACTTCAATAATTGACATGATACTGCTACATGACGTGAAACAAATTGACGAGCATGTATGAAATATGTCAATGTCCTTGTACCAACTTTGAATGATACTGGTGGAAATATGTCTGAGTTATGGCTCAGTACATGAGAAAATTGTAACAAAATCGCCGCCACACAGCAATATTTGATCTTACTGTTTAAAAAATCAACATGTATATGTATGACATAAGTCAATGTCCAGGTACAAACTCTGAATAAAATCAGTTGAGACTTGCCAGAGTTATGGCTCTCGACATGAAAAAAAAAACCAACAAAATTGCCACCATGTGGCCATATCGGACCATATCGAGAAACAAATCAAAGTACATATTTATATCGAAGTACATATGTATACTATAAGTCAATGTCCTTGTACCAACTTTGAATAAATTTGCTTGATACATGTCTGAGTTATGGTTCAGGACATGGAAAATCGTAAAAAAATGGCCACAAGGCGGCCATATTGGATCGCATCACAAAACAAATCAATGTGCATATGTATGACATAGGTCAATGTCCAACTTTGAATAAAATCAGTTGAGATATGCCTGAATTATGTCTCTGTACACGAAAAAATCATAACAAAATGGCCGCATGGCAGCCATATTTGATCGTATCGCAAAATAAATCGATGTGCATCTGTAGGTCATAGTGCTATGCCTTTGTGCCAAGTTTGAACAAAATTGGTTCAGCAGTGTCTGAGAAACTGTTGATGACGGACGGACGCACACACGGACGGGACCCAATCTATAAGTCCCCGCCGGACTTCGTCCGCGGGGACTAACTATACAACTCAACATTCAACATTTGAACTCCACATTTTCAACTATACAACTCAACATTCAACTTTCGAACTCAACATTTTCAACTTTCGAACTCAACATTTTCAACTTTCGAACTCCGGGATTCGTATTCTCCCTAGGCATCCTTAACTTGCTTCATTGTAGTTACCAACGTTTTTCCTTCTGGGCCACAGGCGTACGGAACGTTTCGTAGATCGTCGTCGGATGGGAAGTGACTGACACTGTGAGGCCGAAGGCCGAACTTCGGTACTGTAGGCCTATAAGTATTACAAGGTATGTCATGAAAAATCGACCGGTGGCCCGAAACAAACGAAATAAAGCATCTACCTCAAAAAAAATTACATCGACCGGTCGGAAGTACCTTCAAACTTTCAAATCTTTACTCTGATTACAGCATTTCTTTCAAATCTGCCAGTTATGGGCGATAATTAACTGTCCGGCGAGTACTCGCACTTGCATTGCCACTTCGCCATTAGCTTTTTTACTCCCGAAAGCCTTTGCGAGTGGACGAGTGACCCTGTGAAGAGTTTGTTTACAAATGTCAGATGGCGGGATTCACAAGCATAAACTTTCCCATGGTTTGCGTTGATTGCCTTGTTGCCAGATAGCTGAAGTTGTATTCACTGACAGTATAAAATTTACCTAACGGTTAACGGTTGAATTTAGTGGTTGTGGGGTCACGGGGTCACTCGTCCACTTGCAAAGGCTTTCGGGAGTAAGAAAGCTATTCGAAATGGCGAAGTGGCTATGTAAGTGCGAGTACCCGCCGGACAGTTAATTATCGCCCATAACTGGCAGATTTGAAAGAAATGCTGTAACCGGAGTAAAGATTAGAAAGTTTGAAGGTATTTCCGACCGGTCGATGTAATTTTTTTTGAGGTAGATGCTTTATTTCGTTTGTTTCGGGCCACCGGTCGATTTTTCCGCGCCATACCTTGAAAATATTATACAGTACCGAGGTTCGGCCTTCGGCCTCACAGTGTCAGTCACTTCCTATCCGACGACGATCTACGAAACATTCCGTACGCCTGTGTTCTACAGCTGTATATTACAACGGTTTGCTTGAACCATTGACATTAGGGATGGACCATTAGACCTTGGGAGGGGGGGGTGGTCACAATGAAATTGTGAAAATTTTTTTTTTACTATTGTAAATTTCTGAAATTTTTTTTTTCCAATTGAGATTAGCTGTGCAAATTTTTTTTTTCAGAGTAAATTTTAAGATTTATAATTTTTTTTTTAGTTCGTCGCTGTCTGAAGATAAAGAGGGCAAAGATGTGGTGCCAAGCACCACAAGCGGTTCGCAAGCGGTCACGGGGGGGGGAGGTCAGGAGTGGGGTGTCCCCCTGCTGCTGTTGGAGCTTTTGAAAAATAGAGATTACAATGGTGTTATTTGGTGGCACTTGGGGAGTATTTTTGAAGGGGGAGGTCAGGAGGGGCTGTCCCCCTCCTGCCGTTGGAGCTTTTGAAAAATAGAGATTAAAATGGTGTTATTTGGTGGCACTTGGGGAGTATTTTTGCGGGGGGAGGTCAGGAGGGGGTGTCCCCCTCCTGCCGTTGGAGCTTTTGAAAAATAGAGATTTAAATGGTGTTATTTGATGGCACTTGGGGAGTATTTTTGCGGGGGGTGGTCAGGAGGGGGTGTCCCCCTCCTGCCGTTGGAGCTTTTGAAAAATAGAAATTAAAATGGTGTTATTTGGTGGCACTTGGGGAGTATTTTTGCGGGGGGAGGTCAGGAGGGGGGTGTCCCCCTCCTGCTGTTGGAACTTTTGAAAAATAGAGATAAAAATGGTGTTATTTGGTGGCACTTTGGGAGCATTTTTTCGGATTACACATCTTCCTCTGAAACATGGTCTTCTTGCTCCTCAGTAGCTTCCTATAGTTTTGAAAATTGACTATTTTGGTTTCCTGGCTTCCCTTTCTACTGCGTGGTGAAATGGCTACATGCACCCCACCAAACATCATGCATATCTCATGATTCACAATTGATTTTGACAAGCTGAGAAGCTAAAATAAGCTAAATAATATAGTTAAATTTGCATATTTGTGTTTTTAGAGCAATTGTTGCCCTTTTTTGATCAAAACATCTATTTCTCTGTAGCAGCATATCCAAATTGATTGAATGTGTATAGATGTGTTGAAATTTCAATATTTGTCTTTTTAGGGCAATTTATGCCATTCATGGTCAAAAAATCTG
This sequence comes from Ptychodera flava, assembly GCF_041260155.1. Classification (NCBI taxonomy): domain Eukaryota; kingdom Metazoa; phylum Hemichordata; class Enteropneusta; family Ptychoderidae; genus Ptychodera; species Ptychodera flava. Next base: position 791,522 of record NC_091938.1, read on the forward strand.
TATTCTCTGAAAGGGCTTGTCCAATTTCTTTGAAATTTGCTACACAAAAACGATTATTCATTCAGATTTATTCAGTATTTGCTATCGAGAAACTTTCAAAGTTCAACCCCTTTTGTGTGTTTTTGTGTTGGGATTATTTGTTGGATAGATGGCATTCTACGTAGTGTATTGTTGAATGTTAAAACATGTGTTGCTGTTGTTTTTTGAGGCTGTTTTTTGAGAAAAAAGAATTGAAATACCTTTTTAAAAGCAAAATAATACATAATGACTTGATATGTTGTTTTATCATTATTGACGTGTTTCTACTTGTTCACCCATTCTTGCAGTCATCATTGCAATAAAATGCTGTGAAAAAAATGAAACTGATGTGGCCTGCATCTGTTTACCTTGATCTTAAAAGGCAAATACAACTTTCTGTCTTGACAACCATACCATAGTTTCAATGTTTTACCTAGTGTACCTGCTTGGTTTGTACGCAGGAAACAAGTAGAAAACAGGTTCTATAATTTCATAATTTTCAAGTGATCAGAATACAAAAGTCCTGAAAAGATAAGATAATCACAACTTCCAGTATAAGTGATACAGTCACTCTAAATGTATAAATTAAAATTAAAAATGTGCCGGGAGGATGTACTAAAAAATACAGAAAGTTGCTTTCTGTCGGTAAAATCTAAAAAAAATTCAAAATTTTAAAGACTTTTGCAGATTTTTTTTTTACGCCTTTGTCTTCTTATTTATTTTTTTTTATTTTGCAGACTAGTTTGAAGATTTTTTTTTTCCTAACTTTCTGCTCTGAAAATTTTTTTTTTCTGTTTTTGACCACCCCCCCTCCCAAGATCTAATGGTCCGTCCCTTAGACGAACTAGACATATTGTCTAAATCTAGGTGTTGCCAACACTGTCGGGTCCAATCAACAGCTAAGCGGTAACATGAGTCGATCATAAAAAATCAACTCTGCAAAAGTTGAAACATTGTCTAGCAGACGGTCAGACGTAGTCTAAACAGCACCACCACATGGACAATGTTTCAACTTTGGCAGACTTGATTTCTCTGTAGTCGACTGGAATTACTGCTCAGCTTTACACCTGATAGTGTTGGCAACACCTCAATTTGGACAATATGTCTACTTCACGTAATGCCAATGCTTCAAAGCAAACCACTGTAAATAGTTTGAGAGGCCACATCTGCAATTCCCAATACGAGCATGGTCACCATGGATGAAAAAAGGATCTAAATTTATTAGAAAATATTTAGAAGAGAACCACAAGATTGATCTAAGGATTGCAACATTATTGTGAAGGAAATTTGAAATTGAGATCACTCAAACAACGAAAGAAAAAAAGTGGAGACGTGATGGAAGTTGACAAAATAAGACAGCATAGAATTCTTCAGTCAGAGCTTGCAACCGTTAGAAATATTCAACAAGGAGACATAAAAGGAAAACTACAGAAGCCATTTTCAAGACGATATAAGGAAGAACTTGCATGGAGAGTCGCAAATGCCTGGAATAATTTCTCTGATCAAGGAGTAATCTCAATTTAGCCTTTTCGTACTTTTTCCAATGTTGGTGGAACCTATATATCGGAAGACTTGTTCATTGTCACGTGGAGAAGATAGTCCGGAAGAAAAGTGATACCTCAGTTCGAGTCAATAAAGAAAGTTGATCTGATCGAAAGGTCCTCTTGATCATACCAAATGTCTTGCATGTCTCCTACACATAAACACTTTCAATATTGATGGCGAATTTAAAGGATTTCTAGGATGACGTGCAAAAACTGGTATAGTCACCAATAACTAATACCAAGGGTGGAGAAGGTACAAAGTACAACCCCCTAGATATACGATTGTACACCCAAATGTAAGCTTTTGTAAAATGCATGGTCGGAGAAGGAATGTATACTTAGATGGGTCCGATACCCGTAAACACAGCGTTTTTATGATATCAGAGTAAACACATTTATACAGCTGTTTATTCTATGTTTCTTGACATGGAAGTTTAAGAAATTAAGGCAAAATGTTTTCTCTACAGAGAAGCAGTGCAAGGAATTCCAAAACAGTGTTTTTAAGAGTACTTTATTTTGAGAAAGAAAGTGACAGATGACACGCGTCACATTATAAACTTTGGAATACAAATCATCGCATCATCGGTACTAGAAGGCTTCTGTTTATTCGTAAACGTTTTAATGATGACCAATGTACCTTTTGTCACCAAGAGACAACAAAGTCGACATCAAATTTACTGTTGCACTCATCGGAAACCGATTATGGCTTTCATTTTTGCTTGCTGTGGTGTGAAATTATCTAAAATCGAAGCAATCCTCTGAATGAGAAACGTAGATACAAGTCATTGACAATGACATAGTCCCCACTTGTTATAGGAGTATTAGTCTTGATGGGATAGGGAAATGAGGTCATTAAGAAGTATCACTGGAGTGTATATGTTCAGATCTATGGACACATAGGTTTATGTCATTGTTCCCAATTTGAAACAAGAGGCATGTCTAAGTTATGGTTCTAAATCAGGAAAAAAGATCAGACCTCTAGCTGTATTGGCCAGCCAAGAAATACATATGTGCATAATAAATGAGGTACAAGATGTGACATCTTAAGGTCTATTATCCTATCAAAATTGAAGCGTAAAGAACTTGTGGTTACTGAGTTATGCATATATATGCATATTCAAGGTCAAAGGTCATCAAGGTCACGTGACATTTTGAAAAAAACAATGTATTGCTAATTAATCCATATATGCCAAAATTCAGACCTCTAGCTCTATTGGCTTGCCCACAATTATATATGGGCATAATTAACGAGGTAAAGCATGTGTTGTCATCAGGTCTCCAATCCTACTAAATATAAAGGACATAGCACTTGTGGTTACTTATTTATTGACATAATCGTGTATTTTAGTAAAAGGTTATCGAGGTCACATGACATTTTGTCAAAAAATTTCTATCCTATAGTCTATCCCTATATACTAAAAATCATACATTTACCTCTATTGGCTTGCTCAAAATTAGATATGCACATAATTAATGAGGTACAATATGTGGCGTCATAAGCTGTCCCATCATACCAAATATGAAGGGTGTAGCACTTGTGGTTACTGAGTTATGGACAAATATGTAATATTTGAGGTCAAAGGTCACCAAAGTCACATGACATTTTTTCAAAATAATTGTATTGCTAAGTTATCCCTATATACCAAAAATCAGACCTCTAGCTCTATTGGCTCGCTCAAAATTAGATATGCACATAATTAATGAGGTACAATATGTGGCGTCATAAGGTGTCCAATCATACCAAATATGAAGGGTGTAGCATTAGTGATTACTGAGTTATGGAAGAATATGCATATTTGAGGTCAAAGGTCACCAAGATCACGTGACATTTTTTCAAAATAATTGTATTGCTAAGTTATCCCTATGTACCAAAAATCAGACCTCTAGCTCTATTGGCTCGCTCAAAATTAGATATGCACATAATTAATGAGGTACAATGTGTGGCGTCATAGGGTGTCCCATCATACCATATATGAAAGGTTTAGCACTTGTGGTTACTGAGTTATGGACAAATATGTATATTCGATGTCAAAGGTCACCAAGGTCACGTGACATTTTGTCAAAGTGTCTGAAATATCTGCGTGAACGGATGGACTCACATGGATGGACTCACGGACTGACATGACCCAATCTATGAGCCCCCTGGACTTTATCTGTGGGGACTAAAAACTGTGTCACTGCATCCTTTTTGCAATATGAATACGATGAGAAACTAAATTTTTATTTTTCTTGGCCTTATACATGGGAGTCTATGGACTACCTTATACATGGGAGTCTATGGACTGCCTTATACATGGGAGTCTATGGATTTCCTTATACATGGGAGTCTATGGACTGCCTTATACATGGGAGTCTATGGACTGCCTTATACATGGGAGTCTATGGAGGTGAAAAATAAAAAGTCCTCTAACACGGCCAAATTTGATCGCATTGTGAAACAAATCGACGTGCATCTGTATGAGGTAGGGTACTATCCTTGTACCAAGTTTGAACGAAATCGCTCCAGGCGTCTCTGAGATATCTGCGTGAACGGACGGACGCACGGACATGACCAAACCTATAAGTCCCCCCCGGACGGTGTCCGTGGGGACTAAAAATACTCTGATGTGGAATCATAGTTTACACAAAGACTTATTTACAAAATATTGCAATCTCTGTGACATTGGTTGAATACTTGAAACTTCAAAGTAATTGTAACTGAAATGAATGGGTAATGTGTTATGGTTTATTGCTTTTCTAGACCACTGGCCCATATGCAAAAGAAATGCACGACTAGTAGGGAAATATCAATTACAGGTGATGCGCAAGTAATTACATAACAAACACATACGCAGATTTGTCAAATGAATATGTCAAATCTCAACTCCATGGCATCGAATACATATTTGCAAAGGTCGATAAGTATCTTATTATCTGATAGAGACATTACAATCCGTGGCATTTTTAGGCCAACCGAATTTGAATATCGAAATCGAAGAAGGAATTCTGAAATATCGTCATATTTCTTTCCGTGATTGTCGTTTTTTGAGTTGGCATTTCCAACATCGGATTTTACATGTAACGCCATGCATTACGCGGCCAGCTTATATTTGATGATGATATTAGAGAACGAAACGCGTATTAGCTCGAAATCCAGCACATATGCAATGTTCGCACGAAACAAGTGAGAAGATGTAGAGACCATCGCTTGGTAATATGCTAGGAATAAATCGAATATCGAAATTTGGTTTAGAACAGGAAGTTAATTCATTTGTCAATGTTGCATTTGTAAAGGCGGAGTCTCCTTTTAAAAGGGCGCGAAGCCGTGGTTGCGTTCACTGTGTAAGTGGACACCAAGTAGGCAACACGCGGGAACACTCTCCAGAAACTGCCACTTTTTAGTTTTTCCGGCCGCAACAGGGCAGAAAATATTACCAAGCAGTCAGCGCGAAGCTGCTGCCGATCAAACTCTGTGGTTATATTCAAATTCTAAGGCAACCGGAAGAAGATTTTTTATGAAATTTGAGCGTTGGTGTTGGGGAATCAATGACAGGATAAAGAAGCCAAAAGGTTGAGATCATTTGTGTAATTAATGGTATAGAGATCAAACATCATACTTGCCAAGTGTTTGACTGGGAGGAGAACTCCACTGATGCGAGAACCTGGAATTGAAAATTGCGGCTTTAATGTTGACCTTGACCTGGCGTCACAAGTCGGACGGCTATGCCAAACATAATAAGTTTTATAGTAAATGAAAGTTTCAGTCAGGCATATTTAATTACAAACGAGTTTCTCTGCTTTGTTTCCGAAACGGCACATGGTCACCATGCCCCCCCCCCCCCCCATCCCAATAGAGCTGCAGTTTATTGAGTTGCGTTTGCCAGAGTGGACAAAGTTTCAGCGTAACTACTTTTTGGCTAGATGCGTTCCTTATTCAGAATAAAATAATTGATGGGGGTTGCTAAAGACGTAATTTATTTGCAGTTCTCTACAGCTCGATGTCTTTTCTTACTTTCTTTTTTCACTTTTTCCGGGATCAAGAAGTGCCTTTATGTAGCTGTCATCGACTAACAGCCGTTCTAGATCCATAGCTGTCCTCGTCCCAGACTTTCAGATGAGTTAACAGCGGCTTAGCATAGACACTAACTTTGCAGTTTTACCAGAAAGTATTACAAGGGCAGGAAGGAGCGCGCTTTTTATATGTAGACACTAGCTATTGAGGAAACCGTCGCGCGGATGGATGTTTTGTCTAAAATGTATCAGTCTCAGTGAGACGGGATTATCACTAAAAATGTAACATTGTCGGGTCCAAACCAATATCGAAAATCGCATATTCGAAATAAGGAGCAGTGTTTCAAATTGCAATATTCGATTTTGTTGCACGCATAAGACAGAAGACGTCGCACAAGAGCAACTACTTCATGCGCAATATTGCTATTCAACAATCGTAAATATCAATTTAAAGCCGATTCCACACAAATGTTTTTCTCTTTTCAAACTAGAAAAATGCCTGGCCGCAAAATGTATCGCGCAACTTGCGCAATTTAAATTTTCGAATTCGTTCACAAAATCGCAGCGGTTTATGTAAAATTAGCTTATAAAAATCATTTCCTTGGGTCTGAAATCTGTGACAAAATGCAATTTAGACATAATTTATCATGTCTTTCTCTGATTTCCACATCGAAATATGGTTGGCCTAATAATGCCACGGATTCATTACCACCCTTTTCAGAATTAGAGCGCGAAGCCACTGCAGTGAACTGCAATAAAACTGCTTACACTAATTAGTTTCAGCTGTAGCCGTGGCCACTTTGGTGTTTAACAAGGCTACTTGATAAAGACCAAAAAGTCTGCTTGTACAAAGGCAAAACTAGCTCTGTCTGAGGCTCGAGTTGTAAATGAGAGTTTACGATTGGCACCCTGTGTTCAAGATTAAGATACAATGTAACATTACCATGCACTGGTCCATGTACAAATCTTTTTTATTTCAACTTCCCCAGACAAACTGTCTGCATGGGACATACAATGTTGTCGACTTTGCCAGCTGGCTACAGCTGAAACTAATTAGTGTGAGCAGTTTTATTGCAGTTCACTGCAGTGGCTTCGCGCTCTAATTCTGAAAAGGGTTGTAATACTCGAAATTTATAATGGTTTGGTTCAGCCATGTGCAAATTGGGGTAGACATTCTGTTGTGAGAAGATTGTACACGGACAAATCTCGAGAAATTGGCACTCGTCTTTGTATGTCGCCTGTAATACAATCTTCAATGATTGTTTCTGAGGTCTATACCTTCACGACCGTCGGCCTTCCTCGATTGCTAAATAAGAAGACGAACAACGAAATCGTGCAAAAGCTTGGATAAATTTACAATTTCAATTCACGAAAAAGGTACCTCTCTGGCTGCAGTAAGCTCTTGAAACCCTTATAGGAGCACATCTTTGGTTTTTGTAAAAGTTAGTCAAACCAGGTTTGTTTACAAGTGCCTGATACTCTGGTATACAGCAAGTTTAAAACAGCGGTTTTCTCGCCGACTTCCTTTGTCACCCATGCATATCAAAGACCATGTGAAAATAAAAAAAATGTTTGCCTGACGCTACAAACGTACGCGTCCCCAATAGATCAAGGTTATATAACATGATATATGCCTGTGGTCTGTCAAGGGACATATGGAGCAGTTTTATCCAGTAACTGATGTTTGACTGTTGAAACGGAAAAGGAAAGCCGCCCACATTCTCTGACCACTGCCTCGTTTGTTGTATTCTTGCTGACTGATAATACACGTCGACACCACTTTCTTTGAACCTCAATTATATCATGATATTGTAATCCCATATCTCTGATCCATAACAAAATTAGCATAATAAAAGAGTAAAAAATTTTAACATGACACTTAAATGAAAACTATCAAACTAAGACTAATACGAAAGTCTACCGAGCTCAAAATATGAGTTGATGGTAATTTGCTCTTCCGTGTTGTTTTTCTTCCTCTTTGGTGTTGCCTCTTTTCATTATCGATGAATAAATAAATAAATAAATAAATAAATAAATAAATAAATAAATAAATAAATAAATAAATAAAATTTTAATTTTCTTGTAGAATGCACACTCCGCTATGCCCTCTAGAAATTCGGGTTAAATGAGGTCAAATTTTGCAATTTCAGTGTTTCTTTATGCATTAACTAAGTTCTTACGATGATGCCTTGAATCGCTATCCAAAATTAGTTTTTGCAATTTAATCAATATTATTGCTCTCAAATATCCTTTTTGATATCGCCTTGGATTGCCGTATACAGGGCGGTCCATAAGACTCTGTTGGGTCTGGATTACAGAAACGCTCTCATGCATAGAATGTCATCTCTATGGCCGAGCGGCATGCACTCGTATAAGTGTAATACGCTCGCAATTTGGTGCAGTATTGCACAACACAGGTGCGCATGCTTTTTGCTTGGATAGTTGAGCGAAGGGGCGGGATTGAAGTGTGAGACCAAAGGCCGAACGTCGACCTTCGCCTAAGACGCACTTCGATCCCGTCGGGGCTTCGTTCGACTAGCTTATCCACGCAACGCTGCCATAAAGATATGGGGGAGAACTATTTAATATTTGATTTATGGGACTGGGATGGAAGAACTCTGTACGGCAGCGATTCTTTCCGTCACTTTAACAGCAATTTGTTTTCCTGTTGTAAGTCCTGCATCAAATCGCTTTTTCCGTAGGCAGGAGCAATGCAATTTTTTTCTCGGTAACCATTATTTTTAACATGAGGTTCATAATTCTGCTTACACTTTACTGTTCTTGCAAATGAAACCTATAAGTATGATGCTTTTCGATGTCTATCATTCCAACGAAAAGATTGTGTTCAATGAATTTAAAGAAGACTTAAAATCTATCTACTGTTGATTGACCAATCAGAGTGCTCAATTCAGGGTGTTTTATTTACTCGTAAAGCCTTGGTCACCAAATTCCAGAAACGAATGACAGCACCGTAGTAAAGTACTGTCCAATCAAAAGTGAACATGTCATATTCTGTAGACATCTGGTACGTTTTAATATTCAAATTTGGTAACACAGCGGAAACCAGCTGCAACACAAAATCTGCGGTGGTACAAACATAAACTAATATGCCCTAGGGCATTTAAATTTATAGGATGTTCCATTACATTGGAAGGCTATTTCACAATAAAAGTTTTAATTCATATCCTAAACATGTTACATTGACAAAGTGGACGGTTGACGTAAACACATTGAAAACGAAAATATATCAGTTAGGGGCGATAGTTTTTAAGTCGGATAAAACCCTCGTACTCGGGCTCTTCTGGTATATAACCCTACGATAAAATGTCTCGGCCTGCGGCCTCGACATTTTATCGTTGGGTTGGACTTTATATACCAGAAGAGCCATGACTCTCAATGACCTCTATCAAAAAATGCTCAGACTGGAAAGCACGAAATAAGTCTACTTTTACAGATTTTACATTCTGCATTACAAGCTTTCAGAAACTAAATAGCTGTTCTATGTTTTTTAACAGATTTATGTTATGGAATTTTATAATTGCTTTCATCTTTCCCTAAATTAACACTTAGCGCAACACCTGCACAGAAAGTAATACCACACCCACCCTCTATAGAAAGGCCACCTCCATAAAGTGGTCACTTTTTCTTGGTCCCTTGTGTGACCACTATACACAGGTTTGACTGTACTTAAGTTTCATATATGCTGGCAAGAAAGACTTGCTCACAAATATCGAAAATATTAGCGCCAAATATTTTAGGCGGCCGTCTCCACATAACATCAGAGAATCAGATTTCCCAATGCCAGCACATTGCCTTTTTCACTTCTGTCTCTTTGAACATTACTATACTCAAACCATACCTGGATCGGGTCCGTGAAGTTTGTTACTTATTCCTTTTTCCTTATTCCTTATTCGAACGTGAAGTTTGTTCCTTATTCCTTTTTCCTTATCTCTTATTCGAACGTGAAGTTTGTTCCTTATTCTTTTTCCTTATTCTTATTCGAACGTGAAGTTTGTTCCTTATTCCTTTTTCCTTATTCCTTATTCGAACGTGAAGTTTGTTCCTTATTCCTTTTTCCTTATTCCTTATTCGAACGTGAAGTTTGTTCCTTATTCCTTTTTCCTTATTCCTTATTCGAACGTGAAGTTTGTTCCTTATTCCTTTTTCCTTATTCCTTATTCGAACGTGAAGTTTGTTCCTTATTCCTTTTTCCTTATTCCTTATTCGTTACTTATTCCTTTTTCCTTATTCCTTATTCGAACGTGAAGTTTGTTACTTATTCCTTTTTCCTTATTCCTTATTCAAAATGTGAAGTATGTTAGTTATTAGTCCCAACGGACACCGTGCGTGCGTGCGTGTGTCCGTCCGTCTGTCAATGCGTGCGTCCATCCGTCTGTCTGTCCGTTCACGCAGATATCTGAGAGATGTCAAAAGCGATTTCATTCAAGTCTGTTACTTATTCCTTTTTCCTTATTCCTTATTCGAACGTGAAGTTTGTTCCTTATTCCTTTTTCCTTATTCCTTATTCGTTACTTATTCCTTTTACCTTATTCCTTATTTGTTACTTATTCCTTTTTCCTTATTCCTTATTCGTTACTTATTCCTTTTTCCTTATTCCTTATTCGTTACTTATTCCTTTTTCCTTATTCCTTATTCGAACGTGAAGTTTGTTACTTATTCCTTATTGGTTATTCCTTATTCAAAATGTGAAGTATGTTAGTTGTTAGTCCCAACGGACACCGTGCGTGCGTGCGTGTGTCCGTCCGTCTGTCAATGCGTGCGTCCATCCGTCTGTCTGTCCGTTCACGCAGATATCTGAGAGATGTCTAAAGCGATTTCATTCAAGTCTGTTACTTATTCCTTTTTCCTTATTCCTTATTCGAACGTCAAGTTTGTTCCTTATTCCTTTTTCCTTATTCCTTATTCGTTACTTATTCCTTTTACCTTATTCCTTATTTGTTACTTATTCTTTTTCCTTTTTCCTTATTCGAAGTTTTTCCTTTTTCGTTTTTCCTTTTTCCTTATTCGAAGTCTGTTACTTATTCCTTTTTCCTTATTCCTTATTCGTTACTGATTACTTTTTCCTTATTCCTTATTCAAACGTGAAGTTTGCTACTTATTCCTTTTTCCTTTTTCCTTATTCGAAGTTTTTCCTTTTTCGTTTTTCCTTTTTCCTTATTCGAAGTCTGTTACTTATTCCTTTTTCCTTATTCCTTATTCGTTACTTATTACTTTTTCCTTATTCCTTATTCGAACGTGAAGTTTGCTACTTATTCCTTTTTCCTTTTTCCTTATTCGAAGTTTTTCCTTATTCCTTATTCGAAGTCTGTTACTTATTCCTTTTTCCTTTTTCCTTATTCGAAGTTTTTCCTTTTTCCTTATTCGAAGTCTGTTACTTATTCCTTTTTCCTTTTTCCTTATTCGAAGTTTTTCCTTTTTCGTTTTTCCTTTTTCCTTATTCGAAGTCTGTTACTTATTCCTTTTTCCTTATTCCTTATTCGTTACTTATTACTTTTTCCTTATTCCTTATTCGAACGTGAAGTTTGTTACTTATTCCTTTTTCCTTATTCCTTATTCGTTACTTATTACTTTTTCCTTATTCCTTTTTCGAAGTTTGTTACTTATTCCTTTTTCCTTTTTCCTTATTCGAAGTTTTTCCTTTTTCCTTATTCGAAGTTTTTCCTTTTTCCTTATTCGAAGTCTGTTACTTATTACTTTTTCCTTATTCCTTATTCGAACGTGAAGTTTGCTACTTATTCCTTTTTCCTTTTTCCTTATTCGAAGTTTTTCCTTATTCCTTATTCGAAGTCTGTTACTTATTCCTTTTTCCTTTTTCCTTATTCGAAGTTTTTCCTTGTTCCTTATTCGAAGTCTTTTACTTATTCCTTTTTCCTTTTTCCTTATTCGAAGTTTTTCCTTTTTCCTTATTCGAAGTCTGTTACTTATTCCTTTTTCCTTTTTCCTTATTCGAAGTTTTCCTTTTTCGTTTTTCCTTTTTCCTTATTCGAAGTCTGTTACTTATTCCTTTTTCCTTATTCCTTATTCGTTACTTATTACTTTTTCCTTATTCCTTATTCGAACGTGAAGTTTGCTACTTATTCCTTTTTCCTTTTTCCTTATTCGAAGTTTTTCCTTATTCCTTATTCGAAGTCTGTTACTTATTCCTTTTTCCTTTTTCCTTATTCGAAGTTTTTCCTTTTTCGTTTTTCCTTTTTCCTTATTCGAAGTCTGTTACTTATTCCTTTTTCCTTATTCCTTATTCGTTACTTATTACTTTTTCCTTATTCCTTTTTCGAAGTTTGTTACTTATTCCTTTTTCCTTTTTCCTTATTCGAAGTTTTTCCTTTTTCCTTATTCGAAGTCTGTTACTTATTCCTTTTTCCTTTTTCCTTATTCGAAGTTTTTCCTTTTTCCTTATTCGAAGTTTTTCCTTTTTCCTTATTCGAAGTCTGTTACTTATTACTTTTTCCTTATTCCTTATTCGAACGTGAAGTTTGCTACTTATTCCTTTTTCCTTATTCCTTATTCGTTACTTATTACTTTTTCCTTATTCCTTTTTCGAAGTTTGTTACTTATTCCTTTTTCCTTTTTCCTTATTCGAAGTTTTTCCTTTTTCCTTATTCGAAGTTTTTCCTTTTTCCTTATTCGAAGTCTGTTACTTATTACTTTTTCCTTATTCCTTATTCGAACGTGAAGTTTGCTACTTATTCCTTTTTGCTTTTTCCTTATTCGAAGTTTTTCCTTATTCCTTATTCGAAGTCTGTTACTTATTCCTTTTTCCTTTTTCCTTATTCGAAGTCTGTTACTTATTCCTTTTTCCTTTTTCCTTATTCGAAGTTTTTCCTTTTTCGTTTTTCCTTTTTCCTTATTCGAAGTCTGTTACTTATTCCTTTTTCCTTATTCCTTATTGTTTATTCGTTTTTACTTATTACTTTTTCTTATTCCTTATTCGAACGTGAAGTTTGCTACTTATTCCTTTTTCCTTTTTCCTTATTCGAAGTTTTTCCTTATTCCTTATTCGAAGTCTGTTACTTATTCCTTTTTCCTTTTTCCTTATTCGAAGTTTTTCCTTTTTCGTTTTTCCTTTTTCCTTATTCGAAGTCTGTTACTTATTCCTTTTTCTTATTCCTTATTCGTTACTTATTACTTTTTCCTTATTCCTTTTTCGAAGTTTGTTACTTATTCCTTTTTCCTTTTTCCTTATTCGAAGTTTTTCCTTTTTCCTTATTCGAAGTCTGTTACTTATTCCTTTTTCCTTTTTCCTTATTCGAAGTTTTTCCTTTTTCCTTATTCGAAGTTTTTCCTTTTTCCTTATTCGAAGTCTGTTACTTATTACTTTTTCCTTATTCCTTATTCGAACGTGAAGTTTGTTACTTTCCTTATTCCTTATTCGAAGTTTGTTACCTATTCCTTTTTCCTTATTCCTTATTCGTTACTTATTCCTTTTTCCTTATTCCTTATTCGAAGTCTGTTACTTATTCCTTTTTCCTTATTTCTTATTCGTTACTAATTAAGTCGAATTCTGTTGTTAGGATTGTGATATCAAACCATACTTCTTACGCATTTACAATCGCGGCAACAGTACGTAGCTGTTGACTTTATTTGATCGTTAAGGATGTACGATCGGAAAAAGTAAAAGTAATGTCAATTTTTTCAAATGGGGAATTTTGAATACCTACATATGTGAATAGTCCAAAACTGGGAAAAAAAGATGGGGTCACCGCGCTTGTTTTTTTACAAAATGACATTAAAAATTCACGGTTTTTCACAAAATCACTAAAAATCAATAAAACAGGTCATCAATTTCATATTTATCACATAATTGAATTTTCCGCGTTTACACTGTAAAGGAATAAAGAAATTATAAATCTAAGCTACTTTGAAGAATTTACTTGCATTAAAATTGAGTTAAAAAAGTCACGATATTTATTTTTTAACCAAAATTGCAACAAATATGCCCCAAATTTTAGGACTGGGAGAGGGTAATTTATTAATTATTGATAGTTTCTACTAATGTCAATTTTCTCAAACTTTGCTAAATAATAGCTCTTTTTGTGAATTTTTCAAAACCACATTTTGTTTAGTAGGTCACCGAGCTCGATTTTTCACAATTTTGCAAAATCTAACTAGGATTTACAGGTTCTGGCGATAAACCATGCTCTCCCGGGTTCGTCGCACGAGGGCGCTTTCCAAATGCTGATAACCTGCAGTGGCTACCTGCAGTGGCTTGTCCAGACATGGTCATGATTCAAGCCTACCTGTAAACTTTAATGAGAGGGAAATGACAGAACAAAGCAAAGACTTTTAGGTTCTTTTACTTTTTAGAGTCAATATATTAATACAGCATACAAAAAATCACGTAATATTTATTGCCGTGACGCTTATCGATGGAGATTTTATAGGTTGACTTCGCTGCAGGCTAAGTTGTCACACACTAGGCCTACGTGGAGCCAGGAGCCGAGGCAGTGAACTTCGCGTTTCCCCAATACACGATGACAATCGTAAAGGCAAGCCCGCAACTGACACAAGTGTCAAGATTTTCGGCTAGTACACTCAAATCGACAATGCGACGGCCATTCTTCCATTCTCCGGTAGCTACAGTTTACGTCACTGTTCTCTTATTAATATGCAGAAATAAATATTTGTCCGCATTTTCAGATAACGCTTTTGAAAATTACGCATGCAAGAACGACGAAAATACATCTCAGTGGGTGACTGCTAGTGTAACAATGAATACTAAAAAACTTATTAACGACTCTGAGTACTAACTGCAAAAACGGCCACGTCTGCAACATTGATAAAATTGTCGCGCGCGTACAGCTATATTTAGTAACAAACCTGTAACCGTGAACAGCGCTAATAACCACGACCTCCTCTCTTGTATAGCGAATCAGACGTCACACTTCTGACTTACGCTGTGCGCTGTGCAGGCTACGGTCATGTTGCATTTTTTTTATCTCTTTGCTGAATTCTCGTACCTTCCAGCGTATTTTGAGGGCACGCTGAACATTTTCTCGGCGCGATTTCAGTCAAGTCCCGGTGAGTACCGGCTAATTCTACGGGGGACCGCTGCAGTATGAAGCAAAACCGAAAACTAAATGTCAAAGATTAATGAAAATAAATAAGCAATTTCTTACCCTCTTGTTTAAATTCTGATAAAAAGCTGCATTTGAAAGTTATTTACGATTACGGCAACTACCAACATTACCTTACCGGGCCATATTTGAAATACGAGGGCAGTGCACAACCCCCTAAACTAGCGTAGGGCATCAGCAAAATCTTTGTTGCAGCGTGAATGTACAAAAGCGAATCGAAAGCAAGGACATTAAAAACTAATGAATATTACACAAGTGAAGTCGAATTCTAGCTTTTTTCAGGTTGAGATCATTGGTATTTGTAAGAAAGTTACGATCGCGGCGACTATATAAGCTGTAGCCTTGTGTCACCCACGGGCGCCATCTTTGAAATAAGTGGCTATAAAACAGACAGCAAAGGGCAAATTCTATGCCGTACCATGATCACGAAACATAATATTTGAGATCAAAATGTCAAAAACTAATGCTTACAACATCTTTACAACTCAACACGCTTGCTCAATTTGTTGTAGTAAATTACGTTTTTGAACAATTTACGATTACGGCAACCGGCTATGTGCTTGCATTAATCATGCACACCGCACTGTAAGTTACATAGCGAACTACCCGCTGCCCCGTTCACTCAATCCGACTTAGACCTTTATATAAACTGAATGCTTATGATTTTAGAAAAAAACCGAGCTATACTTATAAGGATTTTTTTCTGTGAATTGTGTGAGTATGGTGAAGTAAAATTTAAAGCATTACAGTAAGGTCTACAAATACATGTTTCCATCTCGCTGACCACGGAATAAGGAATAAGGAAAAAGGAATAAGTAACAGACTTCGAATAAGGAAAAAGGAAAAACTTCGAATAAGGAAAAAGGAAAAAGGAATAAGTAACAAACTTCACGTTCGAATAAGGAATAAGGAAAAAGTAATAAGTAACGAATAAGGAATAAGGAAAAAGGAATAAGTAACAGACTTCGAATAAGGAAAAGGAAAAGAAAAACGAAAAAGGAAAAACTTCGAATAAGGAAAAAGGAAAAAGGAATAAGTAACAGACTTCGAATAAGGAAAAAGGAATAAGTAACAGACTTCGAATAAGGAATAAGGAAAAAGGAATAAGTAACAGACTTCGAATAAGGAAAAAGGAAAAACGAAAAAGGAAAAACTTCGAATAAGGAAAAAGGAAAAAGGAATAAGTAACAGACTTCGAATAAGGAAAAAGGAATAAGTAACAGACTTCGAATAAGGAATAAGGAAAAAGGAATAAGTAACAGACTTCGAATAAGGAAAAAGGAAAAACTTCGAATAAGGAAAAAGGAAAAAGGAATAAGTAACAGATTTCGAATAAGGAAAAAGGAAAAACGAAAAAGGAAAAACTTCGAATAAGGAAAAAGGAAAAAGGAATAAGTAGCTATGGCAAGCCAAGTGTTGCAAAATTCAAAAAACACATTTTTGTGTTCTAAGTTTTCATGTTTGTGTTCAAAAAATTTATGTTTATGTTCATAAAAACCATGTTTATGTTCTTAAAATGTATGTTTATATTCTTAAATTGTATGTTTATGTTCATAAAAATCATGTTTATGTTCTTAAACTGTATATTCAGGTTCATAAAAACCATGTTCATGTTCTTAAAATGTATGTTTATATTCTTAAATTGTACATTTATGTTCATAAAAACCATGTTTATGTTCTTAAATTGTATGTTTATATTCTTAAATTGTATGTTTATGTTCATTAAAACCATGCTGTTATTCAACCTTTCATGCTTATGTTCATGAAGGTCATTTGTTTGTTCATTGAACAAATTTTATGTTCATTAAAACACTGCTTATGTCCATATCTCCCTGTTAACACTGAGGGCGCTCTGGAGTTAGCAGCACGAGACAGCTATGGCGGCGGACATCAGCAAGTTACACCGCATACAGCGAGAAAAGTGGGCTTTACGTGTGCTTAAAAGCAAAGCTTAGCACATCGTGGATCTAGACAAGTAGAGCGTGCTCGAAAACGGAAATCGATCACAAGTTTGTACTAAATACGGCTGTTCTCGGCGGAGAAACTGCACACTCTCATTCGGAGGCGCAACCAGCGGTTTAACGTTGTAGGCCTAAATGTCTACGCACTTTCGAAGTCCAAAGTCAAAGACTCAGGGCTGTGGGAGGTACTCTGATCCGATGTAGAGATGGGTCTGTCACAAGTGAGGGGAGGACCACACAACAAAATACCCTAATACGATAAAGGGAGAACCATTTGATTTCTGGGGGGGCATGGAGGATTTTGAGAAAATAAATTTGTCACCAGGTGAGATAGAAGAAAAAAAATGATCCTGTCATGGCCTGAGAAAAAAATTGTCATAACAAACAGAAGTGAAAAAAAAATTGTCACAATGCATCAGAAATTCGCAAAATTTGGGAACCTTATTCTCATGTATTCTTTGCCGGCGCGCCGCCATAGGCGGCGCAAATGTTTTTACCACAAGCAATTCTTATGTTTTTTTCCCCAGCACTTATGATATAAGCATGCACTACATATGTCTACTTTACACCTCAGTACACTCAATGTTTTCCTTCTCTTTTCTGACCCAAGAAATCACATTGGAGGATTTCTGTTGCAATATCTCAATGGCATAGGCACTATCTAAAGGGGACTATTTGACTTCTGTAAATTGTTAAAATTTAAAACACAAGACAGGAGTCAATAAACTAGTGTTAAAACCAATATATTAATTCTCTCAATATAAATATGTTATAAAGATGAACAAGTTAACAATGAAAAAGTGAGGAACAACAATATAATGAAAAGAATGTGAGAGCCTTGTTTCTCTGACCACAAAAGATAACATCTTCCCTGAGAACTTACATCGATGCTTGGGCATGTTGATTATAATATGACACCACACACCGGATCACATACCGGGTCAAAGCACTATCGATTCACCGGTGTCTCGCCATGTATTCGGAGGAATGTGAGGGGGTTAGGGGTCACTAAAAAAATTGAAAACTTCAGGGGGGCATTACTCAAAATGTGGCGGGGTAACTCAATTTCTTTGTGCGAAATAAATTGAAACACATCTGAGATTGCACATTTGCACACATCCATTTCTCAAAATTTTCACTGCGAGAGGGGGGGGAACCCCCCCTCCTGCTCTCCCCCTTGAGTCTTCTAACAGTTTTACTGGGTAAAAAGACAAAATTTAATTGAAAATATTAAGAAATCTCTCGGATTGCACTTCACTGCATCGTGGCGCACATCAATTTCTCAAAATTTTCACAGGATCGAGACAAAACTGAACTGTTGTGAATTCATCCTTTATTATCACAGAAACATGTTTTAATGTACCTCAGTTCAATGACTATTTTGACAGATAAACATACCATATTCCGGCTTTTTATTAGAAGCTGGCAGCTGGAGAAATGACGCAAGAAGCTAGGTCACAGCTTTTCCGTTCCTGTATATTCATTTGTCTTCAGTCTCTGGCAAACAGAACTGTTTTTCACAAATGATGACCCCCCTTTGTCAGACGAAAAAAATTGATGACCCCCCTCCCCCGCTAAAAAATAACCATAACCCATATGTCGAATTTACCCGCACGGTTTGGATTTTAACTCCGGTACGCGGCACACTTGATTCGTGTAGCAGAGATGCCAGTGCACAAACTTCTCAGCCACATCCATGCAAACGTCTGTTAATTAGGACGACTGTAAGGCAATTTTTAACTTCATTTCCATAGACAACTTATGTCCATGGACATTGTATAAAGTAAACTTTATTGGAGTGGTTCGCCAAAGGCAGCCCTTCGGTTAAGACGGTCATGGGCCATTACGTAAAGTCAACTTTATTCTCATGGGCAACCAAAGGTGGCCCGCTGGTAAAAAGAGGGTCGATCATGGCCATTGCACGAAGTAAACTTTACTGAACATGCAGGGCCGCTGAAGGCGTCTGGCCGTTAAGATGGTCATGGGTATTACAATAAAGTCAATTTATTGTAGTGGGCCGCCGGAGGCGGCCCGCCGGTATAGAGGGTCGATCATGGCCATTGCATGAAGTAAACCTAATTAGAGTGGGCCGCCAAAGGCGTCTGCCCGTTAAGAGGATCATGGGTAATACATAAAGTATAGGATTTTGCCAGTCCCTCCCGGGTCGTAAAGTGGACGGTCCCTTAGGTCTGTTTTTGTTCGGTCCTCTTCTCACTAGTAACGGACCATTCTCTACATCAGATTTTAATCAGAGTGCCTCCCACAGCCACAACAACCCTAAGTCTTTGACTTTGGACTGCCAAAATGCCATAGGCAAACCGGTGGTTTTGCCCCGAGTCGGAGAGCGTGCAGCACAGTCACCTTTGGTCGGAATATTCCACTCGGCGTCTATGCCTCATAGACATGTGTACATATGCCTGAGAAGGAGATGTACACACGTCTATGGGGGCATAGACGCTGAGCGGAATAGACCGACCATAGGTGACTGTAGGTGTGCGTGCAGTTTCTCTGCCGATATTTAGTAACCACCCTGAGCCTTTGACTTTGGACTTTGAAAGTGCGTAGCCTTTTACAACGTTAAACCGCTGGTTGCGCCTCCGAATGAGAGCGTGCAGTTTCTCCGCCGAGAACAGGCGATATTTAGCACAAACTTGTAATCGATCTCCGTTTTCGAGCACGCTCTACTTGTCTAGATCCACGATATGCTAAGCTTTGCTTTTAAACACACGTAAAGCCCACTTTTCTCGCTGTATGCGGTGTAACTTGCTGATGTCCGCCGCCATAGCTGTCTCGTGCTGCTAACTCCAGAGCGCCTCAGTGTTAACAGGGAGATATGGACATAAGCAGTGTTTTTAAGGTGAAGTACTACGAATTACGTCAAAATTAAGTTGTGGTGTCATTTTCTTGAAACTTTGCACAAATATTCTTGGAAGTTGTGCAAGTGCAAAAATAAAATAAAAAATGGGGGTCACCATGCTCGTTTCCATGGAAACGGACGTTAAAATGGCGTCGTTGGAAATAAATAAAAATGATATAATTCACTTAAACTAAAGAAAGCAATTATATAACGCTTAGCAAATGAGTTAATTTTAATAAATACCAAGAATTAAGATCTATATCTATCGAATGTATAGTTTTTATGATGTTTGTAAAGAAATTTTTACATAAGTATCGATTACAAAATGACGATATCGAAATTATATCACTACATAATTTTCGAACTTTCTTCCTGTCGCTTTGAATGGTGTCATTTTGACCAAACTTGGCGAATAAAATCCTGACATAATACCATTTAGTTTACACTTTTAATAAAAGGGTGTCACCACGCTACTTTTTACAATATCTCCAGGTGTATGGGTAATATGCGCCATGTAAATGGGACAGAAATGTTAATTTTCGCTCATATTGAATAAAAACCAGCTTCTTAGGGGGTCAAATATGACAAGGTTATAGGTCACATGTATTTCTAAGAGACTGGGTCAAAAAATTAGGTAAAAGCGCAATTTCAACAATGACAGGTGATGTTAAATACATGCGCTACAAATTAACCATTTGCGACAGGCTGGAGTTAAATCTGCGCAGAAACGTTCTAAAGCGTGTGCGCGTCCGAATTCGTCGCCCTTTACCTTAATGAACATAAAATTTGTTCAATGAACAAACAAATGACCTTCATGAACATAAGCATGAAAGTTTGAATAACAGCATGGTTTTAATGAACATAAACATACAATTTAAGAATATAAACATACAATTTAAGAACATAAACATTGTTTTTATGAACATGAACATACAATTTAAGAACATAAACATGGTTTTTATGAACATAAATGTACAATTTAAGAATATAAACATGGTTTTTATGAACATAAATGTACAATTTAAGAATATAAACATACATTTTAAGAACATGAACATGGTTTTTATGAACATGAACATACAATTTAAGAACATAAACATGGTTTTTATGAACATGAACATACAATTTAAGAATATAAACATACAATTTAAGAACATAAACATGGTTTTTATGAACATAAACATACAATTTAAGAACATAAACATGGTTTTTATGAACATATTGTACAATTTAAGAATATAAACATACATTTTAAGAACATGAACATGGTTTTTATGAACATGAACATACAATTTAAGAACATAAACATGGTTTTTATGAACATGAACATACAATTTAAGAATATAAACATACAATTTAAGAACATAAACATGGTTTTTATGAACATAAACATACAATTTAAGAACATAAACATGGTTTTTATGAACATATTGTACAATTTAAGAATATAAACATACATTTTAAGAACATGAACATGGTTTTTATGAACATGAACATACAATTTAAGAACATAAACATGGTTTTTATGAACATAAACGTACAATTTAAGAATATAAACATACATTTTAAGAACATGAACATGGTTTTTATGAACATGAATATACATTTTAAGAACATAAACATGGAAACTTAGAACACACAAATGTGTTTTTTGAATTTTGCAACACTTGGCTTGCCGTAGCAAACTTCACGTTCGAATAAGGAATAAGGAAAAAGTAATAAGTAACGAATAAGGAATAAGGAAAAAGGAATAAGTAACAGACTTCGAATAAGGAAAAAGGAAAAACGAAAAAGGAAAAACTTCGAATAAGGAAAAAGGAAAAAGGAATAAGTAACAGACTTCGAATAAGGAAAAAGGAAAAACTTCGAATAAGGAAAAAGGAAAAAGGAATAAGTAACAGACTTCGAATAAGGAATAAGGAAAAACTTCGAATAAGGAAAAAGGAATAAGTAACAGACTTCACGTTCGAATAAGGAATAAGGAAAAAGTAATAAGTAACGAATAAGGAATAAGGAAAAAGGAATAAGTAACAGACTTCGAATAAGGAAAAAGGAAAAACTTCGAATAAGGAAAAAGGAAAAAGGAATAAGTAACAAACTTCGAAAAAGGAATAAGGAAAAAGTAATTAGTAACGAATAAGGAATAAGGAAAAAGGAATAAGTAACAAACTTCACGTTCGAATAAGGAATAAGGAAAAAGTAATAAGTAACGAATAAGGAATAAGTAAAAAGGAATAAGTAACAGACTTCGAATAAGGAAAAAGGAAAAACTTCGAATAAGGAAAAAGGAAAAAGGAATAAGTAGCAAACTTCACGTTCGAATAAGGAATAAGGAAAAAGTAATAAGTAACGAATAAGGAATAAGGAAAAAGGAATAAGTAACAGACTTCGAATAAGGAAAAAGGAAAAACGAAAAAGGAAAAACTTCGAATAAGGAAAAAGGAAAAAGGAAAAAGTAACAACTTCGAATAAGGAAAAAGGAAAAAGGAATAAAGTAACAAACTTCGAATAAGGAAAAAGGAAAAAAGGAAAAAGAAAAATAAAAAATTCGAATAAAGGAAAAGGAAAAGGAATAAGTAACAGACTTCGAATAAGGAAAAAGGAAAAAACTTCGAATAAGGAAAAAGGAATAAGTAAACAGACTTCACTTCGAATAAGGAAAAAGGAAAAAGTAATATCGAATAAGGAAAAAGGAAAAAGGAATAAGTAACAGACTTCGAATAAGGAAAAAGGAAAAAGTAAACTTCGAATAAGGAAAAAGGAAAAAGGAATAAGTAACAGACTTCGAATAAGGAATAAGGAAAAAGTAATAAGTAACGAATAAGGAATAAGGAAAAAGGAATAAGTAACAGACTTCGAATAAGGAAAAAGGAAAAAAAACGAAAAAAAGGAAAAGGATAAGGAAAATAAACTTACTCGAATAAGGAAAAGGAAAAAGGAAAAGTAAAACTTCGAATAAGAAAAGGAAAAAGGAAAAAGAAAAACGAAAAAGGAAAAAAACTTCGAATAAGGAAAAAGGAAAAAGGAATAAGTAACAGACTTCGAATAAGGAAAAAGGAAAAACTTCGAATAAGGAATAAGGAAAAAGGAATAAGTAACAGACTTCGAATAAGGAAAAAGGAAAAACGAAAAAGGAAAAACTTCGAATAAGGAAAAAGGAAAAGGAATAAGTAACAGACTTCGAATAAGGAATAAGGAAAAACTTCGAATAAGAGAAAAGGAAAAAGGAATAAGTAACAGACTTCACGTTCGAATAAGGAATAAGGAAAAAGTAATAAGTAACGAATAAGGAATAAGGAAAAAGGAATAAGTAACAGACTTCGAATAAGGAAAAAGGAAAAACGAAAAAGGAAAAACTTCGAATAAGGAAAAAGGAAAAAGGAATAAGTAACAGACTTCGAATAAGGAATAAGGAAAAACTTCGAATAAGGAAAAAGGAATAAGTAACAAACTTCACGTTCGAATAAGGAATAAGGAAAAAGTAATAAGTAACGAATAAGGAATAAGGAAAAAGGAATAAGTAACAGACTTCGAATAAGGAAAAAGGAAAAAAACGAAAAAGGAAAAAACTTCGAATAAGGAAAAAGGAATAAGTAGACAGACTTCGAATAAGGAATAAGGAAAAAACTTCGAATAAGGAAAAAGGAAAAAGGAATAAGTAACAAACTTCACGTTCGAATAAGGAATAAGGAAAAAGTAATAAGTAACGAATAAGGAATAAGGAAAAAGGAATAAGTAACAGACTTCGAATAAGGAAAAAGGAAAAACGAAAAAGGAAAAACTTCGAATAAGGAAAAAGGAAAAAAAGGAATAAGTAACAGACTTCGAATAAGGAAAAAGGAATAAGTAACAGACTTCGAATAAGGAATAAGGAAAAAGGAATAAGTAACAGACTTCGAATAAGGAAAAAGGAAAAACTTCGAATAAGGAAAAAGGAAAAAGGAATAAGTAACAGACTTCGAATAAGGAAAAGGAAAAACGAAAAAGGAAAAAACTTCGAATAAGGAAAAAGGAAAAAGAAAAAGGAACATTGAATAGAAAAAGGAATAAGTAGCAAACTTCACGTTCGAATAAGGAATAAGGAAAAAGTAATAAGTAACGAATAAGGAATAAGGAAAAAGGAATAAGTAACAGACTTCGAATAAGGAAAAAGGAAAAACGAAAAAGGAAAAACTTCGAATAAGGAAAAAGGAAAAAGGAATAAGTAACAGACTTCGAATAAGGAAAAAGGAAAAACTTCGAATAAGGAATAAGGAAAAACTTCGAATAAGGAAAAAGGAATAAGTAACAAACTTCACGTTCAAATAAGGAATAAGGAAAAAGGAATAAGTAACAAACTTCACGTTCGAATAAGGAATAAGGAAAAAGGAATAAGTAACAAACTTCACGTTCGAATAAGGAATAAGGAAAAAGGAATAAGTAACAAACTTCACGTTCGAATAAGGAATAAGGAAAAAGGAATAAGTAACAAACTTCACGTTCGAATAAGGAATAAGGAAAAAGGAATAAGTAACAAACTTCACGTTCGAATAAGGAATAAGGAAAAAGGAATAAGTAACAAACTTCACATTTGAATAAGGAATAAGGAATAAGGAATAAGTCACAAACTTCCCAGACCATTACAGGATCAAATGATTGTTTTCTTCATCAACCAACAATCCTTTTTCACAAAATCCTCGTCCCAAGCACCGAGAAATCAAACGGTTCCCTCAATATCCCCTTACCACCGACGTGATGTAGCAGGCGCTCGCAATGCTGCTTCCCGGCAAATGACGTTTCTTATCTGAGGTCAGACCTACACCGATCTCGCGGGTCAGGCGTACTTCGACACAGTCTGTGCGCAAAGGTTTGAACGTAGTCCGGATGTGACTTTGTCGTTCTGTTCTTGGCAGTGCTATTGAAAAGGTGGGTCATGTTTTTGTGTTCAACATCGCTTGTACCATAATTTATAATGGAATTGGAACACGTGGGCATTAAGCAGATGCCGGGCCGCTTTGCCTAATGACATTGCTTACGAGCTGTTAGTACAACATAACATTCATACAAAATACAAAATGTATTGCCATTAAAACTGTATATTATTATACATGGTCTCGAAAAGGCTAGCGCTATGCAACTTTACATGTCTGTCCGTGGACTTAGGGTGTACGAAAAGTAAGCGGTTTACACTTCTCTACCACCATGGTTCTCCAAGAGGTTCGATTGGATTCATTCACAGGAGTAGCTGGATTGGATTGGATTCATTCACGCAGCCACAGAACTGGTTCTGTTGCGCTGACCCTTGACCCGAGCGCGATTAATAAGCCACAGCACCGCTGTGTGATTATAGCTATCACAGAGGTATCTTTGAAAGTTGGACGGATCCGAATTTAATCGACCCAAAAAGGGCCAAATCAAATCAAACGGGACAAAAATGACTCGAACGGACCAAAAGACCCTTTGAATCATGATAATACAACAAACCATAGACCCTAACGAGCCCAGACGGACCCATCATGTGACGGAGGCGCACCGTCAGGGAGCCGCTATTATTTAAAGCTTGGGATGGGTCACTTAAATGATTAACTTTTACATGGGAAATGCAAAAATTTCAAATGTAACAGTAGCTCCTAAGTATCACAAATGACGTTATTTTAATGCCAAACTTTCATAAGTTCATCATCAGGAGGAAGACTCTACTTCCTCAGGTCTCACCAAGGTTGTCTCTTCAAAGGTGCTTGCTTATCAAACATAAGTACCTTATCAGAGATGTGTTAATGTTTATTGACACTTAATTTACTTGAAAGGTGCCTGATATTCTGTAGCAAAGACTTAACATACGAAAATGTATTAAGGTAACCCTGCAAGTGGTTTATGCATAAATCATGAGAGTGCATCTATGTAGCCTTATATTATTCATGAAATGGATATGAACCTTCATCTGTTAGAGGCAATTTATCACGAAATATTATGCTATAGAGATATAGCATAGAAAGTCACAAACAGTTTTAATTTGAGTTCAGAGGAGTACTAAGTTTGTGCCCTTCACATACATATTTAGTAACATTGTAACAGTCTTAATTTGTGCTCTAAATATAAAGATTTAGTAACAGAGCAACAGCATGGCTAAGGTTCAGGTGCAGTGCTCAACGCAATCAGCATTTACGTAATATGCAGCTGCAGATGCATAATATAACAAATGATTGAACAGGGTGAAAGACTTAGAGGAGGGTATAACCACTAAGTCTCTTAAACCATGACTTTGGTATGACCGAGCTTTCTGAAAATTTAGTGAAGATACTCACAGTGAGGATGGTTATTATCTAGATCGATGAACAGTATATCAAAATTTCACAAAAAAGTGATCTTTTCAGTTTTTCTGTAAAACTTATAGTGTAATAGGCCGAGAAGAGCAATAATGAGTGTCCCAGAGCAGATTCAGGACTACAGTTACATAACTTATACCACAATATTCTTGGTCTTATCAGAGAATACCAGAGAATCAGTTTTTAAGGCATTTGATTTTATTGGTGTTTATCAGTATGCATATCGTGACATTTAACATTTTCACACAAGGGAAATAAGTTTATTTTCCTAGCAAATTGAAATATTTGTGTGAGAATGTGACCCTTCATCCAATGACTACTCTTCAGTGCGTCTGCCACTGCAAATGCAGCCTTCACTGAGGCGTTCAGCTAACCGGCCATGCCTCCGGCAATTTTGACCTGTTGTAAACATGGACCATGGTACTACTGTTTTGGTGCTTTCTTTACACTAAGCTTTAACTTTTAATGAAAATTTGCTGTAAAGTTATAATTTCTAACATGCTTTATATTTGAGAGGAAAGCATACTAATTACCTGAAATTATTCTCACTGGTACAATAATTGCATAATTTGAACTTTTTAAGTTTTGATCTCTTCGTGAAAATCTTTTCTTAATTCGCCCATCTGATAGCTGTTTACAATTTTGATTTTATATTCTTTGGATAGTGTCACTCATAGTTGTCCAGATGATGTTGGAATTGAGAAGTATAACATGTTTGACCACTTGTATAGATTTGTTACTTCACTTTCTTTCATTTATGACATATTGTTTTACACAATTTTCTTCACAAAAAGTTAAGAATTAAGACTTAATTGCAACCAGATGTTAAGGTTGATCTGAGTGTTTGCTGTGATTCGATCGTTTCCAAAGAAAGAAACATAATATTTTTGCTTTTTTCATTGAAAATCACGTCGATAACATCTTCTATGTTGCAATTTGTTGAGCTTCTTGATTACAGTTTTCCTCCAATTTCTATATCAAGAATGACTGACAAACTTGCATGTGTAGCGGAATACGAGGACGTCTTCAAAGCTAGATTGAATGAGATAGCATGGTTATACTATGTGTCTGGAAGTGATGAAGAGATAACACTGAAACAGAACAGGAAGGCCTTTAAAAGGTTTGTGCAAAAACTCTATTTCAACATTTGAACTGATAATAAGATTGATGACATTTTGTGTTTCCTGTGCAGCAAAACAAGCAGCATGTGTTTCCTTAACATCTTCATTCGTCTTCTCAGTCACAATGCTTTTCTAGAAAATAAAGAAATTAACAATTATTATCTGGGTATTAAAGCATGATGAATTTTGTCATACAGACTTCGCCTCAAGCCTCGTCTTTTACAAAATGTGTCTTCACTGGATTTGTCAACATCATTACTTGGCCATGCAGTGGATATCCCAATATGCATTGCTCCAACGGCCTTTCAGGCAGAAACACATCCTGATGGAGAAGTGGCAACAGCGAGAGGTAAGAATAATAGGAATATTCATGATGTAACAATCAGTGTAACAGAATACACTTTTTCATAGGAAAGACCATTGTGCTCTTTCTGAATAATGAAATTCTGATAAGTTGATTTCTTTCATTTTCAGACAAGACCTATTCTTCTCTGATTTTGTCCGTTAGCTTTTTAGTTACATCTAGGGGAAGGCTCTTATATTGACTCAATAAGATTGTCACTCTTTATAGTTGCATGAACGGAATGTTTTCCCACACATCTATCACTCTCCTTCTTGACGCATCCCCTTTGTTGGCACAGTAATCGCCCAATAGGATATGGCATGGCAAAAGATGTGAACTACATCAGAAACATGAGACTGCACTTCAAAGAAAATGTTTTTGTGAATATCTCTGATTGGTCAATGTCGGCGACTGCATGGGTTCAAATAGGCAAAATATATTTTGGTAGTAAAGACAACGTCATATCAAGTGGAATATCACGGGTTATGATACTGGTCCCCACCGTGTTTCTGTAAGATGTTTTCATGGATTAACTTAAAATTGATGTTGAATAGACTCTTAAGAAAACTATGTTTCCGTGTGCTACGAAACATATCTAAAAGGACTTTTTATTGGCTCACATTTGGTAAATGTATATTACCAAAAAGTACTTCTTATATGGTGATATGTGAGTCGGTCTCATTTGCATCTCATTTGCATGTGCGTATGTATGTATGTATGTATGTATGTATGTATGTATGTATGTATGTATGTATGTATGTATGTATGTATGTATGTATGTTTGTGTGTGTGCGTACATGCGTGTGTGGACGTACGTACTTACGTATGTAAGTATGCATGTATGTATGTATGTCCACATCAAAAATTCAAAAAAACTGCAGCACCTACCATCTTGTCACGATTTCGTGTACAGGTGCACCAAGGGGAGGAGATGTGAATTTGTTAAAATAAATATGTTAACTAATGTCTGAAGAATTCAAATGAGGTAAAAAGGGCAATATCCTCCAAATTGCTAAAGTTCTGTAATCGCTGGCAAGTTTTGTTTGAAACTTAGTATGCAGATTTTTAAGGTGACTTCAGTTAGATTTGTCCAAATTTTGGTGAAATTTTCATATAAGGATTTTTGAGTCAATTTTTCCAATTTTTGGTCAAATAATCTTCCTCTCTGAAAGCACTTGTCCACTTGTCCACTTAGCTCACGTGTTCACACACTTGGGCTAATGTCGCAGCGATGTCTGTCTGTCTGTCTATCCGTCTGTCTGTCTGTCTGTCCGTCTGTCTGTCTGTCTGTCTGTGAACTCGATATCTCAAAAACGGCTGATCGGATCAAAATCAAATCTGGTACATAGATTGAGTTTGCAAATGGCAAGAACCGATTAGTTTTTTGTAGGTGTGCCTCGATTCCTTTTTGCTCATTTGCATAATTAATGATTTTAGAAAAAACGGATATATTTTGAGAACGACTGCACACACTTTAATAAGATTTGCTACAAATGTTGAACATACCAAGATATATCAGCCGTGAAAGATATAAGGGTTGACATGAAATATAGTTGCTAATTTGCATAATTAATGAACTTTCTTAATTAGGAATATATCTGAATTGACTTGATCAAAATTCACGAAACTTGGTGTGTATATTGAAGATTGCATGATTTAACATTATTTTTTTTAAATTTTATTTGGTCATCAACAGTGCCATCAGGCAGCCACTTACAGACAAGAAAATGAAAAAAAGGATAAAATACACTAAAATTTAAACAAACAAAAAATACTCTAAAAATCAAACAATGACAAAAACAAATTAACTTGTCTTTTAAAAGTTGAATGAGATTCTTCAAAATACGGATAGTTTTCAATCGGATTCGAACCCACAACATACGGCATCAGTCGCCTAGCTGAGAGGCCTGAGACAGAACCAGTCGGCTAAATCTCCACTCCCATAAAAGAGTGGTTCAATAGCCGGCTAAGTTGTTACATTTTTCTGACTGAGACCTTTCAACACGTTGTAGAGTTCGTGAAGCACTCACGCACGCATGCTCACTATCGTACATCGCACATACACACTTTATCGAAGCGAAGAAACGAATTTCATCGCTTTAACTGGGCGAACGATAACCTCGGGGACAATTCTGTCCACCAGCAGTGTTACCGACCCAGGATAGAAAATACGGATAGTTTTCAATCGGATTCGAACCCACAACATACGGCATCAGTCGCCTAGCTGAGAGGCCTGAGACAGAACCAGTCGGCTAAATCTCCACTCCCAAAAAAGAGTGGTTCAATAGCCGGCTAAGTTGTTACATTTTTCTGACTGAGACCTTTCAACACGTTGTAGAGTTCGTGAAGCACTCACGCACGCATGCTCACTATCGTACATCGCACATACACACTTTATCGAAGCGAAGAAACGAATTTCATCGCTCGTGTTCTCTGAAACTGTGTGTGGTTGCTTTGAAATTTGATATGCATATTCCGAGGGCTGCCCTTAGTTGAGAGTCTTTAAATTGTCGCGAAATGCTCATAGTTGTTTTTAGGCGCAATTTTTCCTATTTTTTGTCCAAAAATTATTTTCTCTAAACCATGCGTCAGATTACTTTGAAATTTAGTGTGCATTATTCTAGTGTTGAGCTCTCTTAGACTTGTTCAAATTGTGGTCGAATTCTCATATTTGTGTATTTCGGGCAATTTTCCACATTTCCGTGAACAAATCATTTTCTGTGAAACTGTGTGTCTGAATGCTTTTAAACTTGATATGCATATTTCTAAGGCTTATCTCAGTGATATAATGTTCATATTTGTACTTTTAAGCAATTTTTACCATATTTGGTCAAAACGTCTTAGCTTCTTCTCTGAAAATGCTTTGCGGATTGCTTTGAAACTTTGTAAACATGATTATAAGTATGAAACTCAAATGAAGTTATCGTTTACCAAAAGTATGCTAATGAGAAGCAAAAGTGTAAACTTGGTGAAATCTCAATAAATGTGAGTCAGAATTTTACATATTGGATTTAATTTGTACAGAAACATAATCAAAAACCTCCAAGCTAGTAATAAGTGGTTTTCTTAAATACCACATTGTATTGCATGATGAATTCCAATATATCGGTGACATAAATTCCAAGTAATACAATAATACAAGAGGACATCCTTACTTTGGTATTGTAGATTGTATCACTAATTTCAATGTACCAGGCTGCATGATGTTGTGTATGAGTGTGTTCATTGCAAAAGTTGCCAACAGTTACATACTTTGCCTCAGTATTTGATCAATGCTGCATCAAAATGTGGTAAGATGCACTTGTTAAAATTTATCTTCATCATCTTAAAAAAGAATTTTTAAAAGAACCACTTCCAATGCCGAAATGCCGATTTGAAATTGCATGAAGGTGCCTTGGAGTTGTGCGCTCGATATCTCAAAAACGGCTCATCAGAATAAAATCGAATCTGGCATATAGATTCAGTTTGCAAATGGCAAGAACTGATTAGTTTTTGATAGGTATGGCTTGCTTACCTTTTGCTCATTTGCATAATTAATGATTTTAGAAAATACGGAAATACATTGAGAACGACTGCACACAATTTGATAAGATTTGTTGCAAATTTTGATCACACCAAGATATATCAGGCGTGAAAGATGTTAAGGAGTGACATGAAAGGTAATTGCTAATTTGCATATTTAATGAACTTTCCTAATTAGGGATTTATATCTGAATCGACTTGATCAAAATTGACGAAACTTGGTATGTCTATTGAAGATACTATGATTTAACATTATTGAAAGTCATTTAGCATTTTAACTTCACCCAATTCATAATTTGCATATTAAATGAACTTTCCCAATTAAGGATATATATCTCAATTGACTTGACCAAAGTTGATAAAACTTGCTACATACATTGAAGATACTGTGATACAACATTCTTGATAGTCATTAAGTAATTTTACTTCATCCAACTCCTAATTTGAATATTTAATGAACTTTGCTAATAAGTGATATATATATTTGATTTGACTTGACCCAAAGTGATGAAACTTGCTATGTACATCGAAGATACTATGATATAACATTATTGAAAGTCATTCAGCATTTTTACTTGAGCCAATTCCTAATTTGAATATCTTAATGAACTTTCCTAATTAGGGATATATATCTGAATCGACTTGATCAAGGCTTCTTTTACCAGATGGTAGTTTGGCACATACCATTTTCAGCCCTAAAGAAGGCCTTAATAGCTGAACACTGTAGCTGACATTTACTTCAATACACTCGCATTTGTGAATCTGCATGAATTTTGTAAGAGTGCACACTGCTGGATGCCAATAGACCTTTTCCCGGTTATCCCACAATGCATTGCAGTGACTTTATCAAACACCGTCTATAAGCTCAAAACAGCGAAAACATACTGATTTGTGTTGTACAACGGATTGTTATAGAAGAATGACACAAATTTGCAATACCAAATAATGCCCCGTGTATAATCTAACCATCAGCGACAAAAATATTGGTCAGGGTTTAATCTGCCATAGAGTTCTACGAGTAACGTACCCTGCGTGTCCCCTACAGCTATGCGTAACGTACGCTTTATATACCCTGGCGCGCACTGCATTATGGAACCGGTAAAAGAACTATTCACATGTTACCTTTGTCTTTGACTATGCAACCATACACAGTGGAGGGACCAAATATTTTCTTCATTAATTCCATGCAATACAATATTACAAGTGGACAGGTCCTTTACTTCGGTGTGTGGTAGATTGCATTTCGATGTACCGTGATGCATGATGTTGTAAATGTATTTGTCCATTGCAAAAGTTGCCCTCCATAACGTATGATGCCGCAGCTGGTTGACATTATGAATATCACACGCTATTAAAGGTCTATAGAAGCTATATTATACACTCACTCTGGCTTGCCATATGCAACCAAAAGTGAGAACAGCGCCATTTGTCCATAGAAGTGTATACAATTTTTGACTGCATAATCTATGGGCTTTTGAGGGTGAAAATACAACCCCACACTCCTGTGATTTAAGATTTGATG
Organism: Ptychodera flava; assembly: GCF_041260155.1. NCBI lineage: Eukaryota > Metazoa > Hemichordata > Enteropneusta > Ptychoderidae > Ptychodera > Ptychodera flava. Next base: position 823,800 of record NC_091938.1, read on the forward strand.
TCTCATATGAATTGGACAACTACAGTTTGCACTCCAATCAGAGTCATCTCCTGCTAGGAGTTGTTCACGAACTCAAGTGAAACATATATTCCTCATCTCGTCAGTGTATGCACTAAATTGATTCTGTTTATCCCAGTGTTTATCAGAAAGAAATAAAAAAGATCTGATACCTGCCATATTTCAAACCTTCCTCCTGCCAGTTATGGTTTCAATGACATATAAATATTTCTCCAGCTTTTGCTTGTTTTAAAAATGATGAAATGAAATGCAATCCATCTATCGTTATACACGTTCTGTCATCTTCCCATCCTTTTCCATGACTCACAGATGTATAATATTGTTCAACTTTCTCTTTACCAAATCGAAATTCATAATATTATGTAAGGAGTCGCAATATGTTTCGCATTCAGCTGCGGAGAAAATGGGAACATGCATGGTACTGAGTTTGCATTCTAATAAATCAATGGAAGAAGTGAACGCAGGAGAACCAAGTGGTTTAAAATGGTTAAACATCTATCTTTTTCGAAATCGTGCTGTGACGCTCGATTTGATCAGAAGAGCAGAGAGATCGCAATACATGGGCCTTGTTGCCACCATTGACAATCCATCTCTTGGAAACCTGACCAAGGTTCATAAAAATGAGGGAGCCAATTTCTTGGCCAAAAATGTTGTTGAGACCCATGGCTATGGAAATCTTAACAAGTATTTCAAGGTATGTGATTTTTTAAAATGAGTACTTCAATTGAAAGATGCCAATACTTTTCAATCGATCATAGAGATATCGTTCTACAATGTGCAGTGCTTAACATCCATGAACATCAAACATAAACTTACACCTTATTGCTGCAGAGTTTGATACGATAATTCAAGTATGTGTACATGATACACTGTTACACAAAAATTTAAACGTGCATTCACACACACAAACACACACACACACACACACACACACACACACACACATATTGCTGCAGAGTTTGATACGTTAATTCAAGTATGTGTACATCACTGTTACACAAAAATTTAAACGTGCATTCACACACACAAACTACCTGTACGCACTGCTGCATATTTGTTCAGGTGTTTTGAAAATGTTCTCATCAAACTTGCTCAAATCAACTTTTCAACACTTATTTATTGGTTTACAGGATTACGACCTGGGCCCTATGCTTGAGGATGGTTTTTATAAAGATGTTGACATAAGAGACCAAGCTGCAACATGGGAATACATTGATTGGTTGCGTTCAAAAACCAGTCTACCAATCATCGTCAAGGGTGTGTTAACAGCCGAGGACGCCATGTTAGCGGTCAACCACGGTGCCAGTGCAGTCATTGTATCAAACCACGGAGGTCGAGCACTTGATTCTGTTCCAGCATCAGTAAGTTAATTGCTATAATACTGTAAAATGAAAGATGATTGTCATGAAAGTTTTTTCTTCAATACTCCTCAACAATGCATCAGAAAAATTCATAACATTTAACATCACCGAAAGCTCTTCAGAATTATTCACTTTTAGAAATGGCTATATAGTAGTTTTTGAGAAATGTCCAACAATTAATATTTCTGAACAGGATCATTTGCAACAAAAATATTCACAGGTAATTGTATGGAAAATGTCTTTTGGAAATTGGTAGATAGTTTGTGACCAATTATACATGCATTCCGATTTTAAGATCTTGCCTCGGCATGAGTGCACACAGTTTGTAGTAAGACTTATCTCAAAGTGTACTAACCGTGTTTAAAGTTAGCAATTAGTAAAAAACTTCCAAATTATTTATTTTTTCATAATATTTTTCACTATTTTTTCATGCTAAATTGCAATTTTCTTTTCTACTTGCCAAAGCATGTTGAAATACCCGCTATTCCGCTTGTTAACAGAGCATATAAACATGTAAAATACACTGACATTGTTTAAATTTGAATTCCAGTCCAGACCAGAATTCACTTGTCAAGAAAACAATGCAGTTTACAAAGTAGTAAAAGCTCAGTTGATAAGCTATAATTGTGTCTTGACATGGTTGGAGGAACAGAACAAGAAACTGTATTGACATGAAAACAAAGTTTCAGCTGGTTATCATAAATACAGGCTGTTTTTACACTGCAAAGGTTGGGATGATCGATGCGTGGAAAGAATACAAAAACAGAAATTCATCGTAACATTGCAACCTCAGACTGTGGGAAGATGAAGAGTCATTTTATCAAGGAGAAGAAGAAGGGTCTGCATTTTGGTGCAAGCAATCAGCAATTGTCAGTATTTTTCATAAACCCGGCTGAATTGCACCATTTACTTTAGTCCCAAGGCTTAATTTTATTTATTTATTTTTTTATTTTTTATTTGCACAAAATGATACATAAAACACCACAAAATGAACAAAATTGTGCATGGATTACACAGAAAAGTCGGAGACTTATTTCCTCAGTGGTCCATAATAACAAAAGACTAACAAAAAAATGGAAAAAGTACAAAGTGAGAAATCCGACAACAGAGAGTAAAACAAGCACTTCCAAAAATAAGTTAAACGGACTAAAACCCTCTGAAAATCACACCAAAGATTAAATGAAATCTCTCCTGACACGTTCGACGTAATCTTGCAAATGACGTTTTAACTTTTTTTTAAAATTGTAATTGGAATCAATATTCCTTATACTACGTGGAAGGCAATTCCATAACTGCGAAGCTGAGTACTGAAAACTTGTTTGAAATAATTTAGCTCCTCCTAGGATAAAAACTGAGTTATTGCCAGAACGTGTATTATAATTGTGTACATTCTGTCTTGTAATAAAATTTGACGCTAGGTAGGATGGAGCTTGACCCCCTTATTATTTTATGCATGAGATTCAGTTTCAGATACGACACTCTTTGCTCTACACAAAGCCACCCAAGTTTTTCAAAGTGAGCTGGCCCAATATGTTCCCTTGGGTGCATATCTAGAACAAACCTTATTATTTTATTTTGTGTTGTTTGTAGTCTATGTTTACTGACAACCTTCAAACCTTGATACCAGTAGGCACAGGCATAATCAAAAAGACAATTAATAGACTGTTGGCAAGAAGTATACGTGTTTTCCTGTCCAAAAAGTGACGTTTGCGAAACAAAAACTTAAGACGAATGTTTGCCTTCTGAATTATTTGTGTAATGCCATCCAGCAAACCAATTCAGTGTGATTCTTAGACTTTTGTATTTCAATTTACACAGATCGAAGCATTGCCTGAAATCGCAAAGGCGGTTGGTGATAAAGTGGAGGTTTATTTTGACGGCGGGATACGTAATGGCATCGACGTATTCAAAGCATTGGCACTGGGAGCTAGAGCAGTGTTTGTTGGTCGACCTATTCTGTATGGACTTGCACATTCTGTGAGTACAGGGCATATCTAGATGATAGAATTTTTCTCGGGTGTTTCTGGTTCGATCAGGAAAGTTTGAAATCATCCTCGAAATACCACACAAATATTATTTAGCTAAGCAAGACAAAGCTGAAACAAATGAAAACTGCCTTAACAGTACATTCTCTACTGTCAGTGAATGATTGGCTTCTTTACAGACATTTCTAAGGTGCAAGTCATAAATAAGAACAAAAACTATGTATGTGCATTACTTGCACCGGTTTGACACAGCAATATGTGATGATGGAATCGTCAGAGTCTGCATTTTATCAAAGCCCAACAGTAGCTGTCATTTTTCAAAGATTTTTGCACTCGAAAAATGCTCTTTCAATTATAGTGTGATTGTGAGTGAGGCATTCCTACTAACACTTTGGATTTACTTCACATTATTGATGGGGAAATTTCAGGGTGAAGAAGGTGTGAGGAACATCTTAAACATCGTGAAGACTGAACTCACTAGAACAATGAGCTTTGCAGGTACGTGAGTTGAATAATTACCAGAGGAAACCAAATAAAGTCACTGAATTTCACTTGAGAGCAAAAAAGGTTCCGATTTCTTGAAAAACAGTCACACATATGTAACCTTTTACCATTATTGTATCGTCTGCCTCACATTTTAAATTTAAATTCTACTATTAGTTGTACATTACATTAGAATAGAATAGATTTTGTTGAAAATGTTATCCGTGTACAGATGTTACCCCATTTACAATTGGTAAGGCAGCCAAAGATTGCAGGTGACTTCGTTTAAAGCTTTTACAACTTTTGATCTTTTTCAGGTTGTCAATCATTGTCAGACATCAAACCTTCCTTAGTAGTGCATGAGTCACACTATGCAAAATTATAGGGATTTTTTTCTAGAAAACTCAAAGAACGACAAGACTGTAAGCTCCATTTAGCTTCACACACCAATCCTGTCAAAGTTCTACGGACATGACGAATCGTTTTATAGTATCAAGTGATGCATAGTGTGTGTTTGGTAGTGATTTTAATCAATAATATACTGAAAAAGCTGTGGATATTGATTTCAAAAAGTGAAGCAAAGCATTGATCATTAATCTGCTTTTTCGAAGGCTTAAAGGGTATTATAGGCGTGATATAGAAAGGATAGGCGTGATATAGAAATGATAGGCGTAATATAGAAAGGAGCATGGTGACGCTCATTATGCAAGATGTCTCCGACTTAGCAATATGGGGACAGCTATAGCTCCAGATCAGAAAATCAACCTTCTAACTTTTTTTAGAATTGACAAAAATCGATGGTATTTTAATCACAAATACATCAACCGTCAACACTCAATTACAGTGCTGTAATGTTCGGTTTAGCAGTAAACCAGACAGTTTTAACCAAGAGTAAGTCACGTGATAATCATAAATAGTCTTTCCGAAAATAGGGGCTATCATGGGCAAAGATTTGCATGGTATAACCATGTAAACATTTTTTGCAAAAGTATTAGTGGAAAATAGTAGTCAAATTTACTTGAATAACTTAAATTTGTAATTGGAATCATTGCCTTTAAGTTTTAGTCATGTTCCAGTTAATGATCCTTTGAACAGAGTAAATATTTCTCCTTGTAAACTTTCCTTAAAAAGTGTGGTGGCATTTTGTTATTGAACTTGTTCAACCCCCCAATGCCGGTATACAGGTCCAAAATCACCATTGATAACAATGAGATTGGGTCAAACCATGGTGGTGAAAGGGTTAAACCTTTTACTAACAACTTTGGTGTGTATCTGTTGTTCTTGAAGACAATGGACCGCAGATGGACTTACAGTTGAAGGGCTAATCAGGAAGGTGGTACAGTATGTACCATTTCAAAATTGATACATGCCAGTGTATATTATGGACTGAATGTCTGGCTTGGAATTACGCATCTAACACGATTGGAACTAATTTGAGATAATTGGATAGTAAAATAAAGTCGTTTTAATCTACAAATGTAAGCTCATCTGCTTTTCATTTTAAGTTACATACTTGAGTAATTTGTAACAATGCAATGTTCAGCTATAGGGCGCCTAACACTTTTTAGAAATTTGAACAATATGAAGATCTATTTCTCCCAAATTAGTTCCAATCATGACATCTTTAGAAATCAAGCCAATCCAGTAACAATTGAATCGCTAACTTAGCTTCAAAGTTTCAGATCTTGTAGAGCAGATGATTAGAAACAATACACTCCTACCGTTAGATTTTACCAATGTATGCCTATCATATCTGGTAATGAGAATAATGATGATAAATGAGAAAGTCATATTCCATACTGTTAATTTTCATTGCATGTTGAAAATGGGATACATATTGGTATGGCATCTCATATAAAGACACTTTTTGAAGTAATAAAATCATATAGGCGAATAACATTAAGCTAAAGGTATATCAATAATATGAAAATAAGTTTATCACTTTTTAATAATTTAGTTCTGGCTATCGATACGATGATCGTGTCGGTAAGCAAGAAAAAGCACCTCATCGACTCGATCATGATAACCTGCGATTAAATGCAAATTTTACACTTATGTCATCATTTTGCTTTATCAAATAAATGGTCTCCATTGTACGGCTTCCGTGTTGACATAAAGTTTCCTCGTGTGACAAAAAGTGTGTTCTATATATTTAGGCCTATGTGTTCAATTGACAATTACTGACATGGCTTGCTAAAATCTAATCGCCGTTTCATAATACACAACCAATAGAATCGTGTTCGTGTTGTCAATATTTCACATTTATAAGACTCAAACTGCCCAAATAATGAATCATAGAGCATAACAAACAACATTGCAGCTTCAAACATACAACAACACTTCTTTTATTTGTGAAGCTTATTGTCTCCCTTTGGCTCGTACAGTCTGTTGTGGCGTATGGAGATGAAGTAGGCGCAGTGTGCAGATTAAAGCGTCCACCCGCAGGGACTGTGTTTGAATCCCACTCGGCCGAAACATGTTTTTCTTTTTTTTTCATTCTGTCCGTTATTTTGTAATTTTTCTCTTCTCTCCTACTCTTCTTTCCCATTTTTTCTCTTTTCCCGCTACATTCATTGCATTTTGACAATCTCTGCCGATCTTTAATGGAGATTCAGAACTTTAAAATTACAAAGTATCATGCCTTTGGCTATAAGTAAGACAAGTGCGCTGATACACATTAAAATAAATTTGCTTGCCCGATGAGAAATTATTATATTACCATGCGCTGTCCATTGTGTTTTAATTGTTCTAGCTGAACCACGTGACTGCCCACAAATACACAGTAATGGTTTGTTTTCATGCCCGTGAATATGAATAATATCGTAAACACAGTAACTTTACGGCTAAAACGAAAATTGTGATTTGTACAAAGATCATAATCAACCACAAAACAAAATAGAGCATTTGTGGGCCAAGTTTAGACGTTTTTTTTTCCAAAAAAATCTCGGGATTTGCAAAATTTTTGCAGCGCGAGCACTACTCAAGGACAGGTTCCGGGGCACCGTTGTCGTTTGCACGGGAAATTTTCGTAAATTTTGATGGTTTTTCGGGGTTCGTTGATAATATAATGGAAATAACAGACTCCGCACTGACCATTAACGTTTATTTATGGACGCCGGCTCGGCAAACCTCGCCCGTTAATTTTTGGCTTTCCTCTCGCCCTTGCCCACAAATAAATGTTAATGGTCAGCGCATCGCCCGTTATTTCTATAACATTTAACGTTGTTTGTTGTGTTTGATGATCGGAAGAAACAAAGCCTAATGATCATGTTGATAAGAAAGAAAAACTGCGTATCGACACGATCATCGTGCAAATAAGCGGAAAATTCTTCTTAAAGATATGATCATCGTGTCAGTAAGTAAGAAAAACTATGTATTGACACGATCGTCGTGTCTATAATCAGTTTTTTTGTCCTATCGACACGATGATCGTGTCGATTATGAGCTTTTGACTTAACGGCACTATGATCGTGCAAATAACCAGAAAATACTTCTTATCGACACGATCATAGTGTCAATAAGTAAAAAAGACACGCTTATCGACACGACCATCGTGTCGATAGGTGAGAAAAATCACCCTATCGGCACGATCATCTTGTTGATATGCGCTACCTTCCACGTTATAACAATAAAATACTAACATAGGAAAAGGTAACGATCATATTCTGAAAGTAGAGCACAAAACATGTCATTCCCTGATATAAATATTGATATAACATGATATTTGAAATGTGACGCTTGAAGACAGAATGAGACCATATTGAGTATATGCAGTCACATTACAATGGATTTTGTTAAGAAGAGGGGCACATTTTTTGCCCGCTTTCTCAAAACATATTTACTCGACAAAAAGTTTCAAAGAGAAAAAAGGACTAACATCAGGTAAATCAATATCAACAAGCATTAATATAATGACAATAGATTAAGAAATATCACTTTGTCTATGTTTGTTGACAGTTTGCTGACCATTTCAAAGATTTAATTGCTGCAGACATATCCTAAATAATACCTGATAAAATGATCAATCTTTTCAAATGTTGACGTAAATATATCGTCAGTGCGCTGACTATTGTATGATGATAGTAAATGAGCTCTTAGCAGCTAATGTCTATCCAAATGTGTTACAATGATAATGTGAAGTAGATATGAATAGAGAGATTTTAACAGCTCATGATATCATAGGGATGTTATTTTCCAACAAAATGTTCGATGCAGTAGGATTCATTGCCTTTCCCACATTCGATGATTGTGCTTCAGGGATTGCAGTTCACCCAAGGGTTGGTTGCCAATAGACAATCAGCAACACACTCACACAACATTACCGTAAATAAAAGTAAGGTAAAACCGTGAAGCCATCAGTAGTGATTGTCTCATTTACTGGAATAACCCCACACATGGTGTTGCTGTTGGGCTTATGCTGACAGGTATAGCGCCCTCATTATTGGTTTATATGATTACCTTCGTTTGTTTCACGGATTCTGATGTATTTTAATGTATAATGTATTCCACCTTCAATATGGAATATCACATCTACATAACTTTTAGTAATACAGCAAACAAATGAAATTATAAAGGGTTGGTTTGATTAAGCAGCCACTGAGTACTAAAGGTGAAAAAAATATCAATAATACAATTTCAGAATGAAACTATGTTATTGGCGCATCCTTTACCTAAGTCGCATCCCAAGGTTTGGAGAGTTAGTCACAAAAGCAATCATCTTATAAATCATCTTATAGATGAAGTACGAAATACTCATGCATGAAGATAAATAGTATCTCAGTTTCATTACAAAGGATTGAAGAGTAAACCTTACTCTGTCAAGAACAACTAAATTTCTCATTTTCCAAATCGTGCATTTCAATACTGTATTATATTATATCATGCTACCATGCGCCATTCTGATTGGACGAGAGCGATGCTAAAATATTGTTTTAGCACTGATAGCGGTGGTAAAACGGGCCCCTAAACAAGCATTTTTGAAAATTGCCCGGTCGGTGCATTTGAACGATGTGGCTCTGAACTTAATCCGAAACAGTCCGCTTTGTTTCAAAGACCGAGTTCGAATTTCGATACAGAGATAAAGTATGGTTCTGTAACTCACCTCTTGGTGAAAATAAGCGGTCTATGATGAAAGAAATCTCCGAAGCAACACATTTATTTTGGTATGATGATGTACAAAATTGTACAGGGTAACAGTGCACTGTGTAGTTTGCTTGATCGATTCAGCAGGAGTCGAGACGCGACATACCGCTCTTTAAAACAAAGCTACTACTAGTATTCGTTCATACACAAATAAATTGAAACTTCCTCACTGTAACGGTACGTCAGATATTCCTTCCTAGAGTTTGGGCTGTAACAGACCAGGGTGTTCTAACGATGTAGCCCAAGAACTTGAAGAAGTTCAAAATAACAATGCGATCAATCCTGGCGACTGCGACGAAAATCGCTGTGTCAGCGTCACAACACACTCTGCTCGCATATTACAACTGTTCATACAGTCGCCGTAATCCATGTCTGGATTATTTCAAAACTGCACGTTTTCTAGCACAAATTATCCATCCAAAATATCCATCAAAAACAGAACCTGTAACCCCACTGCACCACCTCCTCTGCCGTCTGTCTGAATGTTACGACGGTTGGCGCACACCGGACTGACAGTGAATGAGACAAATCTATTTTTAGTGTAGGCCTACTACGCAAAAAAAAGGAAAAGCCAGCGCTATTGTTTTTATGTAAATTTACGAAAAAAAATGTTACTTTTTCTTTTGCTTTGAACTCTTGACCCATTTCTGTGTCTGAGGCAGTTCGTGTTGCATGTAAATATTAATATAATTTTGATGAACGTAATGCGTATGTTATCGTAGGATATTTTGTTCGTGTGTTGTCAACGTAATCCAAACTTATAAAATGCTCGGTCTCGGGCGATGATTTTCCGACGTTCGATCTCTCAGACGTCAGTTTTCTGCATTTTGGACTGAAACTGACGAAAATGCCGGACCAAGACGACAAAGACACACAAGTTGATATAATATAATAGCAATAACCCCCTTCGCAGTCGGGTATACACTCGATTTTGGTACAATTCGCTCCATATAGCACTCGCCTATCGGCTCGTGCTATATGTCGCGCATTGTACCAAAATCTCGTGTATACCCTCCTGCGGCGGGGGTTATTGCTTAAGTAACTTATTGCTGATCAATCATATGAAACAGGTGGTTCAGTACATACCGGTATTTAGCACATATCCTAATTTGAATCTTTCAACTGAAAGTAAACTCTCAGTAGATAGCCAATCACAGAACCAGTCCTTCGAGTACACTACTGAGGTTAAAACAAAAGTGATGTCAATTTTGACAAAGGGCAAGAACTCTCAGAAATCTGCCCCCAAAATGCATAGATTAGATAGGTAGGTAGGTAGGTATAGGCCCTACTTTATTGTCCATAAAAATATGGAAAATTGTCTTTAAACATCAGGACCGCTATAAAAACACCAAATACGGACAACACCATACAAAACAATACAATAGTTACAGACAAACACAACACTATATTAAAAGTTCCTACTTAAAATGGTGTTTGCTCTGGTTCTCAGGATGGAATGAGACATATTCATATTTAAAACAGCAACTGCTGATGGTATAAATGACTTCTTAAAAAGATTCTTCCTAGCCCTGGGCACAAGTAGACGGCGTCCCGAAGGCAGATATTGAAACTTGTCATTCAATGGGTGAGATTTATCACCAAGAATGGATAAACCTTTCCTACGAAGAGCATAAGTATACAGTTCTCCAAGATCTTTTAACTTTGTTCCGACAAGTCGACCACATATGTTTACAATTTTCGTTAGTCGCATTCTCTCTTTAACAGAAATATGACCAAACCATGTGACAATGTTATAAGTTAGAATGCTTTCAATACAGCAACGATATACAGAAACAAGGATGTGACTGCTAACATTGAAACTCTTTAACTTCCTCAGAATAAATATTCGTTGGTGAGCTTTCTTATAAATTTGTCTGTATTCTCTTTGAAACTTAACTTCTGGTCTACTATGGACCCTAGGGCCTAGATATGGAAATCGAAATGATGATACTATTTCAACCTGTTGGTTGTCAATGGTAACAGATTCTACTTTTTCTAGCTTTCCGCCATTATTAAGAACCAACTCTTTCGTTTTTTTGATATTTGAGGTAAGAAAACTGTCTTTGAACCATGAACACAGGCGATTAATTTCAGGAAAGTAGCGTGACAAGGATACTTCGCCTTTTAATCTGGCAACTAGTGCCATGTCATCAGCAAACTTAAGCAAAGTCAACAAATTATCCGATAACATGATTTCGTTCGTGTAAATTGAAAAGAGTACAGGCGAGAGGACGCAACCTTGTGGCGCACCAGTATTCAACGTTTGTTCATCGGACATTGCACCATTCAAATTTATACGTTGAGGTCGATCGCTTAAAAACTGCCTTATCCAGAGAATGATATGATTAACGCCTAAATCCAATAGTCTTTTTATCAAAAGGTGTGGTTGTATTGTATTAAACGCGGAGGAAAAATCCATGAAAAGAATGCGTACATAATTGGCTGGATGCTCAAGATGGCCAGCGACTAGGTTTACTAACATTAGACTAGCGTCCTCTACCCGTCTTCTGGGCTTGTAGGCAAATTGTAATGGATCCAAGCGATCAGCCACAGATGCCGTCAACTTGTTACTAACCAACCTTTCCATACATTTAGCAAGTATCGAGGTCAAGGCCACAGGTCAATAATCATTTAGTTGTTTTGGGTGTGGTTTCTTTGGGACAGGGATCACAGTGGATAATTTCCATGATCGGGGTACAAACTGGGTGTTCAAAAACAGTTGAAATAAACGAGTCAATACGTGACTTATAAACTGATAGGCACATGTTTTGAGGACTCTAACCTTCAGACCATCTGGACCAGAGGCTTTAGAAGGATTGAGTTTCAGAAAAGAATTGACGACCTCTTCCTCTTTAACGTTAATTGGCGAAGGAATGAGAAGTTGACATGTCATTTCACATTCTTTCTTAAAATCATGTACATCAAATCTTGCATAAAACTGATTTAATTTGTTTGCAAAACCTGTTGGATCCTCAGTACATATTCTGTTTATCTTACGGTGTTTACCCATCATCATATTAAGACCTTTCCATGCATCTTTCGCCTTTCCAATTCGTAGATGTTTCTCAACTTTATCTTTATAATTAATTTTAGCTTGTCGAACCTCACTCCTAAACTCTTTCATTACCTCTTTAACCTTAATTAAGTTTCCATCCTTAAACGCTTTTTTCTTCTCGGTCAATTGGCTCCGTACTGACCCACGGTTTATTATTAGGAAACATTCTCACACGTTTTGTTTCAATCAAAGAGTCTTCACAAAATTGAATGTACGAAGCAATAGTATCCGTTAGTTCCTCTTTGTCTGCACAACTTTCGAAAAACACACACAAGTCAGTGCTTTCAAAACATGCTTGTAGTTTCTCTATACTTTCAGTCGTTCACATCTTGATATCTCTTGTTTCCGGTTTCGTGGTCTTTAACTTTTGTCTGTATTTCGGTAGGTGGATGACGTCATGATCAGAACGACCCAGTGGATATGCGCTGCTTACCGAAAATGCATTCGCGATGTTGCCATAGCATTTATCTTATTGTGATGCAGAAAAGATAGCAGGTATGACATTTAACATTGAGTTGAAGGCATCAATGCCAATTTATTGAATAAATTGCACCTCTTCATAAATGAAAATGGTATTTGTGTATTTGTTGGGTTCAGGATTTCAGGGCTATCACTGTATCAGCCATGTACCTAACCTGACAAGTGACTGTGTTACAGTTGTTTGTAAGTTGACACTTTTTTCTGGCATTATTGACTTAATTTAAGTGACTTTGTTAAACTTCTTTGGCAAAAATATTTGATCTCAGAATACTAAACAAGTCCATAAGACATTGTTGGTATATAAAACGAAACAAAAGAGGGCTTCAATGATTGTGTTCTCTACATAAAGTGACGGTAAGTTTTGGCAGACTTTTAGTTATACAAAGTCATGCAAACATTTTGAGAGAAGCAAAGCAAAGTTTTTATATGTCAGTATCTTAAAACCCAGTTCACAAAAAGACTTGATTTCTTTAAAAACTTACTTTTTATTTTAAGCTCTTAGGCTGCAGAAGGATACATATATCTGCAAACTACAGGAATGGTAATCTGAGAGTGTAATAAATTTGAAACGAAATAAAGAGAATGAACACTGAAAAATCAGTGGATGTTGCCTCTGAGCAGTGTCTGTACTGGTATCCATTTGAAGGCAGATATTGCCTCAAGATCAGAGCGGTGTTTGGACTGGTGTCCATTTAAAGGCAGATATTGCCTCAGATCAGAGCGGTGTTTTGACTGGTGTCTTCACAAGTGATATAGAATACCGCAACTATACGGTGTCACTCAAATTTGATCAGAATTGGTATATACCAGTATGGGTTACCAATGATCAACAATAAATGTTGTTTTCATCTGTTCAGTGGAGGAAAATTCTACGTTGATGTTATGACAATGATTTCTGCACAGTACAACCATAAAAACAACAAGAAATATTTAAACCAGAAAAATAAGAATGACAAAAGTAATTAAGGTTTGAAACTTTAGGTACTGGAGGTCAACTTTAGCAACATGCATAGAAGAAACAAGCCCCTCTCAGTTTGAGTATAGACGGTCTTCCCCCCCTCTACTGTCTATGGTTTCAGCAGGTCTGTTTATATGTAACAGTTCATAAACAATGACAGGAAATGACTAAAGATCAGTGGAGTTGGCCTGTTTCTCACTTGCATGCCCTCACTCCTGCACATTTGCAGGATTTCCCTTTTTCTTACCTCATTTGCACATTTCTGACACTGATGTGTTCATTTGAACAAATTCACATCTCAACCCCTGCATCTACCTGTACACCAAATACTGAGACGGTAGCTTTGGCGGTATCGGAGCCTTTGTGTGTGACGGACATACATCCGCACATACATACCCACAAATATACAGACATACAGACACCACTGACTCATCATATAAGCTCTTTTTGGTATTTATATACAAAACCAAATATGAGCTAATAATGCAAACTGAACTTTCATCCATTACTGTTACTATGGAAATGATACCAACTAAAACTTGTAAAGAGACACAAACAAAACCAAAGCTCTCTGGCAGTTGCAGTTTGTGCTGTTTTACAGTTTCTTGTTCATTTTTGGAGGAAATATGTCAAACAAGGATTACAAAACAAAATGACTACAGTACATGGTTATGTACACAATAAGAAGAAGAAACTACCAAAAGGGATAAATATTCAACTTTGTAAAATGGATTGAATACATTGTACGCATATATTAAAAGCTTGCTGATTGACACTTTGCTGTCATCTTTCCACATCACACTCTCTGCTTGGTGAGGACAAGAACCCTGTAATATTATCAATTAAGTATCAAATACAGCTCCAGTTTCTGTTAACATACAAAGCTACATAAAGGTAGAATATTCTTTATAAAAATGTTGATAAACAAACACTGTAGCCTCCGTTCTTAAAGAAATGTCCATACCACAAACAAGTCAGTTAAAATCCTGGCAGTCAAGAACTGTTGGGTTTAGGAAAAATAAGTTACAGAGAATATATAAATGCTGCCTCCTCTGAAAAAATAGTGGGGCTTTTGTAGTTTTCTCAGGAAAATCTAGAAGAAAAGAATGCTAAGGTATACACAGTGACTTTGATCATAGACAAGACACAATGTCTTTATTCTTAGCAAACTTAAATGACATTTGCTAATGTCAAGGTCAAGGTAATATGCCCCTCAAACCTTTCTCCAAGGAAACTTTCAACTGTTGTCTTTCATGATCAAGATGAAAAATTAGTGGTCACCTTTCTTTTAAACTTTGGGATAAGAAAACAAATTATGTAAATTGACTAATTTGAAAATCAAGTTGAAAACCACTGCTGCAACATGTGCAACCCTCTGGGCAAATAATAAAATTTTCAGTTTTTGCAAAAAGAAGATGACAAGTTCATTTACTAAACAGGATTCCAAATGAGTCGACACAAGGGGTGGGCTAAGCATTTTTGAAACTCTTCCCGAGGCACATACTTCCAAATATGTTTTCATAACGCAACAACTCTACACTAAGGAGTGACTTTGTTGAAATTTTGTCTGGTAACCTGTGCATTAACAGCCTTCATTTGTGTCATGTTCCAATGAGAAAAATTTTCAGCATCAGAGATGTAACTGACAGGGTACAGTACATGAGTTCAGACATATAGATGCATTCTCATTCTGCTGCAGTTTCAGTTTTGATCTGTTTTGTCACTGGCTCATCAGTAGTACTCGTATCTTCATTGGAACGTTTCACAGCCTTGGTATCTGACTTGCTTTCCACTTCTAGGAAATAAGACACAGAGTGTCTGTTAAGATCAAGTCTTAATAAATGTAATATCCCAAAAGTGACGACACCGGTTACTGCCTTGGGAAAAATGACACAATTCCACATGTAAAATGCCATATTGACGCATTGAATTCATATTATCCTTCACAAACCCCGTGTTCTTATGCATAATTTCTGAAACCATCAATCTGTATATCCCCAAAATAGCTTTATTGTCATAAAGATAATGATATTTACATTAAAATATGTTGTTCTTTAAGATTTCTACTTTAGGGGCAAACTTTATCCCCCCCCCCTCCCCACACACACACTCACACATAAATGGCTGTTGGCTGTATGGTTAGCTGAACTCAGATAAACCAAATTTTTGGGCATTTGTATAGGTGGCTTTGATTAAATGTCGTTGACAACACTCCTTGACATACAAGATTACCTTCATCACTATTGTCATCATCTTCTTCATCATCATCGCTGTTAAAAACAGTTTTCTTCCCTTCAAACTGTCTCTTCTTTTTGAAATCTCTTGCCTGTCTACCTTTGTACGGTTTGCGTTTTCTTGCTGCAAATAATGAAAAATCACAATCAACAATCAACAACTCTGAAATAAAATTCCTGACAAAGAACATAAAGCACGATTATACACTCCATCTTATATTCTGTCCAAGATGACAATATCCATCATTGACGATATTATCCATTATTTCATGGATTGATTTTATCTGTTCTCTCTGTGAGTAACTTTGGAGATGTTTCAGACACCACTCTACAGACACTTCAAAGCTTCTAACAAACATAACTGACATGTCAAGTACAGTGTCAAGTGCAACAAAATTCACATACACACTGCCTAATGCAGGTATCTACAACCCCTTATAAACAGGAAGTGAGACTGAATCTGAGACTCTCAAATTGAAGAAGATACTAAATGCGACCTCATTTGCGATTATATCTGAGACTCTCATTCATTACAGTAAACAGTAAATGCGACTTGATCTGAGACTGTACCTGAGACTCTCAATGACCTTTCACTTGACAAGTGCAACTGACGCTTAGACTAGAACAAGTAGCAATCGAGACACTTGACCACGGTTTGTGGAAGGACCGTGCACAGGTCCTTGAAAAAAATGATCACGGAGTACAGCGTGTCGACATCGACGTATGCCTTACCTCAGCTTTCTTTCCCCTTCATTTCTCATCTTACTGTATATAATGGAAAATAAAGGTCAATAAAACAAATACTCTTTATCAATCATGTATATTCGAACTACGCTGTTGCATGACGCACCGTATAGACATGGTCCCTGGAGGACCGTGGTATAGAGACTAAGGCCTATGATTACGGAAAGGTAAGTCAGTTCTTACAATCGATTTAGCAAGTGTATTTACATAACACATTGAGAATATTGATAAAATATGGCGAATAAAACTGATAAATGGGTACTAAGACATAAAACTAGCGAAAATAGAGAAAGACTGGACTAACGTCAGATACGCACACGCCGTATTGGCCTTTGATGATGCCATACTGTTTATCGAACCTTCAACGTCATGCCCAGTCATGACGTACTTTTACCTTTGACCTTCATGAAGTTTCACATTCATTTGAAAATTTTGTATTACTTTTTGACTTCATGATGTCCAGCTTGCTTTGTAATTCGAAACATATTGAAACACTTGCTCATTTAGCTGTTGCTGCAGATCCGTAGCCCTACCACTCCCTTTGCTGGTTGTGTTGGGGGACTGGCTGTTGATTTCCATAATAGTTCGAAGAGTTCATACATCGACGAATTTGCAAATTTCGTGTCGCGTCGAAATCTATCGAGCACGAACGATGAAAAGCCCGAATGTAAATGACACGATTTTCAGTTGTCGTTACAAACAAAATTACATTTCTGTGAGAAACTCCACAATGACGTTTCGGAGATCAAATGGGAAATACCATACTCTCTTTGCTCCGATCGATCCGCCAATTTGAGTAGATTTTACCTCATCAGATGTTCGGAAATCTATCGTCACTTCGACACGGAGCTTTTTTCGTCTTTAATTGTACTTTAACAAAAATATTTCTAGTTGTATAAAGAGTACCAAGGAAGCGTGATATCACATTGAGTGCGTTTTGTCATCAGCTGTCAGCTAGTCATGCGCATATTTCTCATATGGAAGGCCTGGGAGGCTCAAAGAAAATGTACGTCATCCATTAACCTCAGTCAAAATTAGCACTTTCTCACTTGTCAATGGACCCACGAAGCGAGACCGCCTGAACTGGGAAGTGATATGTAAATGAGTATGACTCGATGACGTTCCCGTCGGCAAACATTTCATCTCACTTGTACCATTGCAGCTATAAAAAATATTTTGTACCTCCATGCTATCACTTTGTGTACGGAGTGTGAATATCAATCAGTCAATCAATCTTTATTACATCACAGACCCTAGTTTTTCTTAAATGTTAAACTCAACTAACACTATATTCAAAATTCGAAGAAGTACAAAATTAAAACACATTCAAAAGGACAACAAACTTTCCAAATGTACAATAACAAGGTAATGAACTGTAAACTTTAATAGTGGGGTCGGGTGACCTGACTAAGGCTTCCTGCTGACCATGTAGCTCAGCTAGCCCTGCTTGCGATGTGTGTTCCCGGCGTTATCGGCCTGACGTATCTTGCTTGTGGTTCGATACGCGTACACACGGAGATGACCGCTGTGGTATGCGTATCACAGCGGCCGTTGCGTCGCCGTGTATCGATCGATCCACAAGCGACTGTGCAATACATGTACTGAGTTGTCGCCAACTACATGGATTTACCGCTTACCTGGGAATATTTGAATCAATTCTTTTCCATTTCCTTTTCCATATTTTAGCCATTTGATGTTTTATTTTGCCGACATTTATTTAACGCTTCGCGATCACTGCTCAATGTTAATGTTGATTTAGATCTACCAAGTTTACCGGGTAAACCGGGATCAATTATACCGACGTATTTTTTCCTCGCGACTCGCAGAAATTTTCCAACCTGGTAAGTATTTAGCTTTGTCCCGTGTGCTGGGTTATGTCCATGTAAACTAATAACAAAAGTTTAGTATTTTCTGTAAATCGATAAGCCTTTCGAACACGAAAGATTCGGATATCTGAACCTCAACAGTAGCTACGCAGCTCGAAAGTTATCCTCCGACAGGACAGTAACATTGGTCAAAGCCGGATTTCACATGGTAGCTATGGAAACAAGCTGTTCATTCTCAGAAAGCATGCAATGTACTTCGTACTGCTGATACTGTCATAGTCCGTTGGCTGTTGCCGTCCCTATACACCGTCAATTGCCTAATAATCACAGGATTCAATCACGTGTTTCATCAAATTTTGATACATGAATTCTACCAATCATCAACCCCTTAACACATTAAAAAAAAACAATGGTTGCTGCTACGGGTTCAAGGACATTCACGAGGAGGTACCAGAGGATTGTCGCAGAATTGTTTTGACTGATTTTAAATGGGCGATCTGCGTACGGTCGCACATCAAACCGACAAATGTTCGCTTAGATAAAAATATGATGTAAGAAACGTTTTTTTATTCAACTAACTGAGTCATTGCCTTTGTTATCGCCTAAACATAGCCGGGTTTTTTCGGAGAGACTGCGACATGAATATCCTCTAATGCATAGAGTACGGCTGTTCATCCAATATATTTATTCACTGTTTCGAAAAACATCTTGTCAGATATGTGCTTTGGCGATCGGACCAAGTTTTTGTACGTTGGTCAGAAATAAATGACAATATAGGTTTGGATATTACATCTGTAGAATTAGGACAGAGTATTGAAGATGAAATTACTTTCATCGATCAACAAAGAAGAGAAAAGAATGAGTCAGTGAATATCGAATCATAGACGGGAGAATCGAGACAGGCCACTGTCTATAGTTTAATCAATTATGAACAAAAGTATTTCGATTAATTGACTAATGCAAACAGAAAGGAAATTTTATTCAACTTGATTGAAAAACGTCACCGCTTTTCCTTGACATCGGATTCCATGACAATGGAGCAACACACGATGTCGTTTAGGTCCTCAAAAATCTTTTTAAACAGCAAGACGACAATAATAATACTTTTCACGACAGCAAAATCTTAAAGAACTTGAATCTGAACTTTACATGACAGTTCTGTGGAAGAAACGATTAGAAATGGCGGCGTTTCTTGGTACAGCGTCTACGCAAGAACGCACTATGGCTTGAGTGACATACCCGGTGACATACCAGCGGGCACAGGCCCTCTAACTGGGTAATCTGCTAAATAGGTCGCTTTTCGGCTCGATCTATCGATCCCGTAGTCGACATGCTGCACTGCAACCTAAATGAGTGTTTAGGTTGCAGTCGTGGGCATATCGACTACAGGATCGATAGATCGAGCCGAAAATCGACTACCAAGCTACAGAGCGCCTGTGCTTGCGGGTCTGCACTGCGGTCGCTCCATCTAATTACTATGCTGTGCCGTATCTAACATGTTGACATCGCAAACGTTTACCGATTCACACCTGTATCGCGTCCTTTTTTGATTGACATCTTACAGACCTTTGTTATCCAGCAATCCCGCACCCCACTCGTCTTTGATGGAAAGTAAATCAAATAATCACCGCAATTCCGACACGTCTGAGACAATTGCGAATCAAGAAAACGATCAAAACTTGTGAAACGCAGTCACTACCTCACTTAATGCCTTCATGTTTGTGTTTTGCCGAACACTCAGTCCCCGGCAAAACTGATCTTTGGATGCGCCAAAAGGTGTTAACTTGCATGTTGTATTAGGAAAGTATGTATATTATAAAATCAAAATGAATAGATGAGTGTTTTCTATAAAAGCTCAGTTACATTTTAGCTTCGATCAGATCCCACCCGTCCGTTCAGACTGTTGTGAAACATTCCGATATTCGTCATGTCTTTTGAGCTGAACAAGGGTGAACTTTTTAGCTGGCAGGTTCTCCAGCGTGTGCCGATGCCACGCGAACGACGGACCTTCCACATTACCTCAGGAAGTGAGTCAGTCACATGACAGTCGCAAGAATAGTCGCACTTGCTGTTTGTACGTTAAATGAGAGTCTCAGACACGGTCTCAAATTCACTCGCAAATATACATCCCCGAGCGAAATGCGAGTCTCAATTACAGTCGCAAACGTGATCGCACTTTGACTCTTCTATGAACTGAGAGTCTCAGAATCACTCGTATTTCTTACTCATTTGGGGTCGTACATACCTCGCCTAATGATAGCAACAGTGCCAATCTAGAGTACTCGCCCACTGCAAGTTTGTATGTATCCATACATGCTTGGAGGCTTGTCCTTCAAGTTTACTCATAGAATGTTGGTGGCACCTTATAGAAAACACATCAGACTTGCCTTTTTGCTCAGCCACCTGACCGAAAACAGTGATTGCTTACTTTAGATAAAGGTGATCAAATTTGTATAACACTTTCACCACCATGATTTGGCCTGAACTCATTGATATCAATGGTCATTGTAGACCTGTTTATGCTGGGAATTTGGGTGTAAAGGTTCAAAAAAGTACATAAAAAAGAAGGGCTTGGTTTCACATAATTGTAGTGTTGACAAAAATATCAAGGTTTTTCCCTTATAAGCTGTCACATGTACAATGACTCCTCTCACTATCCGTAACAATATGCAGAGACTCGTAAGATTGTATCTGATTGGTTAATTGTCATTATTTATGGCAACTTAGGGAGTCTGAAACTAGGCCTATTGTGTAGCTGATTGGCTGATTGGAAATAATTCAACACAAACAAAGAGTTTCAGCCAATCAAAAGCTTCAGAGATGCTGAACATGAGCCCAAACTATCTTACCATCTCTTTTGAGTTGCCTCATTTTCATCTGTTGTTCTCTAATTTCATGCCATTTCTTCTTCTCTTCCTCCCCTTCTAGTATTCTCACTGAGAGCTCTTCTCCCTTCACGACAATCTTCCCATCATTTGCTTCTTTGACTTTCTCAGCTGCCTCCTTAGCTACGCCCTCTTCAAACCTTATGTAACCCTGGTATAAAACAAGTATGTGCTGTTTACTTGACTGTACACTTGAACACTTCATCAGATTTCCAAGATTGGATGTATCTTTGCAACATGTCCTTGTTATGGGTAGCATGGATTGTTATTCAAATGAACTTGTAATGCCTTCAAACAATAATTCATAATTATCATCTTATGTTTCTCATGCATTGTCTCTGAACAAGAATCACAGTTCCTTTCTTCTTTCCTGAGAAATCACTCTCCAGTCTTGATGTAACTTTACTGATAGCTGGGGCCAACCATCGTCACTCACTTATTAGTGAATAGGAACCAAATGTTGTGGGTTCAAATTCCATCAAGAAATTACAGAATTACATGTATCAGTGTATTAATTCAACTGGATTGCCAATCTGTCATCTGCAAATACCGTAGGTAATGTTAACTTCATGCCTTACTGAATTACACTGTACCATTGATCTACTCAGGAAACATAAAATAAATTGTTTGTCTTATAATGGTTCAAAAGTATGCCTTTTTTCATCTCTAACTTACTCCTTGCAAATACTTTGCTGAAGTAACTTTGAACAAATCTATTCAAAATCATTGTGAGACTGTCATCTAATTTTGGAATGTAGAACAGCATTGCCTAATGCATACCAATAGGTATTCCTACAGAACAACAAGACAAATTGATTCCAACCAAGCTATAGAATAGCAGAGAATGTTCAATTGACCCAAGGGTTACCATCTCATACATAAAAAAATGTTAGAAAAATTTCCGCTTACCTGTGTTTCTCCCCTGGTAAAGTCGATCCACCTGATACTGCCATGTTTATCAAAGACTGCCTGCAAATCTTCTCGTGATGTTTGGTCATTGGCACCACTGAAGAACAAGATACAGCCTGGTTCATACTCCTTTTCAATCTGCAGAAAGGAAAACATAAAACTTCAGCTGTAACTAATTCACTGTAACTCATTTACACTGCTTATGCTGTGTTTTGCCATTGCTGAAAAACTATCAGAGAGACTGGGAAAATGTGAACAAAATATTTTAAAAAACACTTTCACATTGCAATAGTTTGTATTACCTCTTCTTCTTCCTGTTTTGTCTTTTCATCCTTCTCTCTGAAACACAACAAATATAATATTTTATTTATTTACTGAAAAGTTACCATAGAGAGATGGTTTTCTCTGAATATGTAAAAAATGTTACTATTTTTGCATTTTTAAACTGATGGAGTCTTTGTTCTTTCACTTATATTTGCCAAAATATAACCGAAAAAAACACTTACTCAATATTGTTTGTAGAAAGTCAGAGACAATCTTACACATAGGTACTTGGAATCAGGTTCAGTTACTGCTCTATTAATTGTATTACCTTTACATAAATTATATAATGATTTTGATCTAAACATAATAGTTGACGGTATAGATGTTCTTTGAAACTTACTTCTGTTTTTGAAGTTTTTCTTCAAGTTTTGCTTTCTTTCGTTCTTCTTGTTTTTTCTTGAAATATTCGCCTCTGAAATTGAAATGAATATCTCACACACATCACATACAAGACCTCAACTAACTACTCTCATACAAGTGTGTTTTGCTGTCAATTTTTATGTATCTGTTTTATATGGTTACAATGTTGAGAAATTTACACCTGTTTCAAGCCATGCTCTTTAATGACTTCAGATATGTTTCAAGCCATACTTTGTAAATAATGGACTTCAGACACCATTCCTTCAGTATTTTGTAGTGACATACAGTAATAACTGATCTTACCAATCTGATATGTGTGTGTGTGTATGTATGTATGTATGTATGTATGTATGTATGTATGTATGTATGTATGTATGTATGTATGCACGTACGTATGTATATATGTATGTATGTATGTATGTATGTATGTATGTATGTATGTATGTATGTATGCACATACGTATGTATGCACGTACGTACGTATGTATGTATGTATGTACGTATGTATGTATGTGTATGTATGTATGTATGCACGTATGTACGTATGTATGTATGTATGTATGTATGTATGTATATATATATGTATGTATGTGTATATATGTATGTATGTACCTACAATCGTAACAAAATAAATTATCACATAGTCCACTGTAACTTTTCCATAGCCAATGAATAGAACTGATTAATGACAATGTAGAAGCTATGTGTATTTCGATACTTAACAACAGTCTGCTTAATTTTTCTCTCTTTCACAAACTACTTTTAAGATAAAGTGAACACAGGATGGCTATGTATCTTACTTAAATAATCTGATCAATTCTGTTTCTCCGCACTTGATTGATTCAGCTTCCACAAACTTCTTTGCCTCTTCAATCTTTTCAAATGTTGCAAACACAGATCCCTGTACAGGCATAAACAGAAAGACGGATGTTAATATTCATGTTCATCATTTGTGAAATTTCACACAATGACTTAATGTGTCAGTTTATCAGAAATACCAACAAAAGAATAGCATTCCTCTCCCACAAAAAACTATCAGAGTCGTCAAACTTCTTACAAATAAAATCACAACCAAATATTTCAATTTTTGGTTTGCAGTCAAAGTCGGCAATCAAGTATTGTATTCGATAAATTTTGTAGCTTGTGATTCATATTTAATCTTATTATGATGGATCAGATGTTTACTCAAAGAGTTCAGCTGAGGATTTTGACTTTGCCAAGTTTATTGCTTCTAGCATGTTTTTTTTCATTTAGTCTCGTAACATCACCTCAGATACCCAAAATCATCTGAATAAAATCTGAGTTTGTGACCTACTCTGCTGTCATAGTTGAAGTTTTTTTCATTATCAATAAGCATATTTGTGGCACACCATGATTTGATTTACCATCAAACCTGCAGGGCCTGAAAAATTTAATTTTTATCCACTTGTCCCCGGACAAGTAGCCTCTATTTTTCTACTTGTCCGTAGCAGAAACTCACTTGCCCTGAAAATTTTCAAAAAAAAAGATTTCTGCTCTTACCCAGATTGTGGGACCTCGAATGGTTTGTGACAAATTGGTGGTATCTACAGTTTATAATTGTAAAAAAGTACATTACTGTAATGAAAATTATTTAATATGCTTTCGTCGTTATGGGAATTCTTCCATTTACCGCATTAAGATGTGTTTAACAGAAAAATACTAGTAAGATGTTTCATCACACTTATGACTACAAAAGTAGAAGTGATTGAAGACAATAGTCTAATAATGCAGACATTTAACATGGTTTTTTCACTAGTGCTGTAAAGTTCACTTCATTTTTATAATTGCCCAATTGATTGATACTTTTTCATTGAAATTGCAAAAAGAAAATAGGTTGAAAACGCTAAATATCTGAGAGGAACTCCTTTCTCTTCATAATAGCAATAGCAACTTGCCATACCACGGCTTTGACAAGCTAGGTGGCTTTTGTTAAGGTCCGCTACAATCAAGATAGGGGTCTTGACCATATAAGGAATTCAGCATGGTGACCTACACAAGCTTGCTGCGTACGATCGAAGAGTGGCATGAGACTCCTTCTGGAGAAATTTCTGACTGCAAAATACTACTTTGAAAGACAGGGATATAGTGCTTCATCAAAATTTTGGAGTTACTGATATTTTTAGGTAAAGTTGTGAGCTTCCATCACACCACATAGTGCCATTTGATGTTCCGTGCAGTGTGGCTAGAAATTTCATTCTCCTTACACACTGTGTACTATAATATAGCTAGCAGGTTAGTTGGGTAGAGTAACCGTGGTTGTCAATAAAGTTTGCTTCACTGTTTCACTGTCCAAATTGTTTGGTGAAAAGTTAGTTGTTCTATTTAAAATGATCTAGGCTTCCGCTTCAAACATCATTGTCTGGTTATTATATCGTTACATTTTACATGTAAAATGAGTGGAGAAGTACGTGGCCCTGCATTTGCCAAGGGTCCAGTGACTAGTGGACGCACATCGACTTGCTTACCATAAATCGCAAACTGTAACAGAGTAACTGATTTTTCTTTAGTTTTCGGTTGAGACGAAACAAATAAGCCCCGATTTGAGTGGGTCCGAGTGACCCATGTCTGGTACTTTTGGGGGACATTGTTTCTAATTTGCGTCAAAAGACGAAAGAACGCACTCTTGGCAAAACACTGAGTTGACTCTGAACTTTCTGCCCGCGGGCAAGTGAGGGCTAGTTTTGCGCTAGTCCGTATTAGAAATCAGTCTGTCCCGGGCATCGGGCAAGCGTAATTTTCAGGCCCTGAACCTGTTTGTATCATTGCTATCACTCTATTTACCATACTCTGCAAGTATGTTCTTCTTCACGAAATTTGCAAATGGTGAGGAAAAATCCTGTGTCTGCTTTAACCCAAATACTTGTCTCATTCCAAATATTATACAATAATTCTTCGCATCTTCAGTATTGACATTTGATGAAAGAAATGACGTGAATGCTAAATTTCATTGGCATACCACAAATTTCTGCAATTTGATAAGAACACTTCAAGCTATGCACCATCCATGAATCTTAACATGAATACGAAGATATTACTTGATGTAGCGTAGAATACTTACTTTGAACTCTTTGGTGTCGATTGTCTTCCTCATCTGGATGTATGAAACTTTACCATGCTTGTCAAAAAATTCTTGTATGGTGTCAAGATTTGCATCTGTAGGAAATCCTTTCTGAAATGTTTAAGAAAACAAACTGATTAGTCTGCTACTTTCCCTTGTTTGTACAACTATCACTGAAAATCTGACATGTTGTGTCTCCAAATTGGCTGAAGTTGTTAATATGAAAATGAACCACACACACATTAGTCAGCAGTACACAATAAAAATTCTTAAGTGAATGCACTGAATTATTTGAAAAGTTAGTGACTTCATCCTTGTGGGAAGTAAACCAGAGATATTAACGATAAAGTCAGTTTTACCTCAATGATGTCACACTCTTTGAAATATTCCAATACTTACACAATACACACTCTTAGACTTCATCTCTGCTCTAAGTTCATCTGAGTCTTCTGGAAGGGGGTTTGAAACAGATCGGCGGATCTTCTTTTTGTCTTCACTTATCTAAGATAAAAATTTATGTTCTCAATCAATTTTTGGATCCGATTTAACCATCAACTGTTCTGCTGTAAATGTGAGTACAAAGTGACCTTTTCCTCAACTGTATATGCACTTCCAATCTTCTTCACTGTGTCCCTTTTTATATTATATACCCTTTTTTCTCATTTTCAAATGACTCAAGGATATGCTGTAGGAACTTTTATAAAAAAATTCTGTTGTCCTCAGACGAGAAAGGATATACTGTTACAATGATGTAATGTAACCAATATTGGCCAATCAGTTTCACATGATGTGCTGTGACCATTTTTTTGACCAATCAGATTGACTTGATGTAACTCACCTCAATCAAACCGGATTTGGATTTCTGCAGAGCTGTGACAATGACATCATGATCTGATGATAACTGTCGTAGTCTGTTGAAGGTTGTTAGGGTTTCTAGTGCAACCCCTGGTTGATCAAAGTTAAGGAATGCAGTTTGTAAACTTTTCAAATTTCCCTTCAATTTAAGATTTGTATGAAATGAGTGTTTTTTCATCATCATCACCCAAGCCCATACTATTGACACATTGACACTGGCATTTACGCATGAAAATTAATGATTTTCACAAATCTTGCCAACTTCAGATCATTTCTTTAAATCTTACAATTTGTTCAGCTGTATTATTAGTCTGCTTTGTTTCATGTTGTACATCTTGCAACAGTACACAGAATACTCCAGAGGGCTGTATTCATATAAAACAGAATTATTATTTCAATAACATGATGAAACAGAATTATTATTTCAATAACATGATGAAACAGAATTATTTCAAGAACACGATCATTTAATTACTTCACAAGCATTGATGCATGATAAATTATAAGTCATAACTTCAATGAAAATTACAAGAGTACTGTATCATTCATTGTATGTGTATGATTATCTTTATCAAGAGAATTTGCCACCATCATTGCTACATTACTGGTGCTTCAACTTTACGTACTTCCCAGACACTATATTAAAGTTGACTGTCAAATTTTGCAATGTTCAATGTGCAATGTCCACATTTTATGTTCAATAGACACCGCTGGGTTTGGAGCATTCAGAGTACTTTGTCCTGAAATATGTAAGGGTATCATGATAAAATGTAAAATAATTCAAAGCAATTTTATGGTATCTACATTTACATGTATATATGTGAGGATACAACCATCATCTTCTGAAATTTTTTCTTGAAGAAATTTGTCCTTTCTGAGATTTATGTCTCCAAAGTAGTACTGAAAAAAACATTATGAAGAAATGATTAACTTACAAGTCAAATTTGATCAAGTGGGACAATACATAATGATCGCATTGGTATTTCTAGAAAGATAACAATTGGGCAGGGAAAAAAAAGCAATTTTTTCCCTGATATACTAACCTTGAAAACTGTCAGGGTTGCTGAAAATCATTACACATATTATAAACTACTACCAAGAAATAATGGTGACCAAGAGGCCTTTTGGCATTAACTTGAATGGCTTGCACAACATATTCCATTAAGATTGCACGACTTAACCCTTTCAACAATTGTGAAGCTTGACCTCCACTAAGCGTTATATTGGTGGAAGGGATATGGAGATCTATTTCCATTACTACCAAATGTGTTTATTAGCTGTAGCTATTAATAATGAATGTCTTCAAACGGTTGCAACCATGCCTAGGCAGGCTGATAGATTTAAAACATTCTGCAAACTGTTCTTGACGTCATGTTGTAAAATAAACTAACATGTTGACAGCTGTGAACAGCAAGCAAGGTCAGGGTTTTCTGAATGCTAGATATGGCAAAGAAAAATGATACATTTAACATTACCTCAATTTGTCTGATTATCTTGGACTCAAGAACAGATGGTTTCTCTTCTTTCCCATTTTCTGCCATGGCTACTGCTCTTAATTGATAGATTGATTTACAAACTACAAGAAAGAAATCAACAAATTACTGTGAAACCTGGATTTCTTTTACGTGTACAATCAGAGTCTCATTAATAAGTATACCAGTAGAAGGAGTCGATGACACTCCACTAGATTCAAAGGAAATAAGTTACATCAAGTTATCTTTTCGGGGCAAATCGAAACCATACGGTTGCCAATCGTGATTGGCACTTCCTCGATCTTCGTTCTTCTGATTCCAACGTAACAAAGGCCACTATCGAAGACAAGAAAGATATAAACTACACACTCGGATAAAACACGCGGATGGAAACAACATGCTTACCTTTTGAGCCAAAGTCTTTCGGAGTTACTGAGAATGAGTGAGACTGCCTTGTGATTTAATTAAAATATCGCAATATCACAGTGACACACGTGCTCGATTCTCGTTCACTATTTCAAGTTCACTGTTCGATCCACGTAAATGACATCAAACTGTACCTGAAAGCCTAAAGAAAGTTCTAACACCTGCACAAGTTACCCAGTGCTTTCAAACGCTCCTCTATGGAACAAAATGTTATAACGGTGACTGAATTTACCTTAATAGTTGTCCGATGTCTATTTCACCAGAAACAACGTGTTTGCATCAGGCCCGGGTGAGTTCACAACCACGCTGAACCAGAGGTCAGGGGTTAGTATCCTCGATCAATTAATGGTAAAATAATTTTAAAATCGATTTTCTCGAATATACTGTAAAGGTTTCAAGTATTCTTAAATTTAATCATGCTTGGTAAAAAATGTAGCTAGTTAATAATTTCACCATAATTAACGAGAAAAGACACTGTATTTGTGATTTTGGTTTCGTGCACTGAAAGAGGATGTACTACGCTTGCGTAGAAGATCAGAAAACGCATGGTGATTTGTGCCGTGAATGTACGGTGAAAGACGCTATCGCCGTTAGTTATCAGAAGTCTCACTCTTCAATTGTAAAGCCTAACGATTTTTGCCATCCTGCTGGTTGTATGCCTGAACTTGAAGTAACGAGGTGAACTGTGTAAAACCAATCAACGAACTGCAATACTCAATCACGAAGACCACCAACTTTTCGCCGGGTGATCCAAAATGGCCGCAGGTCTCACACAACTGTTCAACACGTTAGGCAAAATCGGAATCGGGGTTGCTCTCGTGGGAGGAGCTGTCAATTCAGCTTTGTATAACGGTTAGTTTCTGTGTTTTAACTTTAATGAAACGCATTTCAACTAATTCATTGTAATGGTACATTAATGTTGGATGTGTCGATGAATGATTTAAATATCATCAGGGTTACATCACAATTGACATGGCGAGTTTCACTGTGTTGTATAACTGTGTTGTAAGTCACCGAACGATAATATCCATTCGATCTTTTCTATGCAGACAAGTCGAGAAGACATTATTGGTAAAATTAATGTCATGAAGTGTGCCTGGTCATTTCTAAATTGAATGTAAGACGACAAGGTCACGAATGACTACCTCGACCGTAGGGGGTGCCCTTTTGCTTTCACGATTATGTGGACCATGTTCAAAGAGGATACATGTACAGTCACAAGAAATTGATCATGGTGTATAACCACACACTAAGGCCATACATCATAGCAGATCAAATTGAACAGTCAATACGAGTCAGGGATGTAGAAAATTTTGGTTACCGGTGGCAAAAATAAAAGTACAGGCGGTTACAAGTAGTGTATGTGCACATTAAAGCTTGTACAAAATGTCTTGATTTTTTACTAAATTTTCAAAGCCGGCAAATTTTAGCTGACAGCCAGTTGTTTTTGCCAGCTGCCTGCGATTTTCTACATTCCTGCAAGTGCCTTTGGTAAAAATGCACAGACAATGTACGATTGGGGTGCAATTATATCCTTACCGCAGAAAATTATTGCATCTGGTAATATATTCAACCACTTACCGAAGGAGATCCAGCAGAAGATTATGACAATATATCATATTTACAATATGTTCTCACCAATCTCTATCTTGCAGTTGAGCCAGCTCACCGTGCAGTCATATTTGATAGATTCCGTGGAGTGTTGCATGATGTCTCTGGCGAGGGAACACACTTTCTCATTCCATGGGTACAGAAACCTATCTTTTTTGATTGTCGTGACAGACCAAGGAATGTTCCTGTTGTAACTGGTACAAAAGGTACACAAACTCCTTTTACAATGTTGAAACATTTTTCTACCATTAACTCTGACTTTATACTCATGTCAACTGGTGAACTTCACTTTCTGTTTGGTCTAACCGTGTCATAAACATAATGATATTTAATCTAATTTTTGCACAAGTTTTA
Source organism: Ptychodera flava (assembly GCF_041260155.1). Taxonomy (NCBI): domain Eukaryota; kingdom Metazoa; phylum Hemichordata; class Enteropneusta; family Ptychoderidae; genus Ptychodera; species Ptychodera flava. The sequence goes on from NC_091938.1 coordinate 854,361, forward strand.
TAAGTAAGTAGAAGTAAGGATGAATTCAATAGACATCAATCAGTTGAAATTTGATCAATAGTTGCATATATTAGTAGGGCTAAATGAAAAAAGTGTGTATTTCCTGTGACCTGGACTACTGTTTTAACCTGTTCACCCCCAATTCCCTTTAAACGGGTCCACACTCACAATTTATAACAATTTGTTTGGGTTGAATCATGGTGGTGAAAGGGTTTAACCCTCTGACCCCTAGCTTTCCGCATTTTCAAACATTAGGCATGATTTTGTTATATTTTGCTTTTCCTTTGATAAGTTAGATCAAATTAGCAAGTAAAAAATTAAAAAAAATCCCAACTGAGGTACATGTACCTTTTGATTTTAAATCTTGCATATAGCCATACATGTGAGCAAGAAGTACCTTTGAATTGGTAGATCTAAAATGAGTGACTATCTTTTGTATGAGGTTGAATTTTCCTGTTGTATGCATGCTCTGATGACTAAAACCGATAGCCTGGGGGTTTCTCAGTGTCAACATTCCTGAAATGTTGAGTTGCTGTGGCCACGTTCCTTGCTGTTATATAGAATATGCGTATGTTGACCATTATAATTGAAGCACTACATTTTTTATGCCCACTTAGTCAAATATTTTTGACATTTTGTCTTAATGCTTACTTCCACTAGTTACACCTAATGATACCACCATTTGTTAATCGCATCGTGGTTATATATTTCAGGATCACAAACTTGTTGGATTGGTGTGGAAAAGAATTTTATGCAACGTCAAAATAAATTAAGCAGCAGAGGGATACAGGAGCCTCCACTTAAGTTTTGTTGCCGCTCTTAAATGTCAAAAGTGATTTTTCAAACTGGCACACAAGATCTATTCCCACATCTGATGATCCTGTATTGATGATGATTTTCTAACCTGTAGTTATCTTCTCTGTTTTGTTGTAGATTTGCAGAATGTCAACATCACTCTGCGTATTTTGTTTAAACCCATACCAGAAAGGCTTCCACATATGTATGTCAGTCTAGGAGAGGATTATGATGATAGAGTTCTACCATCAATTACCAATGAAGTCCTCAAGGCAGTTGTAGTATGTATTTCAGTTCAAGAACAGTTCAGCAATATTTGTACTTGTGTATGTCTCTGTGGACCAAATGTGCAATGGACTTCATTATTCACCCATCTTGTGTCCTTTGCCATAGATGACAATAGACAATGATAGCATAGTAACCAGCTGGTAGTGACTTTTCAGTGTTTTCAAAATTTACTTGTTCAAATGAAGAAACAAACAACATGCATCTTTTGAAAAATGTGTAAAGAAACTTTATTCTCTAGTTTTACGCCAAACTACATAGTTGGATGTAGATTCAATGAAGTATATGGTAAATGTTGAAGTCATTCCAACATAAATATGGATGAACAAATATTGAGCTGTAATTTACCATTATACATTCTGTTCATGTATTGGACAGTGGAGTTTGTTTCTTTGGAGGCACTATTTCAACTTAAGATTTTCCAATATTATCGTAGTTATATTCATCATTCTATGGAGAGATTGTCCAATCTGTTGATCTGTGAAGTTCACATTGATGTATTTTGAAAGATCATACACAGTTTGACTGTAGATAGTAATTCAATACTTAGACATGTTCTGCTGTGTACTTTGTCACCAGCATCACTGCAATGATGTATCAGTAATCTGTCAATCCACTGAACAACTTAAGATGTTGGGACAAATTACTCGCACCATTGGCTCTGAGCAGTGAGGCACTGTGACAAAGTCTTGCCTATCATATAATTCATAACCTAAAAAGATGTACACAAACTCAACAAGCTTGTTGACTCACAGCAATTCTGTTTTCTTGTATTCAGGCCCAGTTTGATGCAAGTGAATTAATCACACAGAGAGAAGTGGTGTCATTGAAAGTACGAGAAGAACTCATTGAAAGAGCTGCCAATTTTGGACTCATTTTAGATGACATTTCAATTGTAAGTCAACATAATTCTCTCAGTGTAATGTGAGCTTCATGTGTGAGTTATTTTTGAAGTGACCGATTGTTTAGACCAAATTTGTACACCAATATGAGGTGATTGGCAGACTAAGTGTATTTGAGTATTTCACGAGATATACAAGTATGGTACGAAGTTTTGATAACAATAACGTGGTTGCAATTTTCTGAAAGAAGAATGAAAATGAAATTCTTGATTGTGCAGTCACCCAGGATGGTGAAGAAAAACAACAACTACACAGCAAAAAGACATTGTGTCAGTCTGATAGCATTGACACATTACATTGTTAAGCTATTGCATGATGCAACACTTACAGGCAGCCGCAGAATGAACAAGACAATTTTATTAATGGAAACTGATGGCAAAAATATGCTACGCAGTTGGAACACAAGCACTCACAGCAATTGTCTGATCTTCTCTCAACAGACACACTTGACATTTGGCAGAGAATTTACGCTAGCCGTTGAATTGAAACAGGTAGCTCAGCAGGAAGCAGAAAAGGCCAGGTTTATTGTAGAGAAGGTGAGTTTAATTTGTAACTTGGGTTCCCATGTAAAACTTATAAAATCAGTGAAAAAAGTCACCAACGCAATTGTCAAATGTGTTGCTTGCTTGGACAAGTAGATAAAGTGCTTGTTGCCCTATCATGTTGAGAATTTTAACATTTATTCATTCTGAAGTCTCATGTCGACTGACTTAAACAGAATATGCACAGTAAATGAGTTTTCATGTGTTTTGTCAATCTGCTACCATTTGATGCTCATCTTTCCAGAGAAAAGGAGGTCAATGAAATGAAAGGTGCCAGTCGTACCTATAGCGGACAATCCCAGTGGAAAGTAGCAGATATGTCAGTCACTTGGGGATCCCATAAGGTTTATGGTTAAGAATGGGAGTGTTGTTGGAAAAGTGTTACAGTCATCAACCCAGTTGTGTGCAGTGTTCTTTCATATTGGTGTTGCAATATTTTCTTACACTTGTTTGATTGTACAACCACTAGGCAGAGCAACAGAAGAGGGCCACAGTTATTTCAGCAGAGGGAGACTCCATCGGTGCTGACATGTTGGCCACTGCTTTCAAAGAAGCTGGTGAGGGATTGGTTGAACTTAGAAAGATAGAAGCAGCTGAAGATATCGCTCATCAAATGTCACAGTCACGCAATGTAGCGTATCTACCGTCTGGACAAAACACACTGCTCAACTTACCCATCCAGTAAACACAGTGTAACAATCCAAATGAACTCAGAGTTACAGACACTTACTAGGATTATATTTTAGTCGTGTGTTCATGGAAATTGTTTGTGCGTGTCTAAAAAGGGAAGACCACTGTATACAACCACAATATTACATTTTACCTTTTGGCAGAGAAGTTATCAACTTTATAACAAAAATAAATAAAATAATGTGACTATTTACTTCAAAAGGGTCTTTGAAAACAAGAAATGTCTAATCATTGAATGTCTATCGATGTGATATAGAAGTGAAATTCTCTTTTACCCATCCTCGGCTTGTAGAGATAACATCAATGATTCATCAACTAGCATAGTAAAAGTACCCTATGTATAGCATGTAAACAATTTCAGTTGAAAGTGTGTGGTTGAATTCTTTTGTACATTTCTTTGAGTGATGCTGCCAGCCCAAATTGACTACATAGCCTGTGTAATTTGCTGGTGAGCAATAAAGATGAGACAAATTGAACAAATGTGTGGATGTTTCCTTTGCTGTTTGGCTATGAATGAAGTAATGCCATGAAAAGTTAGGAAAGAAAATCCTTTCTTGTAGCATTGACATATATGATAGTGTATCATGTGTATGTAAACTGCACATCCCAATAGACCTGCCACAGAGCAGTCAAATTATGTGCGGTGTATCAAGGGGCAGCATATTTGCCTTGTTCTCGATGAAGTGTCAAGGTAAACTCCGCATCATGCTGTCATTTTGTGATCTAAAAGACTAACAAAGTTGATCATCTTGACTTGCTAGTCCAGAGTTTATAATGCAATTTGAAAGTTCCTCTGGCCGAACTCTCTCTGTTTTATTTTCCATTTAACTTTAAATCAGTGGAAACAAAGTGAAATCATTTGCATTGTCATTAATCCATCAGGAATGTGTCTACTAAACCCTTTCACCCCCGTTTCCCTCTCTAGAGGTCCAACTTTACCGTAGAAAACAAAGGGATTGGTTCAAACCACGGTGGTGAAAGGGTTGAATATGGCTTCTCTGCTCTGTGTGCCAACCAGATGACATCACACATGAACACTTTAGGGACGACTCATAGAGGGGGTGGCAATGAGTCTATGCAAAGTCTCAAGGGTCTGTGCTGGATGAATGTGTCTCTTTCTTGTTGCACTAGTACAGGAAACTGTTCAGGGACTGAGAAAATTGCTTGGTTTGGAGAGGTGTTTGGTTTATAGAGGTCCTTTTAACATTTAGTTCTACTAGAATGGGTCTGGGAAAAGGGCTCAGTTTTGACAGGTTTCCCAGATTAGACAGGGTTCAATTTAGACTAGTTTCACTGTATTGTAGTAGCATTTGTGGTATGCTGTCATTTCAGTCTGGTTTCCTCTTTCAGTGTTCGCCAGATGTCCTAATCACACATATCTGAACATAATTTTTTATGACGCTCATCACACCATAGACTTGAGAGGGTGATCACACCAAAGCTGGCAGACATATTTGAGAATGATAATATATGATGTCCCTACCAAGCAGTACCCTCCAATCAAAACATTACATCTTTTTAGGCCTTGAGGAAGTTGTTCAAATTTGGCACAAGTAGTCCTTTATATATACATGATATTCATTCATACCATTATACCACAAAAATGAAAGTTTCCTGTTGAAATTGACTGCTACTCGTCAGAAAGATTATGTTTTATTTCAGGCAACATGATGTGGCATCGAGCAACTACATCTGACACAAGATGTGCCACAATTTTCATATCCTTCGAACAGGGGCAGAGCATAAATTGCGCCCTCACGCTATTGCCACTGTACTGCTAGACGATTCACTTGCAGGGGTGCCGCCTGAGGGCGCTACGTAAATACATGAGAGAGGTCATTTTCATCCCTTCTCTTTTCAGACAAGTTCGCTCGCTCGACACGTTCATATTTGGAATAAATCTATCGTTTTCAAAAAAAAGAGATATCACTGAATCCAAACTGGGTCTAGAACGTTCATGCCAACTTGTTGGACTAACTAATAGCTGATTTATTCAACTTGTTGGTAAAAGCACTAAGAAACTAATATTTAGAAAGGTCAGAAATCACGTTTTCTCGTGTTCTATTCATTTCCCAACGAAATAAAAGCAGGATTGTTAGCCGGTGATAGTGCCACCTCAGGCTGTGTGCAAGCCCCAAATCGGTGCCGTATTCCGTTCTGCACAATCTCATTACAAAGCAGTATTGACGCTATAGCGACAAACATGTTTTCATTCCATAAGATCAATTAATTCTTTGAAAATATCATATTCCTCCTTTATTGAAGTGTGTGACTTTTATAGTGATAATGTTAAAGTTTTAATAGAGCTTTTCTTTCTCATATGTAATTCATATATACCAGGTATGTCAAAGTAAAGAGGGAAACCAATTAACATCATTTAATTATATAAATTCTGCATATGACTCGCAGTCCCTCTCTCTAAACTACACCGTCGACACTCGGACTAGATTGCAACACAAACAACAAAATTCAGACTTTGGTTAAATCATAGATCCTATAAAAGAGGTCTGTGGTTAAACTGGCAGGTGTAGATCCTACCCTAGAAGTAGAAGCAGAAGAGAAAGCGACTTTATATTGATCGAGACTTTTGCAAGAAATGCCACAAATGTGAAGTAGGCAGACAAACACACCGTACCCAACAATGTCAGTTAAAAGTCGATCAATCTTCACCACAGTCATCCCACTTAACTCTATTTGTTCGAAAATTTGCTGTCTGGTAACAGACAAACCCGTGAAACCTGCCACTAACGCCTTCCTCAATCTCCAATTGGATAGCTATAAACGTTAATGCTTGAGACGACCTGCATGGTCTTCAGGCTGAGAAGGAATCGTTCTTGTGAATATTGTGCCAACAGTCCTCTCTCGTATTTGCTCAACTTTCTAGTAGTGTCGGCTCGAAAACGACATTGGCTAATTTCACCTGCTTTTAACTGCAGGGGAAAACATCGTTTATTTCATAGGTAATGACGTTGATGCGGGAATAGAGAAATTTAGCGTACGAATTAATTTTCGCGTTTCGCGCGTCACTGTGAAATGTACAAACCGCTCGACGCGTGCGCACATGGAATTTCAAGACTGACAAGCTTCCTTGCAATAAATCAGAGGTTGTATCCATTTAGGCATAACACAGTCCATTTGATTTATGTCGTTGTACCCATGATCTCCATTTACTCAAATAACTTTGTTGCGGCGGCACGAAAGTGCCGAAGAAGGCCGAAACTGTCGTATCCACCACGACTTTCAATATCAAAACACTTCTTTCATAGATCAACAAAGTTTACAAATAAAACGTTATCATTGGTTACTAAACACGAATAGAAAGACGTTTTATTGTCAGTCGTATTTAAACTTGATCCTGGTGCATTGGACTTCATAATTATCAGAGTGGTAGGCATGATTGTCAGGCTTATGCCATCCATGTCAGATATCATTGTCAAGTTTATTCAGCTATATCACCTACATTTTAAATTGTCTGACGTTGTTGTGCATTGTTTAGACAACAGTATGTTTTGGTGTATATCTCTGCTTCAGTCATTAAACAGCAACCTGCTGACCGGCTTTCGGCCTCTTCCGTGTTTCAAATCTCGTTGTGCTTTGTCGCGATGTAATTAAGTGTATTTATCAAACATTTTTTTTCCTTTTTGTGGAAAAGAGTACTAGTGGCGAAAACTGTGATAGGTGTGTTTATGTACCTGGCCTATTTCAAAGTGTCGCACATACATTGTTTGCAAGTGAGAAAAATTGCTTTCAAATGTCTCAAAAGTTACAACAACAGTTAACAAACAAACAAACGCTACAATTAATGTCTCAAGGTCAATTGAATCTCCGAAAGCAATCAAAAGATCGTTACATAATATGTAAATGTAAGAAATAACTTACTGGTCAAAAGTTAGTTGTCTCGGGTCGTGTTACAGCATGTCTGTCTCTCCGGTAACAGTTTTCTTGGCTTACGTGCGATTTTAATTCGTTTTTATCTTTTTTCAGGGAAATGAGTAAAAACCTTTTGGAATTGTGTTTTCAAAATAAAACTCTAACCATCGCAATTGTGATGATAGATATTTCATTAAGCTCAGCAAAAATATGTCTGTCTCTTATGATCAAAATAAACTGTTATTACACCGTTATCGTCGCCATTATAATTTTTAACAGGAAATTTGACGTAAGTTTACGGTCAGATAAATTGCATGCAATTCTGACAATGTAGTCTTTACAGGTAGCTTTCTGCACAAACTTGCATATAGCCGAGCAGCTTGTGTGCGGCACGCAATACCTGCAAACATATCCGCCTGAAGTCACACAAAGATCAATATACGGCTACCAAGGAAAAGTATAATTATGGCGAAAAGACGCCGGTAACGATTTGGTGCGGCTTTGGGAAAATTATATCACCGTAAAGAGTTAAATTATTGTAATTTATTCTACAGCAAGAATTCTTAAGATAACCCTGATTCTGGTAACTCTAATGAAACCCTTCGTACGTACATCTCGCGAGATCAATTTTGATTATCAATACATACACACGTTCGACACATATACATATACGGTGAAACTGACAGGAACTTTGAAATGAACAACGGTGCAGTGTGAGAAGGGAAGTTCGAGATTCCTATTGGCCCCTCGGACAGTATCGATGAGCGCACAAGATGACATTGTCTAGACACGTTTGGATGCTCCGAAGTACAGGAAATTTTAATATAATTAAATAGTTCGTGATTTCACATTTAATTTCTACCGGCAGCTGCAAACAAAAAAATAAGCAGGAACTGATCTAAAAGAAGCATACTATCGCACAGCAAAAAGGGGTTTCGTATTGTACACTCTTATCCACGCAAGGTAGTCACCGGAAACGTAAAAACACTACACTGAATTAATTTCCCGCCTATTGATAAAATCTTTCGTCGAATACAGTAAACTCTTCTCCCTTTTTTAAGTCTCGCCTTTCATCACACTCTGAAGCTTTAATGAGAATTTGCATAGTCTAATTAGATTCAAAATCTCACGTCGTGAACCACAACTGGCCATACGCAATTCCCAGGGGGAGGTTGCCAGAACGGCCTACTTGCATTCATAATGAATCTGTGTAATGGCGGATGAAGATGGCGACGGGCTTGATTACTCTTCTTCTAGTTTTGAGCGTTAAACAAGCGGTTTGGGGTGAGTACTGTCAAAACTTTTCGTTCTTTCAGTGGATGAATACTTCCATGGCCGATTACAAAGCTATGGTACCACGGAATGACCGAACCTTGGACTTGGGCGGGAAATTTACGAGCCAGCTGCGGTCTCATCGAAACGGAGCTCGCTCGACTCCGTTCTTTGACAGAGCAGTTTATCAATTTAGTCCATATATACTACCTCGTTTTGTGTGGACACCGACTGTTTTCGACATAATTTGGCAAATTTCAGGACTTTTTGCGTCTTTTGCGCTTAATTGTGACTTCTACGCATCGGGTGCAAGGTAAAGGGGCACTGTAAACAGCAGAATTTCAGATAGCAAGCTGAATGTATATCACAGCTGCCAGATGCGTCTCAAACGCCATTTGATGGTTGGAACTCGTTTGCCATTGAAAGCCCACTGTCGCATTAGCACAGCGTGTTTTGCGGTGACATTGCCGTTTTCAACAAAATACACGTCAAAAAACTGTCAAAATTACCTAGTGTGTCGTCTGACCTGGCCAATTATAAGGAGAGAATTACTACCATAAAATGTGATTATCACCGGAAACCCGTCTCCGCTAGGTAACACAATTTACGCTATTTTCAAATCTTTGTGCACGCAAGCAGCAAATCTTGTTATGACCTGTAAGGTCACTTCGGCAAACACAGAGAGAAAAAACTGCCACAGAGTGTTAAATTTATTCAGTAAAATTCACAAGAGCTCACGTCGTAGTAGCAGTGTCAACACTTTCCAAGTGGCACTCACTTTGTGCTATGGAAAGCAGGCATCGGAAACCAAAACAATGCCGACTACTGGCCTCAGGTATAAATTAAAAACTTTATTGCCAACAGAACCTGCAAAACACATCTCCAAAAAAACAAGTGCAGTTCTTTCATTCCTACAACGAACAAATTGTGAATGCTTTATTTTAAAATAGCTTCTGTAATCTAAAATTTCCTTTGATAATTCTGATATCCTGCACTGAGGCAACTTACAGTATCCAAAAAACTTTACTGCTAGACTGAGTCTAATGGCCTCTTGAAATATGTAATTCCTCCCCCCTTCTTTTCCCTTTTGACTGCAAGTTTTGAATGAAATGTTTCACGAATTTCCATAACCAATGAATAGAGGTGAATTTGAACTGGATTTTAGAGTATTTAAAATGACGGCTCTTTATTTCATGTTTGTTCCCCACTCAAAGCAGGGTCATTTGGTCACTCTGCCCTCCGGAGAGAAAAGCAAACACAAATAAACATTTCTAAGAAAAGGTGTGAAATGCTCTTGGCCACCGGTGTAGGTCTGATTTCAGATTTTTTTTTACATAAAAGTGAGTTTTGTTCTCTTCCATCCAGTTTCAGACACACAGTATGTATTTCATATATGTTGAGCTTTTGATAGTTTGAGAGCTTTCTATGCGTGTCTATCCTCGGTACCAGTTGATTTCTGTCAGGAAAGTGTCACTAATTTCATTTGCGAGCTCTTAAAAAGGGTTTTCTGGTGATTCTAGCATTGAGAACCATTCCATGTGAAATGACATTTTTTCCAGATTTGAAAAAAATTTGGTTGAATAAATTGCCTTTTCCTTCATGTACACAGGTTAACAAATGTAATAGACACACTTGTATTATGCAAGTGGACACAATGTAAATACCATGGCAACAGCCAATTAGAAAGAGGGAATCTGATGGAGAGGTTCAAAGTTTATGCTGTATGTAACAACTTGGGTTCTAATGGGGACTCAAGAATTGCCATTATTTAAGGTGTCACTCTGCTAGGATTTCACTTCACTCTGAGTGTTTTTAATGATAAAACTGCAGGTTCAGATAATGATCTTGTAATATTACCACCGTCACAGTGTCATTGAAAGCATCAAGGATATCATTATATCAAAAAATGTCTGGAATAAATCTAGTGTGGCCAACTTTAACTGACCTCATCAGACATTAATTTTGCATATCTTGAAAGTGTGTGATGTGATAATGTCATGTGATAATGAACAATGCCAAGACTAATTTATGACATATCTCTACTTCTAAATTGGAAATGGAGTAAGGCTGAAGTCATTGAATTCTTTTTTTGTTTGTCACCCACACAATAAGCGTTTGGAAGTTTTCATGAAAAAGTGCATTTAAAAGAACTTTTCCTCATAGCTTTTCTGCCTACAAATTTTTGTGTACAAACGTTGTAAAATTACTTAAAAACATGTGCATGCTTACAGAGTGTCACATTGTTGTGTAGATTAGGAGACGAAAAAGAAGTCTTTGCTCTGATTCTTGAATGGATGTTCATATTAAATGAAAACAAGTAAGTAAAGTTGCGCATGCAAAATTTTCTCTGTTTGTTTGTAAACAGTTTTGAAAAATGTTTTTGAGTGGATTCAAAACAAAGAATTGAATTGTGCTGGCCTAATTGTAGAGAGCTTATCAAAACTAAAGGGAAATTTCATTTAATTGGAAAAAAATTGATTATCAGTAAATTTGACGATTGATGATAATTTTCCCAGCACTAAAAATTTGTCATATTTCCTAAAGATGCATTGTAACCACCTTTGAAAAATAATGGTATGCCACCCAGGTTACACAGCAGACTTGCAAGAAGTGATTAACAAGTGTTCAATTGATTTTTGAGTATGGATGTGATATGAGTTGTAGGAGTCTAGTTTTCCAAATTTTATTAAAAATTGGTTAAAATTGCAAAGATCCAGCACTTCTCCAGGAAATTAAAATTTTACTGTGATTTTAACCATGCTTAAGAGTTGCATAAAAAATGCAGAGGAATTTGACAGAGACTTTCTGAGTCAGTTAGGATACATCACAAAGTGTGAATTGTCACGTATTTTAATAGGCTATAAAAGCCTTTTAACACATGAAAGATAATCAAATTAGCGATTGAACCATATGATGTCAAATCTATAAGTGAAATTGACAGCAGTAGATGTTCAATTTTAGACTTGTTAATGTAATTTTACTTCCATCAGTGTTGTAATGTTGGCAATGAAAGAGCGCAAATATTCAGGATTAGTCCAGGAATGAAAGTACCGGAATCTCTCAGCTCTGTGCCCCAGCTTTCTAAACCTGTTAGTTTTTAGGACTAGATGTCTGCCATTGAAATGGGCTGTTAAACAGATCTTCGTAACTAAACTTCATCGATCACACTTTTACTGTCTGGTGAAAAGTAGAACACTGAACTGTTAACTTGCCATATTTTTCATGTCAGGTTCCTGAAGCAGTATGTCTGTCTTTTCCAAAGTGTCAACAACTGCAGAATTTGAACAGAGTCAAGAAAATAAAATAAAATCCAAAGTATTACCATCACCTAGTTTCATTCTTATTGTCGTGTGCGCTCTTTTATATTTGCTTTCACATTATCCTCATGTAGTGTAGAGTACATTATATATTTCATTAAATTCAGTTATCACCAAGGAAGCATACTACAGTTTATTGAAATTCTTATATTGTTGTTTTCATTTTCTTTATATGATAGAAAATGTTGATTCACAACCTGAAAGAAAGACAAATGATATATGTAGATATGCTGGTATTCACTGCAATGCAAGTTTTTGAATTTACAATACAAGTTTGGCAGCAAAGTTGATGGTTGGTATTGTAAATGCAAAACTTCTGTTGTAAAAATATGGACATAGCATTGATTCATTAGTAGTTTTTGAAGATTGTGTCAAATCTTGCTTTTTGATTGTCAGTTGTAAGTGTTCTTTGAAATCCCAACAGATTTGAGTCTTGAATCAAGTGTGAACACTTCCAAGTTAGAATAGATCTATTACATACAGATTTCAAAGTAGGTAATCACTACTCGCTGTCTGCCTGCTCAGGGCAGTTAAATTTTTGAACAGTAGGTCAAATTTTACATTACACTGCCCAGATAGCTTAGATGGAAATAAAATTGAATATTGGTACATGGGATGTACAGTATTCAAAATAAATCATTATCAGGGCAGTACTATTTTGCTTTGACAAGCAGTGTTTGAAAGTTACTTGCCTAAAAGTGTCACTGTGGTGCCACTAATGTCTTATTCTGCATAAAGAAAATTAATCAAGATGCATGTTTCAACTGCAAATTAAAAGTAAAGTAATATCTGTTAAATTATACTGTTACAGGTAAAGTGCACCTTTGTGTTTTGTGACAGGCAACATTATTTGGGGTTCTTTTATGATTTAACTTGTGTGGTCCTTGTATATGACTACAATCCTTTGAGCGCCAAAATCATTTTTGTCGTCTTTATAAAATATACCCCGATAACTTTTTTTTAGATTTTTTCCAAAATTTTGATAAAAACTGTAGCCAATAAAGTTTGATGTCCATTTTGTCCAAAATTATCAAAAAGTTTCAGAAAATTCATAAAAATTGGTAAAATGGTGCACTTAAATTTTTTGGGAAAAATTACAGCACACAAAGGGTTAACAAATACGTATTATTGTTGCCTGTCATTGTACCAGCAACCGTACAAACCACACTTGTGTTGTAATATTGATATATTTACTCTCCTATGCTAGATTTTATGATCCCAGTTTATATGCAAAGTCACTAATTTTGCAAGAAATGTGCACAAACATTTTGTGTGACATTGATCTTATCCAATGGTATGCACTGTGTGGGGGAAATAAGTGAGCTTACGTTATAAAGAAAGACATTGATTTTTACTTAGGCTTTGTTCAAAGCCTGCAGACAACAGACGTCAAAAGAAATGCTGAAGAATAGACAAGTAAACACCGTGCATGATCATCTAATAATTTCTGTTGGGATAAATACGTTTTCATGGCACTTTTGGAGCATTTGTGTTTGGTGTTCACCTTGACGGACAACACAGTGACTAAAGTTGCCGTGGGACAGTTCAGTAATTGGTGATATAGCTGGAAAATGCAAGTAATCCTCATTAGTGTCCAACTGCCTTAAAATGTTTTCATGCATTTAAAAAAACACTACAATTATCAGATTGTTGTCTAGTACTCCTATTCTGTGAAGTCAGCCAGTCGATTTAACCAATTAGTGATCACCGGGATAAAGCAGTGACAGCTTTCATGGTCAGTTAGTAACATGGAAAAATTAATTTTGACAAGATTAGCATAACGCAGGGGGATTTGAGAAGCCCTGTGTTATTCTATGCTCAGACTTTTATCTCTGCTTGTTTGTGCATTTAGAAAAGTTGTTAGGTGTTCTTTGTTGTGGCTATTTAGTGAGGTGCTAATTACCATGAAGACAATCACTGTTTATCACACCAAGTGACGTCCAAATTAACAGCATTCTTCACTTCCAGTTACCGACAATGTGGTTTGAATTAAAATTTGAACCAATGGACTGTGCAAAACCCAAGGAGTGTGAAAAGTTCATGATCTTGTTGACCCTCTTTAAATTCATGAAATGTTATATGTATTTGGCATGAACATACTCATGCTATTGGTGAAGCTTTATCCACCTTAACAAAGCAATGGTACTTTATTAGCAAGTGTCACAACATCCCGCCTTTAATGGAAATATTTTCTGTGAATTTTAAATTAAATGTGTGCTCATTTTTGAGCAATAACTCTGACACAGGTTTTATTAATATCAACAAGGAATACCAGCATTGGAATAACCAACTTATTTTTGAATGGAAAAATTTGATACTTGAACACTTATAAATTTCTAATTAGCTAAATCATGTAATGTCTGTTTATAATTCCACAGTCCATCATAAGCCTCTTTGCATGCCAGCTGATTATCTCAAAAATTGGGAAAATTGGTTGATTTTCATTTCTAGAAATGTTGAACTTTGAAAGAAAAAGAAGGGCCAGAATTTTATCCAAGTCTATCACCAATTCTGTTGTTTCTATGACAACAAGGTTGGGTCACTTTTGATGGGAAATGAAGTGAAAGCTTTAATTGCCTCGGAAAGGATTTCTCACAATTAACCAAATATTGTCTTATGAGAACGTCTGCATTGTTCCCACTCTGTTTTGCATATTAAAGTGACTTTTAGAAGAAGACAGGTCATCCCAGTATTTTTTCTTTGCAGAAGACAATTATTGCAGCTAGCCGTAAAATCCACAGTGATTACACACACACCCTTTAACTTTGTGCCAGTGTTCAAAGCAACTCTTGTGTTGCTAATTCGTGAGATTGATTTAGGGAAGCAAAGCCTATTTATGCCAAGATGACTTATGCACAATTGCTCTACCAAGGGACATGTTGAAGGAACCATGGTCTATCACAGAACACTGGTAGTTTTATTGTCTCGTTAGCATGTATAGCTATCTACTTTTATGATGTCAAATGGAAGAGAAATAAACCTTTCATTCCAGGATAGTGTCTGTAGTTTAGCTTTCATCTTTTAAAAGCAAGGTAGTTCATTATCGATTTTCACAAATTCTTTATTTATCAGTGTACATCCATGATATAAGTAAATTTACTTGACGCAGTGTATCTTGAGTAAAGCTGGAAGCCTCACAGTTACCGGTGGTGTGTGTGGTTTGTACATAACCAGTTCTGTATACTTTAAGGATAGCAGATGCTCTTTCATTTTTTGAAGAGAAGTTGGACAAAGCTGTCAGACTTTCTTTCAAAGACACTTTCGAAACACAACAAATTTTTGTGTTTGAGAATACCCGGTGGCGCAGGGAAAATGTCTGGAGAATCTATGTACAATTTGAAACAAATGTCTGTGCTTTTAAATTTAGCTGCTGCTAAGTTATTACTGAAGATGTCTGCTGCTTCTACTAACCATCTAGAAGATTGATGAATCTCTAGTTGTGCGAGTTCTTGAGGAGGGAGATACATTTGAGTTGGAAAGCAGAGAGGTAGAAAGAGTGGACTGACTCAGATGTTCTCAACAATGCTATGTTTACACACTAAGGAGGCAGCCTTCACTTCACACATTTGTGCAATCTCCATTGACCATGTACTGTTCAAACATGCATACTGTCAGAACAGCATGATGCATTTGTGTCAGCACATTGTAGACATGAAAATGTGCCAGCAATGCTCACACGCTGTGTCTGCAGACATTTCATGTCTGTTTTAATTTTCTTGTACTTACTAAATTGTAACCAAGGAGTCTGTGTTGTCACTGCGATTCTTGATTATATAAGAGTTTTGCGATATTGTCTATTCAGGTGGCTATGACGACTTTTTGAAAAAGTCCCTAAGAGAGTTAGACTCAGCTGTAATCGAAAATAAAAGGAAAAAAAAGTTTGTCATTATATCAGTGTCTGATTTCAAAGGAAGTCTGCTAATGCTAATGTACAGCAGCATCTGTCTCAACTGTGTAATCTATTTGTGTAGGCATATCTATCACACAGTGAAACCACATGAGGCTGAATATTTTTATGGCTTTGTATGCCCCACAAGCTATGTTTTAGACAGCCAGAACAAGGTTATGATGGCCTTAAAAGTACATTTCTGAAAGATTTGGTTTTTTAATTTCAGTTGCTACAAGAAAACCAAAGATGTTTAGTTTTTGCTACCTTTCATTACCTCAACAAATTTGTAGAAGTGCTCTTTAATGGGTATACATAAACAGTCTGAACAAGTGCCACTCCTCGGACAATTAACATTTTGCCTTGAACTTGATAAGGTTACACCAGTCAAACAAAACTTGTAGCACTAACAGTTTGTTCATTCATATGACAAGGCTTCAGTTACATACCCAATAAACTAGCATACTTTAGCCAGCTACACATGGCAATGTGACAGGGGTTTAGCCAGCTACACATGGCAATGTGACAGGGGTTTAGCCAGCTACACATAGCAATGTGACAGGGGTTTAGCCAGCTACACATGGCATTGTGACAGGGGTTTAGCCAGCTACACATGGCAATGTGACAGGGGTTTAGCCAGCTACACATGGCAGGCAATGTGACAGGGGTTCAGCCATCTACACATGGCAATGTGACAGGGGTTTAGCCAGCTACACATGGCAATGTGACAGGGGTTTAGCCAGCTACACATGGCAATATGACAGGGGTTTAGCCAGTTACACATGGCATTGTGACAGGGGTTTATATAGCTACACATGGCAATGTGACAGGGGTTTAGCCAGTTACACATGGCATTGTGACAGGGGTTTAGCCAGGTACACATGGCAATGTGACAGCAGTTTAGCCAGTCCTATACCCATGGAAATGTGACAAGCGTTTAGCGAGCTACACATGGCAGGCAATGTTACAGGGGTTTAGCCAGCTACACATGGCAATGTGACAGGGGTTTAGCCAGCTACACATGGCAACGTGACAAGGGTTTAGCCAGCTACACATGGCAGGCGATGTAACAGGGGTTTAGCCAGTCTCTATAGATAGCAACGTGACATCGGTTTAGCCAGCTACACATGGCAATGTGACAGCAGTTTTGCCAGTCCTATACCCATGGAAATGTGACTAGGGTTAAGCCAGCTACACATGGCAGGCAATGTTACAGGGGTGTAGCCAAGTACACATGGCAGGCAATGTTACAGGTGTTTAGCCAGTCATTCTATGTAATATGACAGGGGTTTAGTCAGTCTCTATAGATCGTAATGTGACGGGGGTTTAGCCAGTCTGTATGCATGGCAGTGTGACAGAGGTTTAGCCAGTCTCTGTAGATGGCTGTGTGATAAGGGGTTCAGCCAATCTCTATACTAGATGGCAATGTGACAGGGGTTCAGCCAGCTACACACGGCAGGCAATGTGACAGGGGTTCAGCCAGCTACACACGGCAGGCAATGTGACAGGGGTTCAGCCAGCTACACATGGCAGGCAATGTGACAGGGGTTCAGCCAGTCTCTATAGATGGCAGTGTGACAGGGGTTTAGCCAGTCTATACACCCATGGCAGTGTGACAGGGTTTAAAGTCCTGTATTTATATTTCGCTCAATAAGTGTACTTATATTAATTTCATTCACTGAGTATACGTATTCTTCATGAGATGTAAACTGTACTACCGGTAGTGTTTGGAGTTGAAGCATTCCAATTCATGCGGTCTGAGCAAAGAAACCACAGTCCAGACCTTGAAAGAGTGGATTGACTCACCTCAAACTTGTCAGAACTATGAGCATTTTAGCAAACATTACTACAAACATAGTGAAGTGTTGGTATGACAGACCAGTGACAGATGTCAGCATACCGTGTACTGGATAGCTCTTCATGAATCCAAGCATCTAACAAGTACACCAGAGTGTTAAAAAACTCTTGTAAATGTTTAATCACTAAGTAAATTTTTAAGAGCATCACAGCCGTGCAATGATATACACCGCTCAGACAGATTTAATCTAGTCAGATGAAAATAAAACTCTACGAATAATTCCCATTATCTTTTGGTCTTCAAATATTTTGTTAGTAAAACGGAATACTGTAAAATTGGTAAAACTAAAAGAATAAATGAAAACACAATGAAAGCGAGCGACAAATGTTCAGATTTTGTAGGTACTGCTGAAATACATCCGAGCAGCAGGGTTCTAACTGGAAGTCATCTGGATAACTATAATTGCAATATTATTAAAGTGGATTGGATTTCATTGGCAGCATGTCAGAAGTAGATCACACATACACACGTGATCTGAAAAAGAACTGTTTGATGTCTGGGAGGTATTATTCACAGACACTACAGAAATAGTTTGTTTGTCTTTGGTGCACCAGTGAAATATACAACAGTACATTGGCAACCTGTATTCAATGTTTTTCAATGTAAAATCCCAGTAACCTTGATTTTGACGACATTTTAACAGCTTTTTTTTACCGTGTATCAACCACACATTCTTTGTGTAGTCTCTGAAACATGTTGAAGCATCGGGTAGTTGCCTTGCAAATAAACTACATGTGTTTTTTGTGATGTTTCGTTATTATTGACAAATGAATTTCAGTTCAAACAGAAATTCAATAAATTCAGCATTTAACAATAAGATAAGAATAAACATAATGATTGTACAGATCATATTGACAAGCCAAAATAGGGTTTGCCCATGCTGTATGGAGTAGACCAAAAAGACTGAAGATTGTACCGGTAAATATCGTAGCGAAAATGGATAAAAAGTGTTTTAGAGTTACAGGTAGTGAATCTTGAAAGGTAAATAGCAGATAAGCCAGAAGAGAAAATGCCACAAAAATATGGTCAACCTTTGTGCTTTTCAAGGCATGACCTGCAGCATTTGGTTTTGATAAAAATCAATTGAAGCCCCATTGCCCTTGGAATAAGGTTAATCAGCATGATTTATAGCCAGTTAATAGTTTCAAATGGCCAGAAATTTTTGCTGACCATTTTTGAACGTAACTTATATGAAAATGGATCCAAATTTGTTCAATGCATTGTTTGGTAGAATTGTTGTGGCATGTAATGTAGGAACTGGTTCCGGACGATATCCAGTGGTTTTCCGATTGCTGGACAACGGATTAGAGATCACCCTGTCCTGTAACTCAGCACGCAGGTCAAGAGCTTTATTTGTAGAATTCTCCACACATGAAAACAGACAGCTATGCAAAACTCTCAGAGGGACAATATGGAGCTCTATAAGTAAAGGGCGAAGTGCCTACTTTGTTAAAGTTTGCTGTGATTGCACGGGGGATTTGTAAGGCAACACCATTCCTGTATTCATTGTGGCCAATGAGGTACGCTATTTCCCAGTGCATGGAAAGTTGAATACTGTATAACAATACACATCCTGTGGGATGTGGAGTGGCCCAACCTGAGAGAACCAGACAATGACTTTGTCACCAGTAGTACCAGTATTAGCCATTATCCTGCCTTGGCTCTCCTCAGTCCGTAAAAAGCCGTATTGACCCCATAGCTGTACATATATTTTCACCTATTTGACGTGGTATCAGTATGTTATATAGGGTTGGTAGAAATCAGGTGTACAGGATTGGTTTTCTGGTGCCTTTCCATGTTCAAATCTTTGTTAAAATGAAACATACAAGACATATTATAAATCACTGGTTTAACCAATCTGTGCTGATGGTGACACATGAACTTGGCAAGATAAGAGTTCCATGTATTGAACATTTCTCAATATTTATCTGGCAAGATGAAGCAACCAATCTGCCATGGCAAAAGTTTGGATCATTTACTTGTATTGTGTGTAAATTTTGTTACTCAGTTGAATTTGAAGGAATTCTCTGATAGCTCAATCAATCAGTCAATTTCCTGACTGAAGTTACAAGCAGGCAAATATGACCTATCCAGAAAGTTAAGCTGTTCATACATACATTTGTGCGAAAATTCTGGTGCCCAAAGCAAGTGGGAAGATTAAGTTCTGTACAAGAAAATGGATGTGACAAGATAGTTCAGTTGCGTTGATATTCAGGCATAAATGAACAAATAAATAGCCTTTGATTGTTTGAAAAAGTGACCGAAATTTGAAAATTATTTGTATGTCTCCTTAGATATTGAGTGTTGGTAACTCAGTCTACTTTCAAGTCAAGGCACGCTGCTAAATATCAGCTGGCTGTTAATATTTTGAGTACTACTGGTAATTTTGATATTTTTTTGTGACTGTGAAAAAAGAATACTTAGGGGTAACAACTACTGAAGTCATGGTCCAGACATTAGCTTTGTCCCAAACTTTTATTTTTCATCACCATATTGTTGAACTATTAGTGAATAACCTTGAATTTGTAGATCAGCATGTTGGTTGAGATAGAGAAACAAACACGCTGTGACAGGGAAGTCAGCTTAAATCAGTAAATTTGAAAAAGGTACTGGATATTTGATTGCTAACAGGTTACAGACATATTTGAATAATAGCACCCTGTTATGATTTTTCTCAGTGTTGCTGAACCAACAGATCCAACACTACATCAGCATTACTTGTGATGTTGTGTAGCCCAAGGAGACAGCTAGTCCGTGTTTATTTTGAAATACAAAGAACAGAACGTGCTGCACACCCCTAATTCTCGCATATTCTTCACAATGTGTTTATATTTTGTGACAAATTCCTTCTTCATAGAAAAACTTCCATTCGATGAATTTATTTTTAGTAGAACCACCACAGTGCGAAAACCCAGCTTTTCTTGGTGCATGCTTACTGTTGCATGATGGGTAATGGAAAACCTCTCGGCTGACATTTGCTATAGGGGCTGTGGATAACTAAAACCCGTGCCTGTCATGTGAATATCATTTCTTATATAAGTTGGAGGAGGATTAGTGCTATTTCAATAATCATTGGGAAATCTTTGCATGACATCATGCCATTATTATGAATGGAAACCTTGTATCTACATGATACCTGAACACTAGGAATGTTTTATTTTGAAACGTTGATTGTTCAAATACCTGTTGGCAGTTTACATTTCTCACAACCAATTTCACCAATTTATTGCTTTTTTCTTGAAGTCCAAATCATAATATAATTTTATTGTTGTAGATATGTTCATCCATACTTTGTTATAGGAGGGGGATTGAGGTCAAACGCAATGAGGTAACTTTGCCATGCATGTGTTTTGATTATCCACGATCCCTTAGGGAACGGTGTTGTTGTTCAGCTCCCTTTGATGGCTTAGCTTTCTACTACAAAGGTAGACATCTTCCAGATAGGGATATGTCCAAATATTTTATATCATCCAGAGATGAATAGAGCCGATAACGGCAGTTTCTGGTAATTATGCTATTAGAGGCATATAAAATGAAGCAGTTAAGAGGGCTTCGAACTCATAAAATTTATCACCAGACGAAAGCGATTCTCCAAGGCGTGTTCTTAAAAGCAGCGCTCTTTGAAGAAATCCATCCTGAAGATAAATTTATGAACAGGAGGCGAATTAAAAGGAGCTACTGGTGAAATCTGGTGAAAGACATCCATGCAAGATTCAGTTTGTTGTAAAAAATGTTTACACAAGGGAGAGATTATGACTGAAAATTGATTGCTATTGTGTAATATTTGATTTGTAAAATGTCAATCTGTTAGAATACACAGTATTTCATTGTGTGTTTACTTTAGCATGTTGTAATTTGCAAAATTTTCCCATTGTAAAGACTTCACAGGAAATTCTGCAAAATTAAATAGAGTGAGTACATTGAAATGCTGAAAATTAATTTGTATTATGTAATATTTATTTTCACAGACAATCATTTTACAGTGAATCAACAGTCTGCTGCTTGATATCAAATGGCTTTGTCATATTCTATCCCAAAATTAAATTTGTCAATGTCAAACATTCATCAATAATGTCGCAGTTGTAGAAAATCAACTTTTGAAACGAATTCAGTGGTGAGGTTTAAAGTTCAAATGTTCAGGGCAAAAGGGCAATGTCTCCAACGCTGGCATTGGTTTGAGGTTCGGCAAAAATCAGTAGTCATGTCCGTTCCTCGGAGATATCATGGATATTGCTGAAAGGAATTCCCCGTTGTGTCATCAAAACACAAGTTATCCATGGAGAAGAATTGTTTGTGGCTGATTGTAAGTCAGCATTCACAAGGCTGCAGAATGAGTTCTAATAGAAAGTGTACCCCGATGGCTCCTTCTTAGAATGAGAAAAAAAGGCAGAATCCGTGACTGCATGCAAACCATTTGTGTACGGAATTTCTGCCTGGACAGTTTCAGCAGGTCTGGAAGCCATTAATGGCTGGCACCCAAATGCTGCCCACACGTACGACTCGGAAAAAGTCACGTTCGTCTGGGGTTAGTGATACATAAAACTTATAAGGTGACTGCAGATGGACAACACATGCTGTGTCAAAATGTCAACCAAGATACATCTTGCAAAATTGATTTTAACCGGTTTCATCACCTCCTGTCCCACAAACCTCAGAATATCCGCAATATCAACCCCCCCCCCCCTGGATTCTTATGGTAATTGTGCATTTGTTATGGAAACCTAAATAGTTCGGTTTTCTTTTCATATGCAAATCTTTGACCACCTAGCAAGTATAAAGTCCCTGATAGATGGCTTGTGACCTTCTAGGGGAGTAAGTAACAAATACTTGTCGCTAGAGAACACCAACCAGTGTTTAGGGAAGGGTTTTTTCAGGTAACTGTCACCAGTGAATGACTTTTCTGAACAGTAAAGAAAGCTTCTCTTTGTTCAAAGTAAGATCTGTCTCTGACTTGCTTTGTGCCATTATCTTCATCAGCCAGTTCCATTCAGTTCAAACCATTTGTCTGTGTAAGAAAACAACTGTGCATTCACCACCGAGCCACATATCATTTCAGTTGAGGCGTACTGGGGGAAATTTTGATAGAATAAGTTTGTGGATAGTTCACTGTCCTGAAACAAGCAAGGAAATAATTTATACTAATTGATTATGATGTAATCAAGGGAAATTTAAGAAGAAGTGTTTGTATGTGAGTGGACAGATTAGCTATTCCTGACACTCATTTGGCCAGATAGCCGGTTGGGCCATCAAATTAGTGGCCATCAATGAGTGAAATGAGTCAACAGAAGTTGGTTTGTCACCGTTGACATGCTGAGCAATCTAAGTGCATAGCTTCATTTTACTTGCATGTTAGCAACAGATGACATTTCCTGCAGACAAAATATCAAGATTTTTATTCACTGTACAGATAGGATGAATAGCTAGAAAACTTACAAGTTAGTCAGTGAGCCACGACACCAGACTTCATCATCTTAACGTCACAAATCGACAGTACATCTGATGGACAGAGAGACAGAAAGATCTTTTAAATTATGAAATACTTCCCAATACACTCCATGGAATATAAACTTTGCCAATGTGGATTTGCGATACAAATTAGAATATTGTTGCTCCTTGCTGATACTTTTAATCCATCCAAAATTTCCATCTTTAGCAGTCCAAATTTACATGAATGTTGTACCAAGTTTGATGAAATGGGATATCAGGAAGAATAAATGATGTATAACTATCTTGTATTGTTTCTGCCCATTGTGTAATCCTGGTTATTGCCATGGTAACAGCTAGATATCATTTGTGTTGTATTTCAGTGTCTGGAGAATGTGGTCAGTTTGGTGTGAAAGATGTCAAATGTTTCTCAAGTTGATATCAAATCATCAAACATGAAGCATATTGGACATATTACTAAGAGTAGACTGTGTATGTACATTTAGACTTTCAAAAAATGACAAACAATCCTGCCAGAAATCTCCAAATTGAAGGATTCCTAAATCTGTGTGGAGCAACTTGATGGAAATAACAGAATTGAAGAGCTCTTCGGTTTTTCAACTCTATAAACTTGATTCATATGCTCATAATCTCTTTTTTCATTACACTGTCAGCCCACAGCAAACCTGCAGCTGTTGTCTCCAAAATCATGATAAAAAATTGATAAAATTCACCTAGGGCTATCCAGTTACATATGATAGTTCTTTTGTACTTATCACAGTGGTCATGCAAGCAAATATGAATCAATTTGATTGAAGTTAGATGTTCTTTTTACTTTCTTATGCCTGTACAGTGCTCCTGCTGTATGTCAGAAAAGATATGCAAATGAGTTTTCAACCTTTGCCTTATTAGGAATGTATCCAGTATGAAATTGCCACAGTTTATTTACACAGTTGCCACATTGTGACAGACTTATGAAATTGTCATAGTTTATTTACACAGTTGCCACATTGTGACAGACTTGTAAATATCACACTCTCAGCCATTAGCAGAATTGTCAGGAGATTTTTCTTTGACAAAGCATATCACTATCAAGTTAGTGTCATGTCTTTTATCAGATGATCAACAGTTGAATCCCAACAGATGTGCTTCTCACCACTTCAATATTATTTTACTTCTTCCATTTCAAAAAATTTTTGCAGTGCATGGCCTGAAGATAATAAGATGGATGTCACAAAACAAAACCCATTAATCTACATCAATCTAAAATCTGTCATGCAGGTAGAATGCGCCTCGGGGACAAATATTGTGACTCCTAAACTTTTACAAAAAATTTTTGGTCTACTACTTATGGGGGCTCATTTTGAAGCTTAAGAGGTAAATAAAGTTTTTACTAGCTTGTTTTTGTGAAAATCAAGAAAGTGTGTTTTTATCACATGGGTTAAAATGGTGGCCACTTTGAATTTCAAGTGGTGGTAAAAATTTGGTAATTTATTTCTCTAGTACCAACTACAGTGACCCCTGATTTTTACTCTTGATTTCAAAAGCAAATGGTTTAAAGTTTCCTCAAGGAAAATTTTGGCAAAACTTTAAACCACTGTGGGGTGATGATACACAAGAAAAATGTTATTCAGGTAGACAAGGTGTCACAAAATTGGTGAAATAATAAGATGGCCATAGTGTTTTTAATTCTGTGGCTGATTATACCATTTTAATGTGAAAGTTTTCCCAATAAAATGTGAGAAGAGGAGTTTTGGAAAATAGTGGATTCACGCACACTGATACAAAGCCATCGACTGAGAAGACAGTTCTTTGTTAACTCAGCAACATGACACAACAAATGGATGTACACAATGCATGGGTTTCTGGATTTATGCACGTACATGTGAAAATAATGTATTGACACAAAACCAACAGACATCTGTCCAGCGCGTATCTGTCTGGAAACGGCAAATCAACATAAAATACTCCTGACCTAAGTCGAGTTGCATCATTCTGATGTATGAAGACCTTAGTCCACCATGGATGTAGATTACGTGTTTGTTATACCATAAACACAAAATGAATACATGAGTATTCTCCACTCTGTAAAGGTTATATCCCAGCTGTTGCACTCGTGGCAGCCAATTCAACTATACAGTTCAAAAAGTCCATATCAGAGATATCACTGTAGGTGAAATTTTGCATGAAACTTTGCACAATATCCCATGACAGAAAACGTTGAACTCTGTGACACATTTTCTTAAAGCAACAGAAGATATCTTCAAGGGAAGACATCAGCTGTAGGGTACATGTACGGTAAGTCTAGAACATTTACCTGTCACTGCCCTTGGATCTCCCTCCATGAATATTCAAGAAGGAAAAGTCATACAGAGTCATATTTTGTTCACGTATTTCATTACATCGCATGTCATTTTGTAGTTATAGACTTGCATCTGTAGGTGTATTTACCAGTGACGGTGAAAAGCATACCGAAATTCACAAGAGTATGATAATTGATCAATAAACACAAGATGAAAAGATCTCATAGTCAGAGCTGGTCTGTGATTTGAGATTTTTATCTATGCTTCACAACTACTTGGACTCAATATTGTTGTATCTAAAGGCAACGTTGCTGTTTAAGAAACAAGCAAGTCTGGAATTCTCTTAGTGGTGAATGTAGGATATTTGTGAATGCATGTAGAGACATGTGCACTGGGTTTGATGTGTGTCAAGTGTTGTAAGGGCAAGTGTGTCGTAACAAACTGATGTTGCGTGGTCATCATGTTCTGTACATGGTTTGTTTCTAGAAATTTCACTTTCAAAAAATTTCAACTTTCTCCAAAGGTTGATTCGAAGTGATTTAACAGTCCCATCTTACTTGTAATATTGGAAAGCAAAGGTTTTTACAAAAATGTGGAGAAGACGTCTGATATTAAGGTTACAGGAATAACGAAATCAGTTCATTTGACATGTGACACTCAAATTGAAACTAAACAACTATCATGGTAAAGACCAGACAACAAGCTGCAGCAATAATGACAGGTTGATGAAGGCAAATTTTTTCAAAATTTCAATAATCAGAAACAAATGTCATGTGTAAATTGCTCTATTGAGTAGAAAGTCTTCAATGACAACCAGCAGTGGTTTGTAGCCCACACTGACAGTCTTCAATGACAACCAGCAGTGGTTTGTAGCCCACACTGACAGTCTTCAATGACAACCAGCAGTGGTTTGTAACCTACACTGACAGTCTTCAATGACAACCAGCAGTGTTTTGTAGCCCATACTGACAGTCTTCAATGACAACCAGCTGTGTTTTGTAACCTACACTGACAGTCTTCAATGACAACCAGCAGTGGTTTGTAGCCTACACTGACAGTCTTCAATGACAACCAGCAGTGGTTTGTAGCCTACACTGACAGTCTTCAATGACAACCAGCTGTGTTTTGTAACCTACACTGACAATCTTCAATGACAACCAGCAGTGGTTTGTAGCCAACACTGACAGTCTTCAATGACAACCAGCAGTGTTTTGTAGCCCACACTGAAGATATTAAGCTTTATAAAGATAAAGAACTTACAAATACATAAACTGTATAGCTTAACTAAACAAAGTTTTCATATTTGTTCATACTTTACTTAAGGAAAGTTTTTGCTACTTTTGTGTTTAACTTTTAATATTTCTGCTTTGCCTGTAAGATATAAAATTTTAAGTCGGCAAAATTCTTGACATGTGGTTTACTGTGTCGTGCATTTTAGCAGACCTAAAAATCTGCCCAGAAACAGTTGTATTAGTTGCTGAGTTTAGGTAACTAACAAACCACAGATAATGACTAGAGGGTAAAAATTGTACAGATGTTATGTCAGATGGTGGAATATATTCTCTATAGGGGCAAGGTATTGAGAACAATATTTAATGAACAGTGGAATATGCTGTCATTTATACATCCATTATTACTAGCAGGGTGGAGACCTGTTGGAAAATAAAACTCACCAGGTCTTGTGTTGTGGAAATTCATCCCTCAGTTTTCTAAATTGTTTCAGTTAAAAACAAAGTCAATCTAGGTCCCCCTGAAAATTTTATATCCTAGTGATACAGCAGGATACAAATTGCTAAGCAACCATTGTTGCTAGGGGGAATGTATAATGTACATGGAAATATGAAATTTTTAAATTGAAATGTAAAGACTAGATAATGCTAAGCGTACAGATAAGCTGCTGGTCACTGTAGAGAGTCTTACATCATTACAATGCAGTGAGTCTGGTATAATTTCATCAACTTCCAATTTAGTCAAAAATGTGATTTTAATACACTAGACTTTTTTCTGTTTTCCTGAGAATGGATTTGAACAGCTGTTTTCATAAACTGCGTTTTGGAATGCAAAACATTAGCATTGTGAGTTCCGTCAAAATTTTGACAGATTTTACACCAAATCTCAAAAACCATGGATACTTTTCAGCAATTGATTCTTGTCCATCATTTTTAATGTGGTGTATAAAATCGTACCGAAGCTCATGCAAAAAGAACCAACACTGACCAATTTTGAATTGAAGACTTACAAAGTTTATGAGCACAAATGTGGACTTATTAAGGACGATGAAAATTCTGTTTTGAATTTTCAATCATAGCAAGTAGGTGTACACTGAATCCATGTATCACCCCAAATACTGGTATACCTGAAAACTTGTATGCCCAGTCTTCCTTCGGTACTTTTCTCCTTGTCATAGGGGGTCATTCTTTACAAATTTCTGTAACCATGCCCACCAGGATAGTGTAGAATTGTGGTATGGCTCAGTATGAACCCTGTATTCTTTAGTAGTGCCAAGACACCAATCAATTTTCCATGTGTTATGAGTGTCTGAGTCATCAGAATTACATTTATGTCATTGGATTACGATCATTAGAGCTGCAGAATGCTCTCCGGCAAAGCTGTGAATTTCAGGTTAAACTGTCAAGCAGTCATCAAATTCTTGCATCTTTGAGTACATGTAAAACTTTCAATTTCTTCTCTAAGTGCCAAATGCAATTACTAAATTTGTACGTGCTTAGAGCAGCATTGGAGGAGGCTGTTCATTTGTGGAGTTTTATGAAAATTCAAGGGGGATTTATTATTCAATAAGTGTCAATTTATTTTCAATTTCTTCTCCCAACGTAAGTGTAAAGCTTTCAATCAAATAAACAGAAAAATGTTTTTTGTTTATTCACTGGCTGCATGCAAAATTTCATTTTCTCTCTTGAGTCGTGAAGTGTCATGAGTGGGTCAGTGATGCGTCATAAAAGCCTTAAAGGGTTTACTGAGTAAATCCATGATTATCTGCGTCTTGAAAGGAAGTGCTCAGAAAAGCACTTTTTTTAACATCATTAAGATTAACCAACTGAAGGTATGCGATTGATAAGAATTCTTGAAATTGTAATGCAATGTGCGAAAGAGTGGACAGAAGCAGAAACCAAATTTGATTGGTTAATTGTAGAGCAAACAAGATATGATTGGTCAAGGGATGGTGAAACATATTTCCTGAGGTTCTCTTTCATTGCAGTGAGTGTACAGAGTTACAGTTCATAGGATCAGTGCCAACCGACATTTTCAGTTCTCTTGCTGTGCAGCAATATTTAAAAGTTTGTCTAGAACTGCAGGCTAGTGACCATTTAAGCTGAAACAGAAAGAAGGGGTTAAGAATTTATCAGTTTGGTTGTGTGATTTTTTTGAATAAAGAATTTGGTGGTATTTGTCGGTAGGTAATTGGGTCTACTTTTGATGCTTGGGGAATTGGATTGTCACATAGTTAATTGCCAACACTTCAACACTGGGCAAATTGGATTGTTACATTTTCTCTCCAGTAATTGTTCATGCAGGTGTTCGATGAAACAATGATGCTTCAAGTGTGTGATGATTTGGTAACCATAGCAACCAATTTTACATGGACCATTCATTGTACTTTGTTACACCGAGTGATTTCTCAAGTGAGTCTACTTCTGATGGGACCAGTCTACACATGTCAAGTCATCCGGGGATGGAGCAGTGATTGAAAAGACAAATATTCCACCATTGGTTTAGATATTGTTCTTGCTTGACTCTTTGAACGGTTCAAGAAATAGAAAAACATCAAAGGGAAGTGGACACAGAAATGAAGTGAGAGGTTGTATTGAGCAAACGTTGGTGATTGTTGAAGGACTTACTCTGTCTGGAGGAGCCACATTGTGCTTTCAAAGTCTGAAGTGTTAACGTGTTGTACCGTGAAACCAATCCAAATCTTTACCTTGCACCTGTTGATGATTTAACTAAGTTTTGTGAAACTTTCATGCTATGTTTTTGGAACTAGTGAAAATATGTAGTCTTTTGAAGCGGAGCACAGATCATAGAATTGCTGCAAAATCTTCCATCATACTTTCCTCTCAATCTTCTGTCGTACTTTCCTTAATAAACACCTACTGTAACTGCACAGGTATTGGTTATTATCAAAGTTGTCTCAATAAATACTCTACTATATCAGCCAAACCCACCAGTTGAAGATACCATTAGTCAATGTTAAAAGACTGAAAAAATATCAGGCCACTTTTAGAACTCTCTGTAAATAATGTGTACCTGTCATGTTGCAGCAATTGACACATTCATTTGTCAGCAAGATTTGGTGCAGACATGTCGTTGTCAATGGTGAGGTTTGGATTGTGCACAGAGATGTAGGGGAAGGCAAGATAGAACAGCCAAGAGAACAATATTTAATATGTGACAAATCAGAATAAAAGTAATCTTTGCAGACAGTTTGTGCTGTAACCGTCTTTGAAGTGCTTGATATTACGTATTTTATGGTTGTCAAGTATGGTTGTGGAGGCACAGGTGTGCTTAGGTTTTCCTCATCCTGATTTCAGGTGATATTTGTTACACTTCATGGACTGTGTAGGCTGGCTAATGTGCTAATGTGTGCAAAACCAGAAGTGTATGGGCATTAATCAAAGCACTTCCGACAGCCAGTCAACTGTATCTTGATAATGACAGATGTAATCTCTGAACATAAACCACCAGTTCAACAGTGTTGCTAAGATAATGCACAGGACTATGTCTGAAATTTTAATCGGTCGTGGACTGGGAAAATCGATAAGCTGACTCTGTGATAAATGGCAGATGTAGGCAACAGATACCGGAATTCATCATTTGATTTTTAATGAGGTCAAAGTTGATAACAGTCGCAGCCAGTGTTTGAAAGTAGTCAACCTAATACCTTGATTTATTTTTATTGCTGAAGTTTTCACTGCTTGCCTTATTTCCTTATTTCTCTTTTGTTCCATCATACCCTCTATGGCTCCATTAAGTACACTTTTCATCTTCTTGCCAACAATAAGTTCACCTCTGTCCACGTTATATTGTGAAAGTTCTCTCGGAAAGCTGGTTTCTTTCAAAAAGGGTGTTTTGTGAACATTCAGCTGTTCCTGAAATCCATGCAAACCTTAATTAAGGGGGCCAAGTTACCATCTTTTCAGTTTGTTTCAAATATTGTTGTTTATTTGTGAAGTATTATGTTCATGCTCTCCTCACTGAAACATGTTGAATTGTCAATCACCAGACCTCTACTCACTCCTTTCCTATACATATAACATGTAAATATGGTCCTGACATAATTTCTGGTTGGTGCCATACGTTGTATGTCATTCAAGCATTCATTATTGTAAGCAAGGAGGTAGCAGAGACCTGATGATTAACAACTTACCATGCCTTAGTGAGCAGAACAAGATAAATAATTGCTTATGTGAAGCAAAAATAAATAATACGAAAAGGTGGCGACTTTGTCTCATAAATTAATTATGTTCCTGCTCCTGAGAAGGCGCAAATAGCAAGGGTTAAAACATGACAGTGATACTATCTTGGACATCTGTGTAAAAAATCTTCTGAAAACTTTACAGTAATTTTGCTACCTTATGATATCAATTAGACCGATAAAGCAACAGGTAACAGCCAGAGCCTGGTGTAGGCTAATACAGGCCATGTGATTAGTTCTAATTTAGAAATTTTTCATGTCACAGGTAGACATTCTCTTAAAGTCATTCACAGCCACAGTAACCAATCTTGCAAGGCTTTTGAGCCAATACCCTCAACAAGTCTCGAGGCCATTTCAGTACCTCACTGCATCATCAAGGCAGTTATGATTGACAGCTCTGCAGCTACAACTAGGACAGAGGGGTAATGACCAACTGGTTATGACTCCTCAGGCCACCAAGGTCATGGTCCTGGGTCATGGTGTTGACAAAGTAGTAAAAGGGGATCTAGCAAGTCTCAGTCTGTAAAAAGCTTTTATATGACTCGTAGACTGGAGGTATCACAAGCTGCAGTAAG
The DNA here is from genome assembly GCF_041260155.1 of Ptychodera flava. Taxonomy (NCBI): domain Eukaryota; kingdom Metazoa; phylum Hemichordata; class Enteropneusta; family Ptychoderidae; genus Ptychodera; species Ptychodera flava. Next base: position 885,511 of record NC_091938.1, read on the forward strand.
GGTCGTCGATTGTTAAACCTGATGTACTAGAAACATAATTCCTTAGTTGGATGTCAGCCCCCCCCCCCCCCCCCCCACCACCACCCTCTCAAAATGAAAATTCTCACTGCGAAAATGGTTTTAGGGAAACTATGTTTTATATTACACATGGAGAATACCAACATGTCTTTAGCGCTGTGCAAAATCTACACATGAATATAGATAAACAAACTTTATACTTTAAACTTTACACTTTTTCAATTTACCAAAAAAGAGTAGTTTTACCACAAATAGGTATGACTTACTTCATTCCAAGACACTACACTAAGCCTTCCTTGAAATTTTCTTTATGATACGCAAACAACGATAAAGAAAACAGATGGGGAAGTTTACACCATTGCACTCTGGGATACAACAATCTGTGATGTTTGTCCCCGCTAACCCATTGCCTGGTCTTAATTGTGTAAATGGCTTGATTTCCCAATTCTCAGGGTGAGCATGAATTGCAATTAGTGAGTACCCATTAAACCTAGCATTGTGTTCAATGAGATGCAGGTGTGTCCGTCTCTGTGCGATACCCATTTCCCATGTGATTCACCCCATATTTGTTTATCTTCCAACCAGAAGCAATCCATTAAAACATTCCCCTACTTCTGGGAAGACTTGAAGAGGAGCCATACAATGTACTTCTACTAAAATCAAGTCGGCATTCAGGGTTTAGTAGTACTTGGAATTCAGCTGATCCTGATTTAGAAATTTGAGTTTTGATCAGCGTTGGAAGAACACTCCTATCAACGTTTCCTTTTCTTTGCGTATCAGTCTGCTCAATGTGGTGGTAGATAGCTACATACTTCAGTGTAGTCGTCATCAAAACAGTGCAGTGTCAGGGTGAAATGTTAACTGTGTGGTCACAATCTGACAGCGAATGAGCATGCATTTCCTCTCAGCAAACCTTAGTGAAGCCACTTTCAAAATAATATGCTTTCTCATGTACCACAACAGCATACCGACCACGGGACATCTTACCATTGTCACAAACAAATTTTAAAGGCCCCTTTTCTGTCCCCTTTAGTTATCATGAGATATACATGGATTTGTATAACAAGTATGTTGGTATACTTGTTGTATCACTTTACTTCCAAAATGAAAAGGAGAGAATAATATATGTACCTATAATTACTACTGTCCTGTAATATGGTAGAACCTGTCTTAAATAAAAGTTAAAGTTTAATTGAACACTGGAAAGAGAGCTGTCATTATTTACAGCTGGTATAAGAAGACTTACCTTACTGCTTCACATGTGAATTTTCAACAACACCACCCCCCACCCCCCCCACCCCCTTCTGCTGGCTCAGGATTTCTAATATTTTTATGTACCTTTTAATAGTATACAATCACATAACAGGAAACACCAATTTATTTAATCATGTATTTATTAATGAACTTTCACAATTTCATAATTTTGGTTGACTGTCTCATAAATATCTTTTTATATTATATCATGCTACCATGCGCCATTCTGATTGGACGAGAGCTCATTCCACCGATGCTAAAATACTGTTTTAGCACTGCTAGCAGTGCTAAAACGGGCCCCTAAACCAGCATTCGACAACTGCTCGGTTGGTGCATTTGAACGTACCTATCTAAACCATAGACCCTCGAGAAAGACTGAAGCACTTTGTTTGAAAGACCGAAGACCGAATTTTAATACACAGATAAAGTGTGGGTCTTTAACTCACCTTTTGGTGTAAATAAGTTGGGATCGATGATGAAAGACATCTCTGAAGCAGCATGTTTGGGGTATGATGCACACAAATATTATTAGGGCGACAGCGCACCATGCACTTTGCGGGAGTCGAGACGCGGTATATCCTAGTACCGCTCTTTAAAATGAAGATAGTATTCGTTCATACACAAATAAATTGACACTTCCTCACAGTAACGGTATGTCAGATATTATTTACCAAAGTTTGGGCTATAACAGTTTGGGATGTCCTAACGACGTAGACCAAGAAGTTCAAAATAACAATGGGATGACTCCTGGCGACTGCGACGATATTTCTTGACATCAAATCCAAATGCAACGAGCAGTGTCAGCGTCCAGCTCTCCCTGCATCGGGCAACACACTCAGAATCTGCACAACTGTTCATCACAGTTGCAGTCATAGCAAGTCTGGATTATTTTAAAACTGCGTGTTTTCTGGTACAATTAACGTCCAAATTATCCATCAAAAATAGATCCTGTAACTTCACTGTGCCACCACTGAATGTCGCGACGGTATGCGGTACAGAATGAGACAAATCTATTTTTAGTATGCCAAAAAAGCCAGGACTATTGTTCTTATGTAAATTTACGAAAAAAATTGTTACTTTTTTCTTTTGATTTGAACTCTTGACCCATTTTCTGTGTGAGTGCTGCAGGTATTTTTGACAAGTATCGTTTGTGTTGCATGCGAATAAAATGAATGTCGATATGGACGTAATGCGTATTTATCGTAGGATACCTTGTGCCTGAACGGAATCCTTATAAAAATGCTCGGTCTCGGGCGCAGAATTTCCGACGTTCGATCTCTCAGACGTCCGTTTTCTGCATTTGGGGCTTAGAGTTATGAAAATACCCAAGTAAGACAACAAATACACACAAGTTGATATAATATAATAGCAATAACCCCCTTCGCAGTCGGGTATACACTCGATTTTGGTACAATTCGCTCCATATAGCACTCGCCTATCGACTCGTGCTATATGTCGCGCATTGTACCAAAATCTCGTGTATACCCTCCTGCGGCGGGGGTTATTGCTTAAATATATTACAAGAACAGTAACAATAGAGGGCTCTGTTTTGCTTGAGATGTGTACTTTGATATCTCAAGAAACAAAGGAAACAAGATTTTTGTCAACTAGACGCTAGAACATTATTCAAAACTTGGATAACGTCATTAGCTTGTCAATTTGTGACATACTGCTAATTTATCATAAATAACTTTTACAAGTATCAGATCTCTGATGTGTCAAGTTTCATAATTCACTGTTCATCAAATGCATGTTTGTCTTTAGCCTGAAAGCATACAGAAATGGAAAAAACCAACTCCATTGATCACTGTGGTTTTGAGTTGTCAGCGAACCACCTTTTAAGGCCACACACTTCCATTGTTGTGAAAAAGAAGTTAGAGCCCTCTGGTAGTTTAATAAATCTGTGATCTTTTAACAGAATTCACTTTAATCCCATAACTTAACCGATGTTGGCAGAGTCTAATGCTAGATCTCAACATGGACTGTGTGTATTTTGTTATTTCAAATAATTCACCAAAACAGTGCAAACAGATAGCAGTTGCTTTCTATTAAATCTGCGTCACAGTCACCCGATTTGGTGAAAACAAGTTTTACTGCAGCCTTTTAACTTTTTGTGAGTGGCCCCCTTATGTTGAGGACAGACAACTAAATACCATTGCTTGCAGTACCATATAATTTTGAATAACACAGTAAGCTATGTCATAACTTGATTGTTTATTATGTAACATACTTCAACCATTTCCTTTTGATAGTTATTCTGTAGTTCTATGTGAGAATTATGAAGACCATTTTGAAATTGAAGATTGAAATTTCAATTGTGTTTTGAGAAGTATACTCAACATAGAATGAAATGCCCAAAAGCTGTTGCTTTTCTGAAACTCCATCATGGCTTTCAACTTTCAGTACCTATGGTTCTCAGTCCATCTACACATTGCAAAAACACTTTCAAAATAAATTTCAGGGAACTAAAGGATATTGGGTTAATAGTTTGCCATATAACAAATAAATGCTATACTAGGGAGTATTAATAATTTGCCATATGACAAATCATCGTTATCCAGGGGAGTATTGTATCCTTTTGAGGGAATTTTCTGGGAAAATCAGATAACCAGCAAAAGAATTTTAGGTCCACCATTCTTCAGGTTTACCAAATTTCAAAGTAAATACTGTCAAGGGTTGTACAATCAGTAACAGGAACCATACTATACTTTGATCACTAGTAGTCTATATGAAGTTTATTTATGCAAGTGTTCACTGTCTACTTCAAAAATACCATATATTATACATTCTGTGATATCTTCTCCTCCCCTCCCCCTCCCCCCAAAAAAAAACAAAAAAAAGAAAACTGAAGTTATAATCCAAATCTGAGCTGGTTTTAGTGAAAGATTGTCCTGCAGACCGTAATAATTCTAGTTCTTTTTCCATTCTCATGTTGTCCACTTATGGAGCTACGTTGGCAAAGGCTATCTGTTCAAGTCTCTATTAGCAGTACAGATACTCTCTCAAGAAACAAGCCCTCTACTTAAAACTTTTTTTGGAAAGCAATCAATGGAAAGTTGTAGGCATGACAATGTTACTTTACACAGTGGATGGCTGGAATTGTTCCGTTCAGACAAACTGGCACCATCAAGGAGATATAGCCGGATAGTTTCTGCTTTTCCAGCTGATTGGCACCTTGTGGACTTCATGCTTGACAAAACACGGTTTTCCTGTAAACAGAATTCACAAATTTTAATGCAGTTTGTGTTTGTGTTGTCTCTGGTTGTCCACCGCGGAATAGAAACCCTGGAATCAGATAGTTGGAAAGGTGACATTAATATTGGTTGTATAGTGAGAAAAACTGATGCAAGTACTCCGCCCACCACTCCCCAAGACTGCCTGTAAATACTAAATAGTTCTATTCTCTCTGGATAGTGCACAAAAGGCTCCCCACACCTCACTATTGACATGGTCCTGCTGCTGGCTAAAGCATATTGATTGTGTGCAGTCCCTCTGAAAAGGGCGAATTATTGCCTTTTGTCGTCCACCAAAAGAAAGGTGGAAGCTGTAGAGCAAACAGTGGCTAGGTAGCACTGGTTGGGAGGACCTGAACACCATCTGTGGAAGGTTCATTATGTCAAATTATAGGCACTTCACTGTGCTTTCCAAAGAGACGCTCCTCAGACGATGTGAATTGAACATAGCTCAACTCTCTCAGACATCAAAGACATTTACAATCAGAAATGTCTATGGGACAAATTAGACTTCAGATGATCATTGTTGCTTCTGTTTTGTCCCCTTTCTGTACACACTTGAAGAAAAAATGTACACCCCCACCCCCACCCCCACCCCCCCCTCCGCTGCTTCTGTAGAAGAGGTGTTCATTTGATGCATCGCAAAGACAACAATCACCAGCGAGCAAATAAACCTTCAAAACTCCTTCAAAACAGACTGTGTGCATTATGCATTTTGGTTTTCCAGCACTTAAACATGATCCAATTCTTTACTTTCAGTCACATATGTAACAGATTAGAATCTTACAAATACTCATGATGCATATTTCAATATATACTAAGACCAATTCTTCCTCTCTCAGCCTCAGTATTTCAAAATTTTTCTCTAAAATGTGATGTGCAACAAGAATCAAGAGTTCTTACAAGTGCTTGTAAAGGTATCGGTATTAATGCTCATAAGAAAATTTACACATTGACAGTTTTTGCAAGTGTTTTTTTCCATGGTACCTCCTTATCCTTTTGAAGTTTTTCATATTTCAAAACAACTTTTCTTCATGACGTATTGTTGCACATTTTGATGCCATCAGGTCATGTACAGCAGTTTCTAGAAATTTTTAATTTTGACCAAAAGAGAAACTGCTTGGTTCTGTGTCAATTTGCCCGTACTATTAATATATTTCTTAGATTCCGAACAAATCCTTAGTAAGAGTGATAGTTGTTAAATCTGATATGTTCTCATATGTGTTCATCACCTTTACAGGTCTGTTATTTCAACTAGCCATATATACTCGCGTAACTGCAAGCTATGTGTCAGTCTTGGATACCAGTATATTTGTTTGAAAATCAACCACATTTAAGAAAAATGTCTTCTGTAGTTGTGATACAATATTGATTTCAGTCACTTAAAAAACCAAACTGACAGTGCCATCAGGAATCAAGAATTGTCTGTCACTCAGAAGACATCTGTTGCTTCCATTGTAATTATCAGATCATTTTTCATCTTACTGTAGTCGTACACATCACTTACATACTTCCCTGAAGAAAAGTAAGACATCTACCAAAAAAATAAGTTCTTGTGCCAAACAAATTAACATCAAGAAAAAATATGGTGGTGAAATAGATGATTGGATTGGACTGTCCGGTAGTGACAAATACTTCTATTCTATTAGACAACCAGTGTTAAAATTCATTGATTTTACTCAGCTATGTGACCAATTTTAATCCTTATGCTAATTTCTCTCAAAAACTACCAAAGAATTAGAGAATGATTGTTTGTACTGTGTCAAAATTTACCAAATTTGAATCGAAGCAATTTCATCAGATTCTGTGAAAAAAGAATTAAAGTACATTTAGGAATATTGATGCTGCAACTTTTATAGCGACATATGTATGGTGTCACATCAGAGTTACATCACAGTACATCACTGAAAACTTTAGGACTGTCTGGGTTAGCATGGCTTAGGTTTTCTATTGAATACCGCAAAGAATTGTTTGCGTGAGGTCAGGTTGACAGTACATCAGAAAGGTTTCCTTATTCATAGATGGTATCTCCTGCAACTCTTCATTTTATATCCTTTTGTTTGCTGTATGCGTTGAGAATAACCATATTTCTCAGTGCATTCAAGGCTGAAAACTTTATCTGGTAAGTTATGTCAGCTTTGGGCATCAACGAAACCACAGTAATGAGCATTGACAGCAAACACAGATGTGCACACTGTAGCAAGAGATTGCACGTATCCCGTCTTATTCTCTTGTAAAAGCCGTTCTCTGTAATCGGCTTTGTCTTGGTAACACCACGTTAAGCCACCTAATGTGTGCTCTTAATAGGCAGTTGTACCTCTAGGGGTGTGATGGTTAATTGTGAGGAAAGTTCCTCACAAAGGGTGTAATCTGGTCTCATTGTATGACTCTATTGTACAGTGGAATCCTACAGACTAGGCAACCCATTTTTGCCCAGGTGTGGGCCGTGTAATCAATGACAACATACAGGTGCTGCTGTGACAGCCTGCCCAATACAATACTCTCATCAGTTCTCTAGGTCTAGAACTATCCAAAAGTTTTTTCCTATCGTGAACAAAGAGTGGCCATGCAGCTCAGACTTAGGGAAGTGAATTCCCAACTTGCAACGCTGAACTTTATGCAATGTACTTTAACACCTGTTGAAAATTTAGAGAGTTCCATGAACCTTTCTTCTCGCTTTTACCCTTTTGCTTATGAATATCTGACCTCGCTTAAGAAAAGGGCTTCAGCCAAATTAAAGTGGCACCATTGTATGTCATTCTAATTATTCAACCTTGTTAGATTTCTCAATGCAGCCCACTGAAAACTTAATGTCAGTGTTTGCAGAGGGTAACTTCACAGTCTTGTCAAAAGCAAGATATCACACAGCTGTATACATAGATGCTTTGAAGTGGTGGAGGACATTACAGACCCATCAGCCAATCAGCAATAAGTTTTTCAAAGATCTGAAACAGTGAAACAAAGAGCACTTTTACTGAGAATTGCTGTTCCCAAGCTTTCATGTGCTTCTTCCATTGTTACAATTTTGGAAGTTGGCAACCAAAATGTCACATCAGTGCCCACATGGAAGTTGATATAAAATCAAGTGTAAGGTCAAAATGTTTCTCAGAAACCCAAATTGCCAGGAAATGTGGTTTGCAAGTTTATACTTGAACGCCAATTCAGATGTGCTTTCATTGCAGATTTCATCTTTGGATTTGTGGGCTGATTCATCATTTTGGTGAAAAAATCTTTTCTGAAATTACATCTGTTTATAAATGTCAAATTTCAAATTTGGTTTGCTTGTTCATTTTGACGTCATTCATAATTCATGATAGTATGATGAAGTTTTGTTTATTTAGGGCCAAATAAGTCATTTGTAGTCAAATCTGGACTGAACTACAGTTCACACGGAAGACATAATACCAATGAATGAAGGATTTTTACGCATCCCAGACTGGTAGAACAAGGATTATAAATTATATAATGGACCAATCACAGGCAAGCTTACAAGGGAGTTATGGGAGTCCCAGAAGGCTTGTTCCCTGGGACAGCATGTCCTTTATCTTTGAAATTTGGCTGAAAGTCACAGTTGAGCTGTGAGAGTTCCATGGCTATACAATCTTTCATATTTGTTCAAATTTTCATAAAATTGGGATATTTCTGTCATTTACTGTAGCTTTTGACAGTCAAACAGAAATTAATCCTCAACACCACTATTTGAAATGCAAATGTCTGGCAGAATCTGGCATCAATGATGTATACCATTATAACAATACTTACTAGTATCATAATGAAAAGTTTCTTGTGTTGTTTCCAGTCTCAAAATATTGTGGAAGAGATGGTTTCTAGATTTTTTTCATCTTTTCACCCCCACTTCGTTGTTTAAAGTTCCTTCCATCTTATTGAAAACAGTGGGATGTACCAAGTCTGTTGGTGAAGGCATGATATTAAATGATAAACCAGCAGCCAGGCATTACACAGATGTGCCCTGCAGTCAGTTTAATAAAGCAGCTAGCCATGACACAAATGTGCCATATGGGCAGCCAGCATTTATCAATACAAGATCTGTTTCCTGCTTAAAGCTGCATCAGTGTGACCCCAGTGCCAAACTGACAGACTGCTGACTTGCTAAAGTTTTCTTGGACTCAGCAAGTCTCCCATATTTCTGTCCAGAAATTCAAAACTTGACTCAAAAAGTTTGAAAATATTACAAGTAAGTTTGCAAGCTCACCAAGTTGAATGCATCCGAGGGATACCAGTCTCATTTTGCTTTTAGGCAACCATGCTCAGTAGTCTTGACAACAAAGAAAACATTTCGGCAACAGCTGATGGTAGTGTGTTTGTTGATAAAATGCAGTTGCCATGTAAATTTTACCAATGTTCCGAGTTATCAATTCAATCCAATTTGGGATGATAGAAATAGCACAGGGTTTCCAAACCACATGTGTAGTATTCCCAAATCTTAGCAAAGACACTGTCCTTTGTATACATTTGCATACGTACATATGAATGGGGAATGAAAATGAATTTGTGTATACATCTTTCAATGATATCAATGTGTCTAGAATTCCATATTTGAACCAAACACTTATTTCAGTTGTTTCTGAAAGCCAAGTGATAGTGGCAGCCATGTTTTTGTCCTTGTTTTTCGTTCCTTATGAAATGCTTTCAACATTATCCACTATCGGGGTTCTTTTTAACATTTGGTCAAATTGATTCAGTTGAAGCAATCAAATGCTTTTACTGAAGCCTATAGAACTACCAATGCATTGAAATTTTTTTCAAGGGGGAAGCCGGAACTGCTGTATTTATCCAGCTTTTTGTCTGCAATCTAGCCATCACTCAGCGTTTAACACAACACAGGCAACAGAGTGTAACTGTCAAACAAAGAGAAACCTCCAAGTTGTGTCTGTCATTGACAGTGGACAAAACAACCCTCAGACATTGCATACGTCATCTATGATACTGGATCCGCTGTTGCCAAATATCGATTTAAACCAAATTAAAAGTTATTCATTCCAGATTGAGACACACTTATATACATTGACAATAGCATTAGACAGTTTTCTTGGCCATTTCCCAGACATCAACACTTGTCCTATTCATTACTGTGATGACCTTCCACACCTTTCTGACACCTCAATTCATAAAGGTGACAAAAAAGGGACGGCAGCTCCCAGCTATGAACATTTTGACGATGGCTAACCACAACTCAGGTCGTCCAAAATCCCTGTGACCTTCACTGACAATACAATGCCTGTTCTGGTCGACTGCAAACTGCAATCGGTAGACAGAGTAAAGACCTGTTTATTACTTGTGACAGTCAGAATTTTACAAATTTATTCCAATCAGAATGGCAAATAATCCGGTATTAATATTATTATCAGGTAACCTTTTTGATAGGTTACAGAGCAGATACAACACACAAGATGTACGTCACATTGCCACCTTTGACTGGCACATCACCAAACAAGGGACAGTGGATAATTAGAAGACAGATACATGGCAAATGAAACTCATAATACGCTTTACTGTACCTCCAACCTGTTCCTCTCCTCAAAGTAAAAGTTAGGCAGTGTGAAAACCTGACGAGTATGATTTGAACATCCCCAACAAAAGACAAATTACCAATATAGGGTGTCGGAAGTTAACAGCAAACATTTTCAAAAGAAATCTCTGAATGACATTTGAGTATCATGGAATTACCAGTACATGTTCATGGTTTCTTTGCAGTAAACATGGCATGTAATTTGTGTGTTTAATAACTCAAAAAGAGCTCAACCTCCTTCGTCAATGCAATGAGTCTTGTTTTATATACGTAGAATAATATGTGGACTAACCCCAAGTCTGTTTATATTAGTTAATTTATATTAGTTAATGTCTGAAGTGAAGCAATAATTATCAGAAAAATCTGTTTTTGTTATGTTAGTGGAGTGAACTTGTAGAGGTGGTGTGAGCACGGAACCTGCTTGGCAAGCCACTAACTTTGTAGATTTCAGGAATTATACAAATACAGAAAGAGCCAAGCTACTAGTGGACTAGTACCTTGTATCCAACAATTTTTGGTAGATTTGTCTAGCTTTTGTATCCAACAATTTTTCCAAATTTGTTGTGGAACCTGTATCCCCATTGAAAAGTGATGGCAAGATAAAGTTACCTAGGACTTCATACACCATGAAAAACTGTTCATGAAATTTGTACTGATATTCAGTAAAACAATCCCAGAATTCAACTCGTGAGACTGTGATGTCATTGAAATCGTGCTGTACTTGTAGATAACTTGGACTTCAGAAGCTGTTGCATTTAGTATATGCATGTATTTACATCATTCAGTACAAACTGTATACATTTCAAGATCACCAAACTGACACAACTTATTTGTCAGCGCTGTGTTTGGATGTTGTGAACAGATTTGTCTGTTTTCTCACTAGTGATAGAGAACTGGTCTAGCATCTCACAGTTGTGACATAACAGACTGTTCTTGCATCTAAGGTCACACAGTATACACATACTTTCCCACTGGTTCATGCGCTCTGAACTTTCTGTATTGAGACATTCGCTTTCAGTTTTCTTCTTATGCCTGTACCATCACGCATTCCTCAGCTGTTGGCGAAATACAACTGTTGATGTCATTTTCATGCGATCAACAAGTCCTCACTGGGGTCAATGCATCATAGGTGTCATCAGGACACTAATGCTGTTACTCCATTGTGACAATTCACCCAACAGTACCTCTAAAAAACACAGCTTGAGACCATCCCTGCATGAATACAACGTCTCCAGGTTTGGTCCAGTCCTGTTTTGAATTCGTGAAATTTAAATAAACAGTGTGATCATTGAGGCATAGATTTATCAATAGTATAAAGTGACGGTGAGGTCAAGCGTTGGGAACCCCAAGCTGTGAGCTCTGGTTATTTTGTTTGATCCCCGAGCAGACACACATCATTAACTTAACACATGCTGGACTAGGGGGGTAAGTTGGCTAAAGTTGTAGGCCTGATTGTTAACACCGTTTCAGTTCAGTGACCAAGGCCCTCTAGGGACGTAATCCTGTGTTGATGCAACAACTTAGAAAGCTTTCAAATTTTTTGGAATCTGTATAGGTTGCCTGTAAGAGTGGGTGTGTTTCAAGTCCTTTTTTTTGCCACATTTAGAGTTATAGTAATTATACAACTATTACTGTCTCTGTCCCAAGGTAATGTTTCTGTCTATTGCCGTGCTTGATGCATTATCACTACTTATAGTATTGGATGTGGCTGTTATGGTATTGTATTACACTGAATTTCTGTGGCCCCTGTTGTCATGGAGACTAGCATTTAGATCCGATTCAACTATGTGGAGAGTTTGTTAAGTTGTGTTGCTGCGGTGAGAAAAATGAACCTATTACCAGTATCAAAGGCTTGTTTGGTGTAATACTGTGAAGTGAACAGGGGTTACCCTAGATGTGTACAAACTGAAAATTGATAATGACAAGCTGTTAAAACTTAAATGAGTTAACCCTGCTGTGATACTCAAGTTGTAGATTTTAATGAGGAAAAGTTGCCAGTTTTTATTGTTTTGTCTTGAAATACCGTCACATAATCAGCCATGAACCCAAATAAAGTAGTACACCATTGGTGCTTCACATGAGCTGTCACATAAATTTTATTGGTCCATAGCAATACATTAAGATTTACAGTTTGTGGGATCAGTCATATAATAAGCTCATTAGCATATCTTTTTAATAGATACATGTACAAGGAATTGTAGCATTGCGCTCAGTAGCCAATCAGTATGTACCGGTAAGTAGGACCAAAGATATGTATTGTCGCCCATAGTTGCTTAGTCAATGCAAGAAGGTCATGACTTGCTGTTTGTTGGAATCTCTCTCCTTCTGAAAATGTATTTGGACTTTTACATGGCGTAAAATTCAAAGGAAATAAAATGCCTCAGTAATATCATTTCTGACTATTTATCATAACATGTTTTGCATTAATCTTAGATGAGTGTTATCATTAAAATAATGTGTGTTTCTTGCTCACCCATCGAAATACACAAATTAGAAGATGTGCGCTTATTGCATGAACGGGGTGGTGAGGGATGGTGGGGGCATGAAACTCATTCAGCGCAAAATATTTTTGATGACTTTCAACCCATTTATTGGAAATTTATAGTATTTTAATGGTGCTGATTGAGATTATAGGCTTTTTACTGAACACAGTATGGTATGTGCAATATTGGCTTCTCCTGACAGAAATTCAGACAAATTCACTCTTTTTTGTAAGTGTGTTTTTTGCTGCAGCTTGTGGTAGGATTCCTCAATATGAGGTTTTATAGCGTCAGTTGTAATGTAAGCGGTTACTATGTGACAATTTTACCACTCCTTTGTATTAGTGTGTGCAATGTCCAAACGCTCTGAGCAATATTTCAGAGAAATATCTTTTTTGTGATGTCATCACCAGTCAACCCAATTCTGGTACAATAGTAATAATCGGCAGCCAAATTCCAAGAGCATTTCAATACCCCAACAATATTCAAATTAAGTACAGCTGTTGGTAGACAAAGCTGGAACTCAAAAGAGGAAAATGTGGATGGAAGGATTTATCTTATGGCCTGCATCACCACAACAGATGGAATAATATGTTTTTTATCATTTTACAAAATTAACAATAAAGCTAGGTGCATCTGACAAAATATTGATATCAATAGATCAGATCTGGAATTTGAATGGACCATGGTACAGACAAACATTTATGCACAAACGCACATGGACGTACCTATATTTCCATATGCATACACATGTTGGCTTGTTTGTACCGCCATCACGTGATCTCTTGCAAGTACTGAGTCTGTAGAACGCATCACGTCCTTTTTATTTCAGAATAGAACAATTTCTCTCACACTGTTTCACTGTAAATTGGTTGCTAAGAGACAAGTAAGCTGTCATAATTCTGTTACATTATAATGGATTGAAAGGAATATTTCTTATTTAATACCGAATGTCCTTTCACTTTTAAGAAACTTGATATTAGCATTATTATTGCAACATGCAGCAATAAACCAGAATAAACAGGCTTTTCATGTTATTGAATGCTATAGTATTCTACTGTATATGTAGTTATAGTACTACCTCTTTACTTCTGATTACAAACGCTGTGTAATTAACCTTGATGACAAGGAAATATTTATCCATGGTGATTATGAGTTCAGTTAAGATGAATTCAGAAGTCATAGAACAGATAGGAAAGCATTCTTACCATTGATATGTAGTTAACTTTAAAATACAAAATTGTGTTTTTTTCAAAGGACGGTCAAAAGTACATACTAGTATTGAGAGCACTGTAAAACACATGTAGTTACTGCTTACCAATATAATTGTGTTGGTATAAGGGGAAGACTTTGAATTGGGAAACTGACAAACTATGAAACACCTATTAATTTAATAAACTGAATGAATGTGATGGAAACGTTGGTTACACTTGTAACATCACATGTAAAAACAAAACACAAATTTTAATGGGATTTGAACATCCGTAAAAGAAATTCACAGACTGGCTGTGCAATGAACACAGAGAAATAAACCAATCACAGACAATCTTACAAGAAGGCTGGAGGCAGCTAGGTTGAAAATCCTGGTTCAGTAGAGAATTACTGTACAGTTGAATAGGAAGGGAAAAGCAACTAGTCATCAAAGTTTATCTGTGCAATGCCATCTTTCTCTCACATACGTCATCTGTTTTTATCAAGATCTATCACTCTGCTTAATTTTCAATTGGCATTGTGTGTACATAGATTTCCTTGGAGAATGATGCAATCTTTTACAAGCATCAAAACATGAGTGTGTGACAGTGTTGAAACTTATGACAGCTGTTGTAGATATCTCCAGGTACTATCTGTATGACGGAAACTAATTGAATAGCCCTGTACAGTCTTTACTGTGTAATGGCATACAGAACATTGGACAATAAAGAAGGTACTATCAGTGCATTATGGGATAGCACGTAGTCACTGGAAATGGGGGTCTCGAAACTGCTCAATCTTGTGACCCCCCAAGTGTACCTTTGCAAGGCAATTATTGCAAATACAGACTTCAGTGGGGTATTACAACAGGAGTAATGACACCCCAGGGACATATCGGTATATTAGGGTGTGCAAATCACACACCTGCTCCTTTGACAAGTACATTAGATTGAAAACGATGAGACCACATAGAAATTGATGACTTTTCTTGTACCTGGGTACTCATACCTGGTAGCTGAGAAGCAAGACGGAAAAAATCCACCACATATCCATCAACATCTTCAATCCCACACAAAAAAAGGAAGAAAGAAAGATATTTTTGAAAGGTGCAAGACTGGAGAATAATAGGGCCATACTGAAGAGCTTTACAAATGAACATAAACCTAGGGAGTTGCATTTTCATCAATTAGTGGAGGGCCCCTAGGATAATGCTTTTTCTTGATATGGAGAATGAGTCTAGTTATCTTCAGTTGTGGCAATTGTGTGTCATGAATATTTAAAGATTATGCATCATGAATTTGTAGAAGTCAGTTAACATATAAGTAGTAGGTACCTTGAGACAGAAAGTTTTAAACTTTTTCTGAAACTTTCCTGAAGGAAAATTCAATCATTCACTTACACAATCAAGAACAAAAATCAGGGGTCACCATGCCAGATGGCATTAGAGAAACAAATTCACCGATATTTAAAATTTTGAATGGCCACTATACCCTGTGTTAATGAAAATTTGAATGTTCAGTCCTCAAAAAACCAGATGGCACTACCTTCATTTACCGGTACTTCATGAACTTCAAAATAATTCAACTTGAGTGGCAGACTAGAAAATTGTTGTAAAACTTTTGAGTGTCTGGGTATCTCTCCCTGAGGTGCTTTCTACTTAAATGTCATCAAGATTGTTTCCCTGACATACGCAATAAACATTCTCATGATATGCACATATATTTCTATTCCAATTGCTACTTCACACTTTAGTGCAATTAGTATCATCAGCCAGGAAATCTAATCTGGTTTAGCACAATTCCCGGCAACGTGTACCATAAACCAATTTAAAGAAGAGAAAAAATCCATCTCAAAATGACCTGTTTCTTGCTACAGTAATATAACATGTCAGCGTAATAAAATTCAAAGCAATTCATTCTCATCTCTTCAGAGAAAAATATTACTTTTTTTGCTGTGAGCATATTTTTCTCTTATTGCTGTATTATAGCTGATGAACGAGTGCTGTCAGTTAGTTAGTTTTTTGCAAAATGGCCGGCAGTAGCATGTGATCTCAACTCTGCCGATTGCGATTACTTTTGCTAACATAGATTGTAACCATATATGGTATGATAAAATTAGGCTTGGACTGAATAAGTTTTCAAGGTGCTTCATTAATTCATTCACATGTTTAGGTATATTTGAGTATTTGTCTTTAAGTGTGTTTATGTGTGTTTGCATGAGTAAGAAAGATAATATCTTATATGTCCTTTCATGTGTTTTGCATTCCAGGTGAGCCTTTCAAGTGTGCGTGCCATGATTCTGGATGTTCTGATGAAGAACACCCATCATGTGAAACATCAACCAAATGTTATTCTTCAATATCAGAGACAGATGGAGAAATTGAAAGAAGATGGGTAAGCAACATATCAGAGAAATACTCCAGACATTGTGTACGGTTGATACGTTGGCAAATCTACAACTCATGGAAAGATAGCCTAGCTCCAGGCTGTGGTTTTCAGATGTGCAACTGAGCATGTGTACAACATTCTAGGGATGCAATCACAAAACCACAGCCTAGTCTAAGCTGTACAGACGTCTCTGATCTGATTTTTCAGGGACAATTTATGCAAATGAGCAGAACACATTGGCAGTGTGACTGAGGTCATGATGTCCATGGTGTTGGCTCGATGACCTATGTTGAATGGATTTGATAAATTATGCAGCATAAGAAAGGTGCAAAATTTAACTGAAGAATTTGTGCAAATGATGAAACACTGTCATGATGGTTTTTTTGAGATGTGGTCCTGATCCTGACGTCATTGAACCCATGAATTTTTAATATCAACAGAATTCATGCCTATTTCATGCCCTGAGTATTTGGTGTTTCACACAAAACAAATTAAGCACAAACATCACATTATACAACATGGCTGGACCAGTCTAGGAAAAGAACTTTTAATGAACTTAAAAATCAGTGCAGGCATTTGTGAAAAGGAATTTATCCTATGCATGGTTTTGACCAACATGTACTCATTTGTTGGCTATGCAAGGTGGCCATGTCCTACTTCCTACGATGTAAGCTTGGTAAAACCCGAACTCGGCCAGTTGCTTGAGTCAGCAAGGTTTTATAAATAATGTCCATAGATCTTTCTCAATCAGACAGTTGAGGGCGATGCAATAGAAGACAGAGATGAGCAATGAAGGGGCTGTGAGAGAGCCTTGGTTTGTCCTTTTATGCCGAAATCTCTGCAGAAAATTGGAAATCATAAAAAGCATAACTGATACTGGCCAGCAACATTACACAGCAGTATGGTAATATTGGCCTTCAACAGTATGACCCCATCTTTGAAACAAGGTAGTGCAAACCATTTCCAAAACTGACCGTAGTCAACATTCACTACATTGTCTGTCTTCTTAAGGTTCTGTATAAGAAATAAATCAAAGTCTGATCACCATCAAGGTTTCAGCGATCAAAGTATTTCATTTCAAATTTTTGGATGTCAGGTCTTATTCACTCAAAGTGAGTGTTTAACCAATTTTATGTTCAATATATATAAGAAATAAATCAAAGTCTGATCACCATCAAGGTTTCAGCGATCAAAGTATTTCATTTTAAATTTTTGGATGTCAGGTCTTATTCACTCAAAGTGAGTGTTTAACCAATTTTATGTTCAAGAGTTCTCTCAAATCATGAATTCTCCTTCCGCTATTTTGCTCTTTTTTGTTCAACGTCTGTAATCTGTGATTGTGCCAGTCCCTTAAAAAGCATTAGACTTGCCATATTAAAACCCTTTAAGTGCCGTAATTTTCCATCAGAATTCTTGTGCAACATTTTACCAATTTTCATGAATTTTTCTGTCATTTTTTTTCATGATTTTTGACCAAATTGACATCACTCTTCATTGGCTGCAGTTTTCAGCTACAGTTTTTGAATTGAAAATGAAATTATACAGATCTGAAAAAAGTTGTCTTGGTCATATTATACAGTCAACAACAATTAACTTCATAACATCCCACCGTGCTAAAATAACTACAATAATGTACACGTAATTGTTGAAATATTGATTGCAAAGGAATATCTCACAGCCCCTTGGCACTGAAGGGTAGAAGACATAATTCTTCACTTTACCATCATACAAACTAAAATATGACAAACTAAATACATATCTCATGTGAAGATATTTTAAATAATGATATTTCTCACGTATTCTGCTTGTAATACTAATTAATCACTCAGCAACACCGTACCATTTGATTTTCAAAGGGGTCACTAACTGTAGCCGTAACTTCTTTTTTATTTTCACAAATTTTAATGCGTGAGCAAGCTGTGCTGACATCTCACATTTTGTGTGATTTCTTTCAGGGCTGTCTCCCAGAGGACGAGAAGGCAGATATCATGTGCCACAGTGGTGTGTCATCTACCATAGTAGTGGAGTGCTGTGATGGTGATTTCTGTAACCGTAATCTACAACCCACTCTACCCTCACCCACTGTACTACCTTCCAGTGGTAAGTTTCTACTGAGTATGTTGAAGATTTCTAAAACCAGTGTAGACCCCCAGTGTGTGTAGCCCTGTGCAGTCATATGCATGCCATGAACTAAACCCACTATAACCCCCAGTGTATGTAACCCTATGCAGTGGTAGGCATTCCAAGAACTACGCCCACTGTAACCCCCCTCCCCCAGTGTTTGTAGCCGTATGGTGGGCATACCATGAATTAACCCACCATAAACCGCCATGTGTGTGTAGCCCTATGCAGTGGTAGGCATATCATGAATTAAGCCACCATAAACCGCCATGTGTGTGTAGCCCTATGCAGTGGTAGGCATACCATGAACTAACCCACCATAAACCACCATGTGTGTGTAGCCCTATGTAGTGGTAGGCATACCATGAACTAAACCACCATAAACCGCCATGTGTGTGTAGCCCTATGCAGTGGTAGGCATACCATGAACTAACCCACCATGAACCGCCATGATATGTGTGTGTAGCCCTATGCAGTGGTAGGCATACCATGAACTAAACCATTGTACCCCCCACCCCCTCACGAGTGTATTAAGCCATATACAGTGGTGGGCATACCATGAACTAAACCACCATAAACTGCCATGTATGTGTAGCCTTATGCAGTGGTAGGCATAAAATGAACTAAGCCGCTGTAAACCCCCATCTCTCCCCCGCCCCACAGTCTATGTAACCCTATGCAGCAGTGGCATGGATTTTCTTTCTTTTTAGCGTGCATGATGTCTACATTGATAATTAATTGATGTTGAAAACATGAATGTTTGATTTATTTATTTTAATAAATGGCATGTCTGTCATGAAAAATTAACACTTCCGGCAATTATTGGCAGGGACTTACCCTGCATAAAAACAAAAGTAGCTCATGACAAGTGTAGAAGAGGGCGAGAGAACTAGAACATTGGGTCAGATGCATTGTAGTGGCATGGTATGTTCTGCAACATCAGTTCCAGTTAGCATATCACCAAATATCAACACTTTTACTTTACATATGTCTCTTATTTTAAAGTGCCAGTAATGCTAACTTTTGATGATTTTTTCACCATTTTTGTTTTCAATGTCAACCATAATTCCTGTCTATTCCCCAAGGCATGTTGATATACACAGTGTTCAGCTTGTCAACTCAACCCATATGTGTGTAAACTGCATTGTTATTGTTGAAAAGTAACTTCTGGTCTGGACTAGAAACAAAATGTAAATAATAACAATGCATTTTACTCATATAGTTGACAAACTAAATAGTGGGTGTTTCAAATTCTTTGGTTAGTAGAATGAAAAGTTGTAATTGATGGACAAAATAAAAATTAATAAAAATCATCGAAAGTTATCATTACTGGCCCTCTAAGAAATTGTAATTTGTATTTTTTTCACCATAGACAAACAAGGAGAGATGAGTTCAGCCTACAGCCCGGCATCACTGGCCATATCTGTAGTGGCACCTATAGCAGCTCTTGTCGTGTTTGTGGCCATTGCTGTGTTTATATTCAGAAGGTTACATGAGAAAAGAATGAGAGATCTAAACAGCAGAGATCCAGAGAGACAGCAAATCAATGGACTGACGGCAGTACCAGCTGGTGATAACACATTACAGGTAAATAACTATCATAAGCCGGCCTTGAACATGTGAACATTGATAAATGATTTGGTATCCAAGTGGATAATTTTACAAGAGTATCACCTTTAACAATAACACTGAGAATTCTTGTAAATTTGAGAGATTGTGTTCATCCAAGGCAGTACATGCCTCAGAATTGAAAGACTTGAAATGTTGCTCAAATAACTTAACACCACTTCCTTTCAAAGTCAAGAATAAAAATCAGGGGTCACTATGCAAATGTGGTGCCAGAGAAACAAATAACTATATCAACACTTGAAATTAAAAACTGGCCACCATCCCTGTGTTAACTCTTTGGGCAAAAATTAATTTTTTGCAAAAATAAGGCAGTGAAATCTTCATTTACTTCATAGGTATCAAAATGAAACCCCACAAGTGGTAGACCGAAAAACAATTCTGCAAAAGTTTTAGAGTCTGAATATCTGTCCTTAAGATGCACTTTACCTCAACAGTAGAGAACATCTCTTTCAGATGTTGGTGATATAAATTAATCAGTTGTTAGGAGTGTTAATTTTATGTGTTATTTTGTCTAATTTCCAGGGTTTGATAGATGTGTCCTGTACATCGGGAAGTGGGTCTGGCTTACCTTTCCTTGTGCAAAGGACAGTTGCTAGACAGATTACATTGATTGAACAAGTGGGTAGGTATCAAATTGCATTATGTACAGAGCTGTTATATTTTATTACTTCCAACAGCTTTAACAAAATCCATTGTGTATTTGGTACGTGAGACTGCAATAATCAATGGTGCTTTTAATTCAATTGATTCTCATTGAGAAGAAAGGTCAAATATTTGTAGAGTTTGATACGCTGTCTGTGAACGTGATCACTGAGCAGTGATTAAATCCACTCATTTCAAAGAATTGAGCCAATGGGAGACCAGCTCTTAAAATATTCTCCAAAGAGACGTGTAATTTTTGAGTCATGGAAAATGATTGGAGTAGTCATATGTAGACTGAGCCTTATTTGAGTTCAAAAGATTCCTGTGACTGCACAGCTTTGATACAACAACAAGTCTGTTAGTGATGATGTTGGAGTTATTAGTTCTCATGTCAGTTATTTGTAAATGTGAGAATTAGATTCATCGCATAGAAATTGACAGTAAATACTACATGGCACATCCAATGTATCAAATGCTATAATTAAATTCAGCTGCTTTTTGGCTGATGCATTGAAAAATGTAGACCTAGTGATGGAAGCAACAAACAGAGTTTTCTCACGGAATCCTTACCCTGACCTTGAATCCTAATCTAGACTCTGTAGGGTAATAATATTGAACAGCTATGTCCTACCAGGTCCACATTTCTTAGTGCTTTCTCCATTCTTTTTGTATACATCCATTTTACAATATTTGTCTTTGTGTTGCAGGAAAGGGTAGATACGGTGAGGTGTGGCGTGGTGTTTACCAAGGTGAAAGTATCGCTGTCAAAATATTCAGTTCAAGGGATGAAAAGTCATGGAACAGAGAGACGGAAATTTACAACACAGTGCTTCTTCGTCATGACAACATATTAGGATTCATCGCTTCAGATATGTGCTCACGGAATTCATGCACGCAGCTTTGGTTGATCACGCACTACCACGAACACGGCTCCCTCTACGACTACTTAAATCGCAACACATTGGACACTGCTTTGATGCTGCAGTTACTTACAACAGCAGTGAGTGGACTGGTGCATTTGCACACGGAAATCTTTGGCACCCAGGGAAAGAAAGCCATTGCACACAGAGACATCAAATCTAAAAATATCCTTGTAAAGAGGAACCAGACATGTTGCATCGCTGACCTTGGACTTGCAGTGATGCATTCACAAGAAACCAACACCATTGATATTGGATCAAATAACAGGGTGGGGACTAAACGTTACATGGCTCCAGAGTTACTGGATGAGTCAATGAACTTGGACTCTTTTGATTCATTCAAACGCATTGATGTGTATGCATTTGGACTTGTGCTCTGGGAAGTTTCCAGAAGGTGTATTGTTGGGGGTAAGTTTCCTTTTATTGTCATTACTTCTATTTAAAGTTTTAGGTTTTGGAAGATATATGTAGGGATATGGTTTAGGAACCACTGTACCATTTCTAATGTCCCTTGGTAGGATTGCACTGATGTACAGAGGGGAACCCTAATAAACTTACCAGGCAACAACAAGCGTCAACAAAAACACTGCTCCAATGGAGGAGGTTGATTTGGGAAGGTACTGCATTATTGGAGGATGGTTGCTTTGAGACCCAAGACTGGACATGGTGTTGTGCCCTTGAGCAAAGTGTGCTACCAATCATTGCATCTCCTGTAATACACTGGAGTAATGATTACTTGATCCAATGAATTGACTTCTGTCATGTTGATGATAGAATAGAGTAGATAATGACATCGGTCATCAGTCACCATTATGGGTGTTTTAAAGCATCAGATCTTTTTCCTTTGGATCATCCAGTGAACATTTTACAAACCATGAATAAAGTTTGTGAAAACAGTATCAGGGAACAAGTAACTCCGCTAGTGATGTTTTTTCAAGCACTTCGGTTTTTTGATGACATCAATTTCAAAATTTCAGGCAATTTGCAATGTTGATAGATGATAGGAGACAGACAAATTCCATGACAGCAGTGTAAATCTTGAGTCACAAATAGGCCTATGGCTTTACTCTGGAATTTTGAAATTTGGATGTTTGCGTTTTGTTGGGACTTTGATCTGCATGTGCTGTTTCGTTTCCATGTTCCTTAAAATATTTGTGTGGATGATTCCTCGTCACTAGATATTAAACCCTGTTCAACACAATGGTTTGTCCATATGCAATTGTTATTGATGGCGATTTTGGACCTGTTTACCTGGAATTAGGTTGAACAGCCTCAAGAATATTAGCAAATACAGGGTGAAATGAAAAACTAGGTTTCAATAAATGATGAAATGATGAAATATTACCAGTAAGGAGAATGCCAAGGATAATGTGTAATGTCATCAGCTTCTAGCATTGACCAACATTGCTGTAATACTAACAGCATTGACTGTAAGTGACAATGATATTTCTTTCTGATGTTTAATCAACAATTGCTGGAAAATACTTTTAAGATTGGTAGTAATTGCTCTCTCAAGAATGACAAAATAAGAGCTCAGTAGCTACTTATGTTACAGAGAAAAGCATTCTAGGATTTGAACAGCTCTGGCTGTGGAACATAACCATTTTATGGAGCATTTTTTCCTGATGAAATTTATGCAAAACTTTCACTTCTTCATGCCTTTACAGACTTTGTTGATAAGCTTCAAACATTCTGCTGCAGCAACCCTTGCAGAGTAAAACAAAAATTCTATTGATGCCAAGGATCAAAATTAACTGCATCATCTGTCATATATTATTATGATCCCATTCACAGCTAATCAAGTGAACATTCATTCCTTTGGTAATGTAGTAAAGACAATGTCACAGGCATACACTGTCATGGTTTTGGATCAAAACTTTGAACGCTGAGTTGAGCAGTTTACAATTCTGCCCATTTCCTCAGGAGGTGCATTTTGAATAAAGATTGGCTTGAATGCGATTAGCCAAAACAAAATTGAATTTTTGGAATAACACGAACAATTAGAGATCCGCAACAAATAACTTTGTAAAGGAGAAGTTCACAATATTGTTTTACTATTTCACAGGGATAGCTGAAGAGTACAGGCCACCGTTTTACGATACGGTACCAAATGATCCAAGTTTTGAAGACATGAGAAAAGTGGTTTGTGATGCACAGATGCGACCAGCTATACCAAACAGATGGTCAAATGATTCTGTAAGTAAACTCTCAAGTTTTTTACTTTTTTGTTGTCTTAAAAACAAATCAGGTATGGTTGAAACCAAAATATTTCAAATAAAAAAATTATGTTTTCTTTTCCGAAGACTTAGCAGGAAACACTGTGTACATGGAATGCTGTGTGATGACTGTTAATCAGTGTCAGATGTAAATTAAGAGTAAATCTCATAGAATATATCAAAGTTATTGAATTCAACTCATTTGCATAAGTGTCATTTTGGTCTTAGAAAGCAGAAAACTAAGCTAGCTTGCTGACGCTATATTTTGCAGACAATGACAGCGCTTGCTAAGCTGATGAAGGAGTGTTGGTTTCACAATTCATCAGCTCGGCTGACTTCACTTCGTATCAAGAAGACACTTATGAAGATGCAAGAAGGTAACAAGAAACTGAAGGTTATGTACTGAGAATGCAGACGTCTTAGAGCAATTGTGCCTGAGCTTCCCAGTGATGGATTATCTTATCAGACAATACCACACCAGAGTGGATTTTTGATTTGTCCTGAGATGATGTGAAAACAGTTTTACTCACCCTGCATCCTGTGCAGCAATGGAATGACCTGAACCAGCTCAAGAAGCCCAACTTTGATTGGCTCTGACGTCTGTTAAATGACTGTAAAGTTTGCTAACAGCCAATCAGAGAAGATGGGCCATTGAGTGAGAGAGTACAGGCATCTGAAGAAAGGAAACACTGTGGATCTGTTTTGTTGAATGTCTGTCGGCAGTTTTTTATTTTTCGTTTGCATAGACTATGGCAGATGAAAAGGACATTTTCTGCCACCTATTTTAGTCTTGTACTTAAAAATACGTCAGATAGTTTGAGAAGGAGATATGTATAAATCAATTTTTTACAGCTAAGTAAGCTTTGATGGTATTTTCTAGTAAAAATTCCACCTTGGAATACTTTCTACTTATAGATATCCATCATCAATAGCAACTCATTGGTTAGAATGAAATGGTAGAAGTATTGACAAAATAGTCACCACCATCAAGGCATATATTTTCATGTATTAATAGCAATGCATATTTTTCTTGGGTTATATGTTAACATTTTGTTGAGAGTTATGTTGATCATGTCAGTGTAGCAGAGAGAAGTTACACTGCCCATGATTTTCTCACACCATAGACTAGACTCCTACATTCAGCATTGTTCTTAAAGTGTTACCACATAGATACAATGTTGCCACATTGATACAATGTTGCCACATTGTTACAATGTTGCCACATTGATACAATGTTGCTACATACATATGTTACAAAACTAAACATCATAGATGAAATTGCAGTGGCCAAATTATGTTCTGCTAGATCGAAGTGTTATCCCAAGAATTAGACGAAAATCGAGGTTGAACCAAGAATTAATTTTCCCAACAAACTATATTTCTGTAATAAGTGAGTGTCCCTAATGGTAATTTAGACTGTTGGCAGTCCCTTCTGCCGTCTTTGTCTAAATAACCACTGTAGCCAAAGTTGAAGGCAAGCATCATTTATAAGTATGAATTCAGTGCTTTTTATGCAAAAGCTGAGTTACAAAGGTGCGACAAACAAGTGCCAAAGGCATGAGCGCCAGCTAAGTGCACCGACTTCCCACAATATGTAAGCAAAGTAAAGGTTAAAACAGCAAAAGTGATCGTCAACAGTCTATTGCAAATGTGTTATTGTTACTATGGCTTGATTCTATTTACCATTCAAATTACAAAGTAGTCCAAGCAACCAAATACCCAGCATGCATTGCAACATCATGAGACATATTCCCATTGCTTCAAATGAATTTAGCAGTTACAGATAATCAGAATTTTTGTCAAATCTGGTTCTGTTTGCTTGGTCTTTATGATTAATTAATTAACAATGCTATTATTTGCACACAGTGGAGTCATTTCCAATGCAAGCTTTTGATAGCTCTTCTGGAAGTTTCCAAGATCAAGCATGGCTATGGTGTGCACTAGGCAATCTCATAACACAATCACATCTACAATGAATTGAACAAAAGTTACCAGTTTCATTTAAATATCAGATGCTTTGCTGGCTTTATAAAACTTTACTCACATTTCACATTTCCGGTACACTGGTAAGCTAGCTCATCAAACATCGAAAGTCTCATAAGATCTTGCTGTGAACATTAAATAACGCTGTTATATACCGGTACATGCAAAGATACTGTATAGGTGAGAGCTCACATAGGTCTGATCCATGTCACAAAATGTACTCTTTTTTGAACAAGTAAGTGTTTTTCATCAAACTTTCCTTTTGGATAATTTGAATGCCACTGTCAAATATTGATTGTGTTTCCTTTTTTTAATTTCAGCTCTTTAAAATATATATTCTTGATGAATTAAAAGGAGTAATTATTTACAGTCAAACGTTTTTTATCTTACATATTTTAAACTCTGTAATCAGAACAAGAACATCGTTGTCTCTATCCCTTTTATTATCCTAAATGAGGTGAGGTGACGTCACTAAACGTGTGGACGCTTCACTGATACGATCTAAAATGGGCGTCTTAGAGGTCCATGATACTTGTAAACCAATGTGACTCCCTAGGTTACTTTTGGATTGTATCCATGATCTCCATTCAAGCTTCTTTGTAATGTTGTTGTTTTATCATATTTCAAAGGTCACACCACCAGCTAAGGAATTATCCATATTTGGTCTTTTTACAGCATCCCTGGGAATGTACTATCTTTACTTTTCAGTGAAGCTAGAATAGGATTCAGATTTTCATCTACAAACGAATCCTGCTTTTTTTGTGTTGTTCAGTATCAGGGCAGGTTTACTTTTGTGAGACAGTTGCATTCTCTCAAAAAGCTCCATAAATTGTGATTGTTAACCAGATAAAGAGAAATCCTTTCCTTTACAATGTGCCATTTTGTTCTACTGGGTGTAAGATACCTGTAATATCTTTGTACAGTCCCTGTAATTATGTAATGCCATAGAAACTGCTGGTAGTTCTGATATAATGTCGTACAAGTGTCTGTTCAAAAAGTCTCTTCTAAACATCATCTTTCTCATCCCTGAGTTGTCACAAATCAATTAGGTTTAACAAAATCAGATCTGTACATTTTTTGTTACTTCCTCTTGAAAAAAAATGTGATAATGTTCACTGGATACAAAGTCCATGAAATGTACAGTCCAGCATACCAGCAGTGTATAAGTCACTAGTGCTAAGTCTTGCATCCTGTGTTTGTATTGTAACCTTGCCCTGGTAAAACATGAAGAATGCATTGCAGACAAGCATTTTTGTAAGTGAAAGATTGATACTTATTTTTTTTAAATTATTATATTTTTGTATATCATTTGTGTGGATGACAAACATGAACACACATAGCCATGACATCATCACTGATTTTGTGCATGTGTCATATGATGTACACAACTGCTGATGACATCATGGTTTCTGTAATTCACATTTGTGAATTGTAGAAACAGATCGGCAAGGCATGTCACTGCAGTTTCTGTTTGCATCTGGTGAAATGTGTCTCAAGGTCACCATGTTGATATAAAAGTGAATATATGGGTAACATAGAATGCAAGACAGAGCAATCAGTGCACACCATTTTATCTGTAAGTAGTTGTAGTAAAGAAAAATGGCCCATTATTTTTACAAAATGTACAGTTTTACTTTAAACCAGATGAAACATTTGTACTTAAAAGTATGGTTGTGTGTAGATATCCAATAATAATGAAGACATATATGGTTTGGCTTTGTGACTGACAAACAAAACAGTCGAGTTATAGACATTGATTTTTTGAAAATGCCAAAAGTAAAATACATATAGTCTTTATGTTTGCATGATTCAACAATGTACATCTATAAGCCACAAACTTCATTGTTAGAATTACAGATTGGTTTTGACCTTGAAGATTAATAGGGTGATAAACTTTGGTTATAAATGTGAAAAAAGGAATAGTCTGATATTTGGTCAGTGTTTGTCCTTGAAATTCCATGCTACATGATAAGTTGTTCTGTCACATCTTTCAATATAATTTTTTTCCTACAAATTTTCAAAACGTGCGAAACAGCAACACATAGCAGAAATGATAAGTCACAAAACATGACATGCATTTTTGAAATAGTTTGCCCAGTAAATTGGTTGTTTCATCAATGACCAGTTGTCCTCCTTCTTTCCTTTCAACTTCATGGCTTTTCTGAAATCATAAACGTATTTTGAAACTGTAGTTTGAGATTTGAATGTTACAGTGTGAATACATGAACAATAGCATTGTTGTACCTACCCATATTACAGTAGTGCTGTAGTCTAATTTTTGGCAAGTTCAATTGGGTATTGGATGGTATACAAACATGCAATTGTCATGTAAATTGCCAATTTGAATTTGTTCTGTTCATCAACACTGGTACTCGTATGTATACGGAAAAAACTTAAACTGTTTACACACATAACGCTCTTCTGAAAATTTTCATTGAGCTGAGGAAATTATGCCTTGCGTGTTAAAAGATGTTGTTCATTAGGTTTCTATATATCATGATGAAATTTACCACAGCCAAGATAAGGGGATAAAATATAGTGACAGGTGGCTGTGTAGCCAAATGATGACGTCAATTCTGCAACATTGAGACGGTGGGTTGAACATGAGGCAAGGGTTTAGCTGACAGTCCAGCCAAATAATGACGTGAATTCTATAACACTTGGGTGGTAGGTTGAACATGAGAAAGGGTTAATCAGTAAGAATCATGAAAATATGTGATTGAAAAGAGAACCATGGATGTTCCCATAATATTTCAACTGTGAAAGATGTTTGTTTTGCCCTTACAGTCTAAGTTTGATATTTTAACCTGGATTTTATGCTTTTACTTGTCTAGTCCACTGCAGTATCACAGAAACCTATATTACCATGACAACTAAGGGTCAGAATTTGACAGATTTTAAGTCAAGTTTGGTAATTTTAGTGTCATCCATTGATCTGTGATCTGTATCCTGTTCACCCCTAATTCCCTGTAAACAGTTCCATTCTCATCATCAATAACAACTGATTTGGGCCAAACCATGATAGTGAAAGGATTAAAGTTCTCATCATTCAGTGTTACCGTAAGAATCTGACTAGCTACCAAACACAAACATTTCTACTAAGTATCCAGCAGTGAATGAAAATGCTTTGTTTCTTATTGATTTGAATTGGTTCACACTTTCATTTCCAATGCCAATAACAGATACTCGTACAGACATTGGATTATGTACATTGTCATATGCATGTTTGTTTGTTTGACTCCCACTTTTGGATTATCAGAAGAAACATTTTCTTGCCGGTAACACAGAGACTGACTGTAGAGCAGCCCATTGGTGTGCTTTTTCCATCAGATTATTAGGATACACAAACATTATGTTTTCCTCCAATTGATATTACATTCATATATGCCTGAACACATTGTGTACAAAGCCACGATGTTTGAAAAGGAAGAAGTTTCAGTTATCAGGACACTGTACTTTGCTCTTTTTCTGTTGCAATCTGGGAATACTTTAGATATTGAGAGATTATGACGGAATGTTGATACATGCCCTGGTGAGCAGCTCTCATAACCCATACTGATCTCTTACATTGCAATCAGTTTTTGCTCTGTTGCGTTCAATTTTTTACCAAGAATTGTTTATCCTGATGAAAATATTGTAGTCATCCAAAGTGGTTTCATCAAGCCAAATACTTCAAAAACTATGTAAAACCTGTAGCATCTGTAGTGTTGATTGGTCTGTATTTTCAAATAGCATTAAACAGCCAATGATATTGTGATGAAACCATCAGAAGTTTCAACAAAGACATCACATGACCTGGCTGTAGTTGTACTTTTGACACTGTAAGGGATTTATTTTTACAATTTGAGTGCTACACATGATGGATGATCCGATGAATTGTCTGTCTTTACTCCATTCATAATCATATGTACAGAACATTTCAACTCAAAGTATGTGCATGTTTCTATTGATGTACAGATTTCTGACAGAATTGAAAGAGAGTTTAATCGATATGCATGCTGGTCTACATTTCAAATGCACATTGTGTGCCCAACCACAAAATATCACAATTTTCCTTCAATTGTAAAACAAATTACCAGGGTTTGTACCGTAGCCATCAAGTGTGAGGTTAGCTAATGTGCTTAGATAAGTTATACCACAAAAATGGCAAAATCGTGTACAAAGTAAACAATTCTGCAAAAATGTTCTTTTCTAAATTGACAGGAAAGGCATGTCTGTACTTATCAATTATTTTTAATAGTGAAAATATTATCTTCAATAATCAAAATTTGAATCCCAGAACTGCTGTATGTACTTAGTCAAGATCAGACTTAAATGTCATGGCTCCAGAGCATATTTGTTGTTTCATATTTCCGTGAATTTATTTTAAGCCAAGAATTCCACTTGTTTTTATGTTTCTTGATTGTTATTTTTCTCTCCAGATGAAATGTGTTAATCATTCACAACTGAAGATTTCTTTTAACCCTCTATGCTTCAACAACATACGTATGTAACAAACTTTTAATATGTCCACCAATAATTGTTCATAAAAAGCACTGAACAATATACATGGCTTTCTTTTCCGAGTTGTGTTCAGATTTTCATTGTATGAGATCTAATGATCTGCCTTTGATCAGTCATAGCAGAATAGCACACTTTATACAGTGTACAGTGTACAGTAACAGACACAATACTAGTTGACATCACAACATCAATTGGGAATAGTTTGGGAATGCTATGATTGCTATATTTTTGGAGTTTGTATTTAAAGATTGTTTATTCACCATGAGCACATTATGGATGTGTACTGACAACACTTTTGTTATTTTTTTTCCTTTGTACTTAGATGAAAAATATGTTAATATAATTATTATCAGTAAAAAAATTAAAGAGCAGTAAGCATATTTCAGAAACAACTCAGGTGTCTTGTCTTAATTCCAGAGGGCATGATATTGTGTTTAGCCTGCTTACAAAGTGTTTGAAAGTAATAGTTTTGGTCATGGCCATCCATGTGTCTGTATGTGTGTCTGTGTCTGTGTCTGTATCTGTGTCTGTGTCCTAGCCAGTATTGGAGATGTCTGAACAGTTTTCCTTCAAAGTTCGTACAAGGACAAGACCCTGTGTCATATATATTCAGTTGAATTTTGTTTCATGACAGGATGCAACATAGCATGACAGTGATTTTGTTCTGATTTCCATGTCAAGATCCTAACTGCGATATGCCTTGTCAGATTTCTTTCAAAAGTTAGCAAATACGTAACCCTGTGTCATACATGTGCACATTGGTTTGTTGGGATATGATCCAATGTGGCTGCAAGATGGCCATTTTGTTTCATTTTTTCCAAGTCTAGGTCCGTAACTCAGATTTTTATTAATGTCAGTGCAAGGACATGACCCTCTGTCATACACTGTTTTATTTTAAACGTGATTTGATCATTTTGTGGTCTAATCTGAATGACATATTAACTTTTCTTCAATCATATTAATTCAGTCCAACAATAATGTGGGGACTGTATCATTGACAATGTTACTTTTGAATGAGCAGAAGATATTGAAATGAAAGTAAAAATTACAAAGTTTGTATGAGACATGCAATCAACATTGTTGATACTGAGATTTACAATCCATGCTTCAAGAAGTTTTTCATCAATTTCCTGTTCGGGTCTAGGACATATTTCAATACAGGCGTTAGATAAGGTAGGCTCTTGTTGCCCACTTCCACTTGAAAAAACAAAGTGTCACCTTGTCATGGTGAACAGTTGCAGGCTGATTAAAACTACATATTGTAATGTTCTTGGTCTTTTGTAGTGTTCAGTGAACATTCAGCTGCTCTCAACTTAAAAATTAATACTAAGAACAAGGATAAAGGGAGCAGGGCTAAAGTGACCAAGTCATTTCCATCATCCAACACAAATTGAAAAACTCACTCACAACTATGCATTATTTACACTTTCGGACTGTTGCATTAGAGAAATGCTGTGTCATTGACAATGATATCTCACAAATGTTATGAATACCTATGCACTGAACATACCCTAAATAGCAAAATATTGAAATTGAAACGCTTTTGAATCTGTCTGCTAACGAGTGAAATTCCAATAATTTGAAATATGGATGCAGTCACATTATAATGAATGGAGAATGAGATCATTTTAATCATATCGTGTCAAAACTAAATGTAACTAAGTTTAC
The DNA here is from genome assembly GCF_041260155.1 of Ptychodera flava. NCBI lineage: Eukaryota > Metazoa > Hemichordata > Enteropneusta > Ptychoderidae > Ptychodera > Ptychodera flava. The sequence goes on from NC_091938.1 coordinate 917,286, forward strand.
GTGATCAGCTCAAATGTTGAAGAATTGATCATTTTCATCATGGTTATGATCGGCAATCAACATTCATTAACTAACAAGGTAAGTTAACAGAACTACAGGCACAGCAACAATCAGGATCAGTATGCAAATGAGAATACAGGGGGTTTCAATTCTGTATGCAAATTGAATTTTCACTTGCCAAGGCAACCTCAGAACAAGTTTACCACGTGACTTGATCGAATGAAATTACAATGTCATTCACATAATCATAACATTTCAACTGGAAAAGAGCAAGGAAAACTTGAAGGACACAAGTCATGTGATTCTGTTTTGTCAAACCAGAGGATGGTACTATCACTTTTAATCAAGTGAATCTGCGACACAAGTTGTATTTATTATGTTTTCTGGCAAAATCAGACAGATCAAACTGCGCCACCACGCAGGAAGAGCTATCTTATATTGTGCTTATCGGGACCAATGTAAAACCGAGAGCGTTACAATAAGAAACGAACGACTTGACTATGATTGATCGCATGATGGCGCTATTTCAAAGTCGATAGCGCCCATGAACAGGTGTAGTTTCTGTTCACGGTGACAGGAAAAAGACCTTAGTAGTCGTGTCCTGTCGAATAAAATGAAATCTGACAAATGAGCATATCTCAAAATGTTAATAAAACGAATTCAAGATGGCGTACATGTTGTAGGCATTTAATTTGAACAAAAAGCGTTTGGTGTCAAATTTGCACAATCACTCACGTCGAAATAAAAATTCCGTGTGTGTTAAATATTTGTTCGATTGTCTTGGTTGATTGTTCAAGTCAACATTTCAGAATCTATACTAATAAGGACTTACAGTGCCAGGGTGTACCAGAGTCTGTGTATGGTTCTGTCAGATGATAGATTGCATCCAAGGTGAGGGGCTTTAAAGGAGCATCCAACAAGTCGATTTTGATACCAGGGTCCTATTTTACAGTAAAACCACGAACGAATATCACATGTGGTCTGAATTCTAATATATTTTGAACGAAATTAAAGTTTGGCGAGGGATATAATAGCTTTCTGTAACTTCTGTAACTCTGCGATTCCTCCCCCTCCCTCGATAGGAAATCTTCCCGCTTCCTCTCACTGGAGGGTCAGTAGCTGTATCTGTTTAGAAGACGTTTTCACCATTTTTATTTTCAATATAAACTAGGGTTTCTTATCTTACTTATTCTACTCTCCAAAGTATGTTGCGATACATAGTGTTGAGTTTGTCGACTCAGCTTGTACACGTGTAAATTGTATTTGTCATTTTTGAAGTCTTATGAAAACTGCTCCGGACAGAATTCAAAAGTCATCCGTTATAGACGATGTGTTGACAAGCTGAATAATTGGTGATTCAACATACTTTTGGGGAGTATAACAAGGACTTGAAATTGACGAAGCAAAACAACGCCATTGCCATTACATCTTCATAAGTGCGAAAGTCCCACTATAACTGAATTGTGTGTTGCTACCGGCCAGTTTGAGGCCCAGCAGATAACAACACACAGCCCTACCACGCATAGCTACGTTGCTATAAACTTTTTCGTTCCATCGACAAACTCAAGAAAACAATTATATCGAATACTTGCACATTAATCTAGGTCTTTTTCAAGATTAACCCTGTGCAAAATAAACCTTCCAGCCCACTAAAGCCAAAAGCTGCCCACCCAGCGACACGCTAAAAAAAAAGCTCGCAAGTCCGCCAAGAATTAGCCTACAAAACGCTTTGTAGGTTACCCCTAATTCTACCCTTCGATGGTACTTTTGAAAAAATGCACACGTGTTCCCATTTTCTATCGAGAAAGAGATGATTTTATTTCATCATCAAGTAAGGAATCAGAAGTTGAAAACTCGAAAGGAGCGACGCATGTCCTTACTTTCGACTTCTTAAATATGGCCCCTCGATAGTAGTGTCAATGTTTCCAGGGGCCTAAATTTGAAAATAATGATACTTTCTTGTCTACTTATCTCATTTGCCCAAAAGGGGTTGTACCCAGGGAAAATTGTAAGGAACTCGCCATGGTCACAGTTTTCAAACGAGTGTGCGAGTGATATCTCGCTTTTGACCTTTGAATTTTTGACCTTCATCAAATAATCAATTTTCCTGGCCTGGGACGAGGTTAAGATGGCCCGGTACTTGGAAGGGTACAAAATGGCGAAGAAAGTCTGCACAGCAATTTGAATAAATATTTTCGCACCCATGTAGATTTTTTAGTTAAAAAAGTATCCGCATAAAGGTTGGTCTGAATATAAATGTATAAATGTTGGGTTTTTTTAGGGGAGAATAAGTGTTCAGAAACAAATAAACAGTCAAATTTTGGAACAAGACAAAACTATGCAAGCCAGGAGCCAACCACCAACATGCCAAGCTCTCATGTCGGTTCATCAGTCAGTACAACAAAGGTGCAGCATGATTCGAATTATATATGTTCATGTACTATAATTCAAACATCCCATGCTATTTCGGTCAAAAAAGTCAGGCCTACCTATCAGCATGACCAAGAATTTTTTAACCATTTGGGCAGTTGGGGGAAATGCAAGGACACTATTCTGCGATCCTCTTCTCCGTCCTGTAAATCCACACTGACTAATCATTCAAATATTGCTGAACCTTATCAAATTGTATTTCACAAATTATAAGTTTTGACATGTTGTTTAACTCCACCCAGAGATTAGTCCCAATATTATCATGATAGGCGGTGTCACCCACGTTGAAAATGTCTACCCATGAACACTCCAAAATCGATCCATCGCTTGGAATTTCTTCACAAAATCAGGCCTACATTATGGACCTCAACTACACAAGCCTCGTCAAACCAAAATTCAAAAAAAGGTCAATGACCCGGGGTCATTCGTGGTCATCCACCTTACAAATTCACTTGAGTTCAACGGCGTCATGCATATCACAGCCGGCCATTATCTTTACAAAGTCGGGAATATCTCCAGGTAACTACCGTTATTCTATTGGATATTTGGGTTTTCCTAATTAAAGTATGGTACTTTTCAAATATTATAGACCAATGTTTAGATTCTTTCAGTGAAAAAGTGACCCATTCGCACAACACATAACCATACTGACCTTTCGATGAGAATACTCCTCTCCGTACCTCTTTCTACACTTAAGAATTTCTGAAAAAAACGAAACTTTTCATTATATTTACCAGACACTTTAATGAATTCAGTTAAATTAATTCAATTTGTGATATGCACAATCTTGACCTCTCTTACAATTTTACTAATTAGTTCTTAGCACATCGTCCGGTCAGCGCCTTACGATTTGGTGAGTTCGGCGTAGTATGTGGCGCAGGCTCCTCCAATACTGACGTTGTTTTTATACGGAAGGTCCCTCCGCAAGTAAACACCTTTTTTTCTATTTTAATAATAATAACGATATTTATTTCTCAAAAAAATGCCTTCCATGTGAATGACATCTCAAGGCGCTGTACACATTTATAAAATTACATTACACTTTTACTCAGTACACAAACACAAAAAAGAAGCATTAAAAAATTGCATTAAAAACTTTCTCTAACAAGACATATTTTACATGAGATTTAAAAGCATTAAAATTGTTAAAACATCAGATTTCTGGTGGAAGCCTATTCCATAGCCGTTGAGCGCAAAGAGAAAACGATCTGCTACAATAATATTACATGTACCTATTGACTGAGTGCACCTTCAGAAGTGGACGGGATTGCGAATGCGAAAAAGCATGGCGCAGTATTGTTTACAATCCTAAAGGTTAGACATACACTCTTATACCCTATTAGTCCTTTATAAGCTTGTGAACAGGAAGCTGGCTGAATGTGGTCTGATTTAAATTTCTTGCTTTTTGAAATCACGCGTGCAGCGGAGTTTTTGAATCAGTTGGTAGGCTAATTTGATTGGACTGATAAAAACTCGTCATTGATTTTTACTTTAACATTTTCAAAGTTTGCATTTAAAGTGAAATTAGGGCCTATCCCTGACTATATGTTCCGAATTGTGAATGACTCTAGGCTACTTTATCGAAGTGTTAGAAACGAAGCATGTCAAAAGCTGACACAAATAACTTGCTAGTTCTACTACATCATATTGTCCGACACTTTAAAGACTATGGTGATATGGACAATATATTTCAGAACATAAGTTAAAAATCTATGCGACTAGTTTAGTGTGATCAACTTACCGACAGTAATACCAGATCAGTATGTGCGTGTCAAAACAAAACAAAAACAAAAACAATTTGAATGGATAATACAATACAAATTCAATTGTTTTAAATGCTGGGACTTCAGCCCATCGCAAAACTCTAGTGCGCGTGAAAAGAGAGACAAAGGTACATTACAAAATTAAAGCATCATGTAAATGAAACGCTTTCGTGAACTTAATGATCTTTTATGCAAAAAGTCATAATTCGGCCCATTAAGCTACTGAATATATAGTCGTTGGATTATCCATTCACAGAGGAAGGAGGGACTGTGTGTGACTGGGCCTTTGTTTTGCCAAATGAATCATTCAATGTATTTTTTATTGGATCTGAAATGCTAATTTTCAAGGTTTGTTTGTGTCCTTCGCCCGGAAAGTTATCCTCTTGCAGATAGTATGACGGTAGTTAGGCTTTAGACAGAGTCAGAGGTCAAAGGTACTAAAGGGTTACTGTGGATGGATATCGAATAGACTTGCGGTTCACCCACTGTCGCAACGTACTTCACGTACCATTGCACAAACTTGCGTATTACGTTTTAGATTTTACCAAGCGTTATTAAGTTCAATTGCAACACTATATTTACACAAAGCCCGGTCCCTCCATCACTGCTTATGTATGCTGCTGATTCCAAAGTTATAGGTAACTTATGTGGCAAGAAAGTTAACTTTTTTTTCAGTACTTCATCGGCTGAAAAGCCAATTGCGTAAAAGCAGAAGCTGAATTGTGGTTTAGTTATAGGCCTAATTAGGACACGGTGGCTGGAGCTAGTTGATTTGTTGATTTACCCGTTTGTTTTCGAGATTACATTTGAGGGCACTTGCGATTAGAGGGGAACACAAACCCTTGTCATAGACATTGTAGACTGAACGAACCATTCATATCTTAAATGTTTCTTTACTTTCTCTAGTTAAATATATTACAACGGTAAATGTACGCAGAAAGCTTATATGCCATCACCAGCAATATGCAGACTGATCCCCGTATACATTTCAGTCGTATTTTGTGAGCTTTGTTTACCGGCACCCATGGCCAATAGGTCGAGACTGAAGAATTTTGAGCAGACTGTAAAAATGTAGAAAGCACGGATCTACTGCGCGGAATGCGTCTGAGAAATTCATGTCCGAGAAAGCTCTGTAAGCTTTTTATCTGTCATTTTTTGACTTTTAATGATATTTGCGTGTCCCGAAATAGGTCATAATCAATGCCCTTCCACATAATCCACGTAGTCCAATTGCATCCCACAGTGCTGGGGACCGAAACGTCATTTTTACGACGGTTTCATGTAAGTTGTCTTAAGACGTGCGTTTTTGCTCGGTAAATTTCATATCTGCTCAAGGCAAGTATTGTCTCAACGCTCAACCTCAGACAACTACGACCAAACGTCAAAACGTAGCTTTTTGAGAAGAATTAAGCGGGCTGAGAAAACTCAGAGTCGAAGAGGCGTATCGACCACGGTTCTCCCCATCAGCCACATGAAAGGTCCTTGAAGTGTTGTGAATGTCAATATTCAAATTCGTCTTACAGCATTTATTTATTTGTAATTTAATTTACTGTACATGTATTTTATGGACACCAACACGAAAGCTTCTGTCGGACGTGTTCTGTAACCACAGTCCCTCCATCTAACCACAGTCCCTCCATCTAACCAAAAGACGACGCACCTAGGAAATAAATTAAAATTTAAACTTTGCACAGTTGCTCAAGGAAGGTTTAAACTGTTCGCTTTCATTAATGGGACAATAGCTGTACCTTTAAAAATGCTTCAACATTTTGCTATAAGATAGGAACATCTTAAGATTGTTTTCCCTAAAGTTTGTAGAAATACATTGTATAAGCCTTGGAATTGAAATGCGCATGAGTACAAATATACTATATTATTGTTTGACAATTAGTTCTAGTTTATCAGTTATCAACAATAACATCAGACATTTCACGCATACAGGCTGTTTTGACACGTTGAAATCTGAATATTTGGAAATGAATTGGGGAGTGGAGCAAGATGCTGCATATTATACCGGAAGACACAATAAAAAATGATTGCTAATGAGACTTTACATTAAGGCAAATCAGGGTTCACCAGTGTTTGGATAAGAAAACGAAAACCTAAAGGTTTCTTGTCTTCGCTTGACAGTTCGTGAACAGTTAACTTTCCCAACACCTAGACCAATAAAATAAATTTAAGATCTTGAAAGTCAAAGATGCACCATGGGTGATTGCTGTAGTAAGGTAATGAACAAGGATAACGGCATGCATGGGGTCTAAGGATAAATATTTTGTCAATGGTTTTTCGCACCCCCTCCCCCACGACATCAGCCAAAGTTTTCGAACCCCATCCCTCTGATGGCAGGAAAAATTGAGGCCCCTCTAATAAAAAAAGATGCAAACAGAAAACAGGTGCCAACTCATCCTATAAGCTCCCACTTTCACTGAAGTGAGAGCTTAGAAACCTCCTCCATGCACACATACATGTATGAAGTCTAACCACTATAAATGGTTTATCACAAGTGTGCTTGAATAAAGTGATAGAAATCGCATATGAGTACAATACATTTGATTTTGGAATGTCCCCTCATAACAGCAATTCACTTTACACGGATGACTATGGGGCAAACTTTAACACAAGAGATCTTTAATACAAAATAGTTATATCTCTGTATCTACATATATTTGACCATTGATATACTTCTAATGATCCATTATTGTCATTTACACCTGCCTTGTTACATACAGCAGCACTGTGAAAATAGTCTTTTTAAGTATCAAATATCTTTTTGGGAAATTTTGGCCACACTTTCAATGTCTTTTTCAACACCTACTGGAGTGGGTGTAGTTGTATGGAATTCAGCGATATTGTATGGAACTCTATGGCTGTTTCCTGAATGCAATTTCGTGATTTGTTTCTGAGCCTGTCTCTTGTTCCTTTCTTTTGTTTTGATTTTGTCTTTGGGGAAATGAGACTTAACATGGTTCTTCCCTTTCCAATCAATGAACATTTTTATTTTATTGATCTGAGTGATCTGTTTATCAAGGTGAGTTATGTCAATACTATCGATTGATTCTGTTGTTAGCATGTGTTCTGCCTCTTTTCTCTTTCTTTCTCTCTGTGAATTTTTTGGAATTAATATCTTTCACAGTTTTAATCATCTCTTCAGCATCTTTTGTCAGTTTCTTTGCCTTCACCTTGTCCAAGAATAATTTGTACACTTGGTTTCAACTCATGATTTTCTTTCAACAGTTGACCAAAAGTGTATCAAAGTATTAAATGGTGTGTATACTCAACTCAAAGATTATTAAACTTTAGAATTACCAGAGCTTATTGAAGACAATGTAACTCGCTGCGCAAATAAAAAAAAACATACAGATTCTCATGAAATTACAAATGCAAAATCAATCTTATATGTGTCTTTTTCGACTCTATATTTAATCATCTATCTGTAGATAATATCCTTACTCCATGGCATAAATACTCAAGACTAGACAGTGTACAAAGGATATCTGTTAAGAAACCTACAGTTATTTTGAGGCAGAATTCGGAGGGTCACTTTTTACAAACCTGCGCCCCTTGGAGACCGTCACATTTTGCTAAATTATAGATATGAATGTACTAGACTAGATAGGGTGGTTAGAAGTGTGTATGATATGAGAATTTCACTAAAAAGTTAGTCACTACACATGGGAATCCAAAGGAGTACACAAGAACTGATGAGGGTCACAACTTTTTAAACCTTCCTTTGGGGAAGGGTCATAAATTTTTAGATCACATTTCATGGGAGGGTCATGAGCTTTTGAGAACTGTAATGCGAAATCCCCCACCCCCGCGCTATTAGTTCCGACGGCATGTATACTGTATGCTTTCCCCTGCTCAATGGTAAACTCCCGAGAACAACCGAATCATACTTCCTGACCATGTCCTCCCATTGGGCAGCTGACAAGAAGAATGAAATTCTAAGACCAGTAATCCGGAAAAAAACAGTCTGCCTGCCCGGAAATACGGAAACAAAATTCCTGCCCTCCCGTCCCCCGTACAAAAATATACCCGCCCTCCCGTCCACCGAGAATTTTTTTACGAACGGCATTTTGTACGAACCGTCCGTTGTTGGTTGCCTGGCTCAAACGTACTGGACTGGCCCAAGTTGCCTATAGGGCGTATAGGCAGCACTTACTGGCGTTCACCTCATGTGCATGATCTACTTGACGGCCAGTCAAAGCATAAGGGACTGGTCAGTTTCTTCAGCCTGGGGGGGGGGGCGGGGGCGGTGGATTCATGTGGGGGTCACCCTGTTTTTGACTTTGGTGATAGGGGAGTCACCATGTTTTTGAAATGCCCAATAGGGGGGGTCAGTGTGTTTTTGAATTTTGAAACAGGCTCATCATCAATTGCCTAAAATGCTAGTGTCAGCCACAAATTTCATCATTCAGTTGTATTTTTCGGCGCGCCCTTCGGGCGCGTAACTTTAATAATCAGTCATATTTTTCAGCACGCCCAACTTTTACATATCTAGCATACATACATCAGAGATATCTGTATGTTCAATATTTTTCAGCGTGCTCTTCAAGCTCATTACTTTAATATATCAGACATTTTTCAGCATGCCCTTCAGGTGCATGACTTTAATATACAAGGCATATATATCAGAGATATCAGGATGTTTCATATTTTTCGGCGCGCCCTTCGGGCGCAATACTTTAATAAATCAGAGATATCTTGATGTTTGCTAAGTAAACGTGTACCATTATGAAATCTGCATTTCATATGAAAAGCATGACAAATTCCTGATACTTTTCTGTTCTCTCTATAAGAATTCAGTATGAGAAAGCAACATGCACAAATATTTCACAATATATATTTGATACAGTGACTTATTTTAGGGATAGAAAAATGACAAGATATCTTTCCTTCTCATTGATGCAATTATTTTCCTTTGTGTCACAGGTTTTCTGTAGAAAGATGTTTTTTATGAACAAAATAACAGTTAAAAAGGCAGTTTTTGTCATTATTAGCTGTGCTTTTATGGTTTCAATGTTACACAAGAAAAGGTCCTCTCAGACACTGTACACATCAGATTTGGCTAAAAAAGCTCTCTATGGCTCCTCAGGAGATTTAATTGGATGGTTGGCAAGTCTTAACACCCATCAACGTTTTTGATTCACTGCTTTTTCCTCTTTGATGTTAATGATTGTAATCCATTTCTGTACAACAGTTCAGGACATCTGGTTATTGCATAGAAAGTGTGAAATACATTCACACTCATTCAAAATACAGCTCATTCAAAATGTACTGTATTCAAACTTTAAGATTGACACTTTGAAATTCCTATCTTACAACTGACATGTAAACAATTTCATTAAAACATAGAATGACTATTTAAAATATGAATATATGTAAAATGTAAAATATAATATATATATACGTATATATATATATATATAAATATATATATATATATATATATATATAATATATATATATATATATATATATATATATATATATATATATATATATATATATATATTTATATATATATATAATTTATGTCCACCTTTTGTTTTACCTATATCGGCGCCGGGGGGGGGGGTCACCCTGTTTTTGAAATTTGGAATAGGGGGGGTCAGCCACTTTTTGACGTCGGCAAAATATAATCCACCGCCCCCCCCCCCCAGGCGAAGAAACTGACCAGTCCCTAATGCTTCATTTTACCGACAGTTTGCTGAAGTTTATTGGTTCAATTTACTCTTTTTTGATTTATATACCCTCAGACTTGTGGCAAGGCTACTATAAACGTACGTACAGGGACTGTTTAGAAGCTGCGATAAATCAAATTTCCAGAATAATGTTTGATGGTCATATTTACACCAGGAGACGCTGAACAGAAGTTGAGACGTTGGCATATCACATCAGAGACAATGTCTCTTAACGTACTTTGTGAGTTCATCTCATTCTGAGTCCCCTTATTAAACACTTTGTTTTTTAGTTTTGTTAAAAGGTCACAGGTCGTGATTTTAGCACGTGAGACATGTTATGCAATGCATACACTGCGGCGTTGGTAAGAACATTTCGTTTTCAAGTGTCAACTTGAACATAAGACTAAAAGAAAATTTACATCTTTTATCATCTTGTCTCTGACAAAAGTGATTTCATGATACAGTTTTTGTTTCCGTTTTTTGTAGTATTTTTACATTTTTACCTCCAACACGAAAATAACAGATTACAGGAATGTTTAACACAAAGATCTCGGGCTGAATAACAAATAAACCAAACCAAACAACAAACAAACAAAAATATAGCGTATAGGGAAGAACACAGAAGAAGAAAAGAGATAAACAAAGAAATACGTAGAAAGAGACAAACAAACAACACAAACAATATATGACAACATTGTAGTAGAATAATTTTGAGACTTCAAAGGAATAAAATCACCTCCCCCTTTTGAACATGGTCTCTGGTCCTCGTTTCTCTGATTTAGAGGAGCTAGGGCCATTCCATGCCATTCCATACCAAGGTGGTTGCCTTCGTAGAATTTTACAGCGCCGTTAATCTCACAGTCGTCATATTTGATATTTATTAGTTTGCTTGTTTGTGTTATTTATTTTAATGTTTAAGTATTTATTTATTTGCTCTGCATGTTTTGTCGTTTCTTTTCTGCGTATGTTGTTTGTCTTTATTTTTTGTTTGCTTGTTTATTGTTCAGAATGGGGTCCCTGTGTGTTCACATGCAGCGGGTTGTAGTAATGCGCAGAGAGCTTGCGTAAATCAATTTGATCATCGCGTTTACAAACTGTACAGTAAGTTCACGTGATTCTACAGATATTAATATTTTATATTAATATTTTATGCCCCGCGCGGCGAACGTTCATGTATTTACATGTAATTTTTTATTTACCGAGCTTGAAATAATCTCAACCGCTACGGTTGCTAAGGGCTTCATAAAAAGTAATCACTGATGGTTTAGATTTCGCTGATCCAATATTTGCCCTGGCACAGACTCTAAAAAGAAATCGGAAAATGTACTGCGGCTAAAACTATCGTTGTCAACAAGAAAATTGGACAATCTGTGTACGCCATATAATATATTCCAATGTAACAGACGTAAAAGTAAAAACACAATCAGTAACTGTTGCCCGGCAATGATTTTTCAGAATAAAAACTTAGATTATGTTTACCGGGAAACGTCCCAGTGAACCGCGAAAAATGTTACTGCCGACTATTATTATTGGTTTTTTATTACACATCTAATATACCAGTGGATTCATGACAGACCTATCTCCCCAAGGCTAGTCATTGCTCCCACCGAATACATTGCGTGCGGAGTCATCGCAAATCCGGAAGGAAGCATGGCGGATTGATATATTGTTAACAGTGAAGTGCTTTGGCAAAGTGCGTCAAACTGAATCGAAGAAATGATGTGAACTGCATTGGGAGGTTGAAGGACAACAAATATGTCGAAAATTCTTCTAGTTGTAGCACTCATAGCAGTTGGATACTGCTCTTGCATTTCTGGTAAGTGATGTTAGTTGTTTGGAACGTAGCGTTCACCGAAAAACCTGTTTATTGTTCCATGAAACCTGGCGAACACAAGGTTTTGAACATGGCATGGCAAGGGTTACGCGAATCCAATATGGCGACAGCGTTCAGCCAAACATCGATGAAGCTCAGGAATTTCGCTCGCTCAAGTGAGATTTCTCCAAAATTATCACAACTTCATGCATCAGAGTATGCCAAAGCAACTAAAGTTTGCATTGTTTCCATCAGTTTAGTTCAAATAGTATCAATGAAGTATACAGTGGTCATTTCTCAGCGTTGTATAAATGTCCATCGAGGACAGAGTAATAAAAGTGCCCATCGACAGGCTCATCACGTATGTGTTACACGATCACCAAACTATTGGCTCCTCCTATAACATTGGAAGAAATATTAGATGATTTCACAGGAGAGCTTTTTGAATAATATGACGATGTTTCACTATCAAATATCGTACGTCGATTGTTGTTACTATTTCCGAGAGACGTGTGTTGGAAGAGTGTTTGTAAATAAACAAAACGCTGTGTGTACGCTCAGAGTATTGGCACTCATTCAGTGTCGTTCTGCTCGAGACAACCCTGAAACGTGTACACGGACCGTCCGTAGCACTTTGGTCATGCAGCATTTGTAAAGGTGTACTGCGGTCTCTCGCTTTGCAATAGAGGGCTTGTCAACATTGTCACGTATGTTTCGCCAAAGAAGTGTTGAATGGGAACAGGAATGAAAACATCAGGTACGATGCGTGCCATCTGTCCATAGCATGATGTGATGTGATGAAATTACACAGCCTAGCCACGCTGTCAGGGTAAATCACAATACAAGTGTACAGTTTCGGGTCATCCGTGTCTCAGCTTTGTAAACAAGTGTATCGTGGCCTTTGGAATATAATTAATCAGTTTGTAATCAGTTTGTAGGTTTCAGAGTATTCTTAATAGTACCAAACTAGTAACCCACTAGACATGCTGGAGGCGATGTGTTGTATCTCTAACCCTCCAACAAACTCAGGTCAATAATACGTGCAAGTCTCAGCCTTGACAGACTTGCCCAGTCTAAGGTATGTTATAGTAAAAAAACAGGATCACATTGAAATCTCTTCTGTTCTGGTTAAGTCTGACTTGGAGCTTATTAATTCCCAAGGCACTGCCAAAATTTTCATGGCAATGCATTAATGTTGAAAAAAGTGTAATATGTTGTGTGCAAATTTTTATATTCAACTAAATTCAATTTGTAAGGTTAGATTTGTAATACTTGAGACGACTTACCAGACTCTCTTGGGATATTATCTCTAACCAGCTCTAAATTTTCTTGGTTGTTGTTTTCAAATGATTCATAGGGTACAGAATTTGTTAACTGCGTAAACATAATGATAATGGTAGTGGAAGTAACAGACACACCCCATAATCCTCTCAATTATCACTTGGAACAAAACCTGCCTGGTGGATCAATTGACATGACTTAATGAAGTGTGGAAGTCAATTCATAAAGTTAGGGAGACTCAGAAGATCAAGGTCTTCATGCAATGTTAATGATTCTGCAAGTTGGTCTTTGTTTCTCTTAGGCAGAGTTGTGTTATTATGTTAATTAGGATCACTGAAGCACTGTTTTGTTATATGTAAGGGTGCTGACCAAAAGCAATGTTTATGTTAAGGTTGGGGCATATTTGTGTGATTTCAGAACCCTGGTAACATTTCTGTTGTCCTCTAATCTGATTGCAATGAAATAGCAAGGGGAAACCCAGTAACGTTTACCTGCTTACCAGCATATACAAAAACACTGAAAGGCATGTATTTTGGAGAGTACTGTCCATGTTTACCTTGCAAGCAAAGGTGACTGATAACTGAATAGTTCTTCCCAATGATTACCTACCTACCTTTCATCATTTATTTCAATAACCATGTCTTTAGAGACAAGTCACTGCTCAGTCTTGCCAGTAGATGCCCATGCAATTTCAAATTGACTGTAAGTGCCGGTGTACTTGGCTGGCTTTGGCACAAGAAAACTTGGAATTAGTGTAGCTGTGCTGTTTAGGGAATAAAAAATTGAAGTGATTGGCACTGTTGTTATTATAAAGTACTGCTATAAGTGATGATAATTGGTAGGCTAATATTATCACTAATGTGAAACTATTCACAGGTTCACTATTGTAATTGTTGTAGTGTAGAGTGGCATGTGATTGTCACAACAACATGATCCAATGCAGTCAACAAATGCAACATAAGGGGCAACATCAAAAGTTCTACATAATAAATCTAACTTAATTGCTTAAGTTTGGCCTCAGACCCCCCCACCCCCCCTTCTAACTTAACTGACCTAAAATTGAAAAACATTGGGGACTCATACCCTGTACTAATTCTTTCAAACGACGTACCAATGTACCGTTGAATTAAATAAAAATTGAAAACCATTATAAAGTAACAAAAATATGGGTGACTGGATCGGTTTTAGCGTACAAAAAACAGCCTTGAAATCGTAAAATTTGCCAAAATTACGTTAAAAACGTTAAATCGTTTTTGACTGCACAGAAATTAATTTGGCCAAAAACCCCCCACCCCCAAACTTAAGCAATTAAGTTTTTTTTCAAACATCGATCTTTTGACGTCACCCCTAAGTCATCTCTAGTATTATTTCTGTTGCATTTTACATATTTTTAGCTATGACTGGGGATATTTATGCACAACGTTATTATTGATAAGGAAATTTGAATTCCAGTGAATGTTAACCCATTGATTGGAGTGCTAGGACAGGTATTTTTCTATGTGTAGATTGAACATATTACAAAACTGCAAAACTTGGCATTTGCAACTTCTAATATTGCTTGACAAAACTTAACATCACTTCAGTCTCAGTTTTTCAGTCTCTCTGGAACTGAACAGATAGTGATACCCTGTATGCCTCTGTTATATAGGCAGGCATCTCAGCAGTGGTTTGCCATTGCCTTTGTCCACAGGTACATTTAAGGGTGTACAGTACCCATGATGTTAGGTCTTCATGACAATGCATTGGTGTCCCCGTTAGTTGTACAGGATACACTAAGTCAGAACACGTAGTATCTGCTTCGTCAACACAAAATATTATCATGAAAAGAACAACTGTTACAGTTGCTGTAGCTTTCCCTTCATTGGTCAATTGCCATCACCATATCATCAGTGATATATGGGTGAACTTGTATAACAGCAATACAGCAGTTTATGATTTCCAGGCATAACTAATTAGTTGCTACAAGGAAAGAGATAATTCAGGAGGCTGCCTGGAGGCATTTTGCACATGATGGTTGTCAGCCTCTCCATGTTTTGCATATTGTAGATCACAATTCATACTTCACTTTCTTTAAAGAATGTCACGAGCAAATTAAGTTGTAATTTGCAAGATAATTTGCTGTGATATTATTGTGTGATGTAGTTGTACATCTTTGGCTGCACCTTTGAATGTGGAAGGGCAATTCTGAATTGCTGGCAGTGTATGTGAGGAATTGGTAGAGCATGACAGAATTCGTTTGTTATGAATGCATAGGTGCTGACAACTTTGGTTCATGCTCTGTTTGTCTGAGATAACAGACTTTCTCTCAGCAGCTGTGTGCTTAGCTGCACCTGCTCAGTGTTTAAATGATTTATTTCCGCCAATGTGATTAAATCTTGTCACTTTTATTCTTGGCTATGTTTCTGTATTATCCAAACTTGGACTGTGTGGAAATTTAGCAGTTATCCATTGCAAACATACATGAAAGCCATTGTGTTTGTTCTTAACCCTTAAACCTTAAACCTTGTGAATTAATGTTGATTCAATCTTGACTCCGAAAAAATAAATTGGAAGTTTGTAATGCTAACAAGTTTTTTGCATAAGCGTATTAAATAAAACTCTTTGTTTGCCGTCCGAGTGCTGGTAGGTTTTCAGAGAAAAGTAAGAAAACAAAGACAATGTTAACACTATTACAAATAAAAATATTATTTTTTCAAAGGAAACTGAAGAAAATGTAGCTTATGTTAGTGTCTGTGTTTGTGTTTCTTCCCTGGATGGCTGGTAGGTTTTTCAAAAATCCACGGACAGTAAACAAATAATTTTCTTTACATGGCCTAATAAAAGTTAGAAAATGAGATCAGAATGGCGATGGAATATCATTCAATGCATGGTTTCCATTTTTGCCACATAATCATGGCATACAGAAAAGTTGGTGCATTATAAAGACAGCGTTCTACACCGTAGGCATTTCAATCTTAGTTTCATGAATCCCCTATGATACAACAAGTAAGAATTTCTCTCACTTGTTGTATCATAGGGACTTCGCGAAGCGACAATCAGAACACCTGTGTTCTAAACACGGAGTATTTGGAGGGATTGGTCACCCTTCTGTTTTGAGTATTCAGTCAAGTCATATGGTAATAATGGTACAAAAGAAACATTTTCACTACAAAAGAACATGCAAATTGTGAATTGTTATGTAAAATGAACATCCCACTTTTTCCAAGCTGTTCAGAACACTGAATACAGCTAAACTTCCTTCACTGAATTCTATGAGTTGTGTTTGTTATGGTGGTTTCAATCTAAGATGATGAAGAAAAGTGTAATATATTGAAAATTAGCCTGATTGAGTGACTGATAGGAACCATGGAATGTCAGATTTTAAATTGATGTTGATTTAAATACAAAAGGCATTTGATGGTAATACAACAACCTGTTGGAGCCAATATCAAAAAAATGGATTAGGGTATTCAGTAGGTCTACTTGTGAAGTAATTGGCTGTTTCTGCAATGTGTATTTAACTGAAAATGCTAGTGTTTTCCAAACATTTGACCCTTGTAGTGTTCATAACTGAGTGGAATGTTTCAGTTGAGGAGACTTGTGTCAAAAATTGAAGTAAAACCCCAGACAAGTCAGTATACTCAGGATGGAAATGGTTAACCCTTTGAGTGCCAAAGTCTATTTTTGTCCCCTTTATAAAATAAACCCCAGTCAATTTTTCTCAGATTTTTGCCAAAATTTTGAGGAAAAACTGTAGAAAATGAAATGTGATGGCCATTTGGTCCAAAATTATCAAAAAATTACAGAAAAATTTATAAAATTGGTAAAATTTTGAACTAAAATTTTGGCAGGAGAAAATTACAGCGCTGAAAGGGTTCAATGTCATTTGAGTAACTGATGAAGTTTCGTTTTAATTTGATATTTTTTATCCAGGGATGTCTTTCTTTCCTGATCGGTCTGCACTATTTCTGAAGTGGCTTTTGAGATTTTTTTTGTCTGAATAAACTATGAATGATATAGTACTTTGCCCTAGCCATATATTATATTGATTGCATCAACCTCTGATCTATCATAAGTGCAAGCCTGACAAATACTGGGTTGGTGTTGTTTAATTTGCAATGCAGAATTCTGATAACAACTTTATCTCAGTATCTGTGATGATCCTTTGCTTCAATGTAGCTATTAGTAATGCTTGATAGGCTTGACTCAGATAATAATGAAATCTTTATTACCATTTATACTATTTGAACAAAAAATGTTGGATGTAATTTATGTGTCAGTTAAAATCTAGCCACCAGCAAAAGAAGATAATTATCTTCTGATATCTGTGATTGTGGCGTTTACCTTACTGTAGTAATGATCAAATACTTAAGGGGCTTGGAATTGTGGGTGTATGCTACTGCACTGTTCATGTCCATCTTACTGTGGAGTGGATACCATTACTTTGCCAGATCAATGTGTACACTGTACACGTTGAAATTAATACAGCTTATATTTCTGAACTTTACCTGAAGATGCCAAATCATCCTGCTTGTGGTCTCTCTGAGCTGTAAAATTTTCACATTTTCAATGTCTTGAAAATTAAATAATGCAGATAATATTATGAAGTACATGTATGTTGGCATGAGGTTGACATATATGGAACTGTCTGTTCTGTTGCATGGCCATTACTATTGCTTTACTCTTTCAATGATCATAAAACACACTGACGATGCAAACATGGCCATAATACCGGAGGTAGAACTTGCATGCATGTGATGATGGCAAGGATGACTTGGAATAAATCATCTTGTAAACTATAACCCTGTCACTGTACACAACCCAGGCAGCAAGTGATGGAAAACCTGACATGCACAACTGTTCATTTTGGCAAAAAAATTACTCTTAGCCGAGACTTCTGTATTAAGTTTGTGTTCCATTTGATTGGCATTTGCATTTTATATGGTCAGTGGTATCAAACAAACAGATTGAGACTGGTGTGTTCATAAAATTGAGAAGACTTGTGTCAAATTTTGGTTCTAGAGAAACAAAGTATCCAAGAATCAGATTTAACAATGTTTGAAATTTAAAGTGGCCGCCATCCCTGTGTTAACTTTTAAGGAGAAAAATTAAATTAAATTAATTTCAACAAATACAGTGTATACATTGATCTGGGAAAGTAATGGTAGCTACACCATGATTGTCAATCTAGATAGAGTCACTTTGTTGTTCTTTGCATGACCAGATACACTGTCATACATTTATTTACTATACAAATACAAATTATATTTGCTGATGCTGTACCTAACACCCACAAAAGAGACATTGAAAAAACACCTCTCACTCTATTCACATATGTAACTATACATGTATTACAGTTATAAACTATTAAGTACTGTTGTCGTTTGAGTCGTTACGGAACTCTTACTTAAAATGATAAAGCTACTGAAAGTATAAACATTGGTAGAAATCTCACCAAAAAATGTGCAAGTCTGCTTTCTATGCATTTTTAATGCGACATGCAACAGTGATAATTTCCTGTGTATCACTTTGCAAACATTTTCAAAATATTTTTCGAAGACAAATCACTTCATCAGAAAGTTTACAATTTGTATTGTGTGTTGTCTTTCTAACCCAACACTGCAGAAATCATTATAGTGGGGGACATCAATATGATGTTATATGCAGTTTTATAGGATCCTGGAATATAAATACACGTATGTACTTTCATGACAAAAGTGTTGGATGCCTGCATTACTTTGGATGTTGAAATTTTTCATCCAGTGACTGTCACAGATTTTTGCAGTCAAATTTTGATGATTGGTTCTGACTTGACACTCAGTGTACACTGTGTATTACTTCAAAATGCTGGTCTGTTGCATTGGTAGTGTTTCTGAAAGGTTGATGCCTACTGCTCCAGAAACTGCCAAAACAAACCATGAAAGGTGATGTGCTTCTCAGCCTTAGCATTTCAACTTCAGATGATTTGGAATTCAAACTCTGTGTGGGCCAGCATCCAAATGTTGAAAAACAACATAAATCAATAGGAGGGTCTGCAGTCTGTGTTGATAAGAACAATAGATAAAACTGGGTACTGTCTGGCTTTTCAAGGTGACTGACCAGCAAATAATCTCAGGTACAATGTCCTACAACCCATGATCTGCTGTCACCAAAACTTCTCTATAACAACTTGCTTTTAGTGAGCCTTAAAACCTACTGTCTAATACATAAAAACTTAATGTACTGTATACACTATGACTCATTAAGCCTACTTATGGTATAATGGTACAATCACAATGGAACTTTCAGAAATTTATCGTGTTGTACATAAATAAGTCCCTACAGTTTGCTAATCTCAGAGAGCACAACTGCTTTTGCATGAAAGCAATTCCAGTTGCCAAGCAGCAAAACATACCTGTATCTTTACTATGATACATTTAACCACATGATGATCCACTGCTATTGTGTCAAATCTGAATGTTTCTGTAATGACATCCTTCATAAATTGAAAAGCATTTAAATTGTATGCATTTCACATAATGTTATACATGAAAGTAATCTAAAGTCTATTTGTATTATCAATATACATCACTAAGGATACTTGTTTCTGTTGATTCAGACATACAATATGATATGTACTTTGTAAAAGCCGTCAGAAAGCTTGCCCCAGACTTGTAAATTATACCATAACTTGCAGAGGTGACATCCTGGTAAGATCAGAAGATGGGTACACTTTGTGTAACGTAGTCTTCCAGAACCACAGTACATGTAACCAGCTCAGTGAAATCTTACTTGGCGGATTAAGCCTGTCTGGTCCATTCTCAGACAGGCAATACTGTCTAGTCTACGGATGAAGGATTTGGAAAGAGCACAAGAAAAGGTAACATGGATCATGTAGAGTTGAATGATGGAACACAAGATGTCTCTGCTGCAGCTAGATGACGTCATTGATTAAATCCAGTAGACATGGTGCCATGACTTGTGACTTTCAATCATGGTGTGTTGTTCATATGAATGCACAAACCATTTTAAGGAAATACTCAATTACATGTATTGGTAGACTCTTATGGTTTGCAATGTCCATATCTACCATATACTTGTACAACTGCCTGATTAATATGTTAAATTATAGTTGATATTACAGTAAATCTTCGTTACATGTGGCCATTACTTTAAAAAATGTACTTTTTTAGCTACTATAGACTATAGTCTATAGAAGCTATTGGGATAGGTATCCGTCCGGCGTCCGGCGTCAGTCTGTATGTATGTATGTATGTATGTATGTATGTATGTCCGTTTGTGAGGCGTCCGTCCACTCAAATATCTTGAGAACCGCAGTACTTACTGATTTGATATTTGTGGTGTAGATTAAAAATATGATTTTGAGAAACTATTTTTTTAGCTCCGCTGTCAGCGACGCGGAGCTTATCAAATAGGTTGATTTTCCGTCGTCGTCCGTCGTCGTCCGTCGTCCGTCGTCCGTCGTCGTCGTCGTCGTCGTCGTCCGTCAACAATTGCCTTCTCCTCTGAAACCGCAAGTCCAATTGCTTTGAAATTTTATATGCGGTTCACTTGGGGTGACCTCACTTAAGTTTGTTCAAATCGTGGTGAAATTTGCATATTTGTATTTTTGGGGCATTTTTTGGTGTTTTTGGTAAAAAAATCTTCTTTTCTCAAACCGCTTGTCCGATTGCTTTGAAATTTAATATGCAGTTTACTTATGGTGACTTCAGTCAGATTTCTTCAAATCGTGGTGAAATTTGCATATTTGTATTTTTAAGGCAATTTTGTCATTTTGGTAAAAAAATCTTTAAAAATCTTCTTCTTCAAAACTACCGGTCAGATAGCTTTGAAATTTGGTACATATGTCCCTAGGGATGATCTATTTAAGATTTGTTCAAATTGTGAAGAAATATGCAAATTTGCATTTTTAAGGCAATTTTTGCCATTTTTGGTCAAAAAATGTATTTCTCAAAAAGTACTGGTCTGATAGTTTTGAAATTTGGTATACAGGTTTCTATAGATGCACTTAGTAATATATATTGAATTTCTGATGAAATCTGTAATTTTGTATTTTTGGGCAATTTTTGCCATTTTTGGTCAAAAAATGTGTATTGCCAAAACTACTCATCTGATAGCTTTGAAATTTGGTATAGAGGTTCCTACACATGAACTAAATGATATGTATTGAAATTATGATGAAATCTGCAATTTTGTATTTTTGGGGCAATTTTTGCCATTTTTGGTCAAAAAATGTGTATTTCCAAAAGTACTCATCTGATAGCTTTGCAATTTAGTATACAGGTTCCTACAGATCACCTTAATGATATTTGTAGAAATTATGATGAAATCTGCGATTTTGTAATTTTGGGGCAATTTTTGCTATTTTTGGTCAAAAAACGTGTTTCTCAAAAAGTACTGGTCTGATAGCTTTGAAATTTGGTATACAGGTTCCTACAGATGAGCTAAGTAATATATATTTAATTTCTCCTGAAATCTGTAATTTTGTATTTTTGGGGCAATTTTTGCAATTTTAGGTCAAAAAATGTGTATTTCAACAACTGCTCATCTATCTGATAGCTTTGAAATTTGGTATACAGGTTTCCATAGATGAACTACATGATATTTATTGAAATAATGATGAAATCTGCAATTTTGAATTTTGTGGCAATTTTTCCATTTTTGGTCAAAATATGTGTTTCTCAAAAAGTACTGGTCTAACAGCTTTGAAATTGGTATACAGGTTTCTATAGATGAACTCAATTTGATCTTTTGAAATTATGATGAAATCTGCAATTTTTATTTTGGGGGGGGCAATTGTTGCCATTTTTGGTCAGAAAATTTTATTCTCAAAACACTACTCATCAGATAGCTTTGGTTGACATGTTCCTAGGGATGATCCGATGTGATATATTCAAAGTATGATGAAATCTTCAATTGTGTATTTTTGCAGCTTATTTTAGCCACTTTTTTCTGGCCACTGCATTGAGCTATCAAAGATTTCCTCCTTCTTCATCAACATGTGTCAAAAATAGTTATTCTCTACATAAACACAGCGGAGCTATATCGGCCGCTAGGTCGCTTGTTTTATTTTGTGATATTGTTGAAAATAGGTAAATTAATGCCAAAAAAGCGTTTTTGGTAAAAAATCTTCTTCATAACTGCAGGTCAGACAACTTTGTTGTTTGGTATACAGGTCCCTAGGGATAACCCAACTTAGATTTGTTCAAATTGTGATGAAATATGCAAATGTGTATTTTTAAGGAATTTTTTTGTCATTTTTGGTCAAAATATGACTTACATTGTATGTAATTCTTGTACTGTATAAACCCTATCAATTCACCCAGAAAAAAATAATTAATATGATTTGAAATAATTGAATTAATTAGGAAATCATCAAAGCCAAAATAATTTTAGTGTAGAATTATCAGAAAGTTCAACTTTTTTTGACAGGTCATAGTGAAATGCTTACCATCTTGGAGGATTAAAACATGTAAAGGAAACTTTCCTGAATGCCAACTTTGACATATTCTGAACCATCATTTATTGTGCCCTGTATGTTATCTAAAAGAAATCGCTCATAATAGTTTGTCATGATAGGGTGGTCAAATAAATAGAGATAGAGAAAGTTCTAATTTCCGTTTCTGGTTGACTTGGTAAGGATAAAATAAAATTACTTTTTGAGGAAAAAAATAGAGTGGTCAATTAACCCTTTTCCTGCCAGACAGTAATAACTGTATTACTTCCCCATCAGCCAAGTCAGTAAAAAGCGGTATTGAGCCAAAACATGACGTATTTTCACCCACTTGGCTTGGTATGTTATAGCATCTTTTGTCCAAAAAAAATCAACTTTACAGTATTATGTTTTCAACAGCCTTCAAATGTACAGTATTATGTTAAAATACATCATATGGAATACATTGTGTTTCATTAATTTTAACCATCTTGACCTGGTGGTGAAATATGGACTTGGCAGGAAAAGGGTTAAAAGAGTGGTCAAAGTGATAGGGTTTTTATGGTAAAGCTGGGCTGTAAGATTCCTCATGTGCTATTTATAGCAATTATGCAATCTGTGTAAACAGTGCAATGAAAGTGTTACATGATTCCTTATAATGCTTTTGATGACCTTGAACTTCTTAAGTTTCAAACATTTGTCTCTTCAGTGTGCTTTCTCTGAGTACGTACAGTCTCAACTTTATTCAACAGAACTTACTTTCAATTGTCAGGCCATCCTGAAATGAGCTATCAAAGATATCCACCTTCTCCATCAATACATGTGTCATAAAAGGTTATTTTCTACATAACACAGCAAAACTCTGTCAACTGTTGAGTCGCTTGTTTTTTCAAAACCGCTGGTCAGACAGCTTTAATATTTGGTTTACAAGTCCCTAGGATGACCTTAGTGAGATAATTTCATACAGTCAGGAAATACTTAATTTTGTATCCATGTCTATAGTAGCTTCAGGGACTTTGGCCCTATGTTTGCTATTTTGTACAATCTGTAAAATGCAGTTTCTTTAAATACTAAAAAATAATCAAAACGCTCAGTGTTCTTCTTGTCAAAAAACCTCTCTGAATGTGAAAACTCAATCTGGTAGTGGTATGGACAAGAGTTCATCAGTCAGTAATAACACCACATTTTATGTCATTATTAGCTCCGCTGTCAGCGACGCGGAGCTTATCAAATAGGTTGATTTTCCGTCGTCGTCGTCCGTCAACAATTGCCTTCTCCTCTGAAACTGCAAGTCCAATTGCTTTGAAATTTTATATGCAGTTCACTTGGGGTGACCACACTTAAGTTTGTTCAAGTCGTGGTGAAATTTGCATATTTGTATTTTTGGGGCAATTTTTGGTGTTTTTGGTAAAAAAATCTTCTTCTCTGAAACCGCTTGTCTGATTGCTTTGAAATTTGATATGCAGTTTACTCAGGGTGACTTCAGTCAGATTTGTTCAAATCGTGGTGAAATTTGCATATTTGTATTTTTAAGGCAATTTTTGTCATTTTTGGTAAAAAAATCTTTAAAATCTTCTTCTTCAAAACTACCAGTCAGATAGCTTTGATATTTGGTACATATGTCCCTAGGGATGATCTATTTCAGATTTGTTCGAATTGTGCAGAAATATGCAAATTTGCATTTTTAAGGCAATTTTTGCCATTTTTGGTCAAAAAATGTATTTCTCAAAAAGTACTGGTCTAATAGTTTTGAAATTTGGTATACACGTTTCTATAGATGAACTGAGTAATATATATTGAATTTCTGATGAAATCTGAAATTTTGTATTTTGGGGGCAATTTTCGCCATTTTTGGTCAAAAAATGTGTATTTCCAAAACTATTTATCTGATAGCTTTGAATTTTGGTATACAGGTTCCTACAGATAAACTACATGATATTTATTGAAATTGTGATGAAATCTGCAATTTTGTATTTTTGGGGCAATTTTTGCCATTTTTGGTCAAAAAATGTGTATTTCCAAAACTACTCATCTGATAGCTTTGCAATTTGGTATACAGGTTTTTACAGATCACCTTAATGACATTTGTTGAAATTATGATGAAATCTGCAATTTTTAGCTACTAAAGACTATAGTCTATAGAAGCTATTGGGATGGGTATCCGTCCGGCGTCCGTCGTCAGTCTGTATGTATGTATGTATGTATGTATGTATGTCCGTTTGTGAGGCGTCCGTCCACTCAAATATCTTGAGAACCGCAGTACTTACTGATTTGATATTTGTTGTGTAGATGAAAAATAGGATATTGAGAAACTATTTTTTTTAATTTTTTGATATTGTTGAAAATAGGCAAATTAATGCCAAAAAAGGTGTTTTTGGTAAAAAATCTTCTTCTTCATAACCGCTGGTCAGACAGCTTTGTTATTTGGTATACAGGTCCCTAGGGATAACCCAACTTAGATATGTTCAAATTGTGATGAAATATGCAAATGTGTATTTTTAAGGAATTTTTTTGTCATTTTTGGTCAAAATTTGACTTACATTGTATGTAATTCTTGTACTGTATAAACCCTATCAATTCACCCAGAAAAAAAAATAATTGATATGATTTTAAATAATTGAATAAATTAGGAAATCATCAAAGCCAAAATAATTTTAGTGTGGAATTATCAGAAAGTTCAACTTTTTTTGACAGTTCATAGTGAAATGCTTACCATTTTGGAGGATTAAAACATGTAAAGGCAACTTTTCTGAATCCAACTTTGATATATTCTGAACCACCATTTATGTTATCTAAAAGAAATTGCTCATAATAGTTTGTCATGATAGGGTGGTCAAATAAATAGAGATAGAGAAAGTTCTAATTTCCATTTATGGTTGACTTGGTAAGGATAAAATAAAATTACTTTTTGAGGAAAAAAATAGAGTGGTCAATTAAAAGAGTGGTAAAGTGATAGGGTTTTTATGGTAAAGCTGGGCTGTAAGATTCCTCATGTGCTATTTATAGCAATTATGCAATCTGTGTAAACAGTGCAATGAAAGTGTAACATGATTCCTATAATGCTTTTGATGACCTTGAACTTCTTAAGTTACAAACATTTGTCTCTTCAGTGTGCTTTCTCTGAGTACGTACAGTCTCAACTTATTCAACAGAACTTACTTACAATGTTAATTTGAAAGTTAAAATGTGCTTGGTTAATAGAATGAAAATACTGATATTAAAAGATAACCAGCTCAAGATTCTTTATAACCTGACAGATATGCTGTTTTTTAATGACATAAATCGTGATTTAAGCAAGTCTTGTTTACTTTAATTAGAATGTAATTAACTCTCGTTTATTTGCTATTATAGACTAATATAGTCTCATGAAATATGCAAATCTGTATTTTTACGGAATTTTTTTCCATTTTGGTCAGGCCATCCTGAAATGAGCTATCAAAGATATCCACCTTCTTCATCAATACATGTGTCACAAAAGGTTATTCTCTACATAAACACAGCAGAGCTCTGTCAACTGTTGAGTCGCTTGTTTTTTCAAAACCGCTGGTCAGACAGCTTTAATATTTGGTTTACATGTCCCTAGGGATGACCTTAGTGAGATCATTTCATACAGTCAGGAAATACTTAATTTTGTATCCATGTCTATAGTAGCTTCAGGGACTTTGGCCCTATGTTTTAATTTTGGGGCAATTTTTGCCATTTTTGGTCAAAAAATGTGATTCTCAAAAATTAGTGGTCTGATAGCTTTGAAATTTGGTATACAGGTTTCTACAGATGAGTTCAGTAATATATAATGATTTTCTGATGAAATCTGTAATTTTGTATTTTAGGGGCAATTTTTGCCATTTTTGGTCAAAACGTGTATTTCCAAAACTACTGATCCGATAGCTTTGAAATTTGGTATACAGGTTTCTATAGGTGAACTAAATGATATTTATTAAAAATAATGATGAAATCTGCAATTTTGAATTTTGGGGGCAATTTTTCCCATTCTTGGTCAAAAAATGTGTTTCTCAAAAAAAGTACTGGTCTAACAGCTTTGAAATTTGGTATACAGGTTTCTATAGATGAAGTTACGAACTAAATTTGATCTCTTGAAATTATGATGAAATCTGCAATTTCATTTTTTGGGGCAATTGTTGCCATCTTTGGTCAGAAAATTTTATTCTCAAAAAACTACTCATCAGATAGCTTTGGTTGACATGTTCTTAGGGATGATCTGATGTGATATATTCAAAGTATGATGAAATCTTCAATTGTGTATTTTTGCAGCTTATTTAAGCCACTTTTTTCTGGCCTCTGCATTGAGCTATCAAAGATTTCCACCTTCCTAATCAACATGTGTAAAAAATAGTTATTCTCAACATAAACACAGCGGAGCTATATCGGCCGCTAGGTCGCTTGTATATTTTATTATTTTAGCATGGCCAGTATATGTTACTTTAATATGTACTTGAAGAACCAGAATATGAAAATATACTGATTTTGCGGAACAAAAATAATGAAAATGTAAAAAATTGCTGAACACTCTAATTTACATCTGTCAGGTGCCATGACACTGATGCCATGAGTGATGTGTTTGAAGTTGATACCCTTATGACCTAATTCATTGACCTGAACACGTTTCTCAGGTTAAAAAATGTACCTGCATCATCTGACTGTCTGACACGTACGTTGGCTAATGGCCATTATTATATGGTGTCATTCAAGTGAAGCACCTTAAAAATCAAGATATGAAGTCAGAGAAAGTTGACAGATGATGATGGGTGTCAAACTGTAATGTACTGTTTTGTACTGGACTGTGTCAAGCTGTACTGTATGCTGAGCTTGGCTGTCATACATGTAAATATTAGCTTATTACTCTGTATTTCTGGTGTGTACCAAAAATAAAACTGCAACTTCTAAGCCACGTAGAAGGTACGCTGAAGTGACTTTTCAAATGATCAGAGAATGGTTTATCCCTTTACACCATGTCATCTTTATTCTATACGGATCCATCATGTACGTGGGCCCACTGTAGCTGACAGTACAAAGTGACAATTTCTTCTGAACCCTGTATCAATGGCTGGTCCCCTGCTGTGGAATCACCAAGTCTGGTCAACAGCTTTCAGGAACATGAAACTCTGCATAATTTTGTCTCCAACACTTCCCACCTCTGACACTCATTGATGTAAAGGATGTCATCCAGTGTAACCCTTCCAAGTGAAAGACCTGTCATTTGCGATGAGTATCTCCTGATGGCAAATTTGACATTTTCAAATAAAGAGGGATAGCAGGGTTCTTAACATTTACAATTAAAGACTCTACAAAGCTTTGCCTGTGTATTGCATAGATGTTCTTGCTGGTAACTTTAACCCTTTTCCTGCCAAGTCGGTGAAAATCCGCTTGAAATTCGGTGTAGCTAGAATCTGAGCAGCCACGGCCGTTATCCTGCCAAGGCGGTGGAAATCGGGCTACTTTTTGGTACCCCCTTTCCTGCCTAGTCGACGGAACTACGTGTAGCAAACCCTTGCTCGCGCTAGGGGTCGTTCGAGGACAGGTTTTGGGCGAGGAACGGCGTTTGCTCTCGAAATGGGTTCACAGAGAGTCCAACGACAGGGAAAGGTGCGGAAGCAACCCAGCCAGTCCCCCACCGGTGGGGGACTGGTTTTTTTTTGGGGGACGAGTAGCGTACTTGGCAGGTTAGCACGTTGACGTATTCTAGCGGAGTTTGGGTTAACTTGGCTCTGAGGCACTACATAGATTGCGGCCGAAATTGACCGTCTCGGCAACGCTAATCTGTAAGGCAACCGCCTAAGACCGCCTCAGCTGGCGGTGCAATTTTTTGCCAATGGTGCGAGACGAAAATCACGGACTTGGTCCTGATTGACGGGAAGTGCGGACGGATTTGACGGACTCGGCTTTCTCTAAGGCAACCGCCTAAGACCGCCTCAGCTGGCGGTGCAATTTTTTGCCAATGGTGCGAGACGAAAATCAGAGACTACATCTGCTCTTGTGGGAGATACTTCACCTGCACAGACTACGTCTGCTGCTGCTAGTGAGACAGTGAGTAATGAGACGGCTGATGCCATTGGTTCTCCCCCGGCTGCTCCGGGAGAGACACCACCTGTTGCTACTATGAGCCCTCATCCTGCGTCAGGAGAGGTTCCTGTGCCCAGTGCGAAAGAGCTTGAGTCTTCGTCATCAGCAGAGGCTGCCGAGCCCGCTCCTGCCATAGTTTCGTGTGCTGCGATGTCCCCGCCGAAAAAGATAGTGCGGAGGGTTCGTTATCAGGATAGCCCACCTGATTTTGAGCCAGATATGATCCTTGATGCCGCTACGGGCGAGTTCAGGCCCAGACGCCCAGACGACGGTGATATCACCGCTGAGTCCGACTCGGAGGTTGACGAGGATGCGGCAGAGGACGATGACTTTTATGACAGGCAGTATGTAGGTTAGGCAAGCTCTGACGACGATGATGACGTTGCTGCTGTGTTGGCGGAGGACGACACCCTCCTGTCTGGCGTATGTCGGAGACTACCGATGCTAATATATTTGAGGAGACCGATTTTGACCATGAGAGAGGACCGACTTTCACCTTGCCCAGCCACGCCCGTGAGCTCGATTACTTTTTTAAGTTTATTCCAGCTACACTGATCAGATTGGCCAAGGACGAGACTAATAAATACGCCAAATTCCACCAGCGACATATCGCTAGGAAAATAGATAAATACTGGCGTAACGCTGACTACCGAGAGGTGCAGGCGTTCATTGGCGTCTTAGTCTGTATGGGTATCGACCGTAAATCATCAGTGGAGGATTATTGGTCTAGCGATCCCTTTCTGAGAAACCAGGGTATTTCTACTGTGATTACCCGCAGTCGCTTTCAGCAGCTTATGCGATACTTTCATCTGGCAGACCCAGAGAACGATCCACGTCGTGATCCTGATGAGGCACGCTGCCGACGTCGGTGTCAGGAGGATCCCCTGTATAAAATCAATCCATGGATGGAGCCCATAGTTGAACGGTGCGTAAATAATTATAAGATCGGTAGAGAGATCTCCATCGACGAGGGCATGGTGCGATTTAAGGGCCGTTCTAAATTTAAGCAGAGATTACCGCATAAGCCTGATCGAGACGGTTTCAAGATATGGCAGCTGTGCGACTCCACCACTGCATACATAGCTAACTTTGCACCGTACCTAGGTGTGAAATATCGGGATCGGACTGATGGGAGACGGCAGGAGCGAGGTGTGGTGAAAAGAATTACGATGGAGCTGGTCCAGCCATTCTGTGGATATAATCACAGCCTATTCTGTGATAGCCTGTTTAGCACGGTCGTTACTGCTAGAGAGCTGATGGAGACCGGGATCTACATGGTCGGGAGTTTTAACCGCCGTAATCGTCGCACCATGCCCCCTCAATTAATTCCGCCGGGTAAGAGGAAGCGCCTTCCTCTGTCTGTTGGGGATATGAAAGCCACGACCAGAACGGACTCTCGTCTTAACATCACTGCTTATCAGGATAGTAACGCTCAGGTGCTGATCTTGAATACGGTCTATCCACCCTTGGAGTGCGTGCCAGTGGGGGAGGGAGACGAGCGGCGACAAGTGCCTCTGTCGCTGTATAATTATCGCCGGTACATGGGAGGCGTCGACCGAGCCAACCAGAAGCGCAAGTACTTTCACACTGGGCGCAAGAACCACAGATGGTGGACATATCTGGCATGTTACCTGATTGATGTTGCCCTGGTAAATGCATATATATGCTTCAAGCATGTACACCCTGATAGTAAGCTGACCCATAAGATGTTTCATCTGCGTGTCGGGAAACAACTCATTGGCGGTTATTGTGGGCGATCGCAGCCCAGTGTGAGAGAGGTCGAGGCCACTGTTTCTCTTGCCTCGTACATCAATCCACAAAATCAGCCGATGCACGTTGTCAGCCGTTTGGAGGGGCGGCAGAAATGCTGTAAAGTATGTAGCAGAGAGGGTAAGACCACTGCGAGCGGACGACTGTCTGAGACGTCCAAAGGATGTAGTCTGTGCGGGGTTCATCTTCACGAGGGCGAGTGTTTTGCGGCTTTTCATCATCGCATGATGCTACGAGGTAAGAGGAGCATTGGCGTGCAGACCTCTACTCACACAGCCCCGACGACACCCATCAGCAAGAGAACCCGACGTAAATAACGGACAGGGGACAGCTTCGCCTAACAGTGGCTTGACTGTATTCTTAACACGGACCATGATCACATTTTGAGCACGGTTGTGCCGTTTGTTTGTGCTTTACGATCCCGCTGATTGTAAATTGAAACACGGATTATTTTGTACAATCCCCCGATTGTAATCTTTGTAACACGGACCATGCACTCGGACGTCGAGACAGACTCTGAGAATTATTATT
This sequence comes from Ptychodera flava, assembly GCF_041260155.1. Lineage (NCBI taxonomy): Eukaryota > Metazoa > Hemichordata > Enteropneusta > Ptychoderidae > Ptychodera > Ptychodera flava. The sequence goes on from NC_091938.1 coordinate 948,051, forward strand.
CGGCATAATGTAAATTATTCCCGAATAAAATACTATCTATGGATCGCATATTTTCGTTTGTTTTGTTTAGACGGATTATTTTGTACAATTCCCCCTATTATAATTTTTGAAACACGGATCTGCCACCCCGATTGTAATTTTTGAAACACGGACCATGCACTCGGACGTCGAGACAGACTCCGAGATTTATTGTTCGGCATAATGTAAATTATTCCCGAATAAAATACTATCTATGGATCGCATATTTCGTTTGTTTTGTTTTTACCCCACTTTCGTTTTTGGCAGATCCGTAAGGACGCTATAGTAATGGATGAGAACGTGCGTTGTATCACGTGGGAGGGGCACAGCCCAACGGAGGCTGTGCTCGTGCGACGTAGACGTTGTACCAACCATCTGTCGTTGGGGTTAGTGCATAGAGCAGTTGCACTGTCCAGAGCTAAGGTGGTACAAAACTGCACCTTAGTAACAACTGCACAACTAACCTGTTAGGAAACGGTAACACTAACGAGCCAAGTGTTCACTGAACTGGCCAAACTACGTACACGCCTTCCTTCAATGGCGGAACTATGTCGTTGACACTACGTCAAAGCAGACTGCACTGTGCGACTCTTCCAAGTCGTTCAAAGTACGTGGCCAAGTGACACAACCCAGGGGAAACAGGACAGGTTTGAGGGTGCTCCCGCACCCATAGCACTAACCCCTGGGTCTTCTACTAACCCACGAGAGAGGTGACGTTTCCCCAGTGTGGCCGTGCGTGCCGGCGAACGAGCTTTACTTCCGCGAAAGTAAGCTAGAAAAGGGCATAAAAGTGCACGTCCCCCGGGCAAACAACGCCCGTGACCTCGTCATTTTCTGGACACAACCTCATCAGCGGTTGCCCCTCTATACGGGCATGCAAAAATTTTTGAAGTCTAACACGTATATGGTCGGTAATCGTACCCCGAAAATGCGGTATTTTCCCGCCAAATGCCTGGCAGGAAAGCGTGCAGGAGAGCCTATCTTCTGTAGACACGGAAAAGGGGGCCGGTTTTGACCGACTTGGCAGGATAACGGACAGGGGCGCTCGGCAGGAAAAGGGTTAACGGAGCACATTGAAACTTAAGCAGTCACAAAACAATTTACACATCTTTGAGCTGTTTTGTTCCCAAATTACATGTGCATAAATGTTCTTCTGCATTCATCATGTTTGGTTAAGGATATTGTGTCAGTGGTTAAAAATGGAGGTTTTCAGAAAAATATACATTTATAGTGGAATTGTAGGCTTGTAAAAAAACACAATTAAGCTATGAAAAAAATATACATGTAGCTGTGGTACCAGTTTGTCCTAAACGAGGTTGACAGGAGCAATTTTAAGTGCCTGTGCATACTTTGATGTTTGTACATGTAACTACCATAATGCATCATTGTTGTTTATAACTACCATGATGCATCATTGGTGTTTATAACTACCATGATGCATCATTGGTGTTTATAACTACCATGGTGCATCATTGGTGTTTATAACTACCATGGTGCATCATTGGTGTTTATAACTACCATGGTGCATCATTGGTGTTTATAACTACCATGGTGCATCATTGGTGTTTATAACTACCATGGTGCATCATTGGTGTTTATAACTACCATGGTGCATCATTGGTGTTTATAACTACCATGGTGCATCATTGGTGTTTATAACTACCATGGTGCATCATTGGTGTTTATAACTACCATGGTGCATCATTGGTGTTTATAACTACCATGGTGCATCATTGGTGTTTATAACTACCATGGTGCATCATTGGTGTTTATAACTACCATGGTGCATCATTGGTGTTTATAACTACCATGGTGCATCATTGGTGTTTATAACTACCATGGTGCATCATTGGTGTTTATAACTACCATGGTGCATCATTGGTGTTTATAACTACCATGGTGCATCATTGGTGTTTATAACTACCATGGTGCATCATTGGTGTTTATAACTACCATGGTGCATCATTGGTGTTTATAACTACCATAGTGCATCATTGTTGTTTATAACTACCATAATGCATCATTGGTGTTTATAACTACCATAATGCGTCATAGGTGTTTATAACTACCATGGTGCATCATTGGTGTTTATAACTACCATGGTGCATCATTGGTGTTTATAACTACCATGGTGCATCATTGGTGTTTATAACTACCATGATGCATCATTGGTGTTTATAACTACCATGGTGCATCATTGGTGTTTATAACTACCATGATGCATCATTGTTGTTTGCAACTACCATGATGCATCATTTACACCTGAAAATGTTGAGATAAAGGTTGATCAGAAGTTCATAAAAGTTTGAAGTAGACTGCAAAATAATTGTTCAGCGTTTATTTATTAAAACTGGTGTTGCATTTATATCTCCTAAAATGTTGCCAGTGTCTGTACACAAATGTCTGTCTTGTTTGTTCAAAGTTTCATGTCGATGTATGTGTGCACATAGAACTGGTACTGTATCTGTAGTAGTTTGATTTCATTGTCAGTCTGCCGTGTGGCTGGAAGGGTTGGTTGGACAGTACGTTCATTTCCTTTTGTATGGTCACAGCTAAATACCAGTATGTATGTATATTTCCACACCTGTCAGTTTGTCTGATACAGAAAACAGGATAATCACTCAGCTGTTGATATTTGGAGAGAAATAATGCCAGTGTGTGTCATAACCAGCCTTTTTGATTCACTTGTAATCAGTCAGTAGTTACTTTATACTGTCAGAGCCTACATGAAATCATGTCTTTGTTTGTCATCTGTGAAAATACGGTTTGTTGAACAAACACTGAAAAATGAAGGCAAAGAGTATTCTTATAAGGCTTCTATGTATGCTATTTGTTGTCCTTTTCTTGGCAGTCTGTGTTTCCCAAGGCCTGTCTGGTTTCTTTCCCAGACAACAAGGAGTTTAAAAGTTTAGATCTGGTCATTCCCTTGACATATCAAGGTGCCTTTTTGTCGGTAAATACATGTATTTATCATATTTAATGTCTCCATGGATTTATTTACGTCAAGGGAGATGTTTTGAACATTAAAGCATACTGTACAATTGTACACGTAGGGGTTATAGGGATTCATATTTTTCCTGGAACTAAACTACAGAATGTCATATATGTTTAAATTAGTTTCCTTGACATTACACTGTTTAACATCTATGTTATCCTTCTATGTAAACAACAAATGTTGCAGGCAATGTTACTTTATCTTGTTGTACTGCAAATGATGCTGCATGATATTCCATTGTCATCCACATTGACTTAACTCATCCAGTATCTCTGTTTCAATGATCTTGTTTGCGTTATCAGTGTTCACAGCCTGAAGCCACTCATACAGTACAATGCAGGAATCACACACATTAAGGGGATTTTGCACTTTATGTCTGTCACATTTTGTTTATGCAAATGGTATTTTCCAAGTTAATATCCGAAGCCCTGTTTTCTGTAATGGCTATGAAGACAATTTGAAACATTGAGTCCTAATGCTGACTTTTTGAAGAAAAATGTTACCAGTAGCCTGCCTCAAGGCTGCAATTTAAAGGATGTACTTATTCCCATGCTGATATTTCTCTCACTTTTTATGATGTACCACACTGACACAGTATAATCTCATTAAAACACACCATGGTCTACCTCAATGTGTTGGACTTGAAAGGCATGTCTATGTACAAATGAAAATGTTTTTTACAAAGTACAATACATGGAATGTATAATAGAATGCAAAATATCCCAAAGTTTTATACGTCAAGAAACAAACCTGTTCAGTTACGGTACATGGATTATATTCCTTTGTGCTCCTCAGGTTTGGTTGAAATCCTCACTGATCCAACTACAATGGGAACCTTTCTTCAATCTCTTTGTAAATTTGTGTCCAACAAAGTCATGCTTCAACTGTTCCAGATTGACTGTACTTTTCGAAATTTTGTAAGAACACCGATACATGTACATTGAAGAAACCGTGCATTTTAGTACATTTTGCATGAATATATGCAAGTTTCCGGAACCTTGATTTGTAAGGTGTTTAAATTGATTACAAACAACTGTACACTACAGTGAGTGTGGGTATTTTGTATTTTGACGTAGACAGTCACAAAACAATTCAGGAGGTGGTAAAGTTGACCAACATTTGCCATTATTCTATGACCAGAGATAAGTGGTTTAACCAATATAGTATTAAATAGACAATTTCCTTTCATTACTGCCACTGCTATTCCAATACTTTAGCCTTCATATGAATTCAGTAATACTGAAGTCTAGAAAATACAGTTATTCACGATAAATATTTTTCTGGTTGTTTCAGAATAAACAAAGAAGCTCAATGCTTCCAAAGATTCATTGGACTCCATTGCTTATGAGAGTGTATGAGAGTATGATTCCTATGCTAATTTCATTTTCAACTATATACAAATTTCTGCCCTTCTTTATGAATGGTGTTATATCTGTTGTAAACTTTCAGATTCTCAGTTAAATATTGCATCATTGTTATACTTTGAAGATTCCCATTGCGGAATTGTCCTAATTATTTTTGTCAATCTTATGCATTTCAGCTTTGCTATGCCTTTGTGACATCTGTTATGATAACAACAACACATGCCAAACTGATGGTGTCTGTATGGCTGAGAAGAGGAGAAATGGCGACAAGATTGAGGAGGGGGTGAGGTGTATAGACCAGGAAAATCTGCAGCCCCCTGAGCATCCTTTTGCCTGCCTGACAGCTGTTCCGGAATCCCAGATGATAGTGCAGTGTTGCCGTGATAAAGATATGTGTAATAAAGAACTGTTGGAACAGATAGTGCTGCCACCAATGCCGTCAACAACTCCAAGTAAGTGTATCAAATCATCATTATAGCTCTATGCAACAGCTTTGCACAGAGCATTTATAAAAAGTCTGTCTGGCAAGCGTGAAGGATCCTGGGTAACATCTTTTCCATCACAAATAAGTAAAAGTATAGTGATTAGCCCCATGAGATAATGATGAATTTACAATGGACCCAGTATACTCCAGTCTTACCAGATGGCAAAATGCCGAATTCTAACTGTCAACAGACTGAAATGAAGGAAACAGCAACTCTATGGTATTCTTAGTGTTGTTTATTTTAGTACGTATTTTATTTGTTTGCTGAAACAAGTACAATGTTGTGATGTGTTGTATAGATGTATGTCTTTGCAAATTGAAAGTGATTCCAACAAACTTTAAACCCACAGATTGGAGTTGACGTAAAGTTTTATGTTTACCCTAGCTGGTTAATGCAGTAATGAATTGAAAAAGCAAACTGTAAGACACAGGGTAAGGTGAATGTAATAAGAAGCCTGTGTAGTGTTGTACATGTAGTTGTCATTAAATCACTCTAAGGAAGAAACCTAAGGAAGCCTGTGAAATATCATGATGGAACATACACCAGTGGTCGCGCTTACTTTCGCAGCTCTGCGTCCCTAGGGACGCAATGTAGCCAAAATGTGCGTCCATTGCTATTTTGATTGCGTCCCGACCAATTTGCATATTAACTAGACTCAATTTGGTGACGTTGTTCTTGAACAGTTTCTCACGTCGTAAAGGTCATCACGATAAGGTCAATCACCCAGTTGTTCATGGTAACAAATGTTCAACGTGTTTAATGTGCAAAATTAACAGTTTGAATCTTGCAAGTAATTTATCTCAGTATTTTTTTACTTCTTTCGTTTCTTTTCGTTAAATATTGCTATAGCTTGATTGATATCGAAGTCCTGTAGTGCTGGACCATGTATGCTTATTAGCATTAAATCATCGACATGATCATCTGAGAGACGGCTGCGTCGAGGACATTTTATGCGATTCTGGGTACTAAAACCCCTTTCACACGGTACACTTGTAACAGGGATAACCAATGCTATTGACGCGAGAATTGCGTAATCGGGAAATATGTCGGCATAATCGGTTGTGAGCACACGGCAGGCATCCTCAAAAGAACGAACTCCATGACCCGGAAGTGTACGCTTGACTGCGAGGAACTCATTGCGTAGATTGCTGCAATTCAGTAATGGCTCTACCTCAACTCCCGTCGCGTCCTGTTTCGGCTGCCCGTAAAACACTGAAAGTCGTTCAAGACTTTCAGTTGCATAGTCTCGAAGACGTTCGTCGTCATCAGGATAAAGACTCACATTAAACACCTTATCGAAACTACTCAGCAGATCTAACGCGTTGTTTGGGAAACGATCCTCTAGTCTCGATATCAAATGTTCGATAAACGATTGTCTCACCCCGAAGTGTACGCTTGACTGCGAGGAACTCATTGCGTAGATTGCTGCAATTCAGTAATGGCTCTACCTCAACTCCCGTCGCGTCCTGTTTCGGCTGCCCGTAAAACACTGAAAGTCGTTCAAGACTTTCAGTTGCATAGTCTCGAAGACGTTCGTCGTCATCAGGATAAAGACTCACATTAAACACCTTATCGAAACTACTCAGCAGATCTAACGCGTTGTTTGGGAAACGATCCTCTAGTCTCGATATCAAATGTTCGATAAACGATTGTCTCACTCGGTTGTGAGTGGTTATATTTGCAGCCGCAGCATATGTTAGTTGTATTCCACGAATCGTGCGGTTGTTCTGTTGAAATTCCTGATTGAAACGTCGTTCACTGTCGCCAGACATCGGCTCATCGAGGAGATCGTGAAGTGCCGCAATAGTTGTGCCAACCATTGGCTGCACTCTCGACAGATTAACACTCTCTCGTTGAAATACTAAGTTCAATCGGTCCATAATTAGCAGGACGTCTGTGAGCGTGTAGGTCAACGCAATGAATGAGTAAGGTTTGATCAGTCTTAACAAGCCTTCTGCCGTGGGATTTTTTCTTGCATCCTCCTCCAACTCCAGCACTAAAGCAGGCCAATTGCTTTCAATTGACTTTACAGCCCGTGACAATGACAGCCATCTAACTGAACATGGCTGCTTTAAACTCAAGAAATCGTTGACATCGAGGGCTTTGTTGAGTTCGCGCAATCGCTCGTAACGAGCAGCGGAATATTCAAAGTAATTATATACCGAATTAACTGTATTTCTATATTTGGCGACTGCTTCAACACCCTTCGCAGCATCGGACGACACGAGTGCAACTCGATGAGCGGCGCAATGCACCTGTAACATGAACGGGTTTACACGCTGAAGGCGTACTCCGACTCCGTTTAGACGTCCGGTCATTACAGACGCACCGTCTGATCCAAGTCCAACTACTTTGTATTTCGAAATATTCATGCGCTCAAACTGTTGTAATATCGCCTCAGTCACCGTTTCAGCATTGCCTGCTGCAATTGTTACATTTCCGGAAAACACTGTTTTAGCTTCTCCATTCTTTACTATGCGAATAAATATGATAAGTTTCTTATTGACCGTAATATTTACTGTTTCATCCACGATGACCGAAATAACGGGACTTGCAGCAATCTCTTTATCAAGTTCTGTCTGTAAAACTTTGGCAATCGCGGCTTGCATCTCCCTCACACTTTCGTGGTGTTTGTAGTATTGGCCGTCTGAAAGCGCTAGACACTTATTTTCGTTTTGTAGCTCAAGCAAAGATGAAAACATATCATCTGGCAATTCCTTCTTAGCCATAAAATATACAGTTCGAAGCATTGCCGCATGTGAATCTTTCTGTTTTCCTCGATTTATTTCCACGGTCTTTTTCATACTTGACTGAAGTGGCTTGTGTTTCACTGCGTCGATATGATCGGTGTGTCCAGAATGACGTACTAAAGCTGAGCGTTGCATGTCGCTACATCCTACGGCACTAGTAAAGGAATTTTTTTTGCCACTACTTTTGCACAGTGAACAAAACATCCTGTCTTCACTTTTCCCGTCAATAACGGCGGTCTTGTTCAGTAGCCATGGAAATTCCCTCTCCCACTCCGATCTATATTTTCGCTTTCTCGATTTAGCTGGCGTAGTGCTCGAGTCGGGAGTCACATTACCGTGTTCAACGGCTGCGGCAATACTTGAAGTTTCTGGCTGACGAACCTCACTCGGAGTCGCAGTAGTTTTATCACAAGTTTCTCCTGTTTCGCGACCAGCTGTTGAACATTTGTCACCTGATGAACCGGAGTTTGTGAATTTGAACCGGAACAGGGTTGACTGTTTACGAGAACTCATGTCTGCTGAGGACGACGACGTACAAACGGTGTGATCACGTAATGAGTGATTGATATTTGAAATTTCGCTACCGTTTTAGGATTTCATTTTTAGAAAGTGTCAAAATTGTCAACCAATGAGAAAAAGGGAAACAACAAAAAATGTCGCAACTCTTATCAATCAAAATAAGCATGGAGACGACGCGACGGTTTTGATTAAACTCGCTACGCTACATATTGTTTCATGTTTATTTTAGTGAAAGCGTTACCACTGGTAACTGTCAATCACCCTCGCGGCCGGCCGTCTTTGTATATTCACACGTGCAGTTGTTGAGTATCCCCAGTGGAAGCTACATATTGTTTCATGTTTATTTTAGTGAAAGCGTTACCACTGGTAACTGTCAATCACCCTCGCGGCCGGCCGTCTTTGTATATTCACACGTGCAGTTGTTGAGTATCCCCAGTGGAAGCTAATGCGTCCCATTGGACGCAGATGCCATCAAAACTGCGTCCACAAGCTTGCTATTTGCGTCAAATACGCACAATAATGCGTCAAACGCGACCACTGATACACCCCACATTTACTTGGTGAAAAAATGGAGGAAACCTTTAAATTTCACAAGACTGCCAGGCAGCTTTTATAAAAATCATAAAGTACTGGTCTGATGATGTTGGATCAGGTCTATCATCTGTCTGTGTCCTTGCTTATTCTACAAAAAAAGGAATTTTTAGTTTGACATACAACTGAATGTACAACTGATGTTGCAACAATAGGAAAGTAATGCAACTATTTTATTTGTGAGTTCAGTTTGTATTCCTACATTGTAAATCTCTGTTTTCAGTCACATTTTAAAATTGTTGAAATAAATGCAGCTTTCTGTGGAATATTATCATGAATTTTGTTCATAAGGGTGATCCAAATGAATGGACTATGAATTAGTTTATTTAGTTTTTGGCTTTAAGTAGGGTATGTACTAGACTTGGTTCAAGTCGGTGAATTTTTAAAAAATAAAATCATTTATAATAGTTTCTCTTGTGTCTCTCCTATTTCGTACAAACCTATCCGGAATTTGGCAGCTCACGCCAGGTTTTCCCAGCGATTGAATGCGTCACGTTTGAGTCTGCGCAGTAGTGAGTTAGTTTCTGCCGGATTCACCGACTTGGACTTCTTGCAAAGTACAGGTGGTGAGACGGACTGTGTACACAGTGACGTAGAGCAAATATAAAATGATTGACAGCCCCCGCCGTTATTCTGGCCAATAAGAAGAACGCATTGCTAATAAACCTCTGCATGCATTAAAAAGTTTGTTGTCATCTCCGTGCAAAGCTAGACATCGAGTACGTTTTATATCTGGGCGAATAATAGCATCACGTTCGTACATCCACCGCGTTTTACAACTGATCGGTCGACCACCGCTAATCATGCGAGATTACCAAAGAAAGCTTGTTGAGAGTTACATTGAGGGAAAAGATGTGTTCGTCTGCACACCAACCGGCAGCGGAAAATCACTGACATACGAAGTCGCTCCACATTGTTTTGATTTCCATCGCTTCGGGCACGTAAGAGAACAGGCTCCAACTGTAAGGACGGTGTCTTTTTCCATCCTTGAATAACCGGCCACGATTTTCGCATTTTGTAACATGGGCCCCACAAACAACACATATTTTCACGCGTTTTCGGTGATAGAACAGAGGTCGTGCTGACTTTTGTGGGAGTGATCGCACTCGACATTTTGTCAACAACGCCATGTGAGTTTTATCACGGTCCCTCCACAAAAGTGTGGAGGGACCGTGGTTTTATGCACGTCTCGTGTGGGTCAATTGGTAACTCCTCCCAATGTGTAAAATTGAGTGATGTCATCTTATGAATAATATATGAGTAAAGAAAACGTCATCTCATGAATAATTTATAGCAACGCAAACCCTGCAAGAAAGCCAAGTCTGTGATTCCGGGTGAAACTCCGCTGTATAGCGTTCACTCCACTCATCGCGTTCACCCTACTCATCGCGTCCACTCACGCGCGCGTTTCACATGAAAGCAAAATACAAATCATTGCGTTCACTCCACTCAAACATTCACAAATCACAGACTTGAACCAAGTCTAGGTATGTACATGAAGCAAAAAATCAATAGTACAGTTTTATACATGCACAGGCTGCGTGTATCCCTTCCTAACCTGCTGCAGTAGCTTGTCAGTATTTATTGAATAAATGTGACAGCCCATTAACAAATGATTGTAAATGGTTACTTATCTGAACTCAGCTGACCCCTGAACCGTTCAGTCATGTTGAGCCGATGATTTATTGGGGGACATGGAGCCCACTGCAAACCCCAACCAAACGCCATTGCTTGGTGAATCCTAATTGCATTCTTGTGGTTAGAAGTGCAGATATAAAGTCATGTCATGTATCTCTCATCTGGTTGATCAATGATAGTGTGGAGGGGCTTTTCAGCATGTCAAGGGTAAATGTAACAAGCACAAATGCATTGTCGGTATAACAGCTCACTTCTGACTCTCTTGTACCCAGATTGGCAATAAGGATTTCTTTATAAGATTAGCAAAAACTATTCCTTTGTAACTGCATAGAACACTCTCCCCAAGACATTGAAATGTTGTCTGTATCTTTCATCCAAGGAGACAGCATTGCCAAAAAAATCAGTGTTGTAGAATAGCAAACATTCATTTGTTGCTATGGAAACATTTCTATTCAGTCAATGAGTATATGTATGAAGTTGTTCAATATATCATTCAGTGTTTCATTCCGTAGTTCTTTTCTATGAAATATGTAGAAGTATACTTAGGGTAGTCATAGTGTTATATATTATTCAGTCAATAATATGATTTTCCGGCCCTGTTGCCAAGGACACTCTTGAATAAAATTTGATTTATTTTACATGATACCTTAAAAGTTGGTCATAGTCACAGTTGTTAAAGCTGAATAAAATCAGAATACATACACATGTACTTTAATATTTTTACAAATTTCAGTTTTCTCTATTCTTTTCATATTTGGACTTGCAAATTTTTAGCTACTATAGACTATAGTCTATAGAAGCTAATGGGATGGGTATCCGTCCGGCGTCAGTCTGTATGTATGTATGTATGTATGTATGTATGTATGTATGTATGTATGTATGTATGTATGTCCGTTTGTGAGGCGTCCGTCCACTCAAATATCTTGAGAACCGCAGTACTTACTGATTTGATATTTGTTGTGTAGATGAAAAATTCGATTTTGAGAAACTGTTTTTTTTTTAATTTTTTGATATTGTTGAAAATAGGCAAATTAATGCCAAAAAAGGCGTTTTTGGTAAAAAATCTTCTTCTTCATAACCGCTGGTCAGACAGCTTTGTTATTTGGTATACAGGTCCCTAGGGACAACCAAACTTGGATTTGTTCAAATTGTGATGAAATATGCAAATCTGTATTTTGAAGGAATTTTTTTTGTCATTTTTGATCAAAATTTGACTTACATTGTATGTAATTCTTGTACTGTATAAACCCTATCAATTCACCCAGAAAAAAATAATTAATATGATTTTAAATAATTGAATTAATTAGGAAATCATCAAAGCCAAAATGATTTTAGTGTAGATTTATCAGAAAGATCAACTTTTTTTGACAGTTCATAGTGAAATGCTTACCATCTTGGAGGATTAAAACATGTAAAGGCAACTTTCTTGAATCCCAACTTTGACATATTCTGAACCGTCATTTATTGTGCCCTGTATGTTATCTAAAAGAAATTGCTCAAAATAGTCAATAGAGATAGAGATAGAGATAGAGAAAGTTCTGATTTCCATTTATGGTTGACTTGGTAAGGATAAAATAAAATTACGTTTTGAGGAAAAAACTAGAGTGGTCAATTAAAAGAGTGGTCAAAGTGATAGGGGTTTTATGGTAAAGCTCGGCTGTAAGATTCCTCATGTGCTATTTATAGCAATTATGCAATCTATGTAAACAGTGCAATGAAAGTTACAGATTCCTATAATGCTTTTGATGACCTTGAACTTCTTAAGTTTCAAACATTTGTATCTTCAGTGTGCTTTCTCTGAGTATGTACAGTCTCAACTTATTCACTAGAACTCACTTACAATGTTAATCAAAGATATCCACCTTCTTCATCAATACATGTGTCACAAAAGGTTATTCTCTACATAACACAGTAGAGCTCTGTCAACTGTTGAGTTGCTTGTTCTTTCAAAACTGCTGGTCAGACATTGGTTTACAAGTCCCTAGGATGACCTAAGTGAGATAATTTCATACAGTCAGGAAATACTTAATTTTGTATCCATGTCTATAGTAGCTTCAGGGACATTGGCCCTATGTTTTAATAATAACATTGGCCAAATTTGATATTTTAGCAACGTTTTGCGAAAATTTTATGCATTGCCAGACAAAACTCAAAACATATTCAGGGATCACTTTGGGGCACGATAACGCGATATTTACGCTCAAAAATCAGAAAAATCGCATTCAGAAAAATCAATCGGGCAAAAAAGTCGCGCCGATAATTCAAATGGCGCGTACGTGATACCTTTACGCGATCTAAATTCATCGGTAACATTTGGCCGGTTTTCAGTACAGAACCACTCATATTGTCGCCGTAGAGAGCGCTATAATTACGCTAGAAAAAAGCTGTTGCAGAGTTACCCGTTTCAACAGCGTTTGTGATTGGTTGCCAACAGGAAGTTTTGCGTTCATTGACAAATCATTGGAGTCGATACAGCAAGTGTTCATTGCTGATGTACAGTGTGTTGTCGTAGCTCAAAATGGCGCTTTCGAAGGAATATTCGTGTCCAGTACGAGTGGTAGTGCGAAGAAAAAACGAAAATGCACTATTCTGGACTACTGTACTTCGGTTACTCCCGCACTGGAAAGTATGGATTCGACCGCCTCCGATTACAACTACACTGAGAATGACAGTTTTCGGACAGGGTAGTGAATTTCGCCCAAAGCCGTTTCATAAATGACGAGCACAACGAAATTTTATTACCATACCCTTCGAAACTTTATTGTGTTTATCCTCAAACTGTTAACACCGACAGAAGTGACATTTAGGGGGGTCAAAGTTGCCCAATTTTTGCCCCATGTTGAGCGCGTGTAATCGGACTACTATCGCAGTAATCGGACGTCGTATTTTGAATGTGATAAGGGGCTAAATATTGATATTTTGAAACTTCGAACCCCGATTTTCAATTTCGATGTGTCTAGAAAACTATGTGGAAATATTTCGTGATAATTAGTTACGTTTAAACCATGGACGACGCAACTATATTTCAACGTGTATAGCGCTTCTAGATATCGGACACGGGCTGTCCCTGTGTGTTGCGTTCTACACCTCGTATTGTACGGTGTGGCTAACTTCACCAAGTTTCTAGCGCCCGAAATAGCTTTTACCCCCCAAAAAATCCAAAACGGGACGGCAGCGTCACCTGACTTAATATGCTGGAGCATGACTTGTAAAACGCTTTCAAAACGGAGTGAAGGGCGTATAACGAACAGCATGTCATCAAATGTCTGAAAACTGAAGATCGTCAGAAAACTGTCTCACTGAGTGTATTGTTATGCAAATTAACCATATGCAGAAAATCAGGGAAAGTTAGGTCCGGTTCCCACAGACTTTGAAATTCTCCCACTGTTTTTTTTCATGTGCGATTTTATCTCATGCTGTTCTTGAGCCAGGGTAATCCCTGCATATTGAGCATGGATTTTTAACATTTCCTACAATACAAGTATTGGTAAAAATCTGCTGAACTGAAAACAAAATTATGATTTCAAATATACATATTTATTGTTATATTATTAACCCTTTGAGCACTGTAAATTTCTCCCGCCAAAATTTTAGTGCAAAATTTTACCAATTTTTATGAATTTTTCTGTAATTTTTTGATATTTATGGACCAAATGGACATCAAATTTCATTTGCTACAGTTTTTTCTCAAAACTTTGGCAAAAATCTGAGAAAAATTGACTGGGTTTTTTTATATATAAAGGGGACAAAAATAGACTGGTGCTCAAAGGGTTAAAACGGGAATTGTGTTTTAGTGATAATGTCCACATTCATTGTTAGAGTACGTATAAAGGAAGATAATGTAGTATCTTTTGTAACAACAACATCTAAAATACCAGCTGGCTGGTTTTGAGTAAATCTTTTTTTGCCAAGTCTTTCTTAACTTTTGCCATGTACATCACACTGTGACATGCCTACAATCTACTAAATCAAAACATTTCTCTTTGACATTTGAAAATTCTACATACCACATGTTCAGTATTAAGCTGGCGCCTAAAAATTTCTAAAAAAACCAAACAGCTAAGTTGACTCCAAGATTTCAGAAATATTACTTAGAAGGTGTATTGTACCTTCATGAATTTACTTTTATTCATAGACAAAAATGGCAACCACTTTAGAATAACATGCCCTCTTCCTTATGATACGGGCATGCTTGTTTACTGGTGCCTTTCATAATTATAGGGTAGAATGTGCCACTGGGATAGATATTTGGACTCTCACCAATTTTACAATTCTGATCTAATCTACTGCATGTAGAGGCTCAGTTTGAAGCTCTTTTGGGCAGTAAAGTTTGCACTATCTTAGTTTTATTAAAATCAACAATCTACTTTTTCCCTGTAGAGTTAACACAATTCAATTTTTGAATTTCAAATACTGGTAAATTTAATTTAATTTGTTCATCTCAGATGCCAAACTTTTTCTTGATTTTGAGAAAGAATGGTTGAAATCTTCCTTGAGGAAAGTGAGAGCAAAAGTTCAAGTCTTTCACTTCCAAGGTGCATGGTAACAGTTGATAGATACCTCCTAGGACATTTTTACTTTGTAATTAGTAGGGTTTTCTGTGACCACAGTACTAGGCATGTTATACCATTGTGTGTGTGCTTGGTGTTTAAAGGCGCCCTTCTCAATCCAAGGTTCTCGCATTAGCGAATGTGTCATTAGCCCATTAACAGTTTGTCATTCTTTTGTTTTCCATTGAATATTTCATCAAGTAAATAACATAAATCTGATGATTGAAGGGGGCTTAAACTCACAGTATGCAAAGACATGTGATCATAACCTTGCAATATGGCTTAAGTAGATGTTTATTCAGCCATGTTTATTTGGTAATTAGAATGATGAATTGAGTGCCTTGAATTCATCCATGACAAATTGACATGATTTATATTTAGTGTCTATTTACTTGTGACTTAAAGGGCCTTTGATGATTATTTTTCATTATATGTATTTTGAATATCAGTTGTTTGTAAAAGGCACTGTTATTGTTACATTTGAATTAAAGTCTAGACCAGAAGTCATTTGTCAACAATAACCATGCAATTTACACATACACAGGGTGAGTTGACAGGCTGAATACTCGATAGCCTTGTTCAGATTGACCACTTTGCGTCGGTGTAGCACCGGTGCTGGGCCCGGGCCGACGTAAAAAAAACAATGTGGACATGCTGCGTCGGCCTAAGGCTGACGCAGTTTGGTCCTGGCTAGAAGGGGGGGTTCAGGGCCGACGCAAAATTTGGGCCGACGCAAATTCAGGTGTGTGGTACAGTGTCTACACGTTGCGTCGGCCCTGGTCCCAGTTGACCAGGCCTCTGCCATGGATCGAAGTTGAACTAGTCACCCTATTCGCACAAAACAAACGACGTCTGAAACTAAAGTTTACACTTATCGAAAGTTTTCAATCCAGTCTTTACATGTATCATCCCATGTACGCAGAACTATATCTTCCCACCAACTTTTGTTCCGCAAGCGAGACATGTCATTCGATTCCACAGTGCACGTAAATTAGAGACGTATGTCAAAAATGCCGCGCATTGGTTATTTCTCCGCCACCGTCTTATATATACCATATGCTCATCCAATATATAGCAAGGATCTCTCCGATGATTAAAAGGGCGAGTGGCGGTCATTTTTGCCCTTCTTGTGCATTAAACGCAGGAAAATCATGAACAGTAGAAACAGTGTGCCATTATTCAAATACGCCATTTTGACCTTTGACAGGTCAGAGGTCACAAAGGAAGGTAAATTTACGTTGGCCCTAATTCTGGTACCGGTAAGTGGGGATAAGTGCAGACGCGGACCAAATCTATTCCCAAAAGGACAATTATTTTGCATCGGCCCAAATTTAAGTTGGGTTGCAAATGTGAACTAAGTATGTATATCACAACATGCTTTGGAGAGCAAAATAAGATATTATGGTTGACATTATAAACAAAAATAGTGTAAACAATCATCAAAAGTTAGCATTCCTGGCCCTTTAATGTTGAACAAGCTGTTACACCAACTGTTCAAAGATTCAAATATTTATAAAAGGCCAGTCTTACTTCCCTTCAAAATGTGACAGATCAGCTAAATAAATTGTGTGTATTGGGCAGCAGTGGAGACCTTTTAAACTTTGATCACATGCCATGATTTGTGTTGGAACGACAGAGATGAACCTGCTTTTCTTAGCTGAACTATCAACACAGAGAAGGCTTATCATATGAGTGACTGTCAGATGACATGTCACATTGGTGTTTACTAACTGGGTTGAGGAACTATGTTGTCACAATCCACCATTCAAATTTGTTGTCACAATCCACCAGTCAAATGGCTTCAGTGGTAGGTACAATAATGTACATATTCCTAGAATGGCTCTTCTCAGATTCAGTAGGCCATATGAGGATGATTTTATATACATGTCTTGAAATTATGTAATTTTCAAGGTTATTTCTCTCATTCTTGATCAAAACTTGTCTTTTTTGTTTGGTTAATACTTTACCTTTCCTTTTCAGAGGGTTTTAATCTTTTAAAACATCTGAAATGAACTATGCTATTTAGCATCTTTCAAGTATTGTTTTTTCAAACACCATAAATAATGATTTAATATTGGCTTTTTTTCAGCAAAGAGTGTTTGAGTCAGGGGAAATGAAATCAAATGTTTATATGAGGGATATCTTCCCTATCAGTAGTTTGATTGAAAGTAGCAAACTCATATGGCTACATTCTCTCAGATTCCATTTTGCTATATCATAAAGCAGCATGATACTTCAAATTATGACTGTTATCATTTTCTTGACTCATCAAGTCAAAAAAGATGTCAACCTTGATGGTACATCACTAGTCAGCTTAATCAGCTGATAAATTTACACATACATATTTACATCAAGATGTCTGTTATCATTCCGTTTCTGGGAATTATGAAATTGGGGTTTTGGAACATGACCTGACCGATATTTCTGTTTATCCAAGTATAACTAGGGTTTTCAAATGTTGTATTTTTATCTCTGCTGTCAATGATGCAGAGCGTATCAGATACATGACCTGTTTGCGTCCAATGTCTGTCGTCTGGCAGAACTTCGCTCCACATATTGTTTGTACAGTAATTTTGATTGCGACAAATACCTAATTTTTCTTGATGTCTTGTTCAAGATTTGCTTGTAATAGCTGATCATTTGTGAGATGCTGTCCAAAAACCAACCACACAAATACCACTCTTCACTTTGTTTATAGTTTTGGCATTGCCAGCAGTAGATGTGTCATATTGTTCACAAGCAAACTGACATGCCCCATATATCTCCCTGGAAATTATTTTTGGCCGACCATATTGTTCTTTGTAGCAGGAATTTAGACCACAGAGTAAATGTACTGAGAATATAGCTAGTGATCAGGGAAGTGCTGAGTATTTTACAAGTGACATTGGAACTTAAACGTAATGGTTAAAAATTATTGTCAAGATTACTAACCTCAATCCATATTGAACATTTCTGAATGTGCTTTTATAATCTTTCTGTCTCTAAAATTGTATTGAGTCAATTTTGTATGTTCTTTTATTCATCCGTCCATTCATTCATTTATTCATTCATTCATTCATTCAATGAATTGTTTTCACAGATCCACAGAGTCACCAGATACCTCACTCATTTGGTTCTGTTGAGTTGGCGGCAGTGATAGCAGGTCCCATATGTTTCATATGTCTGATGCTGATGATCACCCTGTGCGTATGGCAGACCAGGATACGGCAACCCATCAGACTTCCCATTGATTCCAGTTCTGATGTGGAAAATCCTCTGATGCCGGCAGGACAGTCCCTGAAAGAAATTATGATGGATCTCTCTACTTCTGGTTCTGGTTCAGGTAATTTATATCAATCTTTCCTTCAGGTTGACACTACAATATTGGAGGAGAAAAAAACAAACCTGTTATGTGAAATGAGGACAGCAGGATATTGTGTGTTATGGCTTACCTGTAAGAGTAATGGATGATTTCATATTTTGTCATAATTGTGACTGATGTCACAATTCACTGATTCCGTTTGAGTATACCTCAGGAGTCAGAGAGGTTTCAGACCCTTTGGATGTAGATGTCATAACATTATAGAACATTCCAAGCTGTTGCAAGATGAGACTGTGAAGTTGCGGACATGTAGCACAAATTTCCATTTGTCTCCCAAGTGGTATTTATTTCTATGGTTTGTCTATGGAGCCCGGTAGAAATAGGATTAAAATGTAACAACATTTTCTAACTTAACAAAACAGGATCGAAATGAGACAGGGAGTAACAATTTAAGTGAAAAAATAAGCAGTATGCATTACCCAGCTGAAGTTGTATCGAATAATTGTTTCAATCAACAGAAAACCTCATATTTCTATCAAGAATATGAATGTACTGATTAGCACAATATTTTTTGAAAGCTCAGTAATCTTGTCTTGTTGACATCACATGAAAAATTAAAGATACATGAGACATCACAACATCAAATGACAATGAGACATCACGCCAAAATGAAGAGACTTATTTTGTCTGGATTATGAACACAGATTGCCTTTACTGAGGCTTAATTATAATACTAATAATGATAATGATAATAGTAATAGTAATGGGTTCTTACATAGCGCACTAATCCACAACTTGTGCTCAAGGCGCTTTACAATTATTATTACCCCTATTCACTGGACCCACTTTGATACCACTCCCTTGGGAGCAAACAACAGCTCACATATGCAGCCAATCAGCACAGCAGAGTTAAAGGCACACATTACAATCACTGTCTTACCAGGTACCCATCAATCCTTGGTGGGAAGAAACAATGATGAAAGTGCCTTACTCAAGGACACAATACCATAGCCATGCTGGGACTCGAACTCGCCATCCTGAGATTGTGCATCTACTGCTCTATCCACTAGCCCATGATGCCTCTAATGCAAGTTATAGAATGTCCAAAGTTTGAATCGAGTTTCTGAAAATGTATGGGGTAAAACTTTTCTTGCAGGGTTGCCATTGTTAGTACAGAGAACTATAGCAAGACAGATCCAGTTGGTGGATATGATAGGAAAAGGAAGATTTGGTGAAGTGTGGAAGGGACGATGGAGAGGTGAAAATGTTGCTGTCAAGATATTTTCATCAAGAGAGGAAAGATCATGGTTCAGGGAGGCAGAAATATACCAGACAGTAATGCTCAGAAATGAAAATATTCTTGGATTTATTGCTGCTGATAACAAAGGTAGGGTTAGTTTCATGCCAATGTTACCCACGTTATTGACAATATAATCCACACAACATAATGCAGACTTTGTCTTCTTTTGAATTATCATAAAAAAAAAAATATAATATATCAAAGGATTTTCATTGCTATTGTGGATGATATGCAGTATTACAAAATTTTATATAGGTTTTTAAAAATGAAATGTCAAGTGAATGAATCAAATGCAGTGACTGAAATGATGTGTCAGTCAGATTTCTACCTTGAAGAACAAGCTCTTTTGGAATTTGACAATTGATCAGAAGTGACAGAGTCTATTTACTCCACCTAAAGCTACCCAAGCTATTCTGATGTATACGTGATGATATTTATACCCTGACTTTGATGTACCCAAATAGAATCCTGTAATTGTTGATGAAGCTCCAAGAAGTAAAATGTTTATGCATTTTTGTTGCGTTTCTGTTCAGTTTGTGAAATCAAATTTCTTGTTCTTTTCTGTAAACCATGTCAAACTTGTAGTATTCCTGCATTTAATGTCAGACGTTATTGTGAACAGATTTTGTCCAGAATGTCAAATGTTATCAAAAATGTCAAATGTTATTGTAAATGTCTGGATTTACAAGTCCAGACTAGAATTCATCTGTCAACAATAAGATTTCAAAATGTACATAGTACATTGTGTTTGAGATGCTTGTGAATGTGACTTTCAAGCAAGATGTTGAACAGAAGAATTAGAAAATTTACTCGTTTATATGGAATAAAAATAATGAAAAATCAATTCAGAGTTCCCAGTGTTGACCAGTAATATAAATCTGTAGATTTTTAAGCAACATGAATTGAGATTCTGATAAAAAATGATCTGTGTGGAGGCATCTTACTTCCAATCATAGCTTGAATATCAATATTGTATTGTATACAGCTTGAAAACCATTTATTTTCTTCCAAATTTGCCCCTTGTGAAAGCTGTCACCTTGACTATCATCATTACTTATGGAAATCAAATTTATCTTTTTCTATTGGGGAAACTAATTTCCTGTTGTCTTTTCTGGAAGGGAAAGTTGATTGGCCAACTGCCAGAAGAGAGAGATCCATGTAAACTGTATTTTTTTTTCTATCTTGCAGATAGTGGAACATGGACACAACTTTGGCTAGTGTCTGATTACCATGAGAATGGTTCATTGTATGACTACTTGAATAGATCAGTGGTTGACATTGCTGGAACTATCAAACTAGCATTATCAACAGCAAGTGGCTTGGCTCATTTACATATGGAAATTGTTGGAACCCAAGGTCAGTTGATACAACATTGTACTTAGCTTTACAGGAGAATATAGCAGATGTTGACTGATATCAAATTTTGTGGAAATAGCTATCGACATTATGCAAATTTAGACTGTAATATAATGTAGATATAGAGTTTCTAATAGACTTCTGCCAGGCCATTGTTAATTTTGGTTTAAAAAATGCAAATTTTGTCACAAAAAGTTTTGCTCTGGCATGGAAATACACTAGCATTCATGAGAAATAGAGACACATTCATGTCTAAACATGAAATGGGAAATTCATGGGCCAGATGTGTTAATAGATCTCAGCATCACTAATGGGAGTGGTAATTCTTTACTCCAATGAATGTTGAATGTTTCTTGAAAAAAAGAAACTGTTAATACCTACTCTGCATTTGATGTTAGAAATCATTTACAGTAATGCATGTACATGTTACTTTCTGGAATGTTAGATGATTTACTGAATGCTTGAGTACTTCAAATAAGTACCCTTTTATGTTTAATTAATGATGGTATGATCACTTGATATGCAGGCAAACCGGCCATAGCACACAGAGATCTGAAAAGTAAAAACATACTTGTAAAGCGGAATGGACAGTGTGCAATAGCAGATTTAGGACTTGCAGTACGACACGATGCAACCACGGACACTGTAGACATTGCACCAAACAACAGAGTGGGTACCAAGAGATACATGGCGCCAGAAGTACTGGATGAAACCATTAATATGAATCATTTTGAATCATTTAAGAGAGCTGATGTCTACGCCTTGGGCTTGGTTCTCTGGGAAATCAGCAGGAGATGCAATGTTGATGGTATGTCTCATTTATCTTCTAATAAAAGTAGACAACACTTAATTTGTATGGAAGATATTCATTTTCTAATTCAGAGCACACACATGTACATACAGCTAAGCAGCAATGGATTCCAGAATATGCTAATAATTCATTTATCTTTATACTTGTAGGCATTACTGATGCATATAATTACAAAATAACAATCCTGTGCCGAGATGTCAATCTACATACTCATCCTCTTACATCAGAGCATTGAAACATGGAAAAACTGATATATGCAAATGAACTACTTGTAACCTTAACATACATAAATACATACACACATACACACTCTCGCTCACTCTCTCTCTCTCTCTCTCTCTCTCTCTCCCCAACCCCCTACCCTACCCCACACCCACACAAGTACACTTTTGCAGTCATTTACTTTCATTGCAAATAAGAGGCCACTACAACTGACACTCAACGTTTACAGTGTGGAGATGTCGTACACAGCAATAAAAAATGAGGTGTATTGTTGTTGTTGAACCAAAATACAGTATGTTGTGTCAGTAAATCAATGAAACTTTCAGTACCATGCTTGTGAATAGTTGACCCCCTGTGAAACTATTATCTTGTCAAAAGATGATGGATTAGTTTTACAAATTGCAGTAGCGGAGTTGAGCTATTCTAGTTTATCTTTCACATACAAATCCTACTGTTACAATTACTCCATATGGTTGTTTTATTTACTGTTCTAAATCTAAGTGATTCTAAATATTCGTCAGTTTACTCAACAAACAACACAGCATAAATCACATGTGGATAATCAAACAATATTGCACTGTTTTCCAGTATTTTTTGCCCATACTTGCCAGTTGCTGTCCTGGAAAGCTCTGTACGTTAAGCTAGCATTTGTTATACATGGAAACTGTTATTCTACAACATAATGTCAGTAATTGTATTTCAAGTACTGCACATGTTTTATAAGGTTGATTGGTTGCTCTTTCTTGAGTGCAAAAGAAGAGTTAGGGGTCAAAGTTTAAGGGTCAAAGTGCACAAGGTTTAAACATGTGCCAGCCTATCCAATTTGTCAATCCATTTATTCAGTCCCATTGGTAGGTGTATATATGGTAACAAGCATACCTTGTTACACTTTTGAAAAGGGCATTCATTTGCTATGAGAATAAATTGCCTGCTACCTGTACACCCATTTGGTATGAAAAGCCTGTTGTAGCCTCAACTGTGAAGTCTATAAAAAGAATATGGATATACACTTTCTCCAAGAATAAATAAATTACTCCTTCAAGCATCAAAGGTATGCACCAAACTGTTGTAATGATTTCACCCTATTTCATTGTAAATAGAGCCATCAAACTTATGTGCACTGATAAAAATGTACCTTTGTCTGGTTGTAAAAAACGTTGGAACAGTGTGAGAGTCAGTGATTACAGTGTGAGATTGGTGATAATTGTATGAAATTGATGAGAACATTGCTAGAATCAGAACAGAGTTAGAGTCAGTGAAAACAGTATGAGAGCCCATGAAAATATTGTGAGAGCCAGTGAGAATATCGTGAGAGTCAGTAAGGACATTGTGAGAGCCAGTGATTAGAGAATGGTGTAAAAATTGTCAGAGTCAGTGACAGCAGTGTTGGTGAGAACTCTGTGAGATTTGTGACAACAATGTGAAAGTCAGTGAGAACAGTGAGATTGGTGAGAACATTGTTAGATTCGGTGAGAACAGAGAGTTAGAACAGTGTGAGAGTCGGTGAGAACAGTGTGAGAGTCCATTATAACAGAGAGTTAGTGAAAAGAGTGTGAGAGTCTTCGAGAACATTATGAGAATCAGTGAGAACAGAGAGTTAGTGACAACAGTGTGAGAGTGGGAGAAAACAGTGTGGGAGTCAGTGAGAACAGTGTCAGAGTCAGCAAGAACAGAGTGACATTTGTAAAAACTTTGAGTCGGTGATAGCAGTGTTGGTGAGAATATCGTTAGATTTGTGATAACATCGTGAGAATAAGTGAAAACAGTGTGAGAGTCATTAAAACCATGTGAGAGTCAGTGATAATATTGTGAGAGTCAGTGATAACCATGTGAGAGTCGGTGAGGTTAGTGAGAGCATTGTTAGAGTTTGTGATGAACATGGTCAGAGTCAGTGAGTTAGCAATAACAGTATTAGAGTCTGTGATAAATAGCTTAAAGCCCAAATTTTCAATCCCAGGTTCTCGCATTTGTGGAGTTCTCCTCCCAGTCAAACACTTGGCCAGTATGATGTTTGATTTCTATAACATTAATTACACAAACTGATCTCAACCTTTTGTCACCTATTGCTAATCCTGCAAACAGAGTTTATACATGCGTTTGATTGACGGTCGGTTCAAATCGCCAACGGTCCTTGATTCCCAAGCACAAACGCTCGAATTTCCAAAAAAATTGTCTTCCAGTAGTGTTAGACTTTTAACGGCAGCAACTTTGCGCTGACCGCTTGGCAGTCTGTCCGCATTTTTGCGGCCGGGGAAAACTAAAAAGTGGCATTTTCTGGAGCGTGTGCCCGTGTGTTGCCTGTTTGGTGTCCACTTACACAATGAACGCCGCCATAGCTTCGCGTCCTTTTAAAGGGAGGCCCCGCCTTTTATAGTCAACTATTTCATGTTGCTTGCTGTACAAGTTTATAATTAGTCACAGTGAAAGGATAATGTCTCTGTAAGTCAACATTTTAATCTGAGTTTGTTGGTAAGCTATGTGTTTGTAGTGCACAAACAAATTCCGTAGAGCCAAAATTCAATACAAAGGCGATGGCTTTGCTGCAGGTGTATGATGATATTTTATAATGCAATTGCTCAAAAAACCAAGATGATAGTCATATTCTGATCTGTGTGTCACACAGTTTATTCAGAGTTAAGCCTGTCATCCAGATTTAGATTGATTTATCCTCTGAGAATGATCAACTGAAATAACAATTCACACCAAATTGAGGACGACTCAAAAGTCAAAGGTCGAATGATGGACAGAAGGTGTCCTGTTAACTCCCTCTATCGATGATGGAATATTTACTTTGTTTACAAAATCCAATTTGCATAACACACCCCTTACTTACTGAGTATGGAAATTCACTACTGTCAAACATTTACTAATTCAAAAATCGTTTAAAACTACAAAAATTAGCACAAAATCAACATCCCATCATTTTGGCACATTTCTCATATATCCTGCTCATTCTTAAAACTTTGCCTTGGAATATTATCAACAATGGACAGTGCTAAAAGAAAAGATGTTTTTTCCTGAAAAAAATTCAAAAACCTGTACACATAAGCCTATACACATAAGCAAGGATGCAATATGGGGAATTTATTCACCTTGCCTAAGTGTGCAATTATGAATTATTGATGATCATGATAACTTTTGTGTCACAGGAATATATGAAGAATACCAGTTACCATACTACGACAAGGTGCCTTCCGATCCATCAATAGAAGATATGCGTAAATTTGTATGTGTAGACAAGCAAAGACCAGACATACCAAACAGATGGATGAGCCAAGAGGTAAGTTGAAGACATTCCTAGAATCTCTCACTGTGTTCAAACTTAGCCACATTTTATGAATTAGTGGCATCAATAAACCATGAGCTATGCCATGGTAGTGTTTTTAGTGTGAAGTTTGAAATGTACTGAATGCATGGCCAGGCTGTAGAGAACAATGTGTAGTTTGCCCCAAGACAAGGATATGAATGTGCACGCTGCGCGTCATACATTAAACATGAATGACGTAATCCCTTCAATTCTTTCACCCTTTCCCTACCTGAGTTGTCATCCACCATTCTACCAGTCTGTGAAAAGTGGTGTTAAGCCAAAACCTATGAACTGACTATTCCTCATATGCAAGAATGTAATGTGGTTGTATTCAGCTTGGCAGAGTGAGGCCTTACAAACCAACCCAATCATGGCATGTATCACTAGACTTGACTTGGCTTGGTTTGACTTACAGACATTGCTGAATTTAACTGACTTGATTAGATGAAATCCCCTGAATGCTAGCTTCTAGAAAACCCTGTAAATCAATGTAGTTTTCACCAAATCAGTGAGGGAAGAGTTAATGGACATATAGAGATACACCTGCTTGATTTCTGTGTTATTGGATGTGGTATAGCACATAGCAGTAACCATGACTATTTGCTTCAGCTGACGCTGTACCAAATATAGAATCATTAGCATATTCATGTGGTCATTACAAGAAATGAAATCATCCTGCCTTTGATGTTGTACCAGTCAGTAAGATTTTCTTGATTTAGTAAATTGTACAATTCTCACTACCGTAGATAGCTTTTGTCGTGTGCTGAGGGGGTCAAACTGCATGACATTGAAATGCATTGTGGGTAAAAAGTCAACTTCTCACCACAGCAATAGTTTGAGATAGTGATCTGATAAATACTTTCAATGCAAATTCAATTGTTTTATTGTTTTCATGGAAGAGATTTCTGTTTGCATTTGAAACTATCATGCATCTTGTCATCTTTGTAGGCATTTCTGGTATGAAACTCGTGTACAACCTAGAACTTTACCTTGGTTTCTGTAATCTTATGTGTTATACTCATAGAAATCAGTTCTGTTGAAAATGTGGTCAACTGTCTGAGACTTGCAACTCACCTAGGTGGCAAAATTGTGTAAGGTATCAAGAATTGGTACAGAAATTGATTCCAAAGATATCATGCCTTTGTTGACTAGATATTTCCTGAGAATATTAACTTGCTGTTTTTTCATTCAAATGTAGGTGCTGCGAGTGATGGCCAAACTGATGAAAGAATGCTGGTATCACAATGGCGCTGCCCGACTTACTGCCCTACGTATCAAGAAAACACTAGCCAGCCTCAGCAGTGCAGAAGACATCAAATTATAAAGAGTAACCAGGCGATGGGTTCTCTTTCATTTTGTCAAAATATTCTTTGTAATCCAACCTGTCAAAGGAAACACAGCAACTGGGAATCAAAAAATCTATCTCTGAAAAATTAAAAATGAATATTAATAATACAATTGTAAAACTCAGGTTTACGGAGTAAGATGTAGTGAGTAGTACAACCTGGCATTGTGCAGGGTTACGTAGAAGTATTTGGGGGATAAACTTGTAGTTTCAGAGTAGTTTATACACAGCGGTACGTCTTTGTAGAATACATACACCTATGCTTTCCTTTGTTTCAAGAGAAATGTTGCTTGTATATTGCAGCAATTTTGGTGCTTTACGTAACCTACTCTGTATTTTCTAAAACATTGTATCACATAAAGGGTATCATAATCTCTGGCAACAAAACAAAATGATGTGTGGTAACTCTATGATTGGCACATATAATGACCAGTTTTACTCTTTCTGTTGTTCAGAATCTCAAATTGTAACTTTTTATTGTTTTATGTGAGTGGTACGTGGTATTTTATATTTGACAACAGGATAGCATGACAATTTAGATGCTTTGTTACGTTCATATCTGAAAAATATGCTTTAGTGTTGGACCATACAGGATATCATTCAATTCAGAATTTCAAAACAAATTCACGTCATCCAAAGCTGTGCAGTCATTATTAATCTGAATTTCCACATCATCAGAAATATGAAAAAGTAAACAAGCGTAGGCATTTAGGAAAGTGCGCCTTGCTAGGTTTTCTTCAATTTTATACTCTGCATAATATACCAAAGAATCTTCACAAATATTTTATAATGGAGAGTAGTTTTATACTTGGAATCTCCCAATTGCTGTGTTTCAAACTGTTCTTTCGATTTAATATTGTGTAAATAGTTTTATTTTATGCTTGGACGTTACTGAATATGACTTGAGTACATGTTAAGATATGAAGTGGTTTCCATGGCTTTTGGTGCATGTCAGTGAATTATAAGTAGTTAGAGAAATTAATTTACCTTCAAGGGTCATCAGGGCAAACACATAAATGATAGGGTGTCTTGATCACGAGAATCAGTGTTTTATCTGATACTACTGATCATTTGTGTTTTATAGCAGCGGGTTCAAGCTTGGTATAAGAAAAAAATGAAAGTTCTTTAATACTGAATATTTGAAGAAGTTTGTAGGTCCATCATGTTTTAATACACTGTGTATGCATGCAGTGTTGGTGGCTTTTGTCTTCTTTCAATTTCAAAAGGTCAGTACACACACATCATATGCATGTAATAACTTTTGATTCAGTGATTTTCAAGTAGAGTTCACAGATCATAAAAATGTTGTTGGTGTATTCATACTGGTGTTGAATCAGACAGGTACTAGGTGGGGCTATCAATATTGTCTATGGTGTAAATATTTCAATTGTATGCACATAGAAGTTTGTCAGAAAACATCAGTGGTTTTGTCATTTTTGTTGTTCATTATATAGTTTGTAAAGCTTTTATGGGCATAGGCATAACTCTCCACAAACAAATAATCACTGTTGAGTGGTTACTAATACAAAATATTTATATATACCTCAAAAAATTATGTTATTAATAGTAAAATTAAGGTTTCAAATCAGAGAATATGATTGTTTTTCTGAAGAAGTTATTTGGTTTTCCTAGTCTAGCACATGTTGGACATCTCAGTTCAGAAGATGTTGGTTCATGCAGCGGCCCAGAAGTGGATGTTATTTCAGAGGCTGTGTGATCTTGTGATATTTCTAGTAATTCAGGCATTTATTTTGAAGTTTGGTTTTATGAAGGAGAAAACAACGCTGTGTAGACCTCATTATGATCTTTCTTACCTCATTCTATTTAGTACAATGTGCTGTGTGGATGTCCAGGCATGTGTTTCTAGAAATCCAACATTTGATTTTCATTTACTTAAAATATATAAATAAGAAAGATAAAATGAATAATCTCTCTCTTCAAATTCCATCTTTGAACATGTCAAAAAAATTCACAAATGTCACAAAAAAAAAGGATCATGTTTAAAATTTTTTGCCAGGAAGAGAAATATCATAAGTATTTTGAGTTAAAACGTCAGCCACGTAACCGCAGAAACCTGCTATTCTTTGCTTTCTTCACAACAGACACATTGAAAACACTTTCAGTAGCTGAGCAATGATTTGGACAGACATAAAAAATCATTTTCAGTTCTGGAGATCAGTGAACCTGTTGCAGAGTATCAGGACGCATTACTAATTCATCATATTGAAGTATCTTGTAAATTTATTGTTTACATGTACTTGCTTTTCATGGTGACAACTGGGGTGACTTTGTGATTGTAGAGATATATAAAGCATATCAGAGTAGTGATATCTGACAACACAGTTTGTACTCATAAATACTGTTCCCATAAATTAATACAAGCTGTCACAGATGACTCTCTAACTCTGCAGATATTTTGATCTAAAACTGTCTGTCATAGCAAGTTTTATGAATTTATAGCCTTCTAAGGTGAAGTTTTTTCAAAATGTTTTTTTTGTATCATATTCAAATGCTAGCAGGGTTTTCTCTCAAGTAGATGCATCAGCTTTTTCCATTGGTAAGCATGAGTTCTCCTTTGGTAAACATGAGTGGCAAAATTGTTGACAAAAATGCAGACTTGATATACCGCCATTATAAATTTGACAAATGCAGTGGAGTAGAATCCTTTTAACTTGGTGTTTCACAATTTCTATCAGGGTCAGAGTCATCAGCAAAATCTCACAGTTTTCAAATTTTTGTATCAACATAAACTTTTCACACTTATCTCAACTTTCTTTGTAAGGCCCACCACAATATTGCTAATTATATCATGCCAGTATATTGATGGCACATTTGGTTTAGACATGAAAATAACTGTGCATGATGCAGCACAATTGGAACAAGCGCTAGCTCGCATCTAGTTAGTTCAGTGAATCTTTTGAAATAAATGTCAAGGTCATGAACATACTGTGTCAATTCCACACTCTTCCAAGAACTTAGATGGTGTAGACATGATCCATTGTCCAATGATAATTAACTGCAGCTGAAATTCCTTATTGACACGTTGTAGTTGTGGTTTGTGACTGTCTGGCTATGTGTTGTATTTGTATTTTAAGATTTACCGGTTACGCCATTTATATCTAGTGAATACAACCCTCTATTCTCTGGTATAGAAGTCAAATTTAATATTGAAATCAGTGGGATTTGAGCAAATTATTACAGTTGAAAGGTTCATTGTGTCTGCCTCAATGATGATCCAACAAAATTGTCTGTCAACTTAAGTCTAGCAGTATTGTAAAGAGCAAGTACCAAAATTCAACCCATGTGAAATTCATAGGAAAGTAGCTATGTATATGTTATTTCCTGTCTTTGCATGAAACTAAACCACCATTCACTTTACTCACAGACAGTTTAGCAGTCCATTGTCCATGTTTTACGTCAGTCGATCTGCATTGCGTTCATTTGGAAGTATGTATTATGAAATGGGGATGTCATGGTCCCAAATTTTGTGATATGGGTTGTGTCACACAATACTCTATTATTAATAGGTTGTTTCCAACTTTGTGGATGATTGTGGCATCGGGGCTGGAGAGAGGCTTGTCAAGATTCTAACAGATTCAGATTCCAA
Source organism: Ptychodera flava (assembly GCF_041260155.1). Taxonomy (NCBI): domain Eukaryota; kingdom Metazoa; phylum Hemichordata; class Enteropneusta; family Ptychoderidae; genus Ptychodera; species Ptychodera flava. The sequence goes on from NC_091938.1 coordinate 978,210, forward strand.
ATTTGTGCATGACTGTGGCATTTGGGGTGGAGAATGGCTACGTCAGATTCTAACGAATTCAGATTCCAATGATCTTTCATGAAAGAGTTATAACACGAAATCCTTCAGGTAACAGCTATTGGTGCTTCTACCTCATTGAAATTGATTTCACAGTGTACAGCATTTTCTACTCAATAAACTAACTTACCATGGGCTAAATTTCTCACTTCTGTCGATTACTGTACTTCGCTAAGAACTGGTCACTATGTCTCCCGCCCTGGCACTTTAGAAAAATGAACAAACTTACCACTGTAAAAGGTTTTCTACATGAAAGCTATTGAAAAAAGAAGTGGGCCATCCCAGAGCAGGGCACAGTGTTGTCTATGGGAATTTTGAACAAACTAGTAAGTCAGTCTGATCTAGAATGGTGTGGATGCTGGAAAACAGAAAAGATATTTTGAAGCCAGGACAGTTAACCCCTTGATACTTTCCACCCACCAGTTTTGGCAAGGATCAGGGATTGGGTAAGGGTGAGGTCAAATGTCTGGGAGGGGTGACTGACCTAGGCTTTCCACCCACCAGTTTAGGTGAGTATAAGGGATTCAGTAAAGGTAAAGTCACATGTCCAGGGGGCAACTGCCCTGGAACCATTTTCAAACATGTTCTTAGTGGAATAATGCCATTTGAAGTCCAAATAAGATCTTGTATTTGTAAATTAAATTTGTAAGATTCATGTCTTTGAAACTATTTTCAGTTTGATTGTATTTTTCTCACCGGATTTATCAACTCTTTTCTTCAGTGCAATGTAGCATGTCTTAATCTGTGTAAAGTGTTTTATTTAGAAAACATACTTCACTAGCAAAATCATGATAACTGTTTGCCACTGATTTATTCAATTTATTACCTGTAGTGATATTGTAACAAGGTAACATGTGGTATGTTACAAATGTTGTGTTTCACCTCTAGAAGACCAGACCCAGATATAATGCTAATGATTTAACTATTTCTTCATAGCAAACATGTAGAAATATTACCCCTTAAGGTAATGCTGTTTTTTTTTGTAATATGGCTTACTTTTGCCCTAATATTCTTCGCGGCCTGCTGTTGTCAAGACAATACACAATAGGACAGAGATACACTGTATTGTTGGATCAGTGAATGTGTTGAAAGGAACTGTAGAGACTTGGTCAATAACCAATTGCTTTACAACTGGAGATAAACAGTGAATCTGGCAAATTGTGCTGTGGTCAATGTAGTAGTTTATTTTACCTGTTAGTTACTGTCCTGTGAGGTAGCATTGGCTACTACAAAAACCAAATTTATAGATGAAATAATACAGTTTTGATAGTGTTCATTTTGTATAAACCTGTACAGTTGAAGTGTATTTTATATATAAATATATATATTTCAGTGTTGGCCACCCATGTGACAACTGATTTTTGTTGCTTAATCACTGACACTTGAAAAAAATTGGGTGTCTGTCTCAAGCAAGCAGCATTGAAACATATAATCAATTTTCTGTGATGTGAATTGAGTGTAAGGTGATACTTTGATGTGTGCTGAAGCCAATTGCATGGTGCCTGTTGTTAAATTTCTGTTGTCATGTCACACTTCAAATAACGTATAGGCACTGCTGTACATGCTATTGTCAATGTCATAGGTGTTGGTGAATACCTTGGCCTAGCATGTACATGTAAGTGTCAATGTCATAGGTGTTGGCAGATATCTTGGACAGGTATGTACATGCTAGTGTCAATGTCATAGGTGTTGGCAGATATCTTGGACAGGTATGTCCATGTTAGTGTCAATGTCATAGGTGTTGGCAGATATCTTGGACAGGTATGTACGTGCTAGTGTCATTGTCATAGGTGTTGGCAGATATCTTGGCCTAGCATGTACATGCTAGTGTCAATGTCATAGGTGTTGGTGAAGACTTTAGACAGGCATATTACTGTTGTTACCAGCAGTGTGTAAACTCTTGCCAGTACATTTATTCAGTTTGATTGTAGTTTCATGTCCAGGAATTCATCTGAACGAAGACACCATTCTGTTATCAACAGTCAGGTGTTGTCCCCAATATGTTGACTAAACTATCAAAGAAAGTTTATCTTCAGCTATGTTGAAAGTCAAATATGTAAATTCTGTAAACTTGGTTTTCTCTATAGTGCCATAGTTATACCAATGGTGACTTGAGTAAGTGTGTAGATCAGTGAATGGACTCTCAGTGTGTGGAGGGATTGAACGCCAATGTTGAATTCATGAGGATAATTACACGTGGAGAGCACATATTCATCTATAATTAATCTTTTTCTGGAAAAAAAATGAAAGGCCTTGGTCACGTCAGTGAGCATTGAAACATAAATGACAAACTTTCCATTTTAATGGTTTACGGAAGAGTCTATATGTAGAGGGTAGTTTTTATGGCGAGCTGTGGAAGTCGAATTGAAGAAATACAGTGTTTTTAAATGATTCCCAGATGCCGTTATTATGGGTTTTTTATTGCACATCTGCAGAATATCATTACTTTCTTGTCATATTCTTTACAAATGTTTTATTTCTAAAGTTACATTCTTGTCTTTAGAGGTCGAAAATGATAGACTTCTTGCTGAAATTTTTTTATGAAAAATGTCTAAATGAAATTCCAAAGTGTATCTTTGACAGTAGTGTGTTTTAGGTAAGAATATTGCATAAAGCATTAGCAAAATATAGGAGATGTGAAAATCATTAAAAAACTGTAGTGCAGTAGTCATTCATTTTAAAGAGTACAAAGAAGATTGACTGCTTTCAAGTATTTTTGTGATTTGGAAAATGCTGGAAAAAAGTCATGTCAATCCATACCAGTACATGTTATTTTTGAAAAAAGTATTTTGTCAGATGTGAAAGGCATGAAATATTTGCAGCAGATTTTTTTGAGAATTGTTAAAAATACAATATGTGAATCAAGCTCAAATTAAAGCACAGACATTAACTAGTTCATATGATATGCCACTTCTTTTCCCATGTGAGCCATTTATTCACACTAGATATGTCTTACTCAGCTGCAAGAATTTTATTATCTCATCTAATCTGTATGTGGCCAATAATTATAACCCGTAATAGTGTGGAAAAAAATTGCACATCGTATAATTATTACCTCTGTACCACTTCTTTGAGAGATGTTTTTTCAGCAGGGAATTGAATAACTTGCCGGTAGGTCAGGGACGATATTATGTAATGTCTCTGCTTATATGAACTGCATCATAATAAAATAAACAGAAACCAAATGGAAATGTGGAGAGTTGCTTTCCACTTCTTTGCATTGTATGAGAAGGTATGGGTGCGTGTTTGGAGTCCCACTATGCAATACTATGTTGCCTTATGTAAGACAGTGTTTGAGTTTGGCGTGGACTGTTTCCATTCCTTGGTTTTGCCATGTTAATCTACTACATTTTATGAATCAACTGGATAAAGTACATCACCTTCAAGATTTGTTAATGCCCAATGATAAGAGTGTTGTAATATGGTTGTGGTCGTATTTGCTAGCAGTGTTTATTCTAGCAGTGACCCTCCCTCAGTCTACACCAGTCTGACCTAGTCTAGTTACAAGGATAAGATGAGTTGTCATTGACAAGTGAGTGTAAGAATGCTTAACTTCCTTCATTTTGTTGCATATTCCATGTTATCCATCTTCATTTGCCATTTGCATACTGAGTCACTGACAGGACAAATGTTACCGTCTTACATAATTAATTTTCGTGAATCTGTAATGGTATTGAAAGTGTGATAGACAATAATATCTTCAACCCTGTATGATTGCAGACACATGTGATGAAGATGGTGACATAACATCTGGAATCTGTCAGAATTCAAGCTGATAACCCAACAGCTGCTTTGCAAGCATTTATTTCACCAATGCAAATATCTTGCGTGATGAATGTTATTATAGAGATTTTGAGGTATTACTATATAATACAGAGAAATACCAAAACCTGACTGCCTCTCTAGTCATTGTTTAGCTTACTGATCTCCACATTGTTAGGTTTCCATGATGTCACAACAGTTACCCAAATGTCAGGTTGTACCCACTGTCAATATTAAAAGTGATCTCTGTATGGTCATCATGGGACCTGCAGAACTGTTCCAGTGGTGGTCACACATTGATTCTGGGGCTTTACATTTGCATGTTGTACTGTGGTCAACTTTCAATTCTTGTCTTTACTATACATGTATGTGCCGATACAGGTAAGAAATCAACATAACAAGGCCTGTCCCCCTCAGCTCCACTAACGAGACTACTGTGCATGCCAACCTGACACAGACAATAATAAATGACATGTGGGGGCGCCCTTCAAGTGATCACTTCTGTTCATGTAAGATGCAGGTGCATCAATGATGCACCTGCCTACATTGAAATGACTAATTTGCACTTGTGCATAATTACTTGGATTGGAACATTGCAGCGCCCTCTCAGCTCACACTTCTTTCTGTTTATGTATAATCATCATTGTCATCAAAGCTTTCACTTTCAGTTATTTTCAGTTTCACTTTCTGGTATTTGAATTGAACTTTATCAGGACAAGCAAGAAGACAAAACCACTGCCAATTTAAATTTCAAGGACTTTCAAGGACTTTTTTAGCATATTTCAATGACTATTTGAGGCCAAAATATCAATTTACAGATCTCTTTATATATCATTTTTATGATATGATTGTCTGGTCAGTTTTGAGAACTTAGGTGAATTGTCAATTTCCCAGGACTCGATGTCATTTTCAAGAACTTTCCAGGAGCATACACACCCTGTCAAATGATTCCACCATCATTGATACCTCACTTCCTTTAGGGATAGTAGCTGTAACTTTTGATAATTTTTCACTATTTTTGTTTTGCGTGTCAATTGCATATTTTTGTTTAGGCGCGTTAAATAAAATTCTTTGTCTGCTGTCTGCATACTGGTAGGTTTTCAGAGAAAATTAAGAAAACAAACACAATGTTAACACTATTACAAATAAAAATAGCTTTTCAAAAAGAAACCAAAATGAGCTTATGTTAATGCACTTGTGTTTTTTGTCTACGTTTGTTTTTAATTGCCTTGCTGGCTGGTAGGTTTTTCCAAAATCCAAGGAAGGCAAACAAAGAATTTTCTTCAAATGGCCTTAACTCTAAAAACATGATAAAATACTAGTAGATACTATTTAGCTTGCCAACACAGCATCTATTATGTAGAATGCAATGTTATTGTTTACATTTCACCAGAATTCACATCAACAATAACAATGTAGTTTACCGACTGAGTTGCCAAACTCAACATTGTGTATCTCAACATGCTTTAAGAGTAGAAAAGATTGTAGTTGTTGGTACAAACAAAATAGGACCAAAAATCATCAGAAGTTACATAAGCATTGCCATGTATCTCACATAAACCCACTTAGAGATCTGTACCATTGACATCACCAATTGAAAAGTCTACACATTTAGAAAAAAATGTTTGCGTTCTTTATTGTGCTGAGGATATGTAATACAAGATCAATGAATTCATGAATCACTGAAAATTCTTGGCACCATGATAGAATAATTTGGAAAATAACATGCAAGTTAAGAATTCTCATCCATATTTCTACAATAATTTCTCACTTCATCTAAAGAAAACAAAAAACTGGACAAGGATTTCACAGAGAAAATATTCACAATGTAAACTTTACTCATACATACATGTATCACTACCATATATAAAATGAGGTTCATTATCGCTGCTGTAGCAGTATCCCATGAAAACTAATCTGTAGGTTTCAAAACGAAAGAGAACTGAGGTATGATGGTATGAGTTGTCTGTGGTCATGAAGTTGCTAGTTCAACTACACAAACGTTTGTAGGCCAGTCTGCACACAATATGCATGATATGAACATGTCTGGCCTTTATTGTACAGTAACAGTGTATTTATGTATTAGATGTATTCCCTGGAGATGGTCATCGTGTTTGGACAAGTTGTAATTCAAAAGTTTCTTTGGAGAAAAGGTATGTGTACTACTATTTATCATAATACTGTAACTGGTATAAGACATTTTACTGTGCACAAGAACAATTTTCAGAGCTAAAAATCCTATTTTTTCAGCCCCATTGGCAAGATTTTCTCTCAAACTGTCACACAACTTCACCGTGTGAGAGACAAGTAAAAATTGCTGGGCATTCCACCTTGTTTATTGAAGCATGTGATGCAGTTAAAATTGAGTGATTTTATGAGGGGCTGTACCCTAAAATGGCAGCCACAGTGATGAATTGACTGACACCATTCTCAATGGCAGCCACAATAATGAAGTGACTGACACCTCTCTTAACAATGACTCCGTTGTCATATTCTTGGCACATTACCAGTTCAACTTCAGCAATCAGCTTTCTGAATACATAACTGCAAAGACCAGCTGTGTCAGGTTACATTGGAATTTATTGTACAACATCTCCAACATATGGAATTCAAAACAACTACCACTTCATAAAATGTAAATTGTTGATTTCTGTAGAGGAAATCACATCTACAGATTGTGTAAAGCTTATTTACCGTGATTCTAGAAATACATTATGAATATATAGATATGTCTTTGAAACAAAATAAATTTCAGCAGAGCTAAACTTTTCCTCAAATGTCTTAGAAAAATAAATCAAGAACCGATATTTTATAATAGCGCAGATGAAAAAAATTACTGTTTCCCTACATGTAAATTAGACATTACATTCCTTGATGAAAATATAGATCTTCAATGTACAGAATTAGCTCATTTGCAAATCTAAGTGCCCACTATTTGTTCATTTATTGTGACTTCTTTTTAAAGATCATTAGAATTATGATATTACATTTACCATCAAAACAAAACCATTTTGCATGCACTAGAGTCTATGGAACAACTCTTCTGTTACTTTTAGTTTCAAGACTCCCCACTCCACCATCCTGACACACCCCCCAAAAAACCCCCAAACAAAACAAAACAAAACAAACAAAAGAAAAGAAAGAAAACACTTTTCACTGTTTACCATTTAAAGGAACCCTTTTGAAGATTCCTAGAAGTTGTATCAATCTCTGTACTAACTTTCAACATGCTGTAAGATTCAAGTCTCCAATGGAGCCCTTTGGCATGGCTCTTCCATTCTCAGACATCAGCGGCAAGTGTTACCTCCCACTGCATATCAGGTGATATGATGTGATCATATCCTTGCTAATGCCACACTAACAAGTGCTTTGTAAGACTTTCATAGTAAGCTTAGAATACTTGTTTGTATACATTTGATTTTTTATCAACACTTAAACATACAACACAGCATCCTTATTCAGAATAAATGTTGCTGTCATTTTTGTAAAGTCTCAGGAAATGATTTGCCAAAGATCATGGCAAACATTCAGTTTAAAAATAAACTGATCATAATTAAAACAGTCACTACAGAATTTCTGAAGACTTGCCTTGTTACATTGTCCAAACTTTGTGAGTGTCTCTTGATTTTGCGAACTGCACTGTCAGCATTATCTAATAGGAGTATTGTCTATTAAGTGCAGCATAAATATGCTAATCATTGCACTACTCAACTATGGCCGAGACAAGATAATGGAAATATTAGAAATACTGGCCTTACAATCATTGTAAAATATTTGAAAGTCTGGTCATGGAGTATGTAACATCATATAATCAGTGAATGCTATCAGAATTATCTATTGACGTTAAATGTGAGCACCATTCTATATTGAATTAAATACGTTCACTCATTATTCCCTGTATTAATAGTCCACAAAGCCAGTACTGATAATAGCTTTGTGCTAAATATGGGGGCTACATTTTGAAATCAAAAGGCTATGTTTGAGACAGAAAGCACTTTAATTATATATCATTGATTTAAACATAGACCCTAGAGAAAGGGTCTATGATTCAAAGAGATGTACTGATTTACTCACAAAACTTACTGTTGACATTATTTTTCAACTATCATCTTGGACAGAGAGAAACTATTTCACGAGAGTTCTGTCCAGACTCCATTGCATACTTTGTTCAAATGAACCTTTGACTGAAAAGTTTGTGAAAAGGGTCTTTTCTAAATCTTGTAAGACTTCTCTGCATATTGGCAGATATTGAAATATCTATTGTTTATTGTTATTGGCATGCTTCCTATCAGACATGCATCAATGGCCTTTCCTATTGGTAGGTTTAGTCACATGACCAATGACTGATTGACAGTTACTTATTTAGGAAGTCAGCGGTCAACTAGACTGTGGTCTGCATACTGCAAGGTTTCATATCGATGTCAGAGTTTGGAATTGTGTTAGGTAGAGTCAACATACTGCATGTATGTCCACTGATCGGAGTCAGCAAATTGCCAGCAACATGCCACTCCATGCATGGATCAAACTCGATGATTTCTGATGTTTCCCTTTGCTTCAATGAAGAAAAACCACCGAGGATGCAGATCTTCTCATTAACGACGATGGGAGAAATCACACTCCTGGAAAACGGCATCTGTGTTACGATTTGCCAATAGTTTGAGTATGGATCATAGCATTCAATTGCAGTCACATCAGATCGTGTGGTTGAGGATGCTTGATTCACTCCCCCAATGACATAGATCCGATCACAAACAACACACATGCCATGTAGATAGCGAGCAACTTTCATTGGAGATTTCTGATGTATGTTTCCTGAGAGTGGATTGTACGTCATCATGTTATTGGATGGTTTTCCGCTGGTATACACATCACCACCAGAGAGATAAATTTCATCATGATAGACCACGGCAGCATGACAGCTCATTTGTGACATCAGTGGAGTTGCTGGCTCCCATGAGTTGGTGTCAGGGGTGTAAACTTCCACTGACCCTGTCCGTTGACTTTTGCTGTTGGACACTGATATTATGCCACCAATGGCATACAGCTTTCCCTCAAACACACACAGGCTGAAGTTGATTCTGCCGGTGCTCATTGGGGCTAGCTCCATCCAATGATTGAAACGTGGGTCGTATCGATGCAATTTGGAAAGAATCTTATTCTTGGATGTGGACCTTAAATTGTAGCCACCGACACAGTAGAGAAATCCATCCATAACAGCTGCACAGTGTACATGCATGCATGTGTTCATTTCCTTCAATTCCACAGCTTCTTTTCCACCTTCTATTTTATAAGCCATCACTTGACTGGTAGGGTATTCTGACATGCCACCAACCACACAGATTGCTTGTTCAGTTCCTCTGACTTGAGTACGGCTACTTTGTTTCTTGTTCTGTAGGAATGGGTATCTGTGGTAGTCTTCAGCTTCCTCTACCAAGCGAGAACATTTTGTGATATCTCTCATAAAGTCAACAGTTTTCACTTTTGTTTCTAAGTCACTGGGTGTTATGAGTGGAAGGCGAATTTTCCTCATGAGTTGCCCTGCAAAACTTAATCTCACTTCTCTGTCAAAGTCAATCCACTCTCGTGCTATTTCAAATAAATCAATTTCCTTGCATGCTTTGAGGTCATTTCTCTTCAGAAACTGCATCACTTGCTCAGCAGACAGCTCATAGAAGTCAACTTGTCTTGCTGCCACACGGAAATTCTCCAAGATACAATCAAATGCCATGGCTTCAACATCATTGAAGTAGAACAGCTGAGCAAGTTGGTAAATCCTAATGCTATCTTCAGCAGATATTTTAGAAACCATGAACTCTTTACAAAGCCTGACGGCCTCATTAACTTGCAAGTGTACCGCTGCGGAAAGGACTGTCTCCAAATTTGCCATTGAGAGAAAGAGTTTCCCAGAATAGATGAATTCTAAAATTGAACTCAGGCCCTGAGACGGTACTCCTTGTAAGTGTACTTCCATTTCCAGACTTTCTTTCATTCCCACTGAAAACATTGCCCGGAAGTAGTCACTTGAAGCAGCAAGGAGTGGACGATGAGCTTGATAAGACTGATAATCTTCTGATAAGAGCATGACATCATGGAAGAGATCTTCATCATGCAGCTGCTGAAATGCTTGTATGATAGTGTCACCATAATTTGGTGCTGTACAACAGACTGCTGTATGTTTTGCCATCTTTGTAATTCAAATGATACCTGTTATGATACAGAAACAAATACAAATATGTATATTATGCACCTACATATAACAGCTGTGATATTATTACTTATCAATCACTTTCTCTCTAATATACCTAACATACTCCAAGCTTGGTGTATTGAGTCAGTGTTGCAGACTGCCACAAAAGTAAAAATAGAAACATCAAGATTTTGAGTGTTTCCTCAAAAGCATGGGGAACACAGCTATATGGGCAATATTTTTGATTTTCAATCATACAACTGCTCTTAGTGATACCAGTATACGGAACTCTGACTCAAATGATCAACCCCTGGAAACTTGGGACTTTAGTAATCCATTGATATAATTTAATCACTTGCTTTGCCATTTGCTAATTGTGAAAAATCTATTTCTGTAATCCCTCGCTCTCCCCCCCCTCTCTCTCTCTCTCTCATATTGCAATTCATATCATTGTTATATGTTTCCTGTTTCACTCACATGTTGCTTTTAACAAGCTTAGTTTTTTTCTCCACAGAACAAACTGTGGCACCCGAATTTTCAAAGTGCCACAGCCTTCAAGTAATATATTGTGCTTTGAAGAATGGTTAGTCTACTTGCTTCGGCAGGTTTGATTGGCAGTACCATGGAGGTAGTACCTCTACTACCTCCATGCGTACTGATGGCCAGGTGAATGAGTCCATTGTATCATGGGCAAGATAAACAAACGGACATTTGTGACAGTTCCCACTTTGACCTACTGATTGTGGCATGTATGTTGCCATACATCACACATTGAACAGGATGTGCTTTCTTTTCTCAGAATTTCTCAATTTCTATGTTCAACTGTGCGCCTTGACGTCTATAAATCAATCCCTTTCCATCCTGTTTTGATTCATAGATCCATTGTATAAAGATAGTAACTGAACTTCATTTCAATCAAAAATGGTTGCTTGCACTGATTTTTTCTTTGTCATCTCAACTCATCCTTGAGCAACATTAATTAATGATGATGTATGAGTATATATGTATGTATATCTCACAGACTTTGTATGGATGCATGTATTTATGTATGCGTGTGTATGAATGTCCCTATGTGCGTACCACTGAGCATGGAGTCTCTACTATCTCCATGCACTGAGGTAGCTCACTTAGAACTGCCCTACCTCCGTGGTACGTACAAACTTAATAAATATATGAACATGGAGCAGAAACCGTATGTGCAGAATCATGAAAAATTTAAATGCATGATAAGTTTGCGAAGCAAGTGCATATACCATTATGGCATACTTCGGTTGCGCAGACTGTTCCCGCCGTGCATTACTGGCTGGTGTGATACTGGGCCTTGTCCGATCGCACGGTCATTTTTTCGGGTCACTTTTGCATCGAGTGAATGTCTTTGAGTTTGATTCGATGCTCTTCGGAAACCGAGCGAAACCATCGGAAATGTGTTGGTTTTTCTTACCTAGGATGATGAAGAGCTGGTCATTAGAGATGCTTGGGGCCAGCTGCAGTCAACTCTTTCTTGTGTATGAGCCTATGTCGTTATGTTTTCCTCGGAAGTGTCGGGCGATCATCCGTACACAATATCTTTGTATCCGGGAAGCAGAATCAATGTGGCAGGTCAAACTGCAAACAGCAGCAGGTCAAATAAGTATGCTTAGCTCAAGCCTTAATTTTCTCTTTCTGTCAAATTCTGATAACTTTTCTAGTATTAACGAACCCAGCTGCCCAGACGTCGGTCTCTCATTAAGTTCCCACAGCGATGACAGTTGTGACGATCTTAACTTCCCCGTTACTAAATAAGTTTGCAACTTGCAATCTCCCTGACTGCAACTAACATGCTAGCACTGGAGCGGATCGGAAGTATGGCACAACAACAACAGTCCGTAAATTATTAAGTGAGCTAGGGGATCCTAAATTTGACGTAACTTCCTGTCCTCCGTGAAGCTTTGGAACGGATTCTAAGAGTTGAAGTAAAACAGTTTGACGGCAACATATTTACTACAAACAAAACCACTCGAATATCAATGTAAGTATTACATGCTCATAGATGTTTGAAACATGAATATTTTAGACGTAACGTGACAGGGAGATGTAAAAGCAGCGGACTGGAAACCCCCACCATCATTCTTTTGCAATTTGTAGGGATATCCATTTTAGGTGTCGATGTTGTTGTTTTCCAGAAGATCAATTCAACGAGCAAAGGTTCTCTCTTCTACTATTCATGGTTATCGTAAAGAAACCCATTTCGACATTCTCTTCATACTAAATCCGTCGGCGCTCACGCTGCTATTTCATGGCGGCGCGACGTAGAAGTACTGGTGCGTGTGAAACGTTCACGATTTTCTTGAAATTCGTTCCTCATTCCGTCATTTTTAACAGCACGTTGTACAGGAGTACAGTGATGACTGTACAGTGATCAAAGATCAGGTGACTTCCTCAAGCTTTCTGTTCCTGTTTTGCATAACTTAGTCGTTGTTTGTTGTTATGAATAAGACGAAAACATGAATAAAGGTGTGGTTTATCTTCTTTTTGTAATTTTTATTTTGAATGTAGTGTTACTGCGACTTTACCAGCAGTAAGACTCTGCTCACAACATTGTATTTCCTCAGTGTGACGCAAAGATTGCTAGAGCTTCATTCAGAGCTACTGTCAGAGCATGGACGTCCAACTTGTGGCACGTCCGTGGTCAGAAGCAGTCACTCATTTGCCAAAGTGTCATTCATGAACTGAACGTTCTAGATTCAGGAACTAAAATGTCTGTCAGCATGAGTGATTTCATAGCGACGTAATCACCGATTGTTGTATGCAGATACAGAATGAGGCTTGGTTGGATTTTCACACTTCCAAACTTTCGTTTAGGGGAGGGGGGAGTGGGGTTGAGGACAAACGTACTTAGTTTCGTTTACCCGGTACATGTTTTAATTATCCACGGCCCCTAAGTAAATATTGTTTACAGTTTACTGCCCATATCATGTGAAATCTGTATATCCATTAATTAAGTTCCAATCTGGGCAAATTTGTTGCAGTACCTGATTAGCGCTGCGCAGAAACCTATAAGTGCATTCTTAAAGCCCGGTGCGGACTTAATCCAAAAATCTATCAACATATTTGTATAACGATTGCAATTTCAAAGGAGAACAAAAGTCAGAAACACCTCATAATCTTCTTAACACAACAGTTAATCTTGATCCCGGGCCATTTCGACCCGGGGTTTAAGTTGCTGCTTTGGAATATAATGCATCTACAATGCATGTAATAACAATATATATCAACCAGTCAATTTAGTTCACTACTAATATGATTCTCAATCTTGCAGGAACACTGTGTCTCATGATGTCATTGCACAGGCATCTGGCCAGTATACAATTTCAGTTTTAGTCTATCCATAAGACGATACTTTTCACACATGTAGTGTGATTGAATCATCAGTGTTTTCATATTTGCATATTAAATGTTTTCTTCTGAGACTGTTTCCTCCTTTTTGTTATCAGTCTTTCTGTGCAGATCCAACGCAAGACAAAGCAAAATGGCCTCTTTGCAGGCTGATATATCTTCAGAGAAGTACGACACGAAGAAAATAATTGCCCCAAATTACAGTAATAATATTCTCAGTGGTTTGAACAAACTGCATTGTGAATTACTCCTGCATGATGTAACCCTGATAGCAGAGGGCAAACAGTTTGAATCCCATCGGTGTGTGTTGGCAGCTTGCAGTGACTACTTCAAAGCAATGTTCACTGGTGGAATGAAGGAGTCGGTGGAAAGAGAGGTTGAACTGAAAGGAATCACAGCAAAAGGTTTGCAGGACGTCCTTCAGTTTGTCTACGAAGGAGAAATTGAACTAAGTATGGGTAATATACAAGACATTCTATCTACAACTACCCATCTACAAGTCACTCCATGTATTAATGTTTGTTCTCGATTCCTGGAAAATGAGGTGGAAATTGACAACTGTCTGTTGATCTACCAAATGGCACAGACATTTCATCTGCTAAGTGTGCAGAATGTTACATACAATTTCCTAATGGAAAATTTCAAGGAAGTTTCCAAACTTGAAGAATTTTTGCAGTTGCCGTTCAGTGATCTTCAGGGATTTCTCAGCAGCAATGATATCTGTGGATGTACAGAATTAGATTTGTTTGAGATTGCAGCGGAGTGGATCAGACATGGTGGAGAAGACAGACTACAGTATGCAACACAACTGATGGAAAATATAAGGTTTCCTTTGATGAAACCTTTTGATCTGGCTCACCGAGTTCGCACCATTGATTTCATGACTGAGGATGCAAACTGTATGAAGTTGCTCCTGGAAGCTTTCACATACCAGTCTATGCCATTCCATCAACACTTGCAGCAGAATACCAGAACACAACTACGAACTTCAGAGGAGACGCTCGTCACTCTTGGAGGGTACAAAGGCAAGCCTTCAGAAAAGATGATGGCTTATTGTGGGCAAGGAAAGCATGTTGAACTGACATCAATGCAAATGGGTGTGTATTATCATAATGTCACCGTCATGGATGGATACCTGTACTGTGTGGGTGGTCAAAATGTTAAAGATACAGCTGGCAAAGAGGCTGTGAGTGCTGCATTCCGTTATGATCCACGCTTCAATGAGTGGATGAAGATTGCATCTCTGCAGGAACCCCGCTGTAGATTCCACTTGAGTGCACTTGATGGCAAATTGTATGCTGTGGGTGGAAAAAATGCCAGGGGTCAGGTCAACACTGTTGAGTGCTACACACCATGTGAAAATCGATGGGTCTGCGTGGCCCCGCTAGATGAACCACGTAACGCGCATGCCGGGTCAACCTTTGGACATGAACTGTTCGTTTCTGGTGGATGGAGTAACGGAAGATACACTGACTGTTTACAGTGCTACAGTCCAGCAACTAACACGTGGGAAACCAAGAGCAGTATGCACACACGACGTGGATGGCACGGTATGTGCACGGTCATTAACATGCTGTATGTCATGGGTGGAAACCATCTGAACAACAATGGTGATCGTGTTGATGTTATGACTGTGGAAGGATATAATCCTTTAACTGATCAGTGGGCAGTGCTGTGTTCACTGATGACACCTCACAGTGAAACCATACTGTCGGTTGTGAATAACAAAATATACATAGCAGGTGGTTACTCATGGAATGCACAGGGTAAAACTGACAGGATTGAACGATATGATCCACAGACTAATAAGTGGGAAATAGTTGGCCAACTACAACAGAAAATGAATGGCTTAGCCTGTTGTAGCTTGAAACTACCAAAAGCAATCACTGAAATTCCTGAACAGCAATAAAAATAATCTAAACTGCAATTTCAAGAAATATCCTTGTTTTATCAAGTCAGGTTTTCCAGAAAGGTCTGTTTTCTGCACGTGATATCCCTATGATGATCAGAAATTGAAATTGAAAAACAACATTCAATCTTAAGTATAATTTAATGATAGTAACATCGGTGTGCAGAGCATTAATAGGCCTGGAACAGATGAAATGAAAAATCAAGTGGAAATAGTGAAGGATAGTTTGAACTGAAAGTTTATCAATAGATTTAATTTCAACTTAGTTTGACTCAATAGCTCACAACTGTATCTCTTGGGGGAAAGAGAGTTAAGATCAAGACAGTGCCACTGCAATCCTCAACCATTTTATAGTGATGTGATATACAGGCAATGTGCAATCATATATGTGGCCATGCAAGGGAAGACCGTGTGTATTGATACTGATAATATCACTCAATCAGAAACATACATATTTTCAGGTGTGATTAGGTACAGTGTTGTTAGATAAATCTTTGCTTTAGATAAGATCTGGCACTCAATCATTTCCATAACTAAAGCCATCACTTAGTTGCCATACAACAGTGCATATGAAATTTTCAATGAAATAAAATTTTTCAAACAAATGAAAAAAGTACATTACTGTAGATGTTTAGGGTTATCAACAAAAGAGTCAGTTGCAATGTCTAAATGTTGACCAACAGAAATTTCTTTAGGTGTTTTTCAATAATTGCCAAATTTATGAGATACAGAAATTTTCCGTGATGTAATGGTCTTGTGATGAGGTCAGAGATAGGTAATGTGTGACATAGCTGTGCAGGTGTAGTGACAGTCGTTAAGTGGTTGATGTATTGAAATGTGCTAAGCTGTTTGCAAATTCTACCTACTTGATATTCATGTCATGTCTATCTATGGGAGTCCAGGGATTTCCGTAGGGAACACTGGAAATGGAAAGGAACTCCCAGGAATACAAATTGTATGGAAGCAAGAAATATTCACAGATTCAGTGCTGCCTCAATAGTGGTGGTTTTGAAAGTCAGTAACTTTATTGTGACATTTCACCCAAAGGAGAAAATATGAAATCCGATAGAGCAACATGTGGTGTTCTTTGGTTCACATTACTTGTTAATGTATAGGTGTACATCAAATATTTATAGACTTACAGAAATTGATGATATCTGTGAGATTCTTGAGTAGTTTTAATAGTGTGTATGCCATATCAGTTTAGTATGCATAAAATGTACATAGAGTAAATTAATATGGAATGGTGTCAATGATCGTGAGATATTCATTAAATTATACATAATATTAATATTAAATAATTTATTGGCAATGAGAGATGTTATACGTGATGATCTCATCTGTATCAAAGCCATGTTATGTAGAGCCCAAGAAAATAAGAATCATTGATAAATTTTATATGTAAACTCATTTGATACTACAACAGAGGCTTTGCTGGAAAATCCTTGACTACAAAGAAAATAAGTGAATTCACAATGAAATAGCTAAGGTGTAACAATCACAGAAAATTCTCAATCTGAACCCGTACCACAGTGTTATCGTCTTTTCCTCTATGTCACTGTGTATCTACAGATGTCAAATGCCCGTAATTAAATTCACATTGTTATCTTCTTGTCCTCTATGCAACTCTGTGTGTCTATAGATGTGAAATGCCCATAATTAGATTCTTCTTAGCCATTAACCAAACCATTGTCGTCCAATACCAACATTTTGAATTGTAAAGGGACATACACTGCTACTCTTACTAAAAATCAATTTGTAATGTAGGACAATCTAACCACTAGGGAGTGTTTAATTCTCCAGAATGCCCTAGTTTAGTGATAATACTGTCTAATACTGTGATATCACCTCCTAAATGGCTCCAATGATTATATTCTAAATAGTCTCAAACTCAAGTATACCATGTAGATAATTATATTCTGATTAGATCAAGATAATTAATGTGAATTATTTCAAAAAATAGAATGTGAAGACAACTAATATAATAACCAAACTTTAACAGCTGTTCCAAGTATCTTAGAAAAGTGTAGTTTCTTGGCCATATACAGAATAGTGGTGTTTTTGTCCTTGAATAATTATCTTGAACCAATGAAGTTATATTTCAAATAATTGATCATCACATCTTGCTGATTAATACATTCCATCCTTAAAAAATAATGTCATAATGAACCTTTACAATCAAATTTTTTATTTTCTACAGAAAGTTAAAACCAAGCTTCTTTTCACCTCTTTGACGACAAAGAGAATTGAAAAGTGTAAGATATTTATTTATCTTTATTATTTTATATTTTTTTTGTTTATTCCAAACATCATACCACCAGTGGAAACCCATAATGAAATAATCCTTATTGCTGGCTAAAGACAGATACAATGATAATTAAAGTGTCAACTGAAAAGGCACAGCACCAAGATCATTCTTGGTTTTTGAATTTTCCATCATTACCCAGATCCTACCTCTGTGTTTAAAGGGAGGGAGTCATAGGAATTGAGTTCAAAGGTTGTATGGGACCCATAGACCAATGTAAACACTGATCAGTATGTTGGTGATTGATGAAAGTTAAAATATGTTTTTCGTAATATACCTTGTAAAATTTAAATGTGGCAGCATAAATACATTGTTTGTAAGCAAGAAATTCACATGGGCTCAGCTCCGACAACCCCTGCACACTGAAGCCGCAAATCCCATCATGTCTCTTGTACTTTGCCATTTGTAATTGGAGATTTCAAAACACTGGCATTTGAATTTTATTTGCTCAAAGAAATCTGAGATCTCTTTTTCCAAATTAATTTTTTTTTGGCTGAGTGTCATATGTTTGATTTGTATCAACATGCTTTTTGATATTGTAGGTAGATTATGCAGGGCATTATTATAAGACATAGATGTAATGGTAGCTTGAAACCAGGTCTGCCCATATAGAACATACAATGAAATCACAGATAATCAATGTATAATGTATGACAAAGTCAGCCATTTTTCATGAATTTTGTTTAATGCAAGATACAATTTATATTGTTTGACATGTTGAAAGATACTGAATGAATGGGTGACCATACGTGTATTAGGCCCAGGTTTTAGACATGATACATGAAACCATCGCAAAAATGGATTAATGGTCATGACCATTAATTCATTTTTGCGATGGTTTCATGTATTATGTTTGAAAAATGGCCAACTTTGTCCCTTTAACCCTTTGAGCGCCATAATCAATTTTTGTTGCCTATATAAAATGTTTCCAGTCAATTTTTTCAGATTTTGCTAAAAATTTGATAAAAAACTGTAGCCAATGAAATATGATTTTATTTGGTCCAAAATTATCATGTATATATAAAATGTTTCCAGTCTATTTTTTCAGAGTTTTGCTAAAAATTTGATAAAAAACTGTAGCCAATGAAATATGATTTTATTTGGTCCAAAATTATCAAACAAATTACAGAAAAATTCATGAAAATTGGTAAAATATCGCCCAAAAATTTTGGGGAGAAAAAGTACAACACTCAATCAATCCTGGTCCACTCACTAACTCAGATAAAAATGCATTTGTGTTCAGTTTATCACTGGCATAAAGTGTTAGCAGTTTTTGGACACTTATGAACCATTACATATGCTACACTTGCATGTCAACACTCATATTGATAGTTTAGAATTGTCTTCTATCCTACAGCCAGCATTGATACCAGCAGGAAGTGTCAGTTGGTTGGCTGTAGTGAGTGTTTGATCCTACAGCCAGCATTGATACAATCAGGAAGTGCTGTTTGGTTGACTGTAGTGAATACATGTAGCAACACTTCCCATTTTCATTTAGTTTGCTTGATTTGATATAGCATGATTGATGTGACAGACAGCAGTGCTGCAGTGTATCAAAGGATTTCCACTCTAATGCTGATGTAGAAACTACACCCTTAAGTCATGTGAAAACCTATTAATCTAGGCAAATAGCAGCCTTATGAATGTGAATATTGATGCTATGTAGTAATCCAGGGAAGCATTCAAACATCTTGGCCAGGCATCAACCTTATTGACGTAAGAATTAACCCTTTGAGTGCCAAAGTCGATTTTTTTTGCATTTATAAATATAATATAGACAATTTTTTTTCAATTTTAGACAATTTTTGTTCAGGTTTTCCTTAAAGTTTGATCAAAAACTGTAGCCAATAAAATGTTATGTCCATTTGATCCAAAATTATCAAAAAAATTACAGAAAAAATTCATAAAAATTGGAAAACTGATACACAAAAATTTTGGTGGGAAAATTACAGCACTCGAAGGGTTAATATCTTAGTTGGTACTAGCTGATCTCTCCATTAAGACATGATAGAAAGAACAAAATCACAAACCGGCTGATGTAACACATTAATTGCAGTTCATAGAGTTCAATCTCTTTGTTCAAATCAGCCACAGATCAGCCAAGTGTGAATTGCTTCATTTCAAGGGAGTAATGACGATGGATTGCAACCGATTTTATTACGTGACTACTGACAGCTAGAACACTATTCAACTATGATTATATACCGGGTATTTACCACAATGCAGGACTCAAAATCAAAGTCAAGTTTGTTCAACATTTCACACTGAACAGTAAAGAAAATGCTGTACATTTTTTGCCAGTCAATATGACTATAAAACACACTCATTTATTTTAGATTTTGACCTGTAATATTTATGTTGAAATTGCTCAACAAGGCTGTACAGGGGAATAAATTTTGTCTGTAAAAATTTTTTTGTCAATTTTAAAATCTTTTAGCTATATATTTGCATCATGTCATTGTTATCAAAAAATTCCCTGTTCCTCTTGCAAAATGTTCTGTGGTTTTTACCCTGTAAATGAATTATAAATGAACTTGGCAATCAAACTTTGACGATTAAGAGAAATTGATGTACATATTCTGACAGAACATTTTCAAAAATGGGTCACAAACTTATCAAACACATTTGATATTATTTTCCTTTTTTGATTCAAATTTTGTACAAATTTCAAACAGCCATAATTATACCAGTCTGGCTCTTAAATTATGTCGTGAATTTTTTACATGTGAATGTACAGCTGGTAGACTTTGCTGTGCCCTGTGTCATATCAGAATATACTGAAGGAAAGTATTTCACAGGATCAACTTTTTCCACAGAAAATTCTTGAATAGTAGAGAAAATTTTATTCCCTGATGTTGTAAATTTTACTGTAATTTCTTAAATTGCAATCTTATGAATAGTGACATTTTAAAATATGAAATATCAATGAGAATTTCCATGGCAACTAAATTGTAGGCTGTCCATAGTACCTGATGGCTCTTTTTACCTTCATGGACAATTTATCATGCATGGTATCCCTAGGTCAGTGTTAAAAAGCCAGCTTCATTTTGCCCAGTGAGTTAAAACAGTAGCATCAGCAAGTGTGCACTGCCACTATCTTAGCTGTTGTAACTGTTGTCTGCAGCTTTTCCACGATATTCATTTCAGCATATTTGAGTAATTAAATGACATGTACCGATTTTTATGCTCCCGTGCCATATGTAATATTTTAGTAGATGATGTCAGTAGCACAAAAACAATGTTCATTGATTAATTTTTGTGCAGGAGGTATTTTGTAAAATGTGAACAAAAGATTTTAAAACAGCCAGCCATTACTTCTCTAATTCATACAGGTTTTATTGAAATAGCATAGCCACAATTCTAAACTAAATCACAAAAGGTTTTGCCATTTGAAACTTGTCTTGGATGATGTACAGGGTACCTGTGCTCCTTTGAAGTCTTGGAAAGTCTTTGAAATTGAGTACTGGAAAGTTGTGAAAAGTTGATGGTCTTCACAGTTTTGAAAAAATGACAATGAAATCAGTCATGATATTGTGAAAATGATGTGTAAAAAGGTATATAGAAATCATATGTTGTAAAAATGACATCTGAAAATTGGTATTTTGGACTACAAAAAATCCTTGAAAATTGCTGAAAAAGTCAATGAATTTGAAAATCCTTAAATTTTAAATGACTTTGAGTGTATGGACCCTAGATGTCATCCCTTCCATAAGATGCACATATCTCAGTAGTGCTATACCAGTGTCACAATGCTGGAGTATCTGAAACCAGCGTTTTCAACAGTCAATACAGCAAGTGTGGTGTGTTCATTTGTACCGTGCAACTTTTTGCAGGATTACTGTTTTGTGTTTAAAAATGCACATTGATCTGTTCACAGTAGCCACATGAGAATTTCAGGTTTGAAGTCTTAAAGGGCCAGTTGACTGTTTTGATGATTTTTCACTTAATTTTTAGAGTTACTTGTTCTACTCACCAAAGCATGTTGGGATACACAATATCCAGCTTGTCAACTCAGCCTGTACATGTGTAGACTGTATTGTTATTGTTGACAAGTGAATGCTGGTCCGGACCAGAATTCAGATGTCAAACAGTGCATTTTACACACATAGACACTGTTTACAAGTAAACTCCGTGGTATTTCAACACACTTATGTTGAACAGAAACATGCAATTGACAAACAAAACAAAAATGGTGAAGAAATCATCAAAATTTACAGCTACTTGCCCTTTGACCCCTTTGGGACAACTTATGACTGGCCAGCTGGCTTTATATTAGTCATTTTTGTATAATTTCAGAAATAATCATAAACGCGACCAATAGTTTAATGTGAAAGTCTACCATGGCTTTAGACACGATAGAGAGTAGAGCAGCTATGTTTACACTATAGGAGAACAGCCGTCTTTACATTTAAAAAGTGCCAAGTATTATTTTGGTTGGCCTTTCGGAGCGTCACCTTAAAATACTGTCAATTCATTTCTCTTGGATTAGACCAATAAATTGTCGCTGATGCACTGAACAAAATGAAAAAATAAAATTGTCAAAAATTACAGTTAATGGCGTGTCAGGGAATTTTAACATGTTACCTGTATCTTTTGAAACAAAGTGAAAATGTGATAGCGCTGCAAATGTTTGTTGGTTGCAAAGAAAGTTACACGATATGTTCTTGTGAAATATTCAAAGATGTACCGCAGAATAAACATCAATATCGGCAATAAATAAATCTTATGATTGATTGATTAATTTTTACTTACCATTATTCAAAGTTCACTGAACTATTGAGTCAAAAGTAGTCTGTACATGTTATCCTCATTTTTATTTTTCTACATTATTCACAAATTTTAGGTCCTATCAAACTGACAATAACATTGAAGGATTTCTATATTCAGTTCAAAGTCAGCGGTAGAGTTTAATCTACCTTTCAAGAATGACATGTCATTGTGTTGTGGGCATTGTTTGTATGTGTAATAATGTATAATGATGTTTTAAACCAGACTGCAACGTTCAGAGTTATGTAAATTAATTATGCTTGAGATGTGAATAAATGGTCAGTCCTCTATCGGTCAAAGGTGTGTTTTAACTTTCACAAATCAGTGGCCCCTGTGTGATTGTATTGTATTGATATAATCACTTTGACATGTTCAGAATTGCACACATACTGATATTCATCGTAGTACAAAAGACAACCCTGAAATACATCCAGATACCAAAGTTTGCAGTCACATGGACTGTGTAGCATGGGGGCTGTATGTGCTTTTACAGGGAAAACTCATTTGCATTGCCTAATTCACGGACAATGCCTCAGCTAAAATCAATACTGGATGACTTTTGCACTCAGACTATTGTATGAATCAAGAAAACAATCTGATATTGCACAGAATTTGTTTATCTTATTCAGATTTTAAAGTAAAATCACTTTTACAAGCCTGGAAATTAACAGTTAAATTTTTTAGATAAAGTATAGGCTTGCAACTGTGCCAGGAATTCATATGCAAATATTTTGTGTGCACATCCTGATGGTCATATTCATGTCAATGTTTAATGAATCAGACAAAGATTCTTGAACATTCAGTGATTGAGACTGATTGACAGTGATGTTAACATGATGCAATGGCTTCATTTAGTGGTGTCTTTCATTCTGAACCACAAACCATGCAATAGACTAGATGTTCAATACTTTTGGCATGCTATTTTCTGGGAAAAACAATTTTTCATTCTACTTTTGGCCATGCAGCTATTTTCCGGGAAAAATAATTCTTCATTCTATCTGTATTATGTCACTTATCAAACTCAATTTGCTTCCTATTTTGATACCATGTTGAATACTGCCACGTACTGTGTTTGATATCTCTATCAATGAACTGTGTTTGATATCTCTATCAATGAACTGTTTGACATGTCTCTATCAATGAACTGTTTGATGTCTCTATCAATGAACTGTTTGATGTCTCTATCAATGAACTGTTTGATGTCTCTATCAATGAACTGTTTGATGTACCTATCAATGAACTGTGTTTGATGTCTCTATCAATGAACTGTTTCATGTCTCTATCAATGAACTGTGTTTGATGTCTCTATAATTAATTGACTGCTTCGTATACTCTAAACCACAGTGAATTGTCTTGTCAATCTAAAAAGCTGAATTTATTAATTCATTCATTTTGAAATGTTTATTAATCTATTTGTAATGAAATCCAACAGATGAAGTCCAATAAGTGGATGCATATAAAAGTAAAACTCAAAAAGAACTATTACATGACAAGGCTACAGACAAGAAATAATACTTTACGCACAGTGAACCCAAAAATCAATGATACAGTTATCAAATACATTCCATAAGATTAGGGGTTTCAACAAGAGATAAAGAGTAGATAGCTACATGTAAGATTTACAATGTAACAATTCTAAAACTTGAAAACAGGTCAACATCAAACGATATTTAAAAGCATCTGAGATAAAAATTAGCATTTAAAGAGATTGACAAAGCTGTTGCATATTATATTCTAAATAAATTTGAAGATTTGGGATGCCTTGGAGGGATGTACTCCAATCTTTATTTAGTAATTTCATTTGAAGCTGTTCTATTCTGTCAACGTTAAGATTTGTTGTACAGAGACCAATCTACCAAGCTAAAATTCCAGGATTTTCCTAACAAAGGAAACATTAAGATTTTGTATATAGCATGTGCATCAGTGACATCAGAACATGTGTATAATGAAACCAACCCAGACTGACTTTTTTAATCATCTGATTAGTATGGTGTGTGTACAAAACGTATACAATGGTTAAAAATATAACATCTTCAATGACATCAATTAACTCTTGCAATTACTTGTAAGCTTATGGTTGAATTTAACAATTATAACGCCTGTTCCAAAAATAGATAACAGAATAAGTAGAGCAACCAGCTTACTGCAGTGTTAGGTGCCATATTGGTTTCACACTGTCAAATCCTCTATTTCCATTTCTTTGTGTGTTGTATCTGTCCCGGGTTGTCCTTGGTAAAAATGAGTTCGTCTGACTTCCAAATTGACCTGTACAAAATCAATGTAAAAAAGGCAACCCAGGATACCAGTTAACCATTTCTGACAAATAATCAGTACATTTTTGCATGATTTCTTTACCCCATAGAGTGACTGTGATCTTAGCACAGTTGCTCTACTCCACAGAGTAACTGTAAATTGTGATATCTGAAATGGTTACAAAGCTGTAAGGTGCTAAAGAGATACACAATAAGTGTAAATTTTGTCGCTATTTCTGTTGTTTTTTTAAACGAAACATTGCATTTTCTCAGTTTTCTCATGAAAGTACTAGTATGTTGAAATACAAGAACTAGCTTGCACTGTAATATATTGTGTTCAATACACAACCCTATTGTTGAAATATTAATTCTGGTTGCGACATACATTTCAGCTGTCCAAAACACCGTACTTTACATTTTGGATATATATATATATATATATATATATATATATATATATATATATATATATATATATATATATATATATATATATGTATGTATGTATGTATATATATATATATATATATATATATATATATATATATATATATATATATATATATATATATTATATATAAACGGGACCTTCAAAAATAAATTTGCAGAATCTGATTATACAGGGATGACTTCATATGTTTCCAACTTGACTTATTCTCAGCTTTCCTCGGTGTCTCTTGGTTACTTTGGTCTCCACACCTGATTAACTTAGATTTTGGAAGAAGAAAAAAGATGTCTTTTATGAACAAAAAGTGCTAGAAAGTTCATGAAAAGTTACATCTAACAGAGATTTGAATTGACAAATGGCAACAATTTTTTTGACATTATATATGATAAGGGACTGTTCAGAATTTATTTCCGGGCGGTTGGGATGGGGTGTAGGATTTTTAGAGGGGACCACCCATTTCCGCTAAGAAAAATTAGGGGTATCAGACAAAAATACCACAATGTTTTAGGGGGGACTAAGGAAAAAGACTACATCAATATTTGCCGAGAAGTCCTGATCTATAAAAAAAGAGAACCATAGTAGCTACCTTGGTGACAGATAAAGTTCGCAAGTTTTGTATATCCCACAGACGAGATCATACAGTGAACAGTCAGCATTGTTACTGTTGAAAAGAGATCTTGAATCAAGTCCATATGCTAGAATTCATTTTTCAACAGTAACAATAGGCATTTACGTATGTTTGTACTAGTGTATGTTGCAAATACCGCCTTGGGTGTTCTTTGTATGGACAGAATAAAAAAAACAATGGTTGATAAACAGAAAATAAAACATTGTACTACCCAATACCAAGAACAGAGGATAAAAAATGGCCAGAAAAATGTAGAGATTCTTAAGAATCAAGATTGGCTATTGTTTTCTTTGAACTGGTCAAGTTTGCAATAAAGTCATGTGTGGAGCTCAAAATCATAATGGATAATTGATAATTGATATCTCAAAAAGTAGATTTGGAACAGCCATTTTACAAGCTACAACATGTGTGACTTCTAGAAAATGACAATATTCTTCTTGGTATTGTGTAGTGCCCCACCTTGAAAGTCTGTAGCTGCCACAGTCAAATGTTTGCCAACTTTTCATGTCCACCTATGAGAAAGTACTTCTGAAAAAAGAGAGACAACTTGTCTAGTCACTGAACACACCTGCTTTTTATATTAATAATATATTATTTCTTCCTCTGAGTACTTGCTACTAGTTTGTAATGTTAAAAACAACTAGGCAACATATACAACCAAAGTGTTTTACATAGACCATTGATATAACAACATCTGGGATAAAGTAATCATCAAAATAATCAAGAAAAGGGCTATAAAATGAATCATTTATAGTGGACATAATGAAAGAAGTTTTCATTTTTAATAATTTTCTTCAGAAATTTACAACCTGATTTGTTCAATAGCCTTCCTAAAAGTGTCACTTGCAGTCCCTACAAAACATGCTATTTATGGCCACTTAATTGTAACTCTGAAAAGTTTTGTTATATCAGACCACTGTATTGTTCCCACAAAGTGTGATAAACTTGTCAGACTGTATATGTAAGCATGCATGTATATATTGGGGGACCATGGAAAAAACCAAGGGAATATGAGGGGGAACGTAGATTGTCTCCATAATTTACAAGGGGCGACCATGGAAAAACTCACCAGGAAATAGAAAATCCTCCGGCCTTCCCCTGGAAGTAAATTCTGAACAGTCTCTTCAGTGACATACTGTACATGAATACTTACATTACTTGGTTGGGGTAGAGTATTCTCAACTTGATGTCGTTCTTGACTTCGGCATCTGCCTAGTATTTCTTTCTGGATCTGCAACCTCTGAGAATCCTCCAACTCAAAATCCTTGACGGCTTCTCTGTATTCCTCGTCATCTTCAAAGTATCGAGCTCTCAGGACAATTAACATCTGTACAACATTTATATCATTTTAACACAGAAATGAAAAATCAGTTGTGAAAAATCAGGCAAAATCGTCTATACAGTTTTTTAGTTTCCATATAGTCATCTTTTTATTTGGTAAACTTTCGCTTAAATGGAGACCTTCGTTGGAACTGCGCCTATGCGAGTTTCTTGTTTACAAACAATGTATTTCGTGCATGGTATCTAGATGTACCTCATCATCATAGCAGCAACATTTATAGTAAACGATGTAGATTATGACAGATTTGTTTTAATTTTCATCAATCATCATCGTAAGGCTACAACGTTTACATTGGTTATATGGGTCCCATACGACCTTTGGGAGCAGTTCCGACGACTGTATGGCCTTTAAAATGACTATGATTATGCCTTCTATGCATGGAATGTTGCGTGGTATGTGTCACTTGTAGAAACTGCTACTTTGACTTCCTGTAAGTTTTAGTTACTAGGCTGTGTTTCCATGATAACATTGCCATAAGTGAATACATAAACGAAATCACTTCATTCGTTTCTACTGACAAGAAAAAGAGTGAGTTACATTGTAAACTTGCAGTTTAGTGAAAACGTTAGACTGGAAGATCCGTCGCCAAAGGGCGCTCTCTACGCTCCCCTCTTACGAGGGGGTGGGGGGCGGGACGTAGGGAGCGTCCTCGAGCGACGTATCTTGAAAATTCAGTCTATGAAAACGTTTACTGATTCTGGAATTCTGCCGCAGTGTTTGCTGCACATTTTGGTCAATTGTGAATTTCACATGAATTTATTTGTTGGACAATTAATCTCTCGTTTCGCACCATGCAGCAGTGGAGTTTCAATATAATCTTTTTCTGAAAGTTTCCCTTTGTACTAACCTCCTTGTTGGTGGCAAAAAATCGAAGGAAAATGGTGACGCCCTGTAAGAAATGAGTGAAGGGTGTATGTTTAAGCAATAAAGCACCTCCTCCAGCCCATAATGGATGAAAGCAAACATAGAACAAGCTAATTACATCACATAGTGCAAAGTTTGCTTGAGTCCATTATTGGGCAGGAGCGGGTATGTTAATGCTATTATTTTGGTTTTGGTAATGCCATTTAATTTGTAAATGTAGAAAACATCTGGGACCACAATGGCGGATAATCGAATACATTATCAGTTATAATGTAGTGGATGACGACACAATATTTACTAGTATAAAGCTATAGCAATTGATATCTTGGCGTACACAGACAAATAAAAACTGAAAAGTAAAATCTTTGGACATTGCCGATTGATAATTTAGTTTATAACATAAACATAAATATTAAAAGACAAAAGGAAGCTTTAGACTCAAATATTTGTTTATTTGTTCAAATTGTCACCGTCTCTATTGCTTTAACAGCAAATTCCTTTCGCGTGAACTCCAGCATGCTCAAAAACAACATGGACTTTCCAATTGCATTATTGTGAATAAGTCAACGCCCTGCATCGGATACCATCCTCTATAATCTTGAAAGAACTAAAAAGAATCAGTACCTCAGCAAAAATGCAAACGGCAAACAAGTAGACAACACGAAGTGGATTGGTTATCATTGCCACAGCAAGATGCACCACTCGTGTCGTTGAGAATACCACGAATAATATTATTGCAGATGCCATCTTCTCACTGCAAATGGAAAGCAGTTGGAAACAATATACTCTTAGACGTACACTACCATTTCTGTAGAATGAGCAGCGTCATTTTTGCGGAACAGTGGACCCAGTAGTAGGAAAGGTCACACTCTAAAATACCCCTTCTTTCTGAGATTGACTTATCCAGAACATCCATATCATGGCTCCGGGGAGCAGCGGCTCAACTATGATGGAGAATTTTCTAAATTGATTGGAAAAACTGCTCTCTAACGAAAACCTGTAACACCTTTATTGTCTGTCATGAAGAGTACATCACCCATTTATTATACAGAGGGGCTGCATATACATCGGTATTTTCCAAGGCTGTGTTCTGGTAACGCACGGCCACAAGGAGGAGGGGAGGTAATAAACGGCGCTGCCCACAAGAAAGAGTATCGGTTGTAGGTGTTTCATAACAGGCTAGGTGTTCATGCTGTTCTGTGTTACTTTTTATGTGCTTGGATGCATGCACTGCAACAATATGTTGTGAGAAATTAATGGGAGAGTTCCCAACACACTGATCATATGGGGGGGGGGGGGGGTTGGTTTCACCAATTTTTTGGGTGGCTTCACTATTTTTCTAAATTTGATTTTGTTCACTATTTTAGATATGATTGGTCCACTATTTGTTTCCAACGTTTTTGTGGAGTGGGTCTTGGTCCAGTGATTTTGTTTTTCATTTGGGGAGTCCACTTGGTCAACCATTTTTAGAAATTGAGAGTCGCACTATTTTATCTCACTTTTTGGGTGTCCACTACTCTGCAGAAGTCGAGAGTCCACTAATTATTTTCATTCGCTGGGGTTCATAATTCTCTAGAAAAGGTAGGCCCACAATTCTAAACAAACGAGGGGTCTACCGTATCGAAATAAGGGGTCCGCATTTTTTCATTAAAGCCCGTGTAGCTGTAACTCGTGAAATTTGTTCACCCCTTAAAACAGCTTTCTATTTTCTCTCGTTTTCTTTAAATTCTACAAATTTAAAAGATACAGTCTTTTACAACTGAAAATGGGACAAGAAAATTTAAATTTTAACCGTTATTGTGATTTCCCGTCTTTTTGGGGGTGACTCACAGGCCCGAGGGGTTAAAGACGTATGCTGTTGCCCTAATGGCCAGTCAATATGTGTTTTGTAACACACCTCATCCGTAGTCACACATAAGAACGTACCATACACAAAAGTTGTCGCATGTAAGCTATATGATGTAATATGTTGGAGTGGTTCAGCAAGAAAAAGTTTTTGCCGACAGGGTCGCAATACTTCTGCAAAACGTTCAGTGCACCTTTGATTATCGTCTTCGTTCGTTTCGAGTCCTTGTTTAAAACCAGAGCATTCAGTTCTTCTTCAGAAAGTAGGATAAAACCGAGAAATTTCTCGACTATCGTTTCGCTCGTCCGCAGACGGCATCTTTGTTTACATTCCAGTTCGCGCATGCGCCAATTTTTTTTGACGTCAGCGGGCATCATTTTTCGGAACTGATGCCTGGCAGGCAACAGTTCCGACAAATGATGCCTGATGACGTCGTTTACGTGGATCAGCACAAAAAGAACGCATCCAACGAGACTGTCAATTGACGAATTAGAACACAGACTGCGGATGAGGTGTGTTACAAAACGTGTTGTAACACACCTCATCCGCAGTCTGTATTCTAATTCGCCAGTTGATAGTCACGTGGGATGCATTCTTTTTGTGCTGATCCACGTAAACGACGTCATCAGGCATCATTTGTTGGAACTGTTGCCTGCCAGGCATCAGTTCCGAAAAATGATGCCCGCTGACGTCAAAAACGACATTGACGCGTGCGCGGACTGGAATGTAAACAAAGATGTCGTCTGCGGCCGATCGAAACGATAGTCGAGAATTTTTTTGGTTTATCCTACTTTCTGAAGAAGAATTGAATGCTTTGGTTTCCAACAAGGACTCGAAACGGACGAAAACTATAATCAAAGGTGCATTGAACGTTTTGCAGAAGCAATGCGATCCTGTTAGGAAAAACGTTTTCTTACTGAACCACTCCAACATATTACATCATAGGCCTGCATGAGACAAGTTTTGTGTATAGTACGTTCTTATGCATGGCTACGGATTAGGTGTGTTACAAAACACATATTGACTGGCCATGAGGGCAACAGCATACGTCTTTAACCCCTCGGGCCTGTGAGTCACCCCCAAAAACAGACTGTTTCCCTCGGCCTATGGCCTCGGGAAACAGTCTGTTTTTGGGGGTGACTCACAGTCCCTCGGGGTACAGACGTATGCTGTTGCCCTCATGGCCAGTCAATATGTGTACAATGATGCCCTCTGCGAATGTGATGATGCCCTCTGCGAACTTGATGATGCCCTCTGCATTTGATATTACATGGATAACGTCAGTTTACTTAGAGACGATTCAGAATTTACTTCCAGGGGGGGGGGGGGGGGAGGATTTGAGGGGGCCACCCATTTTTCCCAAGAAAATTTAGGGGGGGGGGGCCAGACAAAAATACCACAATCTTTTAGGGGGGCCAAGGAAAAAAATCATCAATTCAATATTTGCCCAGAATTTCTGATCTCTACAAAAGAGAACCATAGATGCTACCTGGGTGACAGATAAACTCAACGTGTTTAGTTAAACTCCTTTAGCTGCCAAATTCGGTAATATTCACAGTGGTTTGTTTTATGCATCTACTGCAGTATCTTGTTCTCCTCCCTGAAGCGTCATGAAATGTCCAGTATTTAGCATGTCAACACAAACCATACAGTAAACAGTCGGGGTTGTTTTTGTTGAAAAGAGATCTCGAATCAAGTCCAGGCTAGAATTCATTTATCAACAATAACAATGGTCATTTATGTTCACACTGGTATGTTGCTAAATACAGCATTGGGTGTTCTATGTAGTGATAGAATAACAAACAAATGCTGATACACAGAGATGAACATTGAACAAGTGCTAAAAATTACAGCAAATATTCAGCATCATCAGGTTGGGTTTACCTTGTAGCTTGTAAAGCAGTGTAAAGTTGCATGATAAAGAAAAGTTAATTTGTGCAAATGTATGCAAATCACCCGATTTCTAGGCTTCTTTTGCCTCCCAATTTCAAAATTTCCGAAGAATATAACTCCACTCCGACTGGGTCAAATTTTCTGAAATTTCACATTATGTTTTTTAAATGCTATGTAACAAAACGACTATCAATTGGTTTTGTTTGGCAATAAAGCTCTTACATTTTTAAAAAGAGGCATTTTGAATAAGAGGCATTTTAATTTTGCTGATCATGATTTTAATCAATTATTAGAGTGTCAGTCTTTAAACCCCTACAATTTTAAAATGAGGATGGATAATGCCAAATAAAATAGTCATTTTATTCTACATATACTCTCCTTTTAAGTGAAATATTACATTTCAGAAAATACTGTCTAGTTTTTGACTTAAATTAATTTTTATCATTAATACCAAAATTGAGGTTTTTTACCCCAAATATACACCCACTTCATCCTTTGAGTAACTACTGCTACCATACTAAACTTTAGAGTCTCTGCTTTTTGAAAATATATGGTATGAGGGGGTTTCCTTGTCATCTTTGATGAGAAATATTGCTTTGAAAAAAACTGTGTTGGCAACATGCAGCTCCACCTTAATTCAAAACAAAAGGACTTGCTACTCTGCCACTTCTTAAAGTAACATGGTCACGTTGGTTCTCTGGGATTTCGTCAGTTCAGTGTCTGTGTCACTATTATATTCAGAACCAACACCATCGTCATCACTCTCAATGACTCCATTGACAGAGATTTCCAATTCAGAGTCACTGCTATCTGACTCTGACTCATCTGTGACATAAGTTGTTACATCTTTCCCTGACAGTTTTCTTAAATTGAATGAAGGTTGTGCATGTATATGTGCGGTTATAATTTGAACTTTTCAGCTTTCAATTTTTTTGTTTTGGTAATTTATGTTTATCAAG
Source organism: Ptychodera flava (assembly GCF_041260155.1). Lineage (NCBI taxonomy): Eukaryota > Metazoa > Hemichordata > Enteropneusta > Ptychoderidae > Ptychodera > Ptychodera flava. The sequence goes on from NC_091938.1 coordinate 1,010,804, forward strand.
GTATTTATCTAATTCTTTTACGTTTAAATTTTGAAGGTTCCCACTCAAGAGCAACTTTAACCAGTCATAGTCCTCGTATTTTTTATCCTCTCTTCTTTTCTGCTCCTTTTTCTATGTTTCATTCTCATCAATCTTACCCTTTCTAAATTTTTTAAATGTTCTACATAACTTTTTACAGTGCTTACATCTACTATAAACTTTTTTGAAAATAAATTTATGGCCGTCTCACCTTCAAGTTGCTTTTCAGCGAATAGTTTTTTAATGTTGAAAATAAAAATATTATGTATTACTGTCAAAAATATATGGTGAAAAATTTACAAAAGGGTTGATTTTCCAATGATCCTGTATGTGCATCCAGAAGATCATGTGGCTCTGCATCAATGCTATGGTGTCGGATTGTTGAAATATTGTGTACACAAGAAATTTGCTGTAGTCCAAGAAGTGATCTCAGTGTGTATGAGGCTAGGAGAAATATGGATAGGCTTACACATTGTGTATTGATGCTAATACTTTTGTGTCCCATTCATTCTGATATGTATAATCAAAGATTTCTCAGTGGCGGCTGGCAGAAAAGGTAAAAAAACAAATTAACATGTATTGTTTCATGTCATCTGAAAACATGCGAATCATGACTATTTTAAGATTAAAGTTTGTTAAAAAATTTGAAATATGAATGCTCTGTCAATTTTGAAAAATACTGCTGACAAAATGTGAACTTTGACTTACACAGGGTTATCTGCATTTTAATATGAACATTGGATTGTTAATGGAATGAGCAGAATAACATGTGAATTCATGTTTTTGATAAGGTGTTTTGTTCAAGAAATGATCTAAAATATTCCTCAGCATTGTTGCTTTCCGTGGCAGCTACTTGGTTTTATGACAACCAAATTAGAAAAAAAGAGAAAATTAAAAACAAGTTGGCTTTCACCAATTTTAATTCCTAATGTATAAAACTTTCACCGTGAGTCTGCATTCAGCATCATCAAATGAAAATGTATGCTGAACTTGTGCATGTACATGTACATCTTACTTTCCAGAAATATCTGGATATCTGCAAATATATATCACTTTGCCAATTATCTGCTTCTCTGATTTCCTGTTCACCATTTCTAACTGACATCTTTGCTTGTCTTTGTGTGCATCATATGTATCAGTGAGACATAACGAAAAACGTATTCATATTTAGTAATTAACTTTTCTTCAGAAATTTACAACCAGATATGTTTATTGCTACCCTTTCCAAAAGTGTGCCACTTGCAGTCCCTGCAAATCATTCTTTTTATAGTCACATAACCCTGAAATGATTTGTTATATCATCGATTAAATGTCCACTACAGTTCCTGCAACTTGTTAGACTGGATATGTCTATAGTGTATAAGCATGCATGTATATTAGGGGGGGGGGGGGGGTCATGGAAAAAAAACACGAAAGATGAGGGGGGGGCATAGATTTTTTCTATAATTTACTAGGGGGGGGGGGGCCGTGGAAAAAAATCACCCAGAAAATAGAAAATCCTCCACCCTCCCCCTGGAAGTAAATTCTGAATCGTCCTTACTGCGCGTCCTTTCTGCGCAAAACATATTGTCGTTCGCTTGTTGTACTTTGCAGTCGGCAACTTAGGACTGCGAAACGTCATGCAGAGCTGTCACCGGCACAGTTAGACGATATTTTGATGCAAGTAAACAGCAAACGAACGTAAATGGCAACAAGGATTTCTGTGTTCAGCGACTATGCAAGCAACAAATTTGGATACGCCACCGAAGAGATCGGCAAACTTTAGCGGCAACCCTAGACTCGGCACTGACAACATTTTACGCGGAGGTCCGGACTCAGAAGGCGAACTGTACTGGAAGAAGTCTTTGTGTTTTTGTTTTTTTGCATGTTTGCTTGTTCGGTGTAATAAAAATTATAACACATGAGAGCTAGGGCAATATCACGATTTTTTGCCTGCCCTCGGGCTGGTGGTCATGATCGAAATACTGATGATGCCCTCGCCTACGGCTCGGGCATCATCAATATTTCGATCATGACCACCATCCCTTGGGCAGGCAATAAATCCTGATATTGCCCTCGCTCTCATGTGTTATTATGTAACTACTCTGTTGTTTCTGTGAAGATTCCAATGCATATATGCACGACGTACGTGTTTTTGCTGTATTTGCATGAGGGCGCTATTTTTCGTTTTGGCAAACATTTATTATTTATCTTGCTCAAAATTGCATATGAAGTCCCAGTGGACAGTTTCTTATGCTTGTATAAACACCCCTCAATGAGTACATTCCTACGAACTTGTTTTAGTTTGGAAGTAAAATCACAAAAAATAATGCTAAAAGATACAGCTATTGTGCCTTTAAGTGTGGGATGCCTACTCTTCTTAAGAATGAGATATATCGTTAGATTGTAAGTCAGTTTTTTAAAGGTGACCTTTATACCATTCTTACCGTAATATCTCCTCTTCCGGTCCGCGAAGTACCTTTATCAATTCACCGCACAGTTTACAATTATTCCAGTATACCAGTACCGTTGCCTGAAATGGAAGAAGCGAAATATTTTAATCATGCTGAGAATGAATACCGGCCAAGTCCGATAATTTGGTCATTGGTATATCTTACTTCATTGATTAACAGACAATTTTGCAGGGGACATACGCATCGCGCCGTCTATGGTGACGGCACTTAGTCATGTTTATGTTTCGAATCTTCGTTTTTTCATCCCTGTAGTGTTTACTGAATACGTTGATAGTGTGGGATAAACCTTTGGATTTTCTCAGCTAATAGCTACTTTAACCCATGATTTGAAAAAATGTTGTAAAACTATTTCGTTACGTTTCAGCGATGATACTCTATACGTACCATGGTTATCATCACCAATGCCATTTCAATGAAGATAACGGCACTCGCAGGATGTGCTTCTAGACAACTGTAAGGAAAAAGAACGAAAATACATTAAGCCATCTAGCAATTGATTGGAACCTCCGACTATATGCACTGAGTTTGACACGTCCAGTTCGTTGGACTCCGTATCAAACACTGCTACATCAAGTGGAGTTACAATATTGTAATCTATCACATTTTCCCATAAACAAAATGTTCTACTCCAAACCTTGGAATTTTAATGACAGTTTGTCTTTTATGAAACAAACAGTCACTTGTCCGCTCAATAATTCAATGTTTTGACCTGTTCACTCTTAAAATAAAGAACTGTAGAAAAAGAAAATTTAAATTTTCAAAAAAAATTCAAAAGGAAAAAACTGGCAATGACAGTTTTCTGCTTGTCTTCACAGTTATTTGTTTTCTGTACGTTTAAATTGAAGGTACATGTCATTTTGTCTGAGGCGCGTTCTTCATCGACAAGCAATTATAATTATAAAATATCGTGTGATAGATAGAAGGCATGTAATGCCAATTTTGATCACCTGTTCATGTCTCGCTTCACCAGCAGCTGTCCTTTGAAATATCCGAATGCAACGCACGGTATTATCCAACCACTTATGACGTAATATATTCTGAAGGCGAATAAATGTATTGACTCATTTTTCCGTATGTTATATAGCACATTACTGTATGAATGTTTTCAGATTTGCCTTCAGTGACCTTGCAAGGGAGAATATTGATTCACAGAGTGTAAGGGGTGGATACCACGACTTGTTTTGAAATGTTTGTACTTTGCCATTGACGGACCACTTAAAACATCATGTAAAACGCACTTCCTAATTAATTACTGCAACTATATATATATATATATATATATATATATATATATATATATATATATATTATATATATATATATAAACATTATCAATTATTCTACATTAGGTGACACAATCCTGTTATAATATGCGCAATACTATTTGTAAATATTCATCCAACCCATCTGAACTGTAAGAGTTCAGTGTTCATTGTCTGACTTGTAGTATGTGAAATGTGATGATCACCTTGCAGTTTTACGCCGATAGGCAAAGTACTTGAGACGAATGAAGGATTGAACACTCAAGTTCAACATCCAGAATGCATTGCTCAGTAACACAACTTGATTGAATACCACTAGTAATTCACACGGTTTCTGTTGAAACAACAACAACAACAACAACAACAACAACAACAACAACAACAACAAAAACAATAAAATCAACAAAGTGTTTAAGATAAGACGAAAATCGTCAACTTGTCCATCCTTCGATTAAATAGAACTCTTTGACATTGCTATTGAATATGACGACAGACGTATTCTGGCACAAGAAAAACATTCTCGTGAAAATATTTCACTTGACTCTAAAACTGTGAATTGCCGATGATATAAATATTCGAAGAAACTTGACGTAAACATTACGTCATTAATAAACAATCCAAAAGACATAGATAACAGTCCAATTTATGGACGGATCGTATAGGAATTTCTTACATCTCTAGTAATCTCTGGTATCGCCAATCGTTGCGGAAACTTTTAAGTAATGCTTTTTAAAAACTACACAATTCCATTGTGATAAGTCAGTCTTGTCAACATCTCTTTTTCTGTTCCTTTCTAACAAACATTGACAACATTTTAATAGAACAACCACGGTATCAAAGACACATTGCCTTCCCTTGTGAGTACGTCATTGTTGTACTTGATGTAAGGTATATTTGGTAAATCTGTAATATATTTTCACCGTCTTTCGCTATTTGAAGACGTTGTTTTAGAAAAAGTGAGCTGATGTTTCAGTGAATCGGCTTTATACAGGTTTCTTTTATTATACTAAGCATTTTTTAATTTTAGGAAGACGTAAAGTGAAAAGGGACAATTAAAGAGACAGTTGTGTGGATTAACGACATTGGCATGTGTTGCTGTTTTGTAAAGGCTTGAATTTTCTCATTACGGTCATATGACCATACTGGTGACAAAAACAATGATTGAAATGTGTAATATACAAAAGGCACTGACGTCCACTTACCAGATTTTTCCTGCTGTCAAGTTGAGTATCGATGGCAATTATGAGTGGAAAGAAGGCCAGCGATAGAATAGCCTGTGTAAGCACCACGTAGAAATCTGATGTTAATCTGCAAATTATTGAGAATACTAGTAAAACATTGACCGACATTGTCCCCATTGATACCACCTGGATTTCGCTGAGTGCGCATTTGATAGTGCAGCATCCTTCCATATTTTGATTGAAATCTACACTATTACCCCTTGCTTGTCATTTGAAAGGATGGCCTTGACTATATATGCAGTCACCTTATACATGTATGCTGCAACGGAAAGCCATCTGCTGAAAACGTCATCATGCTTGCCTAAAATAATTTTGAGGGAAAAGAGTGCTCGTATTTTGTGAGGAGCATGCACCCTTTATCCCGACCTCTAATAAGGTCACGTGACCTCAGAACACCTGGCCTTGTCAATGTACTCACCTTGCCATGCACACGCCAACAAAACTAATGACAATCAGCACAAACGACACCAAGCAGCATATTGTTAAAACAACTTCTACTGCAGTTTGAAGAAAAGGCTGTCAGGATGAAGAAAGAACGTTATTTCTTTGAAGCATCGATATTCAATGTTCAAGAAAATACGGTGTTTTCAATCGGGTTAGAACTCACAACCTACGATATCCAGCGGTGAAGCAACAGACAGAACCACTCGGCCAAATCCCCACCCTCAAAAAGAGTGATTCAATAACCGAGCTAAGATTAGAGTGAACAGTGTTATTTGGACGTGTTTATTGACGAATCTTCATCATCATAATTCGCAGTTATACTGTCTGGTAAGTTAAACTATGCATTCTGTGTTCAAAAACATTTCAGTAAGTTTCAGATGTAGGCTAACTGTCGGAAATCAGGAGCACACTTATCGTAAAAACAAACCTCCGTGTACTGGCCAAAGTGTCGTGGACCTTATACTTCCCCCATGGTATCAATAACAACGTACTAAAACCCAAAACATTCATGCTTCAAACATGATGAAATGTTTGATTATCCCTAACGAAAGCAATTAGAATATTGTCAAGTGAGATTTTCACCTTTGGTTCTTTTCCCATAGTCATAATGACAGCAAAGTTGCCAAGACGGTCACACACACACTCCACAAAACTCCATCCGCTGTTTCGACCGTGAACGATCACTCTGCAACCGTCCGTACGCCATATACTGAGAGAGAGAGAGAGAGAGAGAGAGAGAGAGAGAGAGAGAGAGAGAGAGAGAGAGAGTGTTATGACTTTCGAATCATGGACCATAACATTGATAACATTCTACAAGGAACACGATTAGAACTAATTTGAGACAATTGGACGATGAAGTGATGTCAATTTAGTCTGCAAATGTAACCTCATCCACTTTTCTTTTTAAGTTACACAATTATTTTTATGAGTAATTTGCAATATTGCAACATTCAGCTATAGGGCACCTAACACTTTTGAGAAATTTGAAAAAATGAAGATCCAATTATCCCAAATTAGTTCCAATCGTGTTAAGGACACCGTGACATCACAGTTAGATCTCGGAAATCGTTAGTGTAACTATTTTAGTTTGATACATACCCATGGCTAGCTTCAAGGTCCATGTATGAACATTGTGGAGAGTATCCTTCCTGTGGATGAAGATTGTCTTTGATTAAGTTATCAAAGCAATCTGTTTTTGTAATGTTATTTCTTGCTGAAGTCCACTAATAGGCTATTGATTTCACACCGTGATATTCGTACTTACTTTACGACCTATATTTAGTTCGTGTTTTTTCACTTTTGCCCTACACCCATATACATTCTCTGTAACATTACATGTCACTGCCATATTTGAGTGAAATGTTTGCTTCATAAACATTTGATGGTGTTCGTAACGTTTGAAATATGAATTTTGACGATAAAAAGTACTATTTCCCCATTGATGTAATAGGGTGTCTTTTCCATGATGCAAAAGACACCGACTCCTCTTGAGTTGTGGTCATAAGAACACAATAAATTGACTCCTGAAAAGATTGGCTAGATATCGTGAACAATGATATGATGTAAACTGAAATTTAATCTGTGAATCGCTCACAGAGTGTGATTTGGAAATTACCAGACGCTGATGAGTTAGCTGTTACCAATCAAAGACGAATACATTCACAGACGAATAGATAGATAGAATAGTTGGGAGACATCGATTTCAGAAAAGCATCGATATTTGAGTTATAATCGCTTTTTACGACATCCTTTCAGCACCACGCCAATAACCGCACGTAAGACAACTTAGATCAGTGTACAAGAAAAAATATTCTACTCATACAGTGAACCACTCTCATGATGTATATAAAAATCGTAATTCTGGTCACTCAGCGCTTTTACGCGCGAAAAATTTGAAGACTTTTATTCATTTTTTAAATGACAAAATTACTTTTTTCAGTTGAGTTGACTGATCTGTAAAAGGACGTTATGTACGGGTCAAAACACCATTGAGAAATTGAGCATTTGCGATGTGTGTCAGATGGGTAAATGCTAATCTGCATACAGCCTGAGCCGCATCTGCCGTTTACAACGAGTGCATCAATCAGCATGAGAGTTGTGTACGACATCTTCGCGTGACATCATTGAAATTGGAAAGTAAATACGTTTGCAAGAAAGATTCGAATAAGCGCGTATATCTAAAGTCACTGTTGACGCTACTGCTCCGTTGGTGATTAATTTCTGAGAAACTATTATTTCCGCCGGGATGACAAGACACCTTATCGAAATAATGCTGCTTTTCACAGACGTAGATATCCCTTCAGTATATTGAATGTCTCCTGTCTGAAATTCAGTTCTCAATGTACACGATAAAACCACATTTAACATGAGTAATCTAACAGTAACCTTAAGCTTAATACTATCAGTCTTTTGTCTGGTATATTCTCGGGGGTTTCTACATGTCATCTTTAGGACGCGTCGACGGTAGCCTTTCCATCGGACAGGATAGCGGATTTCATTGCGACCGTCCGAATTAGTAAGGCCGTAGCGTGGGGAGGGGGAGGGTTAGCAGTGGCGGCTGCCCCCCCCCCCCGTGGAACTTTCCCCACTATCAATATGTAAATTTATGCAAATTACTCAAATCCTAGCTAAAGCTGGGTTCTGCCCCTCGGTCAAGCTACGGTCCTAGCACTATCTTCGCAATTTTATAAGACTGAAACTTCTTGATTGGAATATTACAGAATATAAAACAGATAAACCACAATTTTCCATAATACGGTGAGGAATAAGACTAGTGTACCTCTTTCTCGTAGAATCTCATCCGTACATTCAGCTTGACGTCTTCACGAATTGTTGGATAGACTCTAAGTGATATTACGGGTGTGTTCACTTTCTTGACTCTTTTAACTGCCGTTATTGACCTGACCCATTGGGCATGTTGGGGTCTTGGGAAAAAAATGTTGTGAAATGTTTAAAACGAATATCAGGGTGAGATTGAAATAGGAAAGGTACGTTGGTTTATCGGTTTAATAGGTGTGAGTGGATGGACGGCTAAACATGTAGAAAGGTAGGGTATCGTTAGTAGGTCTGATTTGAAGGTTTTGCAGGTAGGTAAGTCCGCATGATCTGTAGAGAGGTGTTCTGAAATCGTAACGATGATAAAAAACTGAGCATAGGTACATGTAAGTAGTTAGGTTAATGTAGTTACATTTATTATTATTAGTATTATTTATACATTTATTATTATTATTATTATTATTATTATTATTATTAAATTCTTAGGAGAAAAGCACACTTAACATATCACAGTGCGCCGTACATGACATATAAAAAGAAGTACACGATAAAAGAACAACAGCAGTTCATTAAAATAGGCACAGAGCATTCAGGGAAGAACAATGAACTGCAACATTATAAAAAATTAAAAGTAGTACTGGTTAAAAAGATAGGTTTTCAAGTCACGTTTGAAAAATTCAACATTTCTTGCAGTGTGGATCTCTGATGGCAATAAGTTCCAAAGTGACATAGACAATGAATATACATTGATATAAACATTATAGACCCACTGCAAAGGTGGCCTGATTAAATTTACCACAGGGTTGAATCGGGCAAATACCTTACCTTTTGGTCACTGCATCTGTTGGTATAATGTCTCCTGGATTTAAGTAAACATGCGCGATTATGACAAGTGGCCCCTCTATGATAAAAGAAATAGAGCGGAGATTCGTCAAACAGGCAGCAATGTCAGCTGAAAATACGACTTTTGGATACACAGATTCATCAAAATACTAGGTTTACGTCACAGGAGTTTTAAACATTGATTTATATATAAAGTAATGTGTACGATGAAAATTTAAGTTTAAATGCATTATGAAACTCAAATTGTACCAGTAGTCTTCAAAGCGTTTATCTTTTCTAATGTCATCCTGGGTACTTGTATGAAGCTATCTTGGATATCATCTCTCGGCCATTGCAGCAGACGGCGCCTCGTTGGGTTTTCCTTTCTGGTTAGCTTGATGATAAAACCTTCATTTGCCTCAACAACTATTGCACGGAGTTCTGTTCAGACAGAAAATAATAAATGAATGCTAACAGTCTCCATTCTTAGTTGAAGCATGACAACATGGATTCAGTTACTTGATCGAGCAATGTTATAACTTTAATATCGTTGTTTGATACTTAGTTGATAAAGTGTTGTTAGTTATCAGGGTATAATGGATTAATTTCAAGATAGGTGCGTAATAAATCGACAAATTTAGAGTTTTTATGCATACAGCTACCGTTTGGACTGGATTCTTTCATTTATCATGAAACCTTAAATCGTCATATATTCGTATTTCTCTGTGATGAAAAATGAAACTGTATGACACAAAGATGGCGATGCCGGTGTACAAATCAGAAAAACATTCGTCAATCCAGCTAAGCCATTCTTTATTTCGTCGTGTAAGACAAAAATTCTTCTCCGTGTAATTCATAATGCGTATCTAGAAATAGAAAATTTTAATTTTTTGATCAAACTTTCCTTAAGGAAACTTTAAACCAGTCTTCCACGATCAAGAATAACGATCGTAGCTCACCGTTCAAAGTATAGGATGAGAGAACAACTTAGCCAAAAAATAAATTGTGTTGTTCCGATAACATGGTTTTCAAAAATAGGGTAGGTAGTTCGGCAGGAATTTTTTTTCGACCTTATCTAAACTTCATCCCATATTCGAATAGGAAAATTAGCACAATACCATTTTAAATCTTTGGGGAAAATAAAGTTTGCGATTTTCTCAAAAACAAGGTGATGAAAACTTCATTCGCTCAACAGCCTTTAAAGCGAATGCTGAAACAAGTAAAGTCCGAATGCTTATCCAGAAGCGCATTTTACCATTAGATATTAAACTTGTCAAGCAAAAATGATTGGTCCGTGATGATTACGTCATATCAACTTACCGATTGTGTCACTTGTTATTGATACTTCTTGCCCGGAATTAAGAATGACGTCATAGAGAGAATCTGTTAATGTTTCTATTGCAGAGAATATCTCAAACGGTCCAACGTTTGATCCATATTCCTTAACGCACAAGACGGAAAATGAAGATACAGAGAGTTTATATGTAAATGTGCAGATTGTGGGCAGAGTAAGTTGTGTACTGAGGAAAGTGCATGCGAATAGAATACGTTTACGCGTCAGAGTTGGCCATCAGCCATTGTGTTCTTTTAATAAGAATTTTAGACAGGTGCTTACCTGGTAAATTTGTTTCCATCGATGTTCAAGGTCGGAAACAAGAAGTCGACTCATTTGATGAACAAAATCCTGCAAAGAAGGATTGGAAAGGATGAAAGCAATGGACGGAAGTTAAACAATTGGGCTTCTTTGCAGCATATTGGTGTCTGTTATTCACCAAAGAGCGGCGTACTCTTTTCTCTGTAGAATTCACAGAGTCTCGTCGAACACCAGATGCGAAATTGATAAGCTAGAATTCTCATAAATTTTCAAATATTTCTAGGATATACCCTTCAATAATTTTTCGTTATTGTGTATGTATAATATGTAATATGTAAATCTCGGCTTTTGGGGTATAAAGTTCTAAATGTTGTTTCACATGTAATCCAGACTGTGTTGAAAACCTTGTGGTCCTATCAACAAAAAAAAAATACCATTCTTAAAACATGGAAATTTGAGACCTACCTTTCGATAATGCTCTGCATTGTCATAGTTAACATCTTCCAACGAGGAAACGAGGGTTGCCATTGTCCCTGAAATATTGCTGTAAAGCATGAGATCACCACCATAGATGGTGCTTTGTGATCTAGCTAAGGCAGAGACGGAATCCAAAACAGCCACGGCGTTGGATACATTGCGAATGCTTGAAATCTATATTCAAAGTATGCATGGTTAATTCTCATTATATAGGTGTAATATCTAAACACAAAAAATATGACGTCACCGATATGTGAATAAGCCAATCTAATTTTTCAAAACCTTGCCAGCAATCTCCACGAGCTCTTTCGTCTTGCATTCAGTAGTATCTGGTTTTTCCCAGTTACCATCGGCTTTACAGTAACGCCTCGTCACTCCTGAAATGAACGGTATATTCGTAGAGCCTATAGTGTACAGATGTTTGTAAGGAGAGACAATTGATTTCATTACTTGTATACCAGTGCTGACGTGGAGGCAATGCGATTCTGATAGGAATATGTAGGCATGCTCTTCTTTGTCGACAAGCGTGTATTAAATTTGTATTGTTCAACTGACATCATGTTGTTACCAAGATGTGCTGTATACCACAGCCTGCTGTATTCTCGATACAAATAACTATTTTCTATGATGAAAGATCGTAGATGACACAAAAAAGTATCATTTTAATTTAGGAATAGTGGAACAGAATTTATCAAATATTATTAATAATCCAAGCCTATTTATGATATTCAACATGAAACACTTGTGGTTTCTTTTAAGGACTACCTGCTGGAAGACTATACTTTGCATACTAAGTTTGTGGTTTTGAATCATCTGATAATCAATTGTGTATCTTTTAAAGACTGGCTTCTCGAAGTGTACAGCTGGACTGTTCACCCAGTGCGTGGTTTGAAATTGTGAAGTCTTCATATTGGTGTCAGCAACTTGAGCAACGGCGCATCATTGCCACTATACCATATGATATAGTCCTAACCAATGGATGGCCTCAGTTGTTCAATAATGCCCTGGAGAATTTTTCCCTAAAGGGTTATTTAATGTTTTTGTGCATTTAAAATGCAACGATAGAGCACTGCAAGCCCCTGTAATGAAAATGTAAAATGAGGACTGACTGCTTAGAAGTACCTGGACACTGTTCCTTTAGGGTGATCGTCTTTAATAATGGCTTCTATACTGTGACAATTATTTTTGAAATTATTCAAATGGTTCTTAGAGCTTTTTAAGCCGTAACGTCTAATGTGTTTTCTGTTATACATTTTAAGTGAGTAAAAACGTCTCTTATTCTACTCTCCAAGTCAGGTCAAATGTCCATTGTTCAACGTGCCCTCACAGACTGTATCCATGATGCCCAATGCTATTGTTGACATCGTAAGCTGAATTTCAAATCGGGCCAGAGTCCATGTGTAGGCAAAATACTCAAATCCTTGTTTCATAAGTCTAATACTTTGTATTTAACTTACTTCAGGATAGGAAGAATATGTAATTATTTTTGGAAAAATAATAATGAAATGTTATCAAAAGTTCGAGCTGTTATTTCTGTACATATAATACCCATTCATTTGCATGACTTGCCACAATATCCCTCGTTCCTAAGAACGAAAAATATGTTTTTGTCTTTTGTTTCCTTAACCATGTTTGTCTTTATCGGTGTCTAATGTTCCTCCCGAAAGTAATTATGAGGGAAGGTATGATGCACTACGAGGGGTCAATAATAAGACAACTGTGTCTATATATGGCTATGAACATGTGTTATATGATAAGCAGTTGAGATTGTGGTCGCTCTGTACGATGCAGCATGTGGTCAACACTTTCTTTTTACCTAACTTCATTGTAAGGGAAAGCGGATAAATATTGTTTATCTTTTCTGTAACTGTCACGCATCGCTTTTTCATCTTACCATAATTGAGTGATCGAAGAAATGGCGCAGTATGAATCTATAGGAATGGCCTACCCTTATCCCATAGCATACATTTCATCAGTAAGATTTCAAAAGGTTTGTCTAAGAGCTCGATATACATCGACCTCGATTGATGATGAAGGGAGCCAGATTTTTCTTATGTTACATTATAGCTGTAAACGTTTAGATAGATAGATAGATAGATAGACAGACAGACAGACAGACAGACAGACAGACAGACAGATAGATAGATAGATGTGTTCAGGAGAGTCGCAAAGAAAATGTCTCAGAAAAAGACCTATCTGAAAAGAATGTTTTGTTGTGATTCCGGCTCCATAAATCGAGCCGCAAACTTTCTTTTGAACAAAATGTGCCCCTTACCTACGGAACCATTTGAACATGAGATCCAAGGTGAATAACGTCTAGATGGTGTTGTTTCAAAGGCTCCGTCCTCAGGGCAGAATTTACCCATAGTCCCTGAAATAAACACAAAGCATGGATACATAAAGAATCCAATAATATCTATCGAAGTTGGTATTTGAGAAAAGTGTTTGCAGTAACTATCAATACCTTACCTGTTTGATCGTAGTGGATGTCATCTTCTGTCGACGACAATTTTGGAACACAAAGACCGCGCTCCTCTTTGTAGCCATGGTGACAAACACATCTGTAGCTACCAACTGTGTTGCTGCACTGTCTATTCAAATCACACACATTGTGGCCATCCACACATTCATTCACGTCTGTCAAAGACAAAAGCATGAACCGTCAATGGAATAAGCCATTCGCTAAATGTTCACCATTCAAACAGTTAAAGAAAACATGAATTGGCTGGTTTGGTCCTTACCCGTACACAGGTGTTGTTGATGAACGTCAAAAGAACCATCGTGACATGTACTGGACATTGGCGGTACTTGTCTGAAATTTGTTGTAGTTTTCAATGACATATTGGCAGGTTTAAGCCCATCTGGACATATGAATGTCAAAGTCGTTCCGTGCTGTGTTTCAATCAATATCCCAGGCGCAATCTTCTCAACGTGTAAAGAGCATGACTTGGAGTTGACATCTGATGGTATAAGACTTGTTTGTGGTAAAATCTCCGAGTGTGTGTCATTAGATGCTTGTTGGTCGTCACGTGATGTTGTCGGAGCTGGCAGGGGCTCTAAACCGAAAACAAGGTGGGAGAACGAAAAGTTCAAGTTCCTTATTTTCATGCGATTAACAACTTTATTTGGCGGGGACAACTGTAAAAGAGGAAAATTGGTTACATTTTGTCGCAAATCGAATCAAAACGAAAAGGAAATAAAGAGACACCGATGTTTTAAGTTTTACCACATCCTTATGGATAGGCTTTCTCATTTATTTCAGATCAATAACAAACCCGACGTCGGTAAATTAAAACAAATCTGTCATGTAATTTAATTGTTCGCATAAAGCAGGTTACTGTTTGAGAGTTGTAAGTGCATGAGCTGACTCTTCTACCGTCAACCTTCTTCCTCCCCTCTTTTCCTCCTCATCCCCCTCTGTCTTTCCCCTCTCCCTCTATCCTACGTTTGGTGTCCGACTGTTGACGGCGGCGGGCATCCTGTGGACTTGCCTCGCCTCCTCGTTCCTTTCCGTCAATTTTAGAAACTACCTGCATGATATTACAAACATGTTCAGGGACACTGCATTGCAGAATGATTTTCTAAACTATGAAATCCTAAACCTGGATGATACTTTGTGTAAGTTAACAGATATCTTTACGAGAAAAGGGCTTTCAAATGTATGTACGAAACCCAAGTTATGTGCGTGGCAGAGAATTATTTACTGCAGCCAATGTCGCCACCAAAACGTCTTGTACTTTTACAGTTTCTAACTGGCACACTACATTTAACAGTAGGAGATATCAGCTTTGCCAGTAGAAAAAAGAACTTGTGATTCAAAAATCGAAGACGAGAAACTTTTTCGTTTTTATTTTCACCTGTACAAATCAATCAGAGATATCTTATTTCAGAAATATTGTGCGATATATCCAGAATTTATTAGCGTTCATCTCACTGACTAGATTAAACTTCTAATATCTAAAACTCCTGCCGTGAATTGACTAGCTATATTGTCGATGTGTAAAACAACCCAAATGAGACTATGTATCATATATGAGTTAACCTCTTCACGTGTATTTATTCATTTTTAGCTCACGTATTCACACACGTTAGCTAGTGTCATGCGATGCCTGTCTGTGTGTGTGTGTGTGTGTGTGTGTGTATGAACGGATTCAAGTCAAATTTGTTAGACAGGTACCATATGCTAATTGCAAGAACTGTTTAGATTTGGGTTAGTGTGGCTTGCATATTAATGAAGTTATTGAATATCGTTTTTTTCCGTACAATGGTTTCCCTATGGAGACAGTAATGACAGTGTAGACATATATCAAGAAATACTGCACACAATTTCATGAAACTTTTCACAGATGACAATCTCAGAACATTATGATGATACTGTGAGTGTCATGTCAATTATCTGCTCATTTGCATATTTAATGAACTTTCGTAACTAGTGATATAACTCTGAAATTCCTACACCAAAGTTGAAGATACCTGCAACAAATATTGATCTGATATATATCTAATTGTACTGTGAAGCATTGGGCAGTGTCAAGTTTATAAATAGCTCATTCGCATATTTAATGAAGTTTTGTAATTAGTCATATAACTCCGAAATGACTTCACCAAATTTGATGAAATCTGATACAGATACTGATCCGACGGGTATCTGACTGTGTTGAGAAGCATTGAGTAGTATGAAGTTAATTGAAGGTTCATTTGCATATTATATGAACTTTGTAATTGGTGATATAACTGTGAAATTATGATACCAAATTTGGTCAAACCTGCTACAGGTATTGATCTGATAAATAACTAGTTGTCACGTGAAGCACTGAGCAGTGCAAGTTAATTAAAGATTCATTTGCATATTTAATGAACTTTGTAATTAGTGATTTAACTCCGAAAGTACTGTGCTAAAGTTGATGAAACCTGCTACATATTACAGTAATGATGTGACAGATATCTGTCCTGTGAAGAGTACCACTATGTAATGAACCTGTTGTTAACCACGTGAGCACATTCAGTTCTCATCTGGTATTACTTAGCGATAAGATGTGTAGGCCCGCGGGACTTGATGTGGTATGTTTTAGATATATACAGGTAATTGTATTTGATGTATTACATTTGTAAACTCTAAGTCCACACAGGGCATGTAAATAAATAAATAAATAAATAAATAAATAAATAAATAAAACAAGTGTTCATTGTAGAAGAAACGGTATAAGCCAGTGAAGTATGTGGATGTGATGGATGTGCATAGTATTTCAACTGAAAATCAACGGAACTAATATCAGCTAATTACCTGACTGCAGAGCTCCTCCCCAGACAATAAGTTCACATATAGAAAAATCAGCTGCTCTAGATTCGACTAGCTTTTTAAGTTCAAAGTCCAGGTGTCGTCCAATGGCTAATTCGCTGCATTTTACCAGCCATCTGCCAGTCGTCCATTTATCCGTTCTTCTATCCGCAAGACAGGTCGTCGTATTTCCATCGTGATCGTAAACGTTTAGCGCCCTCACTGTCAGATCCTCTGTCGACAATGTTGTGAAGATATAACATAATCAGAATAACGATATCAATATAGGTTAACTTTTATAGATAGTCTGTATTAAATGGACAGCGATCAAGATGGGTTTTTCTCCCCTCACAGTGATTGCAATGACCTGTGGGCTTTCTGCATGAGTTTTTCAGTCTCCGGGCACGTCTGGTTGCTATCATCATTCATTAAAAGTAAAAAACATATCTCTACATTAAAGCCTAACCAGAATTTTGGTAGTTTACAAAATGTTTTGAACGGATTGAAACTCATCTCCATTCTCTTGTGATCATAGATAAATACTTGTTAACATACAGTTGGCCGCACTATGGCCAAATTTCGTCCTATATTGTTAATACCTACCAATTGCTAACAGGTGCACAGTTTCACAATTAAGAATGCATGTCATTGACAGATGTACGCTAACTCTTTTTGAATGGTTTTCCATGTTTCAACATCAGAAAAAAAACATTCGGTCCATAAGAATATATAAGATTATCGCATTTACCCGCCCAGTTCCATAGCTCAAATATAATTGCTGAATAAATGTGAGGTATATTAGGCGACTGAAAGTGTACAAGTGTTTCTTACGTATTTGGCTTTAAAATTCTGTCTTTGCGGAAATACACTTTATGTCAGCGAGCACGCTATCTCTGTAATATGAAGTGTTGCATAGTGTTCCAAGGCTTAAGAATACCATTTGGACAATTGCCAAATCAATTTAATTTACCTAACCAAGAAAGTGTCTCTCTTCACCCTGTGAATACGATATGAGAGTTATTTCTCTCGCTGCAGATAATCTTGCTGTCAAAAGATGTTTATCTTACACTGGGCATTTCCGATAAAAAGGGACACATTTTCATTTGACTCGCCATATACCTTATTTTGGTACCCTTATTTGGCCTTAAACCAGTGTAACGTTTACCAACAGATGTTGAGATCTACAGAAAACCTCTCAGAAAAGTAAGCGAAGATCCGAACTCATAAAGACACGGGACTTCAACAATACTGTAAACTAAATTGATAAGATAGTCTAAAGGATTGGATTAAATTACCTTTTAAGTACATACGGGACAAATGGAAGGGAAGAATGTGGTCTCAACCTGTATCATGGTTGAAGGCCCTTTAAAGGCCCGACTTCACTGTGTCCAGAAAATTTAGAAATGGGGCGCCATCTTGAGCTATCCAATTAGCAAGACTCTACCAGTCGTTAAATTACTGGTTGCTTTCACATAATGAAGTAGGAAATTGGGTTTCGAAACAATTGATGACACCTTTTGAAGACAAGTCTCAGATTTCCAAAGTAAGGCCTGTCTCTCACTAGTTTTGAGAACTCGCTGGTAACGTCTCCGTTACTCTCCAAAGTTTGAAACTCCTTAATCATTATAAAAAATACAACTGATCTTCTGAAGGAATAACACAATGCTACTTACCATATGGTGTTTCTTCGCCCATAATTAAATTACATGGTGGACAGTGACGCTCTGTTCAAAGTCAAGTTTCACATACACTGTAGATTCTTTTTGACTGATTGTAAAGCCAACACATGTTGTAGCATTGCCATCTGTCAAATTTCTACAGCCATCGTTTTTCATCACAGTCACAGGACAAACGCTCACGAAACGGTGAAGAGCAATATTGTCTGTAGAAGTGGTTGTGGTACACATTTGTCATTTTAAAACGACAACATAATGGAAATGTTCAATAACAAATTTGTAAGTAGTGTCACCGACCATGTCATTTTTTGTATTAGTGGTCATTTCAGATCTGTACCAATACAAATTTGTTTTCCTAAAGTGATTTCGTTTAAATTTAAATACAAGTATTGTCTTATTCGTATTTCGTATTGCTAAGCTACTGAAGGCTTGCTTTCCCTCTCCAGAAACAAACAAAACGGCCCAACAAAGTATTGGAGGGGAGGGTTGTACCAATATCACGTGACTTGTCCATCATCTCGTGTCTCCAGAACATAAGTCCAGCACACTGCCAAAGATGCAGGTGACGAAGATTTGTTTTTAGAGGAATATGCATTGTGATGTTTGAAAGCTGTAGAGTTGATATTGCGATGTTTGGTAGCTGTAGAGATTGTAATGTGCCCGTATTCGATAATCGACTGATTAAAATTCACCTTGACAAATCTGTATTAACAGTAGCATTGTTACACAAGGCGGAAATACTCCTGTTTTTCCGTTCTGCTAGATCACTGTGGCTGTGGTACTAGCCTTTCTTTGACTGCAACGCTACTTTTAGTGTGAAATTTTCAATCTACTTCAAGAATCAGTTGTGAACGAGCGTACAGTGAACAAGCACATCAAAGAAGATGAGGGTTCTGAAATACGACTGACAAAATTAGACTGGAAGATGCGTCGCTAGAGGGCGCTCTCTACGCTCCCCTCCGAGGGGAGCGTAGGGCGTCCTCGAGCGACAGATCTTTCAGTCCATGACAAAACATGTCAGTGAAATCATTTTTGTATATACGGTTATTAATTACAGTGATCGACTTGAACCCTTGCCTATGAGTGACGTAGATATGAAAACCGTAACTTAACATAATTGTAATGTTGTCGATTTGCTTTATTTAACTGTGAAAAGTGTCTCTATGGTATATTCAAGAATTTTCTAGAAGTTATGTCAGTTACAATCAAAGACATGGTCAATACTAACATGACTTCACAATAGGCATGCGTGCCCGCTTGGACATTGCGTGTCCTAGAATTGATGGAAAATTACTAATAAACTATAAAGTGCCACCTCATAATATGGTAAGAAGTTTGTATTTTATTAATTGTCATATCTCTATCATTTCTCTCGTGCCGGTACTGATTCCATTCTCATCATTTCTCTATGACGACGCGGGAAAATTAATTTACTTCCCATCTCCTTGCTAAAACATTCACAAAACTGGATAAATAGGAGAGAATTTAGGCAATAAGGGGGATTCTGAGAGGCACCAGGACTGGCGTGAAGATCGAGGATCGCTCCTGTGGTTAGAGTAGATAAGTTCAGTTTTCTAGTTCGTAGCGTAGTTTAATAGAGACTTCCAGGTGTCTCACCATTATAATTAAAGTCCAAGTCAACTGTATATCTTCGTCTAATTTTGAGTACGTCTTCCCCAAATAGTCCAGCTCAAGTTTCAGTGTGCCTCGAGCATTGCCTAGCGAGAATAATTCCCATGGACACACCTCAAGACGGATGTCCCCCTCCCCTTCCCTTCTTTTATATATTTCACAATTTTATCAATTGTGCAAGAAAACCAGACCCTCAACAGGAATCCATCTTTCAACATTGCCAGTGCGTCATAGCTTGGCTGAAAATTGGAATGCCACTTTGTTTTGCCACGTCGATAGAAGAAACATTTTACGTCTTTTGATACCATCATATCAATTGTTAATCATGGCAGGTATACGATGAGTCCTTTGCTTACAAATTGGCATAATGTCGTCACATGTACAGAATCATGGATACAGACTTAAGTAATTATTGATCAAGTAAAATGTATCTCAAGACACACTGTGTAGACGTTCAGCAATATTTTTTCCTTTCGTGTTTTCTGTTTCATCTTTTTATTGTACCGCTCGTTTGGCCAATTAATCATAAAATTTTCGAGTGTTTCTTTACGCCTGATAAAATGCGTCATAGAATCTTGTCCAAATGTCTGATACAAACACGCTCGTATTTGAAAAGCCGTAAAGAAAGTCGTTAAAACATTGTAAACTCACCCAAAGCTGTTACTTGATAGCTGGGTAGAAGGCCAAGTAAACTTATAATGTAACACCAATTTGCCAGCCACACAGCAGCCATCGTGTGACCATATAACTCATTTTATAGAGACCGTCGGGACTTACGTGCTGCTTACATTATTATGGCTTATCGATGATCACGTGACCTTGATATGGGATTGCGTGCCGCGCGCAGCTATTTCCATAAAGTAGTGTGACTAAAGAATTTTGTGTTCTTTAGCCAACATAGCTGATTCTCAAAGTTGTCGGTACATACTAACAGTAAGTAATTGATCAATAGATCGATAAAATTATCTATTACTAAACTTAAATCAGTCCAATATTTATTAGTTTATTAATTGGCTCACGTGTTTGTTAACTGATTGATACATTGATTCCATTTACGGTAGTTTATTTTATGGTCACATCGAACTGATCCCCTCAATGACATGCTGCAAAGATTATTAAACATAGTTTCACAAACAAGTCAAGATGAGATACGCAGCACCGCTAGGTGGCCAAACTTTCACACCATATGAGGGAATTATCAAGACGCGCCTTAATGGAGTTTTAAACTTTGATGCAGAGAAAACAAATGAACGCTTATAGACATTAATTGAAATGGTGTCTTGTTCAGATCTATTGATAGAGGAATTGCCACGGTAGAATAAATTTATCAAGAAAATATCTAGAATTACTGATATAGAAAGAAAGCCTTCAGCGAGCAGCTGCACAATGCTCATAGTGAGATTATCGCCACAAGCAGGAGTAAACAAGTTGAAAGAGAGATTCCCACTCACATAAAGGATCGACATAAAGTATACTTTGTAAAGGGAGTTCTTTTCTGACAGATATCAATGATTTCATTGATACTATATTTTCAATTATTTAACACTAACAGACGAAATGCATACACTAGGTGTACATCGTTTGAGGCGGTGCTCAGGTTTTGAGCACCTTTCATTTTTTATGAAATCATACTTTGAAGATACCGACTCAGCTGCAATATCTAGCGGCCAAACTATTGCTATCGATCTCATAATTTAAAAATTGAAGTATCGCCCCAGAGGAATGAACAGTTACGCTCGTGGAAACGTTAAACAAATAACTTGTTGATTTGGTAACATACCGTAACAAAGTATCGATTTGGTAACATACCGTAACAAAGTATCCACATGTTACGCTGTAGTACACGGCAAGATAATGCGCTGTTCCTAGTTCCAACCAAAATATTCCGAACGATTTCAAGTACATGTACTTTTAAGGCAAACGTATCCTTGACCATGACGCAAAGTGTCATGAACACCACAATATCCTTTTTAATATCATTATAACCTGTTGTTCAATTTTATTACATGTATTCATTTATTTATTTGTTGTTCATGGTCACTCTTGGGGAAGAGTAACAATGATTTATTCATGGTAAGTCTTGGGGAAGAGTAACCATCATTTATCCACGATCACTCTTGGGGAAGAGTAACCATGATTTATCCACGATCACTCTTGGGGAAGAGTAACCATGATTTATTCATGGAGTTACTGTAATAACATTTGCATGACAAAGGTTAAACGACAACAATAATGACACAAAACAAAAAGAGGGATAGCGTTGTTTGGGGTTAAAGATTTGTTACTGAATATACCTGCAAACACGTGACATTGGACACTGATGCTTAAAATGCGGGTAAATTTGTCAGCGCTGCATGCATGGCTGTTGTTGCCCCTTGCATTCTGAACCGTAAATGTGTTTAAGTATTCATGGTAACACTAGCAGTCACCTAACAGCTTGTACTTTCGTCGTTCTTTCATGTCTTATTTCCAAAAGAGTACTCGATAAGTGAAGACAAATATTTATTTCTGCATATTAATGAGAGAGCAATGATGACGTCATTTGGGAAAAGCCAACATTGAATTGAAAAGTTAAAAAACAAGCTTTCGGCACAGTATGGCGTGAGCTTATAAGAGACCCTGGCCTCGAAACCTTTGAAGTTGAGATAATAAGACTTGACTCCACATTGAAACACGGTTTTGAAAACTTTTGTAGAGATTGGCGCCAACTGAGTGCAATCTTTCATCAAAAGTTTCCTTGTGATGTTATGAGGACCTGAGATTTTTTAAATGTAATGTTTCCACACCATTTACGCACCTGTCACTATTTTTGCATGCCGACATTTGCCTTCAATGTCCTTCATTTCATCATTTCTTTTTTTTTCATTATCACCGTGACTGCGCCTTGACCAAAACGAGCATAGAACAGAGGAGAGGTATAGTGTAAAGTGTATTATGTCTGAAATCCACTTTTTTCTATGACACTTTCATTTCCAAATGTTTTCGAAGTGTTCTACAACGATCTGTATCTCCGTTTCTGAAAAAGGCTCACCCGTAAGTTTACTATCCGTGCAGCGCCCTCTTCTGGCAGTCGTACATGACATACCTAACGACGAATAGGACCATTGGAGTGTGTACAGGTGACTTTTTATTATAATACAAGCAAAGTGGAAATGCAATTGTGCTTTATATGAACATTTCTGATGTATCTTTATAATTTACAAAGTAATTCTTCTCTGAAGCTGAAAGTAAGATATTTATCCATGAATAAATAAGTCATTATAAACAAAACGATCTCATAACAAACACCATCAGAAATGTAACCAGCTGTGTATTGAATGGCTACAATTACAATTTATTCTCATTCTTTGTGTTAAGCAATATTATAATTTTCCTGACAGGGTTTTAAACTTCTGATGGTAGTCCTTGTACAGACGATAAAAACCCATTACACACAATGTTGGTGTGATACATACAAAATACATGGTTAACAAGTCATCGTTGATGACACAGTCCCCACTTGTTAATGGGTGCTTTGATTACAGGTCCTCAGAGAGGATAGAGTCCTCTTGATTAGGTCTGTGATAAAAATACTTTTGAATAAATTCGCTTGATACATGTCTGAGTTGTAGTTCAGGACATGAAAAAATCGTAATAAAATGGCCACATGGTGGCCATAATGGATCGAATCACAAAACAAATCAATTTGCATATGTATGACATACGGTAGGTCAATGTCTTTGTACCAACTTTGATTAAAATTGGTTGAAATATGCCTGAGTTATGGCTTTGTACATGAAAAAATCATAACAAAATGGCCGCACAGCAGCCATATTGGATCGTATCACAAAACAAATTAACATGCATATGTATGACATTGGTCAATCTCCTTGTACCAACTTTGAATAAATTTGCTTGATACATGTCTGAGTTATGGTTCTGGACATGAAAAAACGTAATAAAATGGCCACACGGTGGCCATATTGGATCGTATCACAAAACAAGTCAATTTGCATGTGTATGACATAGGTTGATGTCCTTGTACCAACTTTGAATAAAATTGGTTGAGATATGCCTGAGTTATGGATCTGTACATGAAAAAATCGTAACAAAATGGCCGCACGGCGGCCATATTGGATCGTATCACAAAAAAAATTGATGTGCATAGCTATGACATTGGTCAATGTCCTTGTACCAACTTTGAATAAAATCTGTAGAAACATGCCTGAGTTATGGCTCTGTACATGAAAAAATCGTAATAAAATGGCCGCCTGGCAGCCATATTGGATCGTATCACAAGACAAATTGATGTGCATATGTATTACATAGGTCAATGTCCTTGTACAAAGTTTGAATATAATCGGTTGAGATATGCCTGAGTTATGGCTCTGTACATGAAAAAATTGTAACAAAATGGCCGCACGGCGGCCAT
Source organism: Ptychodera flava (assembly GCF_041260155.1). Classification (NCBI taxonomy): domain Eukaryota; kingdom Metazoa; phylum Hemichordata; class Enteropneusta; family Ptychoderidae; genus Ptychodera; species Ptychodera flava. The sequence goes on from NC_091938.1 coordinate 1,034,887, forward strand.
ATTGGATCGTATCACAAAAAGAATTGACGTGCATATCTATGACATTCGTCAATGTCCTTGTACCAACTTTGAATAAAATCAGTTGAAACATGCCTGAATTATGGCTCTGTACATGAAAAAATCGTAATAAAATGGCCGCCTGGCAGCCATATTGGATCGTATCACAAAACAAATCGACGTGCATCTGTATGACATATGAAGTAATCCTTGTACCAAGTTTGAATGAAATTGCTTCGGGCATCTCTGAGATATCTGCGTGAACGGACGGACGGACGCACGGACGGACGGACGCACGCACGCACACACGCACGGACACGACCAAACCTATAAGTCCCCCCGGACGGTGTCCGTGGGGACTAACAAAGACTTTGCATACAAATGTCACACCAAAGATATGATCATCATCAAACGCAAATACTGGATTATAAATTTATGTCTAAACAATATAATGCGTCAAATTTCTCCACCTAACAGCAAGAGTGATTTTATCAAGTTAATTAAACTGAGTGACATCTCTGATATCTGCAAAGCGGTCACGTTATCATCCACGCTAAAATATTTAACATTACTAAGTTCACTTTATTCTGAAAATTTGACAGCGTTTCTGTTGACTGGTCTTCTGAACAAAGGGCCTTAACAGTCACCATCTGATAATTAAAAAGACTGACCAGCTATGAAAGTGATAAAATATCAGAACACTATCTTTGGCATTCTCTCACAGTGAAAATTTCTGATCTCCGACGAATGTGTTCCTGAAAAACATGAATCTTATTGACATGGTGAGCTGAAGCTTACACTCTCTGTGCATTTTGCACGGAGATGGTGCTACTGTACAAGTGAAACACGTGAATAGTTTATAAAGAATAGCAGCTCTAGTAATAAAAGTCACCATGGTTCTTGACATAGTGACACAAACTAATTATCACATCTAACAAACTGATACGTTATGTTTGGTCAAAGTGATTGCTATGTTGTGAGTTTCCTGACTTTCATCAAATCCCCGACGTATGTCTGTACTCTGTACTCTCCCGTACCTTTGAGTTTCTGAATAGCTACTAGTGAAGATGTGACAATGGTCTTTGTCGTTAAAGCGCCTTCTATGTCTTCGTATAACCATTAAAAATCCTATTAGAAACTACTTTAGATTATTTGTTCGTTGTCAGCAATGTTTGGCTAATGGCCTCGTCATCGTAATATTTTTACTAGAAAAGTTAACATCAGACATCGATCCAATCAACAACACTTCACAGTTAGCTATAACGTCTTGTATCAGGTCATTCTCTAACGAGGAAAACCTTAAAATAAAACCGATTGTATTCTGTTCTGAAAAGTCAGTAACTCACTCAAAAATCTTCCTTAGATACTTCGCTCTGCCGTTGAATGATGTCACTGAGTTCCTGAGTCAAGAGTTGTGCACTTTTCCGAGGCGAAGCCTGAAATGCTCAATGGACGACCATTAAAGTAAAGCATGAGTCTGCATTAATAAGCAAGGATTCGGGTATTCGACAATTAGATTTGAACTTCTTCGTAAGACACACAAACTGACCAGACATATACACAATAACGAGGAGGATCGTTACGGAATTTTAATTACCGAAGGAGGCTGAAATATGAAAGAAAAGAGAGATACAAAAGATAGAGAAGGTTATAGATTGTGCAAGAATATTTACAGTACCAAAATTGACGCTCTTTCGCAAAAACGAGTTCGGTAAACCTTTTCATCGTACTGTGCTTTACTGTCAGAGAGGGAAAATGTTCAAACTTTACCATCTGTAAAGTGCGTACGTTCACAGCCAATCAACGAAAGAATGGCCGTCATTAACAAATTAATGTCAACAAATAGGTCTTACTTAGATTTACCCGAAGAAGTTCAGCCGTTCTTTTCGGTGTTGGTGAACGTTTTTCCGGTTCATGTGTTCCTCCCTTCTTGAGGTTGTCCATCTTTTCTTTCTGAATCTGTAATCTCTCAGAGTCTTCGATCTCAAAATCTTCTAGGGCCTTCCTACTTTCTTCGTCGTCTTCAAAGTATCGCACTCTTAGAACAACCAGAAGCTGTGAATAAATTAGTTTCGGATGTCTGTCATGTTATATATCAGCTGAAAGTCTTTCGATAATTTGCAAGTAGCATGAACTTGTTTCCATTGTATCTGTTCAAACCATACAGCTTTCCATAGACCAGTTTTGTACATGAGAAACGCCAGCTATGCTTTGTGTAGCGCCCTCTCGCAGTCGTTTTAAAGCACATACAACACGAATCATCAAGTAAGTACCCACGAAAATTTGAGGAAAGACAAGCCAGATACCAAGTTCATTAACAGAACTATAATTATTATAAAAAATTACACTGACCTCTTCGTTTGTCAGGACAAATCCAAGAAGTATTATAGAACTCTATAAAGGAACGAGATTTTATAAAAGAGAAAATGACGCGACAAAACGTTGCACGGGTAAGAGAGACTTTGATGAGACTTAAAGTTTGCGTGAGAATACTGATATTATATGATTAGAGTAAGTTTGTAAAGAGTGCGCGTTTCAGAAACATTCGTAATTTCTGATTTTAAAAATTACATTGCAACATATAACAAAGACAGAAAATATATCGAGGGGAAAACTGTACATTATGAAAGGAAGGAAACAATACGTGGGGCTCTACATCTAACTCGACATTGTCGCTACCATGTTGTAAAACTGATTGTTATGCCATTCAGAGATACTCTGGTAGGAGGTTTCTTCCAACGAACACCCACACAACAAAAGATGAAGCGTAAAGGGCGCCCTCACCTCCATGAAAATGCAACATGCTAGGAGATAGACGGTTAGAAGATGATAGTCTGTGGTTCCCCTAGCAACATTTGTAAGCCTCGTTATGATGAAGATAGAATGAAGTAAAACGGTTGATTCCATCTTCTCACTGAAACAAAAACAGATATTGTAAAAGACAAAAAATAAACAACAACACTAAAAAACAAAACAAAACTGTTAAAAATGGACCCAGTGAACAATTTAGTTTTTGACAGGATATGTCCTGTGTTTTTATCACTCATAAGACAGATTCATTCGAATTGATTTTGTGTTTACATTAAACGTAAGCTGTGAGAATACATACCGCAAAATCTTTTCTTCAGGTCCCCTGAACACACGAACTAAAGTAGTCAACAGTTTGGTATTGAAGCAATTTAGCAACAGAGTTACCTAGAGACGCGATAAAATAAAACCCATGACATTTTTATGACGATTTTCACCTAATTCTGAAGCCTTGAAAGTCTTTTTATTAATGTGTTCCAAATACGAGCTACAGTTTTTCTAAAAAACTGCAAATGAAGGTGTTGAATTGAGTTTCTATCTTGAAATGAGTTATACGTCATTGTCCTGTCAGCAGAGAGAAAGTAGCTGTATGTTTTGATGATTATTGTACTTGGGCCTCAGCCCAAGTACATTTGTTTTCATTCCGTGGGAAAAAACTGTAAGGTATAACCATTTCTGGCTGAGACCAGGGAGGGCAAAATGTATTGGCTTCATCTTTCTTGGCATAATAAATGGCGTAATGATGTTAACTGAATGGAAGTACTGCTCTCAGCCAGTCTTGAATAAGTGAGATGTGAATATAAATGCTTCTCTATCTGAGTTTTGGCCACAAAATCTTCTGAATATAATCAAAATGTGCATCGAAATGCAACAATTAATGCACCCTCCGTTTCCTAGACGATGGCACGACCCTTGCTACACCCACTGGACGAGCCAAAGTGGGAGGGGTAATTTCGGTTTGGTCGAACAGGAGGGCTCGAGACCAGAATTTAACATTTAAACTTGAAACATGTTTAATCACTGACAAGATGTGGACTAGTGTTAATCAAAGAGAAAGTTTGAAAAGGAAAGGTTTATATCCCGGACACAATGAAAAACATTACGACTGGAAACTGTACCCCCGGTTGAGAATAGTAATGCCCACAGCGATGGAGAACACTTATCCTTGAGCTGAGAAAACCAGACCATCATTTCGAAATAGAGCTGCAGATTCGAGAAGCTCGTTAAAAATAGCTAGGTACACCCATAAAGGGGTGGTTTCGCGTCTTGAGGGCAAATTTCGCCTCCTTCATTTAGAAATCGTACGTTTGTTTTTCCAGGGGAACACATCATTTGACACAAAATTTGCATGAAAAGGGGTCGCCAGTAAGCACGTGGTCAAATCTGGCATAAGAAACAATATGAAATGTTGGGTAAAGCCAGTCCAAAATAAACTGATTTGAACTTTTGTGTTTTGTAATTTATACCACTGCAGTAACATGACTTTTTTTGACAACATCACACAATGTAATACGTTTTGAAACTGAATACTCCGACGTATTCTGTGTCCCCTTTGCTAAAAAATACGGTATGCCGATTACCATGTAAGGAGATGATGACGTCAAGACAGATTTGTAGTGCGTTTGGTCTTGGATGGTGCACGAAGTTTTGTCGAGGTAGCTTGTGTATTTATTTCCTAAATGGGAGATATTAGGGTCGATCTAAAAGAAGGCCGAAAAATGTTATGATACTCTAAGCGAGCTGAACTCCAATGCGAATGGTTGGATAATTTGGAGGATGTCTAGACTGATCTCGTCTCATTAAGATTATTTGGCGGTCAGTATTGAATTTCAACTGCGTCACAAGTTTGCGTCGAACGGTCAACGAACGATATTTTAGAAATCTGGAGACATGGCACATCGCAGTTTTATTTTAGTATTTTATATTTTGCAAAAGATGTAAGAAGCAGTGATTTTGTTGAAAATTCTGAAAAAAATATAGGAAGATTTGATCGCGAACACATTTTCACTTGGGGGTCAACTAGCCCTGCGTACGATGCTGTGTGTTCCGCTACAGCTAACCGCCCCGCTCACCACAGCCCTGCAAAGACCCGTACGTTGGGTCGGTGACTTCAAATCCATTTTGGGAATTGACGTAAAAAGCCAAATTACTGCCGAAATTCAGCGTTCTTGGGCCCAAGTCGTATCCCAGCCTACCTCAGCTACTCGATCGCTTCCAAAATGACAGTCTTTTATTCACTTCTCGTAAATACCGTCGATGTCGGCAACTCTCTCGCTGGCCCTGCGTACGATGCTGTGTGTTAGCTGTAGCACATAGCATCGTACGCAGGGCTAGGGGTCAACATGGGGTCGCAGCCATGTTGCCTCAAAACTTATTTCTGTCTGCACTCAAAACTCAAAATGTCGCATATGAACCTGAAAAATCTATGTAATATTGTCAAACTTCGGCGAAATTTCAGCCTATAGACAAAATTTCATCTAGGTAAGGTAAATTTACTGAAATTTGATCGACAAATAATCCTGAGCTTGAACGTGACAGCTCGCCTTCTCCGGGAAGTCATGCATCCGGCCAGCTGCCCATATGGCCGGGTGCATGAGATTGTTTTCAAGCGACGGCGGCAGACCGTACGGGGCTCTGGATATGAACCTACCGCCGGTGTAGCTGTAATAACTGTTGCGTTGTTTTTAATCACCACGGACGAAGTCCGAGGGGACTTATAGGTTTGGTCATGTCCGTCCGTCCGTTCACGCCTAGTACCCAACCCCATACAGATGCACGTCGATTTGTTTCACAATGCTTTCAAATTTGGCCGTGTTAGAGGACTTTTTAGTTTACACCTCCATAGACTCCCATGTATAAGGCAGTTCTCCATAGACTCGCATGTATGATGCCAAGAAAAATAAAAATTTAGTTTCTCATCGTATTCATATTGCCTAAAGGATGCAGTGACACTGTTTTTTTGTCCCCACGGATAAAGTCCAGGGGGCTTATAGATTGGCTCATATCCGTCCGTGAGTCCATCAGTGAGTCCATCGGTTCACGCAGATATCTCAGACATTTTGACAAAATATCATGTGACCTTGGTGACCTTTGACCTCAAATATACATTATTGTCCATAACTCAGTAACCACAAGTGCTTTGATGGGACACCTTATGACGCCACATATTGTACGCCATTAATTATGTGCATATCTAATTATGAGCGAGCCAATAGAGCAAGAGGTCTGACTTCTGGTATATAGGGATAAGTTAAAGCGGCACTTTTCAATCCCTGGTTCTCGCATTAGTGGAGTTCTCCTCCCAGTCAAACACATGGCCAGTATGATGTTTGATTTCTATAACATTAATTACACAAACTGATTTCAATCTTTTGTCACATGTTGCTAATCCTGCAAACAGAGTTTATGCAAGCTTTTGATTGACGGTCAGTTCAAATAGTCAATGGTCATTAATTCCCCACCACAAACGCTCGAATTTCCTAAAACATTGTCTTCCAGTCGCGTTAGACTTTGAATATAACCACAGAGTTCGATCAGCAGCAACTGACCGCTTGGCAGTCTGTCTGGGTTTTTGCGGCCGGGGAAAACTAAAAAGTTTCATTTTCTGGAGCGAGTGCCTGCGTGTTGCCTGTTTGGTGTCCACTTACACAATGAACGCTGCCATACCTTGGCGTCCTTTTAAAGGGAGGCTCCGCCTTTAACAATATAATTTGTTTGACAAAACTTCACGTGACCTCAATGACCTTTGACCTCAAATATACATATTTGTCCACAACTCAGTAACCACAAGTGCTACACCCTTCATATTTGGTATGAAAGGACACCTTATGACACCATATATTGTACCTCATTAATTATGTGCATATCTTATTTTGAGCGAGCCAATAGAGCTAGAGGTCTGATTTTTGGTATATAGGAATAACTTAGCAATACAATTATTATGACAAAATGTGACGTGACCTCAATGACCTTTGACCTCAAATATATATATTTGTCCACAACTCAGTAACCACAAGTGCTACACCCTTCATAAATGGTATGATGGGAACCTTATGACACCACATATTGTACCTCATTAATTATGTGCATATCTAATTCTGAGCAAGCCAATAGAGCTGGATGTCCGATTTTTGGTATATAGGGATAACTATAGGGTAGAAATCTAAATATGCCCATCTAAATATTAGACATCTACCATCGAGAACAAAAGAAATTTGCTGTAATTTGAATATTTAAGGAGTTTAAGCAATTCCCGCTATAAATAAAGAACCCCTGCCTCAAACTCCACAAAAGTTGCTAGACATATTTTGCCGTTGTCATGCCATTGCTTCGTTTAATAACCAGTTAATCAAATGCCTCATTGACAGGAGGAAATTCAAGACCATATTTGAATAGTAGTATATATTGTCCTCAAAATTACTCTATCACGGCCCAAGTACTCATTGCCTTCAGCAATACTGCCTTGTTTTCATTGTATTTGTTTTGTATGTCAATTGTAATTTCTCTTGCAACTCACTAAAGCATTTTATATGTAATATTTAGCCTGACAACAACTGAATGCGCTATTATTGTTTATATTTCAGTTCAAGAACCAAAATACACATGTCAACCATGTGGAGGCTGACTTGACAAGCTGAACACTATGCTTCTCAACATTCTACGGGGATAGTTGAAAATAAAAACGAGAAATAGTGAAAAAATTATGATATAAAGCTATCGACCCTTTAAAAGACGATGGCGATCACGATAAATTTCATCATATTATTATTTTTTGTGTAAAGTGTGATAGGATGATAGAAATAGCCACAGGGTACAATCAACTCACTTCTAATTGGTTAATACGCCTAAAATATTAAAATTCGCAAATCCTTTCTATGACGTTTCTATGACGAGTGAGATATACATACCGATGCGACCAATACTGCAGCTGCGTCAGTGACAATGAAGACGTATGAAGAATACACAGACAGGCAACTGTTGGCCGAAAAAACATCGAATTTTATTAACAAACATCGAAGCAATTGACGTGTGACATTTTACAATCGTGCTCGGCACAATAAATTGAAGACAAGTGAATATCGTTGCATAAAGGAAGAATGTTTCAGGCAATTTAGAATTCTAATGCGTCAACATTTTAACCCATTTTATGGCAATCTGACGAATGAGTGTGGAAATCTTTGTGTCTTCCAAGATGCCAATCAAAGGACATGCTGTGATAAATGCGTTACAAACTCATTCCACTGTGTGGCATCGTCTACGAAGCCTAAAATATAATACCTGTCATGTCCTTGATGCTTGTAAGAACGGTCACTTAAAGACAAGATTGTGAAACACGGTAATATCCATCCTGTTATCGAGTAGAACAACCTGAAAAATAAATAGAGATTGAAAATAATTCAGCAAATCATGGCATTTCATATCGTGGTCACATCAAATCGATAACTGCATGGTTCTCTCTAGATAGAGATATAGATAGAGATAGATAGATAGATAGATAGATAGATAGATATTAGATAGATAGATAGATAGATAGATAGATAGATAGATAAATAGATAGATAGATAGATAGAGTTTCATTGACTAGTCATGGCTGGTGCATTGTATGATAATGAATATATTCAAATCTATTGTGACTAAGTAGCATTATATTCTGCAAGTAAAAACACTAAAAAGGTCCAATCTGAGGACAAAGCGTTAAATTTACTGTTTGATACGTTACATTGATTGAAAACTCAAGGCAGAGTGGCTCGAAGAAAAAGTGACGTAAAACTGGTATTGTACCCGCCAAATACTGGCTGCAACTTACCTTGCACTTGAACGACGGTACACGTAGTAGTTCAGACGAAGGAAGAATTGGCAACTTAAGTTCATCATCCAGAAAGTATTACTGAGCAGCACAAGATGACCAAAGAGCGCCATCAGGCGACATGATTCCTTGACAACGAAACATTAGAAGAGGAAGATGCGATGCAGATTTACCAAGGCTAAGCCAAAGGGATCTGTTTAAATTCGACATCATCGATGACCAACATGGACTTATTTTACTTGAATCGAGTTCATGAAGTTTGTCCTTCTAGTATTCGTTTTTCAAAATTTATTTGGTATTTTGCAAATGAAACGTAGAGCTATCTCAATGGCTGTCGACAAAAACAACTGTTAAAGAAATTCAGCACTATGTACACTATTGTCCTGGGCACACAGACACTATTGTATTTTGTGTCCTATTGCTCACTGGGTATCAATTTTCTTAGATAAGTGAACCCTATTGTTAAAGATACGCTACTGTCACCATGGTAATATGTGCCGAACTTGTATAATTGTTCGTTTCGATTAGTTGGAGATGCAATATGGTGATGACCTTCAATTACCTCGTTTTCACCGTTGCTAAGGCGCGTGTCTAATATAACCAAGACTGGAAATAAACTGAATGACAAAATGACCTGTGACATTACCACGTAAAAATCCGACGTCAGCCTTAAAGGAGAATATAGACAAACTTGTCATTAAAGCGGTTAAAGTTTCATAAAAAATGTAATTTCAGTAGCGATTCGGCGATTTTAGCGTCAACAAAACTTTACTAGTTTCCAAATGTGCTGAAACGGACACTTTGGCAAGCACTTTCATGAGTGCCCATGTTGCATTAATTTTACACTCCAAATACTTTGATTTGCAGCACGGCAGGATAAATACTGTCATATCAAATATGTCGGTGAGGTAAACGCCCTCTACCCTAACGATTACAATTTGTTATATCCGTTCGCAAGATTCCTTGCGATCAGTCGATGTTTAATGGCAATAATGTTTCCACAATCGAAATAAAAGTCTTCTGCACAAAGACAAAAACATTCAGAAATGTCTCAAGCTATTTCTTCCACTTGCCTGGTCATGCAAACTAGTAGTAAACTGAATATCATGAAGACCAGGGACAGAACGCAACATATCATCAATACAGAATCTGCCGCTGTTTGAAGAAAAGGCTGTGAAAAAACATACACGCAAAATTATGTGTTTAGATTTCTTCAGTTCGACTTTACGATGACGATTTCTCTTACATTGCTAATTCCAACAGGTTGCTTTTGACTTGAACTTTACATACTTTATTTCATAACACAAATGATTTTGGGATCACCATGTCAGACCTGGAAGATACATTGCGGTTTGTTCTGTGTATCTTTACCGTTTAAACAAGGATTGTTTAAACTCATATAAGGTTGTCAACTCATATAAATGAGAGTCCCCAGCTCTAAATTATTTGAAATATCTGTAAGCTATACAAACTATTGGTTCTTTCCCCATAGTCATGATCACAGCAAAGTTTCCCAGGTGGTTACAGGTGCATTCTACGAAGTCCCACATCACGTGTGTTCCGCGATGCTTCAAGCTACAGCCTTTGGTACTCCAGATTCTGACAAAAGAAGCAAACAGACCTCGGTGCCATGGACATACAATGTCGTGGTGTTATTAAAATATTTATATGAAAGACAAAGCTGTGAATTGAAGATCCTGAGAATTAACAATAGAGGCAAAGTCTGTTCAATGGAGCTCGTAAACGTCATATAAAATCATTAATATTAGAATTAACTCGTCGAGAGATACATGAAGACATCTCTTTAATAATTAATGTCTTGTATACATTCAATACCTTGGGACTTTCAACTCACAAGTCATTTCGTATACCATTGTCTGACGCCGTTAATGCGAATTAATTGAATTGTTTGTGCTGTACACAACTAGGAGTGCCCATGGAAAGACAGAAAACCTTGTCCTTAATTGGTTTATTATCTTTCAAAGACTGCTATCCTTTACTAGACAGCCGCTAAAATGAAGTGCTGACAATATTGACGCCACAAGTGAATGTTGTTGATTTTTGATAAACGTTAGACAAAACTGGATGCGTTAAAACGCGTGGAACTGAGAAAAACGAAAAAGGAAAGCGATTTGTATCCATAATCGTTTTGGAAAAACTCTGATGATGATTGAGGTTGCTTGTTAAATAGTTTCATCGTCCACCGGTGCAGAATAACATGGTTACAAGAGTACAGAGAGACAATACCCGTGGGTAGCGCCATCTTCGATAAACGAACATTTTGGAGAGTATCCTTCCTAAAGATGGAGAGAAAATAAAATTTGTTACCGTAATGATGCTCCCATTTGGAAAACAGATGAAAAGGAACAATATAAGCAGTGCATCTGGAAAACAGATGAAAAGGAACAATATAAGCAGTCTTCATCTAGGACGACTGGGGCCCAATGTAAACAGTTTAAAACATTTTCATAGCATTTAACGGTGAGAACTGATGGGTATGCAACAATAGGTTTATGCACAAAAACCTTGTCAGGTATATTGGCTCGAACTCAATGCAAGGCGCAATGAACCAGAGCAAATGCTCGTGAAACACGCTGCTCAATGGAATAGCCCTATAGGATGGAATTCCTCGCCCTTTTGTGTATGCGTATTGTACAAAATTTATCTTATGCGTTGTAGTTGTACTATTCGAAGTCCATCGGTCACCGGAAGTGATGGATAGCAATGCGGCAATGAAGCAAAGACTGCGATCACGGTGGATAACAATATCGAAATGAAGCATAGACTGTGATTACGGTGTATAACAATATCGAAATGAAGCATAGACATCACGGTGGATAACAATATCGAAATGAAGCATAGACTGCGATCACGGTGGGTAACAATATCGAAATGAAGCATAGACCGCCCTAACCTCCTTTTGGTAAAGCCTCATCACTACGTCTAATTCCAATTCTTTATAAATGCGTGGATGAACACTAGCAGAAAGCACAGGCGTGTTAACTTTCTTAATTCTTCTAGTGGCCGTTACTGTTGTTACCCATTGACGTGCTTTATTCCTGCAGTTTAGATAAAACAAACAACAGAGTGCATAACTCCTTACTATACGCCATGGAAGTGCAGTAGAAGAAATCAAACATTCCATTCATCTTTGTAGAACGTTACACTAATGCCTTTCAATGAATATAGATACGAAGCGATTCCAATAGCAATGTCACCGTTGTGTGCTTGTACACTGTCGACAGTCCCTTGTGCCTTTTTCTATCAAATAGTGATGTAATCTCTCGCACATACGTGGGATTCGCAACCGCAGACGGCGCGAGTGGAATACTGGCTGTAATGCCTGGGGCATTCTCCCAGCTCGCGTCTTGGGCGCTACGCTTGCAAATGCCCCTGTACATCAATAATAGACACAAAAGTCACGAGGGCCTGTCGACAGTCTCTGTGCTGGTTAACGTTGTCCACAGTATATCCCCTATCTCCCGTTTATGAACTCTGTGAAGTGTTCATATGTTTATTTTACATGTTTATATCTCACCTTGACACTTCATTCGTCGGTAAGATGTTTCCTGGATTTCTATAGACGTAGGAGATTAATGCAAGCGGCTCACCTAAAAATTGACACAGAATAACATTTGAATACACTAATCATTAATTGAAAAAATTCAATTGGCAACCAATGAAAGTGTTTCATTATTTCCCATTAAACAAAATATCTTCATGCATTATACTTCTGAAAATAAAGTAAGAGCGAATGCTGTAATTGACAAAGTATTTATCAAAAATGTGATCAACAAAGTTGGCATTTTGAGACACGCAAGATGATTAGAAGTGGTTCTTTGTAATTCCAACAAGATGAAATTGTTCAAAACAAGTTCTAATGAAGTATTTGCGCCTCAAAGTTGAAAGAATGAAACTCGTGTTCGTACTCGCCGTAATGGAACTTTAAGCCACTTCCTTTGGAATTCAGGAATAAAAACAGGATCGCCTCGCAAAAAATACCCAATTATCACCAAGAATGGAAATTCAAAACGGACCCCAACATCTATTGGGAAAAGCGTACTTTTCGTTTTTCACAAACAAAAAATGGACTTGTCAACATGAGCTTGAAAATGAGCCCAAATCTTAAAAGTATGTCTGCTGTATCACATTATAACCAGCCTACCTCTTGTCCTTGAAGCATTGAGCTTTTCCATCGTTTTTGGTGTTAGTTGTAAGTAACTATCTGGGATTTCTGAGATGTTCCATTGCAATAATTGTCTCTGTTTTTGTGTAATTCCGGAAGGATTGATGATATATTCGTCGTTTGATTCGATAAAGATTCCGATTAAATCTGTAACAAACGAAGATGGAAGATAAACGTATAACCTGCAAATTATGTGTGATGATGTCTCCGACAATGATCCAACCACTGACGGACTGTGATTCACACACGTTATTCAGGACTGGCAATAGAAATTCTAGACCCCACGCCGTCTACAGACAGTTAAAGAAGAAGCATGTAGGCCTAATACAAAAATGACTGATTTCGATCCACTGGAAATTTTATTGAGCTCATTGGCTTTGGTTTCATAATTTCTTAATTTATTTATCTTAATCTTACCGATGGCACTACTCGACAAAACCACGTCTTGTCCATATTGATGCATGAAGTCATAGACTGTATCACCGAACATATCGAGGGCGGAGAATAAGTCGACAACTCCCTTGTTTGGCCCGCGTTCCTGAGAGAGAGAGAGAGAGAGAGAGAGAGAGAGAGAGAGAGAGAGAGAGAGAGAGAGAGAGAGAGAGAGAGAGAGAGAGATCTCAAAATTTATATCCATGCATCAGGATTAAGCGTTTTAGTGCAACATCCTTTTTATGCTTTACTTATGTTTATGCCATTGATGTTTTTCAGTGTGGTGTAGTGCTTTGCGAAATCTGTATCTCCTGTGTGAGATGTTATCTTAATAGAACTAAAGTCCGAGAAAAATGTATATATGCATATAGTTGTGGCCTTTGTAAAGTAAGGACGGCTCCAGTACTTCGTCCGTGCAAACGATTACCTGGAAAATCTGTTTCCATAATTTTTCCAGATCCTGTGCCAGAAATCTGTTAATTTGATCCATGAACATCTGAAATGTGGACAAGTGAAAAACAGATTACTTGTTCAGTTGTAAACAAATACGACAGACATTCCATCCCAAACCTTTTTTGTATTTGCATCGATTATTTGAGTGCTATTATGTTGTTAATGTATGCAAATTAGAAAAAAATATCGGTCCTTCTCTCTACGGACGTACAATTTAATAAATAGATGTTCTTACTATGGTGAGATTCATGACATTGTATTCAATATCAAGAAGACCATCTAAATGTGAGTCACATCTATTTATTCTAAAATTAATTGCATTCATCCAGTATATCTACATGGGTTGAGATTAGTTTACGTTGCCAGGGAAAAGACATTCGGGATTTGTGTAAACCTAACACTTTCGAGACAATTACGTCATTAATAAGTTTTCTTTTGTATCAGCTAATATAAATATGCTGATTAACTAATAAAAGTTCTCTAAGTGTACCATTCGTTTGAAAGCTTTTTGCTATCAGGGGACAGCTGAAGGTTAATTATTTTGTAAGTGTTATGAGAAAATTTAAAGGGAAACCGTCGTCGGAACTGCGCCTGAGCGAGTTTCTTGTTTATAAACAATGTATTTCGTGCACGATATCTAGATGCACCTAGCTGCACCTAGCTATCATCATAGCTGAAACATTCAAATTATACGACGTAGATTATGACAGACATGTTTTAACTTTTCATCAGTCACCATCGTACCTTGGATACAGTGTTTACATTGGTCGTATGGGTCTCGTACGACCTTTGAGAGCGGTTCCTACGACTGTATCCCTTTAAGGTCGCCCATATCTATAATGTAGAGTGTGAACAATCCGGTAGTGCAAGCTGTATATGTTTGTAACTGACAGAATTAGTAAAGATGCCCCTTGAAGTAGGTAAACTAGTATGAGTATATAGCAATACAATCGTACGATGGGCACATGTGACTTAATGTAGTGGCAGGCTTCAGATGTTACAGCTATTAAACCAACTTCCTCTTGTCAAGTACCTGGTATTCTAATCTTTAATAACATTTACAACAGTGTGCTCACACTTTATACATGTGAGAAGTTGATATCCGAAAAGCAGTCTGAATATTAAAGATTCTTTGTTTCGATTTATTTACAAATTTTGTTTTCTCCGGGATCCCACTTATCATAATATCAACGAGGAAAGCAAAGTTGTTATTTCAGCCGACACCGAACGCAATGGGTTTACATTTTTATTTTTACAGTGCTCGATAAAAAAAAAACAACTGTTTGATGAGACCAAATATTATTCATACCTCTATAACTTTAAAATGGTACGATTGATTCACAGTATTTACTTGTTGCCTACTTTGCAAAAAAATTGTAGAGTGAAGCTGCAAGCTTAAAGAGGCACTCCCATTTGGTAACATTTTTAAAACACATTTTTTTAATGCCAACGGTCTATATTTGACGTGGCAACTGCTCGCGGATCGCGAGATATCGATAAAAACATGTCATTTCCCGAGCGTATTTTTCACATCCCGAAGTTTTACGATCGTTTATGATTATGACGCGAAATCCACCGAAGGTTTGTTGTTGTGCTGATTGACGATCTTCTAGGGAGTCCATAATAAGTTCGAACGACGCAATTTTACCTCCCACTGCGAAGACTTTATATACAGCATTATGCCTTTACCACAGGTCAGTTTTTGGAAACTTCTTCTTAGCTTTGTCGTTGTCATTATTCTAAATCAGTTAGTGTTATATTTTTAAGCAATACCATATAAACGTAAGTTTTAACGTGTTAAATATTAGCCGCCTCCGATGACTACATTTTGTCGTCTGCCACACAGTACGTGTGGTTCGCCGCGCCCATGGTATGCGTCTATGCATACCACGCGGTGGCCGCTAATTATCAACCGCATGTAACTGGGCTAGTCACCTATGCGAATTCTAGTGGAATCAGCAAATATTGTTTTTCGTTTTATCACCAAGTCAGTAAGACTCAGCTTTCTCCCACGGGGCATGACCGATCACCGAGGCAAGTGGTACTGTGGCATACAGCAGCGTAAGCGTAGACTCGTACTCCATAGCTTAGTTGACAATGGCCCCAGTGCCGAACGTTCGATGTTCGGAAGCTGAATTTAGGTGGGCCACCGGAATTCAAACTTTTACTTTTTTGAAGACATGTTTTTATCGATATCTCGCGATCCGCGCGCAGTCGCCACGTCAAATATCGACCGTTGGCACTAAAAAAATGTGTTTTAAAAATGTTACAAAATGGGAGTGCCACTTTAACACTGATGATTTCCTTCGACATAACTGACATGCGTACTTCTATGCTATCTTAGCATTAATTTTCATACTGAACATTGCTCTTCTAATATTATTCCGGGCATATATTGAGATGTTTGATAGACTTCCTGCGAAGAGAATACTGTTAGCAAAGATCTGATTGGCAAAAAATTACCTGAAGTACAATAACCAACACTGAAAATATTTAGGTATTTAAGCTTAATACATCAGGTGTAAATGTGAAATTGTTATCATATTCTGATTAGTGGAATAGTATTTAGTTCGCCTCTGTACGACACACAGCAAAAGTGCGCTCTTTTCACCTTAAATATAAGTAAAATTTGATCTTGGAATATTTACCTGGATATATATCTCGGTCTCGTTCAAGGTTACACCTGCTGACATTGGTCTTAGACGAGCCAAATTTGGTAAGATCTCACTGGCAAGTAGTAAATCTCCAGCAGAGACTGTACTCTGCGATTCGAAGAAGTCAGCAACGCTTTTCAAAAGTGTGACGGCTTCGTCTTCACGTTGAAGGTTGGTGATCTGAACATTTAAAAATCGTAAAATGTGAAAAGAAGTTGCATATTCTGTCAACGCTATTTGTTCATGCTTCATATTGCGACACATTTCCAACAGCCCACTCAAGACGTACTTTTCACGGTATCTGTGTGTTGTAATAAAACTACGTGCTCAATTATTAGCCCCATGTTGTTCTACCCTGCTTTGGTTGGAACACGCACATGAGGATAATCCGCCTAAACTTACACGAATTGCGATCTCAAGAAAAGTGTCTACCACTGACATTGACACTGACACTTAGCTTGAATCTGCAAAGAAGTGGCAGCGTTCAATTACAGGCTGTAGTACCTGGAATTTGTTTTTCCCTATACACATTCATCTTGCCTGCGCGCACCGGTGTGTAATTGCAACGGATAATTTCTACACCTGTAATAGAAATCCTTCTTCAACGATTCCCGGGAAACTTCTACTGTATAGATGCCTGAGTGGTAGTATACAAACTGCCGGTTCTGTATAGATGCCTGAAAAATGCCTGAAATCATGAATCATACAATACAACGGAGCACTGCTCAGTTTCCATCTGCAATGCTGCCCGTTGAAAACTCAGTGTCTGTGTTTGTCAAAGTTTAGTGGCCATACCTGCGTTGATACTTCGAGGAGCTCCTTCGTCTTACAGTCTGTTGAGTCAATTCTGCTCCATTGACCGCTATCACTACAGAATCTTCTCATTACTCCTGGAATGCATACACCATCATTGCGACAAGATGTTCTCGATGGAGTCATCGGAATATTGTCAATAACTTACATACCATTTCGTTATGAACCTGATCATGTTGTTCGATTATCTGGCAGCTACACTGAACTTGATACTCACCCAAATTTAGGTATACATTGGGAGAATGACATAAAACAATTGACCAATATTTTCGGAGTGAGTTCCAAAGCTTGATCGCTTTTATCATTTAAATCTCATTTTCAGGTTACTTAATGTTTATAACAGCAATTGACATATTTCATGAAAGAGTAAATTACATCACAGTATCTTTCTGATTTGACGACAGCTAACGATACGGTGAATTAATTATAGTACAACAGTGTTAAATCCGCCACCCCCACCCAGCAGCATAGGAGCTCGATGTCGGAAGAAACTGGCATAAAAATGTGCTAAATTAGATTTTAAAAAAGTACATAATCCAATTAAATATTTCAATCGTTTTAAAAAGTTTTGATTTGCGTTTGTGAATTGACCATCTGCAGGAACATTTGATAATTCGTTACACCAGAAGTGGACGTCTGCTTGCTATAATTGTCAGTCTGTTTTCTCTTTTCGATACTTCAAGAATGTTCTGAGAAAACTACTTTACATGGACAGAAACGCATATGTTGATATAATGGTATGGCAACAACCGCCTCTAAGATGGTTGTTCTCTCGCTGGGCGGCTTGTCCTACATGCCGAGATGTGTATCCGAATCTCTTGTACAACCGCCTATACGTGTATAACTTATGACGAAATGGTCAGGACAAAAGTTCTTCAAGGTCCGTTCCTATGTGTGTCCCATATTTGTTGTGTGTGAGAGTTATGAAGTACATGTTATATTACTGTTGAATGGAGGAATGTGTAGTTGTGCTGCGTAGATTGACGTGCTGCAGGTGGCTTACCGATTGTACTAAGGTATAGCTACTTCAGGAGACTTACCGATTGTACCAAGTGGACACAGAATCCAAGGAGAGTAGTAATTTGATCTTGTTGTTTCCCAGTTTTCTGTTGCTAGACAGTATTTAACATTATCATCTGCAGACAGTAAAATAAAAATATAAAACAATGTCCCTATCCACAGTTTTAAGCTATGCAGTTGTTATGGATGATATCATGCCAAATCTTTCGTCATACAAAAGACTCTGTCGTATTTTTTCCCTATCCTACTCGACTGGAGTTTCCGAATACTGTTTGTTTTCTGCTAACAGACTATAATTTTAAGTATATTGAATACAACTTACCTTCAGCAACTATGCTATTTAATGGATATTCAATACAACTTGTCTGTTGCTACTGTACTATTCAATCTATTGTCTTCTGTTAACAGACTAGTTAATCTATAATAAATACCACTTGCCTTCAGCAAGTATGCTATTCAGCCTATATTTCAACTTTGCTACTAAAGCCATCGTCCGATAATTTAATTTGCTCATAGACCATATATTCTACTTATCAATATTAACAGAAAGGTGTCGAACAAAGAAACGGTCAGTTCACCTCTCTCGTCATCTTCTAGAGAAATACTGCCTGTCGGCACACAAAGATCGCCTTGTTCTTCATATCCATCTAGGCAGAGGCATCGATAACTACCAAGAGTATTGTGGCATTTTCTGCTCAATCCACAAGTGTTTCGACCAATTCTGCATTCATCTATATCTGACATATGCATGGAAGTGAATGAAAAGACGTTACTGATTAGACGAAATGTATATTTAATTAAATATAGCGTAAATGGAAGAGACGATAAAGGCTTTCTGTTTTGACACAGTGAAACACTAAAATTTGGTGACCAATTCGCAATCTAGTCTTTCTTACCTTGGCACCCGTCATCATAGACATCGAAATTCCCATTCAAACAAGTCCTGGTTGCGCGTGTTGAAGATGTCTCGGCAAATTCCATACCAGGTTGACACTTTAGCTCCACACTCAAACGATGTGGTATAGTGAATGTTATCTTTTGCTTTGACTGTTTTACTGTAAATGTACACATCTCGCCCGACTCGGACACATTTGAGGAACACGTACTACCTCCTATGTGTGTTATTGTCGGCGATGTGTTGACTCTTTGACTTGCCTCAGTCAGGAGATCTGTTGAATCTGTCTTTGAAAAGTTGGGATTTTCACTTTTTGTACTTATAAGACTTATTATTTCTGTCCGTGATGCATCAGGATTGTCAACTGCTACAGTTGTGAGACTGATTGGATTTGTTATCGACGAGTGTAGATTTTCAGTTGCGGTAATTACAGGATCCACTTTTGGTGATGAGTCGGAATCTTTGTTGACGTCACTTGCTAGAACAGTTGTATATTTCGTTTGGGAGTTTGGATCACCTCTTACTGTTGTTAAGCGATCAACTGTTATTTCTTGCAATGATGTTAAAATACTTTCATCTGCTTCAGTCTCGAGAAGGGTTTCATCTGTCGTTTTAAAATTGGGATTCTCTCCAGCGGTAGTTATACGACCTGTTGTGTTTATCCAGAACAAGCTGGTGGCCTCATTTCCAGCGGTCACAGGATCCACGATAGATGATGTTTTAGAATTTGAACCAGGCTCACTTATGGAACCGTCTGAATTTGCTGTCGACGGGATGGGATGTAATATTAATATAAATGATTAACAGGTTGAGCGAAACTTATTTTCAAAGTATGAATTGAAAATATATAATAAACGTTGAAAAGAGTAATGTGAAGAAAAGTTACTTTAGGCTTTAGAGCACCTTCTTCGTTTATTTAATTACAGATGGTTCATTAACTAGTGAATTTTCAATTAGAGGAACTTTAGTACACACCGATATTATCAGGGACCAATTAATATAAAATAGTTTGCTCTTGAGGTACAGTCTTACGGATACATAGTGTAATTTTGTGTACAAGTACTTTATACTTTATTGTCACAACACTTGTCACACCTATTGTAGGGTGGGTAATGGTTGTGACATGATAAAAAGTGATCAAAATGGGACAAAACTGATAACAAAACAAAAACAGAACCATACATTACCGTATCAAGCAACAATCCCCCCAAATGTAGGTAGGTAGGTATATGTAGGTAGGTGGGCAGGTAGGTAGGTAGGTAGGTAGGCAGGTAGGTAGGAAGTACACTAAACTGTTTCACACATGCCATGGTTTGCTGTTTTGGTCTCGACTAATTGGAAAAATGTTGCTCGATTGTTCAAAGTTTAAGGTCCAAGACATGTTATGATGGACTGATTGAGAAGCATAAAGCTAGGTTACTGTGAACTGGTTTAAACTACGAAACTTCTTGTAAAGTCAGTCTTTAACCATGCTGACCTGCTAATGATTGATCAATGGGACAGGGATAGGGTGAAAGTTGAAAATGGATGATTTGAATAAAGCAAGTTTGTAGATATTACAGTTATCATAGCTAACTCACAGGTCATTTGGACTTCCTACGATATCCTCAGATACACTAATTTACTTTTTCTCTTCTGCCTGATTTAAGGTAGTATGAACCTCGAAAGTGAAAGACTTAAACTTTTGCTCTAACTTTCCTCAAGGGATCTTTCAATTATTCTCTTTCAAAATCAAGAATAAAAATAGGGGGTCACCATGCAAATTTTAGTACTAGAGAAACAAATTACCCAAGATTTACCGATATTAGAAATTCAGAATGGCCGCCATCCCTGTGTTAACTCTATGGAGAAAAATAAACCTTTTCGAATTTCGAAAAACTTTCCGGTGAAAACTTTTCTTTCACCAAGAGCTTTAAAATGAACCCCCACATGTGGTATATCAGAAGAGAATTGTAAAAGTTTGAGAGTCCGAATGTCTGTCCCTGAGGTGCGTTCTACCTTAAATGATCGGGAATTATAATTTCACCATGGTCTTATAGTTGGTGTTAAATTTCGATAAATGATATTTGTTTTGGTAGCAACATTTTAAGACCAAGTCAAGCGTTTGTTCAACAGCGTAAATATATCAGCATTGATTATGTGCAGCTTCCGCTGCTAGGCAAAGATTGAATCTTTTGCTTATGTTAGAGGAACTCAATGTTCTGGTTATAACCGACGATGGCAGAATTAACGCCTGCTCCGCTTCGCTAATCCACAGTCCCTCCAAAAAAGCTAATCACATGCAATCTTTCTGTAACAAGACGTATGAAAATAACACTGAATTATCAAAGTTCATTTGGACTCCTAAGAACAAGAGCTGAAAATTTGTTGTGTGATGGTCCACCCACATTCATGGACACGTACCAACAATGCATACACATAGCAACTCAATGAATAAAAATAATGTATTATCCATCACCCCATCCATCCATCCATCCATCCATCCATCCATCCATCCATCCATCCATCCATCCACCCAGCCAGCCAGCCAGCCAGCCAGCCAGCCAGCCATCCATCCATCTATCCATCCATCAATCCATCCATCCATTTATCCATTCATCCGGACATACAGACAGACATGCAAACAGAGAGACAGACAGATCAACAAACAGGTAGAACTTTTTCATCTTCCAGACTTAGGTTTTGTTGGCAATGCGTGCAAAATTGAAGAACTTCATTGAACACTCGCCTTTTGTATTGCCGGTGATTACTTGGATTTCACAGAGTTTTATAATGCGTGTTGCATTTTCTGTTGTTTGTTTTATCAGTTGTACATACTGTCCAAGCACAGGTGCCCCTTGACATTGGATGGTGAGGGTATTGTTTACAAAGGCAGGAGCAGTTGTGTACGAAAAACACTCTGATATTCCTCCATTTGTTCCCATCAATCCAACGTAAATAACAGAGCTTGACATATCACCTGTCAATATGCACCATTAATAGAAAAAATGGATTTCATTACAAGTGATGAAATTGTTTGTGACAAATCTGTATTTTGGCTGAGAAAATGATAGATACAGTCTGTGTACAAGTCATACTACTGGCGATACAAATGTTACGGTCTCCCAGGAATGTTCCAGAGACTTCTGATTTTTTATGGCATGGGTTGCCAAAATTGAAAATTCATCGTTACCATAGTGTTCTGCTACAGACAAAATGGTAGCTGCAATGTGTACGTATACTGTCCTTGCTACCCACAGTGTGATAGCAAAAGAAAAATTCAAGCAGCTTTTGTTTTTCCCCTGGCTACTCAGCCTCGCTAGTAACTTGCTAACCACAATCAAAGTCATTGCAGTATAAAATATCCGCAACTTTTCCCCAACAAAGCCTACAACACTTTCGTCAGCTTTAGTATAAAATGAAAAACAATTGTGATAAGTCCTGGAACAGCTGCTGCTGTTGATTTGGCAACCAGTACCTTTGGAGATTGTCAAATAACAATAAAACGGAGATCTGTCGTATGCGAAAATGCTTGCAGCTCATCACATATCTGGTTATCTGGGAGAAACGTTTTAGTCCATCTGTCAAGATAAGATACTCACATCCGGCTGTACATCCTTGTTCGATAACAACTATCACCCGATCTATGTAGTAGTTTTCAGCAAGATTAATGCGAAAATAAGGATTTTCAGTCTTAGTAGATTTCACACAAGTTGTCAAATTTCCATCGACTATGTGAGAATGCAATCCATTTTGTCTCAGAGAAGTGCCTGCCACGGTCTTGTTAATAGCGACGTTGACTGAAAATTAAAAAATGAAAGCACGGTGATATTTACTGATAGGTCATTTTCATTACGAAATTCAGCTATATAAGTCGAGAGTCGGAGATGCGTGGTAAGTGATAGAGTTGTAGGGAATTATTAGATACCCGGAAGTGGTAGGAAGCTTGGAATAAAATGAATCTAGCCATCGAACTATATTTCAACATAACTTCACACATGTGAAACTTTTGGAAAACGTGTGTCACAAGTGAAACGAGTCTGCCCCATTTCTACAAAAATAACGGATGAATTTTGTACAAGCGTGAAGTGCTAAAACGATACTTTTGGGCTGTGGACCATATTTGGACCCTATGTCCAACCACAGGAATCATTATGTGGTTTATGCGCAAATTGAGTTTACTTTCTGCTCCGAAAACTATGCTCGGCAAACAAAATCACAAGAGTCGGGCTAATGTGAAGCGTATCGATAGCTTTTGTCCGACCGATTGGATGAAAATCATTGTTCTTACTAAATCATTTCCAAAGCTCCAATCAAATAGAGAGTACCCTTAGTTTCGGACCCATTAAGTTGCTGTAAATAATATCAATCTACTATAACCTTCATAGCCGTGGTACATTGCCTACAAGATTTCGTTCCTCTGGGTATATTTCAGCCGAAACTTTTCTATCAATGTCGGTGCCAAGCAATAGTCTTTCTTCTTCAAACACCTCACCACATTATTGTTTTTGTATTGTTCAAGTCATTTGTTCATTGCTTTTATTCCCTCATTTCGATCAAGGCAATTGTTCCTAGTGCATTTTGAACCGTGAACTTTTCATGTGTTTTCGCTATACTCCAAATATCAATTGGAACACTTTCGTTCGATTTCTGCACCTCGTGAAAATTGCCTTCGGTGAGCATGACATAATGTAGTGCCCACAGGATGCTATTGTAACTACTCACGATATTTTTTACTGGGCATTGTTTCCCTACATATATTATCATTCCTGTAATTTAAGGTTGAAGATCGTAATATATATCTTTTTGATGTTGCTGTGTCACCAGCATGTTTTTGAAACCCAACCTTTCCTTAAAGGGCCAGTAATGCTAACTTTTGATAATTTTTTCACCATTTTTTTTCAATGTCAACCATAATTCCTTGTTCCACACCCCAAGGCATGTTGACATACACAGTGTTCAGCTTGTCAACTGAGCACGTACGTGTGTAAACTGTATTGTTATTGTCGAAAGTGACTTCTGGTCCGGACTAGAATTAAAATGTAAACAATAACAGTGCATTTTACACATGTCGATGCTAAGTTTATAAGCTAAATAGCGGGTGTTTCAACATTCTTTGGGGAAAAGAAAAAGAAGTTGCAATTCATGTACAAAGTAAACATGATGAAATAAATCGTCAAAAGTTAGCATTGCTGGCCTTTTAATAATGTTATACGAATTACTGATATTTTTTTGAAATCCTTGTTCGGGTGGGACTGTGCTGAAATGCTGTAAATCCAGATTGACTGCTAATCCATTAAGAATAATTGTAGCCTGGCTTGTATCATTTGAATGAAGAAGCACGTTACATTTGTACAATGTTACTCTCCAATATGGCTGAACTTTAATTAGTCTAACATTTAAGTTGTTTCTCTTTTTATTCCAAGGCAACTCTTTTCACTGCCGTATCAATTTCATTTTTTTTATATTTTGCCTTTCTTTTCTTCTACTCGAAGTAACAGTTAAGTCTGAATCATGATTCCATACAGAAAAGGGCGCATGTTGTTCAATTTAAGTACAATGACGAATGTGCATTGGCATTCTGCTGTCCAAGCAAGAGATCTCATCTTAAAACAATAAGAGAGTGTTCAGTCACTGTAGCCGAGGTTGGTCCGACAAATTCTTCTTGCATCACCGTCAAAATAATAAGACCCCAAAACCACTCGAAACACGTTTATTGCCCCCATTGAAGATGATATAAAATGTATGACGGCACTCCCCGCATGCCATTGCTAGAGAAAATGTTAGTATTCATAACTTTTGTTCGTTGCGTAAAAGCTATCTGCATAGTAAATCAACCTTTTGATATTTTCCGGTATTTTTGTTCCGTGTATCAACTTGGTCTACTTCCTATAGCATTTGAAATACTCAGTATTTTGTTCATCAATGCAACTTGTCAGTGTGTCATGTGCATTGTTATCGTTGAAAACCAAATTCATGTCTGTACCTTAATTTAATTATCGACACTAAGATTAAAGGACACAGATATTTCGACATGCTGTGAGAAGTGTACCTAGAAGCTATGACTGACACATGCAACAAAATCCTGAAAACAACGTTCATAAATTACAGTTACTAGGCCTTTGACGACATGTATGTTGCAATGAACATTATTTGGCTATGTTCTGTTGTACGCGTTAAATTTTGCTTTCTAAATTGAGCGGAACGTTGTTGTGAATATTACAAGTCTTTTTAGAAAATGCCTAAATCGCAGAACATATATGAAGAGTACGTTTTAGCTAAATTCGCACACCTCAAAAACATGCACTTTTTTGCATGACTAAAACAAGCAATTATATTACCATGCCCTGCCTGTCGCATTTTGATTGGTCGAGCTGAACCACGTGACTGACCACAAATACACAGTAATAGTCTGTTTATATGCCCGTGAATATGAATAATAAGATTAACAACTCAAAGTATCGTAACTTTACGGCTCAAACGTAAATCATAATCAATCTCAAAATAAAATGGATCACTTGTAGGTCAAGTTGAGATACTTTTTTCTGAAAACATCTCCGGATTTGCAATTTTTTTTACAGCGCGCGTGACAGTGCGTCGCGTATTGCTCAGTTTCTGGGGCCCAGTTGTCGTTCGCTCCTGAAATTTTCGGAAATTTGACGGTTTCTTGGGTTCGCCGATAATGTAATGGAAATAACAGACTCCGCTCTGACCATTAACGTTTATTTGTGGGCGCGGGCTCGAGGAAAGCCAAATTAACGGGCTCGGCAAGCCTCGCCCGTTAATTTTTGGCTTTCCTCTCGCCCTTGCCCACAAATAAACGTTAGTGGTCAGCGCGTCGCCCGTTATTTCTGTAATAAACGGTTTTACAATCAACGGAACTAAGTTATATTGGAAAGTTCAATCCGACTCAACATTACTGTTTAACTGACATTGTATAGGCTTAGTAAGTTTTGCCTTAACTTGAATGATGTAGCCGATCTGCTTTAGCAATATAGATGGTTACCATGACCGTGGTTGAATTTCAACATAATCATTGATTCAGCACCATCTTAGTCGCTAAGTTTATACAAGTTTTAAACTTGAGATGAGGCAGTTTTTATTTATTTCATGGCAGGCTACAAGGCCCTACATAGTCACCAAATTTCAGGATTCTGTACAGAGTGACTGAGAAATAGAGATTTAACATCAAAATATCGCCTTCTGGGCAAATAATATTGGCACCTAATTCCAACTGCTAAGATGAAATGACATAACTGTTGTAATTGCTGTTCACAGAAAAGGCTTTTTGATGCAGATTAAGAATAAACCATGCAAAAATCATGTGTTTCTTTCTCTACGTCCCAATAGAACTGCATGATACTAAAAGGCTGTAAATAACTTCAGAGTAAAGTGAATATGACCATTCTTCAGCTGATCCTATACGCACTTTAACTTGCCAAATTCTGATCCAATTTCGGGAAACTTATTTCACTTACCTCCTACCTGCTCGGCTTGTACCCCTTGGAGAGTAAGTAACCACACGATGTGTACTGTGTACCACATTATTGAGCTCCGATGAGCAGCCATCACTCAGTGCGACAGTCTTTTCATTTTTCACACTCACCAGAGAGCATTCAGTCCACTGCCTCGGGATTTAGATTAAACTAATTACGAACAGCAAATGGGAACTGTCTCAAAAGCCTAGCTTACAAACTCTGGTATTAAAGGGACCCAAAGGGACTAATTACAAGAGATATTAATATCGTTCTATGTTAGAGTACACAATTGAAACGTGACTTCTATACATTGCCAACATGAAAATTGCCAGGATTAACTTCTTCATCATTTAATTAATCTCATACAGTTCGAACTGCCACATATATACAAATATACTGGGAATTTCAGCACTTCATATATGTGGCGATTGTGCGCCTTCACAACACCTCATGAAACCACTTCTCGCATGAAGTGTGAATAAATGACGCAGAATATACGGCACTCCATGTACTTAAAATGGGCGGTGAAGATTTAAGAGATACTGTATGCGGTGTATATAAAGCTCACCCGAATTGTGAAGTTTATTGTCGTTAAAGGGAGGCGGTCGTACGTCGGAACTGCACGTGTGCGACTTTCTTGTTTACAAGCTATGTATTTCTTTCATGATATCTAGGTGCATCACATCAACAAAGCTGCAACATTTAAATTTTACGACATTCTCTAAATTTCGCACACTGCTCGACACGCGAAACTGACGATCATTTGTAATTTTAATTTCGCCGACTTTCTTCGATGAGTGCCAAATAAGGGTGAGTGCCGGGGGCACGTACATCAGGTATTCCATCAGCACCAGACACGATCGTCCCACGAGAAATCGGAATCAATGTTACCTGATAGAAAATGTTTTAAGCCAATTCAGATAAGCGATGTTACTTCTACGACTCTCCAGAGAAAGCATGTAAAGTTCTGTCTCAGATAATATCATTTTGTTGGATATTTTGTCTCGTCGATAGAATTTGGCTGGGGCACAGGCAATTAAAAGCACTGCGTGAAATTGCGAGATCTCGCGAGAGTACGGAAGAAATCGCATTTTTTCGTGAAAAATATAAAGTTTTAGCATCTGATTTGTGCACCAACGTGTTCTTGACCGTACAGAGAAAGCGGGAGCAAAACACCGCATCCCTCTGCGATCTGGAATTCGAGAACGGCGAGCAGAAAAATCTAGGGCGACAGTGTGCAACCCGCGAACTTTTTACTAGATAGTAGTAATTGATAACATTTCCTCAGTCGAGGCCACTTATGGAAGACTGCTAGAAAAGTACAGATACAGAATTAAAATCGAGAGACGAGACATGAACATTTTAACAAATGCATGTACTGAGAAGACAGAGTAAACAGAGTTTTGAAATATTTTCAAATCGTCTAGAGTAACAGAATAACTATGTCATTGTAGTTTACCAGAGAATTAGACTGCCTCGGAGTCCTATAAAAAGAGCCATGAACACGATTGACTCGACCGAATGGCACATGAAACCTTGTAAAAACACCAAAATAAAGACATTGAAACATTATGATTAAACTTCGCATTTATGCATTCGTATAACAATATTAGCAAAAAGAAAACAAAATGTTCATCGGAATTGCCGCTTCTACCTCGCCAGATTTGGAAATTTCTTTTCGATTTCGGCGAATTCATTCTTCTGTATTGCAAATACTTTAGTACTGCCGCTGGCGGCGCCCTACACTTCGTCGGGTTTTCGTGGGCACTATGGCCGTCTGGTTCGACACACTGCAACATAATTGAAGTACATTGCTGTGCATATCTTGAACCCTCATAAAGAACACTGTCTTTGTTAAAACCAACAAAATGTGCATTGTCACAGTGGAGCAACCGCTTTCAATGGCACTGTCATTGCAACTTGAGACTAAAGACATGATGTGTCACCAGATGCGTGTCCTTACTAAACCATGCTTATTATTAAGGTATTCTAACCAACTCTAGTCTGAGGGCACTCTGCGGAATGCTGGCTCCTTGTGAAATTTGGCACCCGCCTTTAACGAAGTCGAGAAGCATGCTATACATCACTGGACTTCTTTTGCTGTGCCTCTAAGCTAAAGCATTCGAATTGCTATGACAACAGTAGACTCTAATGTTACAAAAGCTTGAAAATTGCTTCCAACATCCGGGAGATTGTGAGCCAGGAGTTGACTGTGAACTCTTTCTTTCCTATGAAGTGTACGGCGAGGCTCACATATTCGAGATGCTCGGATCTAGGAGCGTATCTGGGAATTACGAATTTAGTGATCTACAGTTTGAATTTATACCCGGCAGAGGAACCGCTACTGCTGCTGCACTCGCAAATGATGTCATTTCATACTGTACTAAACGAGGTTCACCTGTTTATACCTGTTCGCTTGATGCTGAAGGTGCATTTGATGCCGCACCTTATGACATTTTGTTTTGTAAAGCGATAGATGTAATTCCTGATCACTGTTGGCTGATATTAGTGTATTGGTACAGGCATCTCAATGTACAAATTAAATGGGGTTCTAGATTGAGCGAATCAATTACGGTATCTGTAGGCACTCGACAAGGGGGGTTATCATCACCCTTTCTTTTTAATTTGTTCTATCAAGGTCTTGTTGATGAACTCACGGCGTGTGTTGGTGGCATCAATATCAGTAATGTTTCTTTTAATGTCTTTTGTTACGCTGATGACATAATGTTAGCTAGTCTAACCAGCACAGGTCTTCAAAATATGATTAATGCTGCTCAGAGATATATTACAGAACATGGTTTACGCTTTAATCCAAAGAAAACAGATTGCGTTATTTTTGGGGGTGTAGTCTTACTCCTCGTCCATTTTGGTCTCTGGATGGTGTAAGACTTGCTGAATGTGAAAGTGTGAATTATCTAGGTGTTACTTTGTCATCTCTTAATACCAATGTACATATTTTGAATAGAATTCATGCATGTAGAAAAGCATTTTATGGTTTTCAAGGAGCCGGTTTCCATAATGGTAATAGTAAATATGATATGCTTGCCTATGTATGGAATGCTGTCATTCGGCCTGTTCTGACGTACGGTATTAACTGCGTACAGGTTTCCAAATCTTCTCTGAGTGAGATTGAAAAGACTCATGCAAAGTTGCTCAAAGCTGGTTTTGGTATTCACAAATTTTGTAGAAGCACTCAGTTCCTGAAAGCGCTCAATGTTATGACTATTGAAAAATCATTAGAGATAAGTTCTCTTGAACTACTGAAATCAATCTTCGCTGACAATTCACGTGCTCGTTGTTTTTATTTGCATCTTTTGAACATGAATTTTTGTGGTAATCTGAACGGTCACACGGATTTACTCTCACATGTTAATAAGATTTGTGCAAAACATAATGTTTCTTTCTTTCGATAAATCTTTGATAAACATTATTCAAATTCTGTATTAAAAAGTATGAAGACTTTTCCTACACCGGATGGATTAACGGATAGTATACGTCATATTTTATTGACAAGAGGTGTACATAATAGGCACATTCTTAACATGTTGCTGATGCCGTTTTAGCTTCGTTCTGCCTATGTTTTGTTGTATTGTATCTTGTTATTTTTGGTATATTATGTATTTTTTTTCTCTTCTTTTTGAAGGCTAAATAAATCAATAATAATAATAATAAGGCTTGGGCCCACCGCTTCTAACAAAAAACACCCCTGCGCACATATGCATGCGCAATTGTAATGCAAAGTTTTCATGATTAAAATCTTAAAAACAAAACAATCGACAAGCTCGTGGGATTAAGACTTTAAAAATTGGCATTATTTTTCAAGCCCGGTGTGATGTACTGCGGTACTTATGTTGATTTAATTTATTTCAATATGAAAAGCTAGCATCTACATGTACTGCAAAGATCTCTTTTTTATCAACGCTCGCAAAATTAAGTATAATTTCATATAATAAAAGGCTGTCTAGTATTTTAAAATGCCTGAATATAAAAATTTAGTTACAAGCTGTAATACTATGTGTCATTAGTACGAGTGTGGATAGCAATTCGAACTAGTATTTCCTTAACGTATTTCTACAATTTTCTTATGGGCGTTCGAAGTAAAGGAAAGAGGACAGGGATTTTTTACGCCAGGTGCAAATTGGTGTGTTTACTTTTATTTTTTACAGGGCGAGGACAGTTGCATGACGTGTGTCAACAATGAGGGCGACACTTCCTTGCTGTTCACGTACAACGTTATGAAAATGAATAGACCTTTTCCCGGTTATCCCACAATGCATTATTGTGGCTGGATGAAACACTGCATAAACACTCAAAACAACAAACGCATACAGATTTTGTGGTGTACAACGGATTGTTATACAAGATTGACACAAATTTGCAATGTCAAAAATTGCCTCGTGTATTCTGTATCCATCGGCGATGAAAATATGTCAGGGTGTACCCTGCCGTAGTGTTCTATGGTTAACATACCCTGCGTATACCCTACGGCTAAAAAGTTCTATGGGTAACGTACGCGTTGTGTGCGCTAGCGCACAATGCATCATGGAACCGGTAATAGAACTATAAGTTAGAGAGTCGTCGGTGAGAGTACATTGTTGATTCGTCAATGCTATGCCGGTATCCGAATTTGCTGTTTTACACTGTCGACAGTACTCGCGAGCTAAATCTCATTCAGTGGTTTAATACTTATGATATTATAGACAACAAGGCAGTATTGCTGAAGGCAATGAGTACTTGGGCCGTGATAGAGTAATTTTGAGGACAATATATACTACTATTCAAATATGGTCTTGAATTTCCTCCTGTCAATTAGGCATTTGATTAACTGGTTATTAAACGAAGCAATGGCATGACAACGGCAAAATATGTCTAGCAACTTTTGTGGAGTTTGAGGCAGGGGTTCTTTATTTATAGTGAAAATTGCTTAAACTCCTTAAATATTCAAATTACAGCAAATTTCTTTTGTTCTCGATGGTAGATGTCTAATATTTAGATGGGCATATTTAGATTTCTACCCTATAGTTATCCCTATATACCAAAAATCGGACATCCAGCTCTATTGGCTTGCTCAGAATTAGATATGCGCATAATTAATGAGGTACAATATGTGGTGTCATAAGGTGTCCCATCATACCAAATATGAAGGGTGTAGCACTTGTGGTTACTGAGTTGTGGACAAATATATCTATTGAGGTCAAAGGTCATTGAGGTCACGTGACATTTGTCAAAATAATTGTATTGCTAAGTTATTCCTATATACCAAAAATCAGACCTCTAGCTCTATTGGCTCGCTCGCTTGAAAACAATCTCATAAACCTGGCCATATGGGCAACTGTGTATGGGCAGCTGGATGATTGACTTCCCGGAGAAGGCGAGCTGTCACGTTCAAGCTCAGGATTATTTGTCGATCAAATTTCAGTAAATTTACCTTACCTAGATGAAATTTTGTCTATAGGCTGAAATTTCGCCGAATTTTGACGAAATTGCATCGATTTTTCAGGTTCATATCCGACATTTTTGAGTTTTGAGTGCAGACAGAAATAAGTTTTGAGGCAACATGGCTGCGACCCCATGTTGACCCCGGTATCTGCTAAAGTGCGGGTTGCGGGCTACGGGCTGCGGGTTTTTAGAATTATGGCTAGATTTCTAATATATGTAATATGGCATTTAGTATATAAGAAATAAAACCTTTAGAATGTGTCTATTATAAATAATGATGATCAGGTCTATCGTACAGTATCCCTTTTCCTGCGAAGTCCATATTTCACCATCAGGTCAAGATGGTTAAAATTAATGAAACACTACTATATGGTGTATTTTAACGTAATACTGTATATTTGAAGGCTGTTGAAAACATCAATGCTGTAAACTTGATTTTTTGGACTAAAGATGCTATAACAGACCAAACCAAATGGGTGAAAATACGTTATGTTTCTGAAAAAAAATCAAAATCTGCTAAACTAAAAGCGGCGATTCCGAGGACCAATTTATTTATTCCGAGCTGCCTGGCCATTACAAATAATTAGGGATCTGAATCACTTTTCTTTCTTGCCATGGATGTGAGTGAGAAATATACGTAATACCAGACTGACAAAAAAATCGCGCCTCGGAAATGTCGCCACTTATCGCGGAATGAAAATTGTTACATTTCTAGTATCAGGCCATAGGAAGTAAATTCTTTGTAATGCATCCATTCACAATTCGGTTCCAGGGCAACTCATACAGAAAATTAAACAATGCCTAGTTAAATGCAATGCATAAGGAAAGATTTGACTTAAAAAAGCGTAGAAGTGATGTGTATTGTAAATGCCGTGTATTTTTCATGAAATCTTTAAAAAGAAAAAGACGTACAACAAAGGACTTAGTTTACTTTGCCGTTTCGGTTCAAGCGAGGTCGCGACCTCAGAGAACGACATTCTGCTAACATTTTACGCGAGAATTTCAGTGGGAAAAACACGCCGGTGCGTTGCCTTATTTTCAGGAATCGATCTAATAGGAATATTTTTGGATGAGTTTGTGTTCTGCAGCTCTCAATAATTTATCTCCTAATATCATGAACGTATGACTTGCACCTGCAGTATGATAGTCGCTCCATGCCGGTATGCCCCCTTCAAGCATTTGATCCAGCGTGACTTTGAAAAGTTTCCTAGGACTATAATCGTGTTCACCACAATAAAATTATTTGAAACGGCGTTGAAAACGATTTCGAAAATTGTGCTTTTATCGGCGGTTGAACTAATCTGAAGTGTGAGAAGGGGGAAAATGATATCAAAAAACACACATTTTTTCATGCCCGCAACCCGCAACCCGCAAAATAGCGCATCCGGTTGACCCCTAGCCCTGCGTACGATGCTATGTGCTACAGCTAACACACAGCATCGTACGCAGGGCTAGCGAGAGAGTTGCCGACATCGACGGTTATTTACGAGAAGTGAATAAAAGACTGTCATTTTTGGAAGCGATCGAGTAGCTGAGGTAGGCTGGGATACGACTTGGGCCCAAGAACGCTGAATTTCGGCAGTAATTTGGCTTTTTACGTGAAGTCCCAAAATGGATTTGAAGTCACCGACCCTACGTACGGGTCTTTGCAGGGCTGTGGTGAGCGGGGCGATTAGCTGTAGCGGAACACAAAGCATCGTACGCAGGGCTAGTTGACCCAAGTGAAAATGTGTTCGCGATCAAATCTTCCTATATTTTTTTCAGAATTTTCGACAAAATCATTGCTTCTTAAATCTTTTGTAAAATATAAAATACTAAAATAAAAATGCGATGTGCCATGTCTCCAGATTTCTAAAACATCGTTCGTTGACCGTTCGACGGAATACTCATTTCGCAAACTTGTGACGCAGTTGAAATTCAATACTGACCGCCAAATAATCTTAATGAGACGAGATCATTCTAGACCCCGGTTCTAGACATCCTCCAAATTATCCAACCATTCGCGTTAGAGTTCAGCTCGCTTAGAGTATCATAACATTCTTCGGCCTTCGTTTAGATCGACCCTAATCTCTCCATTTAGGAAACAAATACACAAGCTACCTCGACAAAACTTCGTGCACCATCCAGGACCAAACGCACAACAAATCTGTCTTGACGTCATCATCTCCTTACATGGTAATCGGCATACCGTATTTTTAGCAAAGGAGACACAGAATACGTCGGAGTATTCAGTTTCAAAACGTATTACATTGTGTGATGTTGTCAAAAAAAGGTAATGTTACTGCAGTGGTATAAATTACAAAACACAAAAGTTCAAATCAGTTTATTTTGGACTGGCTTTACCCAACATTTCACATTGTTCTTATGCCAGATTTGACCACGTACTTACTGGCGACCCCTTTACATGCAAATTTTGTGTCAAATGGTGTGTTCTCCTGGAAAAAACAAACGTACGATTTCTATATGAAGGAGGCGAAATTTGCCCTCAAAACTCGAAACCACCCCTTATGGGGTGTACCTAGCTATTTTGAACGAGCTTCTCGAATCTGCAGCTCTATTTCGAAATGATGGTCTGGTTTTCTCAGCTCAAGGATAAGTGTTCTCCATCGCTGTGGGCATTACTATTCTCAACTGGGGGTACAGTTTCCAGTCGTAATGTTTTTCATTGTGTCCGGGATATAAAACCTTTCCTTTTCAAACTTTCAGTTGATTAACACTAGTCCACATCTTGTCAGTGATTAAACATGTTTCAAGTTTAAATGTTAAATTCTGGTCTCGAGCCCTCCTGTTCGACCAAACTGAAATTACCCCTCCCACTTTGGCTCGTCCAGTGGGTGTAGCAAGGGTCGTGCCATCGCTTAGGAAACGGAGGGTGCATTAATTGTTGCATTTCGATGCACATTTTGATTATATTCAGAAGATTTTGTGGCAAAAACTCAGATAGAGAAGCATTTATATTGACATCTCACTTATTCATGACTGGCTGAGAGCAGCACTTCCATTAAGTTAGCATCATTACGCCATTTATTATGCCAAGAAAGATGAAGCCAAGACATTTTGCCCTCCCTGGTCTCAGCCAGAAATGGTTATACCTTACAGAGTTTTTTCCCACGGAATGAAAACAAATGTACTTGGGCTGAGGCCCAAGTACAATAATACACTTTACAGTAACAGTAGTAAGGAGAACACTGCCCTTCTAAATATGTGCTATTCCATGCGACTTCTCGCTGTATATACCAAAGTTATCAAATACCGTATAGATACGGGATGGATTAAAAACCGTCTTTCGGTGTATCTCGATTTTATATTACGGAGAGATGTGGGATTCTAAATGAGACTTCCGACGTGTCTGTACTGAGCTCTGTCAACACGTTGTTGGGCCGTCTGAACTTTGCAAATCACGACATAAACTGGGTCAATTTTTGGCTGAAATTTCTCCGTTTTGTCAAGGCTAAGCTTAGTACACCATGACTATTAATTTGATCGCCAGCAAAAAAAAATATCGCTCGCCGCTCCTGAACCTTGGTCAAAAATCCAATTAACGAGATTTTTGTTTCTTCTGGCCTTACAAGAATAGTCCTAGATTTTAATGATTGGAAGAACCACTGCGAGACAACCGGTGATAGGCTTTATCGTTAGTTTACTGCGACCGATCTGTGTCCCTGATTTAGCTCGTAAAAATAAATGATGAAATATAGTAGTCCTGAGTACCTGCTTTATGAAAGTTTGACTGACTACGACGGTAGATGTTATTTTTCTATACTTTATTGCAAATTTCAAATACAAGTATACACATATGCAAGTCTCATTACGCAATGACCAGGAAAGAGGCAATGTTGGAGCCAGGAATAATAGCTTACAGCTAATCGAGCCTGGACCCATTTTCATGAAATTTACATTGCAAAATTTGTCTTAAAGGGCTAATTATGTCAATTATTAGTCAAAATTCTATTTTTAAATTGTAAAAAAGATAAATATTGACACATCTTGGTATTCACTTAAGAGATGCTGTCTTAATGATTTTATAAATAAATATCTTGTTGCACTTTGTTTGACAATATGCGGTAGGTTGATCCAGACTTTGGCACCATATATGAAATTGCAAACTGTCCTGCAGTTGTACGTACTTTCGGTAAAGGCAAGTTTTGACCTAGTTTAAATCGAGTGTTATAGCAATGATCAGCTAGTCTGAAGTAATCACTCAAATTGTGTGGTATGTTTTGATGATGCAAATGAAACATGAACTTTCCCAGAAGTAATTTATGAAGTTTATAGACATCCAGTATACCTAGTCTGAAGAATAAAGGTGCAGTAGTCTCTCGAAATATAGAAAACGTAATTATTCGTACCAGCATTGTTTGGGTGATAAAAATCTGATGTAAGTATGATGGATACGTACTTCCCACACCTCAAGACCATACATAATATTTGATTCAATAAAAGCTTTGTAGAGCAGTACTAGAATTTGCTATGATACATAATTTCTTAGCCTAAATATGATTCCTACTTTTTTCTTATTATACTATTATTCATCTTATTAATATGAAATTTCCATGTCAGATGTTTATCAAAACAAACCCAAACAAAGGATGCGTGCATGTGGAACTTCTTCTATGATAACATTTTATGTCACATAAATTACCTTTAGGGTAATTTATCTGTAAAAGAATGTTACCATTATCATGTACTTTTTCATTGCAATCGTAACTCTGTAACATTACAAGTTGTGATCTTAGAGAGTTACGATTGTTGTGAAAAAGTACATACTTCGTTTTACTAATATTAAATGTCAGCTTATTAGCATCGCACCATTGAACAACGGCTTGTAAATGTACATCCACAAAAGAAAGATTTACAGAGCGTGTTTCACGTGAAAAAGTGTAGAAAAGGTTGGAATCGTCGGCAAAAAGCCTAAAGTCAAAAAATTGAAGAAGAATTAGGAAGAATTAGGAAGATCATTAATGTACGATGCGGATAAGGAATCCAAATTTCTTATTCTCCCCGCAGCGGTGCGAATAAGAAAAGTAAACGGAATTGAAGTCTATGTAGAAGTATCTCATGCTCAACTGTGTCGAACGTCGCCGACAAGTCCAGCATGATGAGGACAATGTCTTTTTTTCCCGTTGAGAGCAAGCATGATGTCATTACACTACCAGATGACAGCGATTCGTTGATATAGAAAGAACACTGGCAAATCTATAACATAGTTCGCTCGCAACACATCAATATCACACGGTTTCGCGGCTGCCCGTTCACCTGGTTTGTAGACACATTGCTGAAAGCTGGAAATGTGTGGGATGATAAAACGCAGTCACTATCAACACTGACAGGGTAAACTTTCGTGAAGTTTAGAAACCTTTATTTTGAAGTAATTCATAAATTCAGATGGTATTTGCTTCCATGGAATTTGCCAAGGTAGCTTTTGGCGTTAATTGCCTTCGCATCAGTCAACACAGCAATTGTCGTGAATAACCTCTTATTTAGACTTGGTTCAAGTCGGTGAATTAAAAAAAAATAAAATCATTTATTATAGTTTCTCTTGTGTCTCTCCTATTTCGTACCAACCTATTTGGAATTTGGCAGCCCAGGCCAAGTTTTCCCAGCGATTGAATGCATGAGTCTGCGCAGTAGTGAGTTAGTTTCTGCCGGATTCACCGGGTGAAACTCCCTGTATAGCGTTCACCCCACTCATCGCGTCCACTCCACTCACGCGTTTCACATGAAAACAAAATACAAACCATCGCGTTCACTTCACTCAAACATTAACAAATCACAGACTTGAACCAAGTCTACCTCTTATTATCTGCCTCTTCAATGCAAGTCCTATGGAAGTCAGCCTTCAAATCATCACAGCGGCGAAAGTATTCATTCCGTCTTGTCAGGAAAATCTGACACAAGACCGGCACGACTGACGTTTTTATCACTAACTTTCATGAATGAAGTGAATTAGCACCCCAAACCTTTCCTTGAATGAAGAGAATAGCTGCCAAGAATACATGTTCTATTGGGAATATCGCTAATTTATACATCAATTCATCAAGTTGACAATCATATGTTCAACCAGTGTCTCTTACAATGCTGCTTACTAAGGTTCCTATTTCTACTAGAAAGCAAACTCAACTGGAAATTACGCTAAAAATAGAAGCTGCCGTTAGGATTCACTCAACACACTGTTGATCATGCTAACAAATGTCGCGGAGAAGCCAAAAGCTCCGTTAGTATACGACAGACACCTGTTAGTCTATACTTGTTAATTAGCTGCTACGTTGTTGCAAACTAAATGGTTTTATGCGTGATACATTGAACCTATACAGAGACCGAAGTGACACAACAGACCAAACCGACACAATACATACAGTGGACGGGATATGTCTTATCATACACTGAAAGAGAGAGAAAGAGAGAGAGTTAATTTGAAGTCACATGGAAAGTAAAAATACAAAAATACCGCTTTTTTGTTTTCTTTTCCCTAGGCATAGACACTATAAAATCTTTGTTTCGAGTGTCAAGTGTTTAAAGTAATATGTAATATATCTGTAGTCACGATGAAACAAATGGACGCAATTAGAAACCCCGTTTGGTGAGAGGTGTACCCTCGTTTTGTTATAAGAGTCGTTTTCAATTTGTTTGTTAACGAAAAACACAAAAAATGTGTCCTTATCCCATTTTACCTATAAATGTGAGGTTGAAGGACAACCATTGGACGCGTTTTGCCACGGATTCCAACAGGGACGCAATTATGTTATGGCATGTGTCACTGTATAGAACTTACCTGACAAAATTATTTGAAGTGATATGGTCAGATTTGAATGAAAATTGACATTTTCCCGCCAAAATTCATGTATTTAAAAAAAGATAAAATTTCAACTCGTAGACTCAAACTTTTTGTCCTTTTTTCTGCATATTCTGAAAGAGTTATTATCACTGAACATAACAGACACCGTAACCTAAATAACATAATTTGACATATCTAATAAATATTTAAAATAACTCGATTTTTTTGGGTTTTTGAAGAAAAAAAATTGTTAAAGGATTATCATTTTGAATTATCAGTGGTTGTTACATATACCTACTGGAACTTTCGTTACAAAAATGTTGTCCTCGAGTTGAAATATTCATATGTTATTTTGGCGGGAAAATATAGGCTGATAGTCACGCGACTTGGTCGAAATCTAAAGTTAAGAAATAATTTCGTTCATATATACTGAGAAATATCCTGTTGTAGATCCTTAGCTACTCTGAAATATTAACAATCTCAGAACCATGTCTTCACATACTTGCGGATGCTATTTCAATTGACACTTAAGATAACTGTTTCTTATACATGTTACAGGCGTTAACAGTCTTTCTTCAGCAACCGCATTACATGGATGTTTCTCTACAGCAGTTTTATTGTATCGACGCTTTGAAGCCTGTGCATCCACTTTCATTTTGTAAATCCAACCTTTCATGTTTTGCTACTTCATTGTAGTGTTGGTTGTATCATAGGGCAGGACTTAATTCCCTTTCTGTGTATCACTTGTGCGCAGACTTAAAGACAAGAAACCCTCCAGAAGGTTATATACAGATACGGAATGGAGACCCGGAAATACTGGTGAAAATATAACACGTACCCCACTGATGACAAACAACAGGACTACGGCAAGCCTCGCTGTCATGCGCGTTTTCACTTTAGCATGGCCGCACTTTACTGATTTTGTCTATGCCATATTCACACTTAGCATATTGCCGTCTACTACGACATGGCCGTCGAGATAGTTAGCCGATCACAGTGGGGAGCACGTCCCGTGTCAGAACGAGATGACATGGCGATGCCTGTACCATACGTTATCTTGCACCATACAGCGTGGCCCGAACGGTGCTTCACCTTAGAAGAGGGGTGTGCTCAAATGAGAAGAATACAGGTAGGTTATTGTTGTTGTACGCTCATGTGTGTATCAAATATTGAGATACACTGTTTAAGCCTGACCACATTATTTGAACGTTACATCTAACCACAACATCGAATAACCACAAACTAAAACCCGGAAGTCGACACCGGGGCTCGGCAGAATGTGGGATACTGAGTACAGAGTGGAAATCTGAGCACAGTGAGTGAGGCACAGCACAGGCACGGACGGAAAACAAACAGCACAATAAAGAAATGAATCTCAGAGAAGTATCGGAGGTGTTTTTGAGATATACAGATATCTGGAATGAAGAACACGTATGTGTTTAGTTTGCCCTTGGCACAACTGAACTGCCCTTTCGCCTACTCGATGTTGTTTAATTTAGGTCTTGCACGTCAACATGTGACCTCATTGGGAGGTCATTGCCCCGTTGACGCCTACTAGTACCTGCATGTATTAATTGTAGGAAACTCATCAAATAACCTTCGTAGTAAGCAAGAAATATATGGTGCCGAACATGTCATACGGTCCATGCTTAATAAGTCTATGTCATTTTGCAAATTCCGCCTTTTTCATCACATTTTATTTTGCAAATCCCAACGAGAATCGAAAGGTGAAGACCCGGGGGTGAAGAAAGCTAGGTCAACATAGTAATTGAATTTGGCAGTTTGATCCAAAGATAAAAGTTTTATGACACTATGTTCCAAACAAGAAAACTTCATGCTCCGTATCCATGGGAACTATGAAGTCATATGATATAGTAATTTCGACATGGTTGAAATTAAGAAAACATTTATATCCGAAGTTGTCTCCCAACAAATCATTTCGTAAAGTATTAATCATGATGTTAAAATCAAGTTGTAATCTAGACGGATGCAAATTTTTGAAAGCTGTTGCTATAGCCTCGGTCCCTATGGCTTCAGTAGGAAAAATGACCAAAACAATGTTGTGAATAATATATAATTGTATGTGGTATCTCTCATCTTTATCTGTCTCTACCTGGCAGCAGTAGCAGGAGTTCTGTGGTAGAGATATCAACTTAGGATCATTGGTATCAACTTGGAGGGTTCGAACCTCCCTAGATCCTCTAAAGTTCGCCACTTTTATTTTATTGGTAATGTATTTTTGAATCAAGAGCTCCTTCACGACCTCTGTAATTCTAAGATTCCTTTTTGTTAGCTTACATTGGTTTACACCCACGTTGTCTAACACTTGGTTGGCTTATAAAAGCTTAATAAATACATTATCAAACAAAAATTATAATAAACTTACACTAATGTTGATGCCTCTATGCACAATTCTTTTCAGTTACCGTGTTATTTGGTGAGCCAATATTAATGTCGGTGAGCTATGGGCAATGAACAGCTCCCCCAACGTTCATCTGCCACAGGTCACCGTTTTTTGTGAACCTAAGGGACGATTCAGAATTTACTTCCAGGGGGGTGGGGTGGAGGATTTTCAGGGGGGGCCACCCATTTTTCCCAAGAAAATTTAGGGGGGACAGACAAAAATACCACAATCTTTTAGGGGGGGGCCAAGGAAAAAAAACATCAATTCAATATTTGCCTAGAATTTCTGATCTCTACAAAAGAGAACCATAGACGCTACCTGGGTGACAGATAAACTCAACATGTTCAGTTAAACTCCTTTAGCTGCCAAATTCGGTAATATTCACAGTGGTTTATTTTATGCATCTATAGCAGTATCTTGTTCTCCTCCCTGAAGCGTTATGAAATGTCCAGTATTTAGCATGTCAATACAAACCATACAGTGAACAGTCAGGGTTGTTTTTGTTGAAAAGAGATCTCAGATCAAGTCCAGACTAGAATTCATTTATCAACAATAACAATGTTCATTTATGTTCACACTGGTATGTTGCTAAATACAGCATTGGGTGTTCTATGTAGTGATAGAATAACAAACAAATGTTGATACACAGAGATGAACATTGAACAAATGCTAAAAATTACAGCAAATGTCTTTTTAAGGTTGGGTTACCTTGTAGCTTGTAAAGCAGTTGAAAGTTGCATGATAAAGAAGTGTTAATTTATGCAAATGTATGCAAATCACCCGATTTCTTGGCTTCTTTTGCCTCCCAATTTCAAAATTTCCAAAGAATTTAACTCCACTCCGGCTGGGTCAAATTTTCTGAAATTTCACATTATGTTTTTTAAATTCTATATAACACAACAACTATCAATTGGTTTTGTTTGGCAATAAAGCTCTTACATTTTTAATAAGAGGCATTTTGAATAAGAGGCATTTTAATTTTGCTGATCATGATTTTAATCAATTATTAGAGTGTCAGTCTGTAAACCCCTACAATTTTAAAATGAGGATGGATAATGCCAAATAAAATAGTTGTTTTTTCTACATGAATACTCTCCTTTCAAGTGAAATATTACATTTCAGAAAATACTGTCTAGATTTTGACTTAAATAAATTTTTATCATTAATACAAAAATTGAGGTTTTTTACCCCAAATATACACCCACTTCATCCTTTGAGTAAACTACTGCTACTGCTACTCTTCTTTTCTGCTCCTTTTTTCTATGTTTCATTCTCATCAATTTTACCCTTTCTAAATTTTTTAAATGTTCTACATAACTTTTTACAGTGCTTACATC
This sequence comes from Ptychodera flava, assembly GCF_041260155.1. Lineage (NCBI taxonomy): Eukaryota > Metazoa > Hemichordata > Enteropneusta > Ptychoderidae > Ptychodera > Ptychodera flava. The sequence goes on from NC_091938.1 coordinate 1,077,363, forward strand.
TACTCTAAACTTTTTGAAAATAAATTTATAGCCGTTTCATCTTCAAGCTGCTTTTCAGCGAATAGTTTTTTAATGTTGAAAATAAAAATATTATGTATTACTGTCAAAAATATATGGTGAAAAATTTACAAAAGGGTTGATTTTCCAATAATCCTGTATGTGCATCCAGAAGATCATGTGGCACTGCGCCAATGCTATGGTGTCGGATTGTTGAAATATTGTGTACACAAGAAATTTGCTGTAGTCCAAGAAGTGATCTCAGTGTGTATGAGGCTAGGAGAAATGTGGATAGGCTTACACATTGTGTATTGATGCTAATACTTATGTGTCCCATTCATTCTGATATGTATAATCAAAGATTTCACCGTGGCGGCTGGCAGAAAAGGCAAAAAAAACAAATTAACATTTATTGTTTCGTGTCATCTGAAAACATGCGCATCATGACTATTTTAAAATTAAAGTTTGTTAAAAAAATTTGAAATATGCATGCTCTGTCAATTTTGAAAAATACTGCTGACAAAATGTGAATTTTGACTTGCACAGGGTTGTCTGCATTTTAATATGAACATTGGATTGTGAATGGAATGAGCAGAATAAAATGTGAATTCATGTTTTGGATAAGGTGTTTTGTCCAAGAAATGTTCTAAAATATTCCTCAGCATTTTTGCTTTCAGTGGCAGCTACTTGGTTTTATGATAACCAAATTAGAAAAAAAAAGAGAAAATTAAAAACAAATTGGCTTTCACCAATTTTAATTCCTAATGTTTAAAACTTTCACCGTGAGTCTGCAAATATTCAGCATCATCAAATGAAAATGTATGCTGAACGTGTGCATGTACATGTACATCTCACTTTCCAGAAATATCTGGATATCTGCAAATGATGTACCATTAAACTTCAAGATATATATCACTTTGCCAATTATCTGCTCCCTGATTTTCTGTTCACCATTTCTAACTGACATCTTTGCTTGTCTTTGTGTGCATCATATGTATCAGTGAGACATAACGAAAAAAGTATTCATATTTAGTAATTAACTTTTCTTTAGAAATTTACAACCAGATATGTTTATTGCTACCCTTTCCAAAAGTGTGCCACTTGTGTCCACTAGGCCCTACAGTTCCTGCAACTTGTTAGACTAGATATGTCTATAATGTACCGTATAAGCATGCATGTATATATTAGGGGGGCAATGGAAAAAAACAGGAAAGATGAGGGGGGGGCATAGATTTTTTCTATAATTTACTAGGGGGGGGGCCATGGAAAAAAATCACCGAGAAAATAGAAAATCCTCCACCCTCCCCCTGGAAGTAAATTCTGAATCGTCCCTAAGTTCTTTTATTTTGGTAAAGCTAGGATTTTGGTTTACTGATACTTTACACAACTTCCCATCGATGGATAAAGTAAATGCGTAGTTACCTTTCTGAATTACGCCTAAGGACTTCCACATGGACGAAAATAAATGGTGGGATATAGGTTATACGTTCTGTGTCGGTGAAGATGGGCGTGTATACGAAGGGCGTGGTTGGAATACACAGGGTGCTCATTCTATTGGGTTCAACGATAAATCCATCGGTAGGTTAAAACCATGTTCCTCAGCAGTGACTTTCAGTATCGGGTTACAAGGCCTTCTGATATAGTGACAAAAGATTTGCAACGTGACTTTGCAACCAGTGCGCTTTTAAATGATTCAATCCTCATTTTAATTATTTTTACAGCTTTGAAATATAGACTGCGGCCGGAATCTGCGTACATAAGTCGATGCCAGAATCTGTAATGATTTGTAGCAAAACGGAAAAGAATTTCATAAACTTTGATACTTAGTATTGAATAATTAATGTTTCAGTGAAATAATGTTCATTGACATTGAGGTCGGTATACATCTATTATTGCAGTATTATTTGATCAACATTTCTAATAGGTTTATGTATCATGGGCTGCTTTACAAAAGATCTACCGAACCAGAGAGCCCTGGATGCAACGGAGAAGTTTCTAGCATATTGCGTAGAAAAGTAAGTACTGAACATATCACATACAATATAACATGGAACAAATGTGAACAAATATCTGAGATCTTCATCAATGATTTTTATCTTATATTAACACGACTCACGTTTTCAAATTTAGTATTCATCCGACCTTTAACCTGATCTCCTAGGTAACGCAATGGACATCGATGGACATTAAGTGCAGAATTAAACTCTCTTAGCGCCGCTCTGGGAAATGTTCTTTATTGAATGCAACACTTCGTTGATTCGACAATGGAATGTTATACAAACACATTATGACAGGTCATTCTGAATATTTGACTATTTATTCAATCGGCACCAGCAGTATCGGTCGGTCGTGTGAGTAAAATTGGACGACAGAATTTTGCGAATTACTCGGCAACAACAATCACAAGTTAAGGGAATTAAAGCTTGTATGCGTCACAATAATATGTTCTCATCACTCTGTTTTCTACCAACAGTAATAAACTAATACAAGATTACACCCTGTACGGTCATTGCCAAACCAAAATCAAGGATTGCCCTGGCGTTGCGCTGTTTGAACTCATCAAGACATGGCCACACTGGGTAAAGTAAACTTTTGATTCATTATAAAGATGACAACGAACAAATAAACATTAAGATTTTGAAGGAGACATGAATTCCGTACAAAGACCGACAAAGTAATTATGAGATCAGTTTAAATAGTAAACAGTCGGCTGTTTTAAATGTATGCAGTCTTTATGTATTTGGGTTGAACTGATTTCTTTCCAATATCTGATCATTCATATACATCCAAGATTAATTCTCCAAAAACTTATCATTTGAATGGACGGTTGTGCATAGTCTGTGCGCGCCTTAAGTTATTGCAATTTTTACTTTCATGTGTAATCTTTAATTCAATTTATGTCTATATAACGCCCGTATCGGACAGCTTAACTTCATATCGTCTAAAATCAAGGCCAAGATGGTATATTTCGCTACTTCAGATTAAATAATGCACCGTGCGTATCCAGTAATCTTTAGTTTAAACGTTATTTTGTAATTTTTATGTGGCCCAATTTTTGGAATTTATATCCTTCAGAAACCAGGAGAGCACTTCCCGCCAAGCAAATGAACGTAATGTGGACGACGCCCATTCCGACAGTGAAGATCAATGTTTTGAAAATCGTAAATGACAAGTTCACCTGACTCAAGCATTAAAATGTGAAATGTGAAATCAAACTATGCTGCTGTAGAGAAAATTCAAAACTTTAATAATTTACAACGTAATGTTTACGTTGACTGGATTTAGAACGCTAGTATTATTGGTGGGTAGTGATATTTTATGAATTTGTTGTATTTATGACGCTCGCACATTGTATGAAAAAATTACTGAAATTCTAGTCTATTAAATTTTACGATCCAACTATTATATGCAGTACTTGATTTCTGTCTCATTTTTTAAATACATAGGACAGCGTACTACCTTTATCTACAAGATATAAGTAGTATGCCTCTCAAAACTGAAAGATTTAAACCTTTCCAAACTTATTTTAAGGGAACTTTGAACCATTGCCTTTCGAGGGTCACCAGCAAAATTTGGTACTAGCCACACAAGTTACTCAATATTTACCTGCACTTGAAACTCAAAATGACCCTGTCTGTGTTGACGTTATGGGAATAATAAAAAGACAGATTTTCTAAAAAAAATAAGCCAATGAAAGCTTTAGTCAGTCAATGAACTTCAAAATGAACCCAGACAAGTAGTAGACTAAAATAATGTTGTAAAACTTAGAGTCCGAATATCTGCCTCTGAGGTGCATCGTACCTTTACGTTGCAATCTACATGATTCCACACTTCAGTTTAGAGTAAACAGTTTAATGAAAGCTTGATCAAGACGAAAAGTAATATTTTGTTTTACCCATTTGGAGACTTTCAAGATCGAAACGAGTAAGAATGTAGAGTTTCGTTTCTGTTTGTTTCTGTAAAACTGTCATGAGTGAGTGCACTCATGAGCAGCGAATTCCACACATATTGTAAAAATGTCAACATCAGGTAATAAATTATCCGTAGTATTGATTATTCAAACATTCTTTGCACTTCATAAGTACTCTTTTTGTGGGTTCGTTGACAACTATTTCTCAAGTGGCCAACCCCACGTTGCACGATGCAGTCAATGATGACGTCAGAATTTAAAACGAAAGATGTGTGTACGTGTGTTTATGTGTGTGAAACTTAAGGAGAGTAAGTAAGGCCATGGACGTAGGAAGGGGTCATAGTAGACAAAAGAGGAAACCAGCAGAAAAAAGACATACAATTTTCATGACATGCTCAAAGTTTAACCTCTCTGGTTTTATACCATTGGCAATCCGAATGAAAATATTGGGAAAACTAGCCTTGGCGTTAAGTGAGAAACAAACAAAGACGGCATAATTGTGCTTTAAAACAGGTCTTCTCTATTGTTAATTTTATTATCAACAGAAAAAAAATGATAAAGGATATCGCTGACCAATGAAAAAGTGAATTATACAAAATAAGAGGTTCTTTGCAATTTCATTATTTTAATAGGCGCTTCACCCAACACAGCGTATTTTGCTCAAAAATCACTTTTTTGCAAATATTCGTTCAATTTTAATTAATTTGTTAACCTAAGATTAAAATATTGGTTTGTTCAAGTTAACCTTTTAGCTTGTCAAGCAGTTGTAAATTACGTGATACAGAAGTGTTAATTTATGCAAATGAATGCAAATCATCCCATTTTCTGGCTTGTTTTTCTGCTACATAACAAAATAACTTTTTTGTTTGCAAATAAAGTTCTTACGTTTTGAATAAGAGCCATTTTAATTTTGCTAATCATAATTTAAATAACTTTTTTGTGTGTCAGTCTTTCAACCCTTGCCATTTTAGAATGAGGATAGATAATGCAAAATAAAACAGTCATTTTTTTCTACATATACTCTTCTTTCAAGTGAAATTAATATGAAATTTCAGAAAATAACTTCAACGTTTTGACTTAAATTAATTCTTATCGTTACTACCAAAATTGAGGTTTTTTACCCCAAATATACACCCACTTTATCCTTCGAGAAAACTACTGTCGTACTAAACTTTAGAGTCTCTGCTTTTTTTAAAAATATATAGTATTTGGGGGTTTCCTTGTCATCTTTGATGAGAAATATTGCTTTGAAAAAAACTGTGTTGGCAACATGCAACTCCACCGAAAGAAAACCATACCCGATCGCTTCGACCCGTATTGCAAGCAATCGACGTGCCGCGTACTGTGGACTGAAGACGCCAGACTGACCTTTTACCTGAATGATATCGACCGTAGCATCAGACACGCTCTGTATATATATACAGGTCTGTCGATGACAATAAACTGTCTCTTCTCGAGCTGCTTTCTATTCAGCTACACGTTTGATAAAAATTGCTGTAGAGGTAGCACCTGGACATCTAAAGTCTGAGCCAGCCTGTGACGCCAGCCAGTAAGGAAACATGGAATTACTGACTGAATCAGCGGTTATAAATATGGCAGCGCCAGTGACTGTATGTACGCTTACAAGTTTTTTGTACATATCCTTGGTCTGTATAAACAAGATCAATTTTATTTTCATCCTGATGATTCATACCTCGATTTTAAAATGGTTGACATGACAAATGACGCGTACTGCGCGTACTACATGCAGATGGACTTCATCCACTCACATGATCAGAAAGGAAGACGTGAAGTGAAATTTCTATGAAATATAAGCAAATGAGTTCCGAGTATACAGGAACAAGTGTGACCCTTACGTCATCCTGTTCGGGTAGGTACTTCAAAACGACAAAGTCCATATGTACAAAGAAAACTGAACTCCTGTAGATATAGAAAAGATAGAAGTAGCTAGCCAGTCAGAAAATAATTGCTGCACCGCTAGTAGTTAGTAGGCGTACAAACAAGACATTATTAATCTACAGGTGATATTAATTCATGTGGAGGCATCATGGGCCAGTGGCTAGAGCAGTGGACTCACGATCAAAGGATGGTGAGTTCGAGCCCCGGCATGGCTGTGGTGTTGTGTCCTTGGGCAAGGCACTTTATTCCTCATTGCTTCTCCCCACCCAGGAGTGATGGGTACCTGGTAGGACAGAGGTTGTTATGTGTGCGTTTAGCTCTGCTGCGCTTATTGGCTGCACATGTGAGCTGTTGTCTGCTCCCCAGGGAGTTGAGTGGTATAATATTAGGTCCAGTGACCAGGGGTAATAATAATTGTAAAGCGCCTTGATCACATCTACTTGTGGATATGTGCGCTATATAAGAACCAAATATTATTATTATTATTATTATTATGTGTCTTTAGGGATTGATGATGTAAAAGAGATTTAGAGAAATAACTTCAATAAGTTGTGAAATGAAAATGCTCGCGTGTTTCAGGATATGCCGCAGCAGCTTGTAATTGACATACTAATTTTTTCTGACGTCAGTTTTACATGTTTTCATTTTTTAACAAAATTAAGCGATATTCCCGCCACGGCAGGATATAAACGATATTTAGTTACAATGCGCGACTCATATCACAAGCTGCTAGGCAAGTGCCGTATGGAACTTCAAGATATATATCCCCTTGTTGTGAAAGTTGATGTAATGTAGTATGCGCCTCGAAAGTGAAAGACAAACTTTTGCTAATACTTTCCTGAACGAAACTTTCAACCATTCTCTTACGAATTCAACAATAAAATTCGGGGGTCACCATGCAAAATTTTGAACTAGCGAAACAACATTTTGCGATATTTGAAATTCAAAAGGGCCGCCATTCCTGTGTTAACTCTATGGGAGAAAAATTACATTTTGATTTTCGAAAAACTACGACAGTGAAAGTTTTTATTTCTCCAAGAGCTTTAAAATGAGCCCCAACAAGTGGTAGATCACAAAAGAATTGTAGAAATTTGAGAGTCCGACTATCTGTCCCCGAGGCACGTTCTATGAAAACTTCTACTGCAGCAAGATTAATCATCGTATCTGATGCCCTGATTGTGAATATTTTTGACTTATGGAAAGATTACAGTGCAAAAATAATTAAGCTGAATTATTCAAGCAGCGCCCACCAAAGAGGTAATCAGTTCTTGCCATTCCTACACGGACTTTGCGCAACAAAAATTTGTATGCTGATCCTGTGAGTCGTTCGTTAGATATTGCTAGAACAGAAAGATGGATCGCCGTAGGAAATTGGCCTAACAATGTGGGATAACAATGATAAATTTTGTCAATTGAAAGATAGTTGACTAATCACATGAGACAAACGACACATCGGAACTGGCAAGTACGCACTGATCGATGATGTTTAAATAAACAAGTATTTTTTTGTTTTGAAAAAATGAAAAGTTAAAATCGTTAGCGGCGACAGCAGCCTGACCGACGTAACACACTAAATTTGGTCTCTGAGGGATAAAAAAATATTTCATGAAAAAATTACTTCACAGGCTTTGCATATTAAAGATACGCGTGAAATGCGTAAATTTATATTCAAAAATTATATATTTCAAACTTGGTAGCAAATGAAAAACAAACCATAGTGTTTAAGCAATTACAGGTCGATTTATCTAACGAAATTTGCGAACAGTGCAATTTAAATAAAACGTCGTGAAGATTTAAAAATTCGGAAAAATTTTCCATTCTGTGGGTTTATTGACAAAACCGCGCTGATTCTTACATCAATGTGAGTAAAGAGCGAGACTGCATGTACGAATGATGCAAATCTTACAACTCCTGTACCAATGTAATTGTTTGTTGATTGTTTTGTGCCTCAACCAAGGTTGTTGACTGTTTTACAATCTGTGAACTGAACGACCTCATATCTCAGGGGCCCGATGGGATTTCCCCATTGAAATTTTACGCTGAAATTCATGATGATATGGCAGCCTACAGAGTAGGTGAATAAAATCAACGGAGGCAGAAAATATACCGACAGACCAGTTTCCAAAGTAATGAGCAAGAGATTTCAACTGCCTAAGCAACATTTACAGACAAGAATTGGTGTATTTTGTTAAATATACCCGGTAAGTCACTTCCACTTTCGGTTTGTGTAGCTCCGCAATGGAATGTATTATTACGCCGAGTTGACAGTGTGAACCACACCAAACTGAAATGGCAATAAGTCGAAATCGGAAAGTAAAATTCAAACTGTTAGAAGACTGACAATTATATTAACTATCAGTTATGCTAATTACTTACAATGAAATAGCTCTATCCATCCACCGGTTTCATTATATTTTGTTGATACTTTCTTGATTACAGTGGAGTTGACTGTGAGGCATTCTTTTCATTTTATTTTCATTACATCATGGCCGTTTACGGCAGTCGCGCCCTTAATACACCTTGAAACGTCTTGAGACGTGAAGGCAACCATTGAAGGAGACCCAAGTTTGTGTCTACTGTTTGCGCGCAAGTAAATTTGCTTTCACTCGATCTCTTTTGGTCATCAGTCTGTGGAGTCAATGATGAAAACGGGGGAAATAAACGTACATACTGCTTATGCGGCCATTGTCCCCGGGCTGTCATTGTTTTCTCTGCGTCGATACGTCATTACATCGATCGTGTTCGGAATGTTACCAATCCAGCCCAGACACTTTTGAATGCTGCGCATTGTTTTCGAAAGGTTACACGAGGTTAAGCTTCTGTCTCAGAGCAAATACCTTCAAACACTCTTCAAAATACTACACATATGGGTATCGAGTAGCCTCTGGCTTAAGTGCCCAGTTTTCATTCACTACTGTACACGAAAATTTCTCTTTAAACTGCCTTACACTCTCCTTCAAAAATATCTTGGAGCACTATTTGGTACTGTCTCTATACATCTACAAAATTGTTTTTCCTGCAGGTTCCCCTGGACTGAACGTTTAGTAGTCGCTTGTTGAAAATCAATTAAAGTTTCAATTTGTTGCTGAGCAATATTAATGGCGTCGGCTTTGGTCGTTGCCACTGAGTGGTTTCCAAAGACCAGTAATTTTCAAGTAAATTTCGTCCAGAGGGAAACTGCTCGTCTGCTCCGTAAAGATGGGAGGAAAGTTTTCTACACGGTGTTAGAGGCTACTGACAACGAAGAAGAAGATGCTCGTTACCATGGTATCACGTTGGTCGTCGCCGAAGAGAAGCCAGAGGCACAATTTGAGACGCCAAGAATTGATCGGTTGATGTTACACGAGTCGTTCTTTCCTCAACTTAAGGATTGCCATCATGTTGATCTTATCGTCGGTCACGCAACCGCCGATCCGGAAGAAGCCACGGCGAACGCTGCAAGATGTATTCAGCAGGGAGTTGTCAAATTTCGCAAAGCCAAATGTGTCTTCTTCTTCCACACAATTCCAACGGAACTTGGACTCCCTGTCGGCCAAATCCAAGAACTTGAGAGAAATATGTTAGAATTTGGTTCGGTCGGTAGCTTTATTGTTTCAGTTGGGCCAAAGATTTGGAATTATTTTCAAAACAAAATTTCAAAGGATAAACGACAACTTTGCTATTTCCCGTTTGTCGATCGCAAGTTTCTGTTGCTGCCCTTCGAGGAACATAATGTACAATACGGCATTGATGTTTTGTCGTTCTACTCCACGTGTGCACCGACAGAAACCCCTTTGGGAAAGTTTAGCGTGCTAGCCAAAGGGTTCGGAAAAATTTCCGAGCACTTTGAGTTTGACGACTTAAAGCCACGGTGGAGATTCATCGGCGTAAATATTGACTACGAGCGTTTTCAAGAACGTCTCCATAATATGGCAGACTCGCCGTCCCATCTACAGGTCAATACTGGCCCGGTCGAGTCTTTGGATGACTTATACACGGCTCTCCAGCAATGCCAGCTTGTCGTCCACGGACCACAGTCAGATCCTTTCGGTATTATAGGTTTGATGGCGTGTACTGCTGGAATTCCAACACTTGTTACCAGCAATTCTGGTTTTGGTCTATTTCTTAAGAAGTATTTCCCGGAGATAGCCGACAACTTTGTTGTGTCGGTTGGATTGAACGAGTCAGAAGAAGACAGTGATATCTGGAAGAAACGAGTCATGAAAGTGCTACGTAATTATCCAACTGCTTTGAAACAAGCCCAGCGATTAAAGAAAGAAATTAGGAGTAGTGGAAAAGAAGGCGTGATCGCGAAGTCACAGCGAAACTTCGGTCAACACTGTGCTCAACTTGTCAAACAAGGGGGTGTGATTAAGAAAATAGGTAAGAAATTGGTTAAAGTTACAAGCTATCATCCATGTCATTAAATGAAAAGGCACGGTCGTGTACCGCAACGTATTCCTTGAAGGGTTTCACATTGATCCGCGTAGAAGCGTTCCCTGATATATGTTCCAAAATAGAGGAATCTCTCATTCGGGCCGTGTTGATAGAGGTCCTAAATATTCTGAAAAATTCAAAGGAATGTTCATATTAAAAAAGATTCTATTAATTCATCTTGATATCTCAAGAAACAAAGGAAAACAAGATTTTTGTCAACTAGACGCTAGAACATTATTCAAAACTTGGATAACGTCATTTAGCTAGTCAATTGTGATATACAAGTACTGCTAATTCATCATAAATTACTTTTACAAGTATCAGATCTCTGATGTATCTAGTTTCATAATTCACTGTTCATCAAATGCATGTTTGTATACAATTGAAGATTTCATCATAATTTGAATATATCACATCGGATCATCCCTAAGAACACGTCCACCAAAGCTATCTGACGAGAAGTTTTTTGAGAATAAAATTTTCTGACCAAAAATGGCAATAATTGCCAAAAAATAAAAATTGCAGATTTCACCATAAAGCATACAGAAATGGAAAAAAAACCCAACTCCGTTGATCACTGTGGTTTTGAGTCGTCAACGAACCACCTTTAAAGGTCACACACTTCCATTGTTGTGAAAAAGAAGTTAGAGCCACGGTCCCTCTATACAGGGACCGTGTTAGAGCCCTCTGGTAGTTTAATAAATCTGTGATCTTTTAACAGAATTCACTTTAATCTCATAACTTAACCGATGTTGGAAGGGTCTATTGCTAGATCTCAACATGGACTGTGTGTATTTTGTTGTTTCAAATGATTCACCAAAACAGTGCAAACAGATAGCAGTTGCTTCCTATTAAATCTGCGTCACAGTCACCTGATTTGGTGAAAACAAGTTTTACTGCAGCCTTTTAACTTTTTGTGAGTGGTACCCTTATGTTGAGGACAGACAACTAAATACCATTGCTTGCAGTACCATATAATTTTGAATAACACATTAAGCTATCTCATAACTTGATGTGTGCATTAGAATAAATTCAAATAACAAAAGTTTGTACGCCAGTGATGATTGCGAGATTATTTTGAGTTTCACAATTTTTTAAATCTTTATTTTCTCCACAGAACCTGACGTCAACGAAGAAAGAGTAAAAGAGAAGAGTGGAAAACATGATGAAGTCGTTTTAACATCAAAGAAAAGAAAACTGGGTAAGCAATCTGCTGACTCGACAGTGTCCATAGAGTAGAACAGAAACTGAGTCAAGCGACTTGAAATGCAGAAGTAAAAATTGAGCTTGGATGTTCTTGTGTTTAAAATGACGAGATTTTGTATAGTAATGTAATGCTATTCAGTGATCATTATTAAAAGATAACATTATGTTTTTACTGAACGACGTTTTGTGCTACGTTTTGTCTGGTTCTTACTGAGCCATTTGGACAAGAGTACAAATTGATATAATGTACGTTGTTTTGGTGTACGGAAACCCATTTTCTGAATGTCTTTCATTTCTAAACTTTGTCCAGAAGAAGAAGAAAATATAACTTTCCCCCCACCTTTGCAAGAAACTATTCAAGGAGTGCAATCACTCATATCAGAAACGACTGAGTGTATTCAGTCAACGTCCACTGGTATTCGTCATCCACATCAGCAGAAAAGTAAGGGTAAACTCTTGGTTTCATACGGACCTTTTTTATATTACCTAGGTAATTTACATTATGCCGGAGAGAAAGAAAGTCACTCAAAATGTAGATGTTGTCCTTTCATTTGAAGTCAGTGAAACCATAAATCGAAAAAGTTTTACACAAAAGAGTTACATTCACATGCATGAATAGAAAGTATAACCTGTGTTAAGTACACTCCGCTAGACCACAGAGTAATATCAGACAGAGTGGCAACAGCTATTGTTTAAGGCGTGAAGCGGTTACGTAAGCAATCCATGTTTGCCTCGCCTCACGAAGCTCTTGGCTCTCTTTTCCGAAGAGTGCCGACCATGCACCCTTCGGTAATTTTCGGATTTTCACCAATTGTTCAGCGAAAGTATGTTCGACAAAGCTTGTGTTGTTGTTGTAACCTCCACAAATGTAATAATCTCCACAAATGTAATATCAACCACAATTGTAATAAAATCAACCACAAATGTAATAAAATAGTCAACCATTAATGTAACAACCCGCAACCACAAATGTAATAAACAAATTAACCATAAATGTAATAAAACTCAACCATAAATGTAATAAACTTGAACTTGCATATGTGATCATTTGTTTATCAATGCCCTGAGTAAATAATAACTTTAATAAGACTAGTGTAATGTTATTGCATACTTTCCTGAAACTAGGTTTCCTTTCCGAAACACAGAATAGAATACTTTGAGAACGATATCAGAAAACGGCGAGGTACTGATCAAACCGTTAGATAATGGAAGTGGAACAGCAGTTCTAGACACTGATAATTACATAATAAGGAAGCGTCAAAATAACTCGTCAACCAGTGATACTACACAAAGTTTATGACAGATGACTCAGAACAAATAACAGAGAAATATACAACCTTATAACAGAAACTTACGACACAAAACATGTTGACGAGTGTAACCTCCACAAATGTAATAATCTCCACAAATGTAATATCAACCACAATTGTAATAAAATGCACCCATAAATGTAATATCACCCATAAATGTAACAAAAATCAACCATAAATGTAATAAAAACACCAACCACAAATGTAATAAATGGTAACCATAAATGTAATAAAAAAATCACCCATAAATGTAATACTTATCAACCATAAATGTAATAAATCTATTTTGTCGTTGCAATTGAGGAATTAGCCCTTAAATATTGATCTATGTAATAAGGAAAGCAACTCCACACATTATTCATTTCTTAATTGTTTGCGTTTAGTGTGTTTTGCATATTTGAAAGTGAATTTTACGTTTCCCTGTTTTGTGTACAGAACTGATTGGCCATACACACAGCTGTAATCTGAATGTCAGTGCAGTCTCTACTCCAGAGTGGGGAAGACTGTATAACACTACGATCCTTTAACGCCGTTTTTTTCGAAAATTGCCGTACTTTCTTAATCAATCGCCTCAAATTCGTATTCAGAGGATAAATTGTGTTGAATAATCAATAGATTGTCTGTATTCCTATGTTGTCCCACTTTAAGTTTGTTCCTTCACTAGGGATGCCAGGATGTCTAATTTTGTTCTACTGCGTCAAGGTAGTGTTCGTATTGTTATTTACTAGATTGAAATATATGTTCTCGTCAACATGTTTTGTTTCGTAAGTTTCTGTTATAAGGTATTATATTTCTCTGTTATTTGTTCTGAGTCATCTGTCATAAACTTTGTGTGGTATCACTGGTTGACGAGTTATTTTGACGCTTCCTTATTACGTAATTATCAGTGTCTAGAACTGCTGTTCCACAACCATTATCTAACGGTTTGATCAGTACCTCGCCGTTTTCTAATAGCGTTCTCAAAGTATTCTATTCTGTGTTTCGGAAAGGAAACCTAGTTTCAGGAAAGTATGCAATAACATTACACTAGTCTTATTAAAGTTATTATTTACTCAGGGCATTGATAAACAAATGATCACATATGCAAGTTCAAGTTTATTACATTTATGGTTGAGTTTTATTACATTTATGGTTAAATTGTTTATTACATTTGTGGTTGCGGGTTGTTACATTAATGGTTGACTATTTTATTACATTTGTGGTTGATTTTATTACAATTGTGGTTGATATTACATTTGTGGAGATTATTACATTTGTGGAGGTTACAGACGAGAACATATACCGGTATTTCAATCTAGTAAAAAACAATACGAACACTACCTTGAACACTGTAGAACAAAATTAGACATCCTGGCATCCCTAGTGAAGGAACAAACTTCAAGTGGGACAACATAGGAATACAGACAATCTATCGATTATTCCACACAATTTATCCACTGAAGACGAATTTGAGGCAATTGATTAAGAAAGTACGGCAATTTTCGAAAAAACGGTGTTAAAGGATCGTAGTGTTATACAGTCTTTCCCACTCTGGAGTACAGACTGCACTGACATTCACATTACAGCTGTGTCTAGCCATGGCCAATCAGTACTGTACACCAAACAGGGAAACGTAAAATACACTTTCAAATATGCAAAACACACTAAACGCAAACAATTAAGAAATGAATAATGTGTGGAGTTGCTTTCCTTATTACATAGATCAATATTTAAGGGCTAATTCCTCAATTGCAACGACAAAATAGATTTATTACATTTATGGTTGATAAGTATTACATTTATGGGTGTTTTTTTTATTACATTTATAGTTACCATTTATTACATTTGTGGTTGGTGTTTTTATTACATTTATGGTTGATTTTTGTTACATTTATGGGCGATATTACATTTATGGGTGCATTTTATTACAATTGTGGTTGATATTACATTTGTGGAGATTATTACATTTGTGGAGGTTACAGTTGTTGTCGTGTTGTGCTGATCGGAATTGATGTGCTGGCGAAAACGGAAGTGTTTTGAGCTTCAGGAAAGTGGGTTTTACCGTTTTAAAAATTCCTCTCATATTTTTATGAATATATAATGAGTGTGTTTGAACCAAATTTGAAAGTCTTTTATCGATACTGTCTGGTTTTACTCAATGGTTTACGGTCAGTCATACCGTCTTTTACACGTGCGCCAAGAAAGGACATGTTTATGAAACTGCTGGCGTGTTATGTTTTGATTGGCGTGAGGCAGTGTTTCTGGCCTGAGAGCTCACAAAGTAACTATGGTTGCTACGCGACTGGCAGTACGATGCCATCTCGTCGTATGTTTCGCATAATCTCGTGTAATTATCAACCACAAACCAAGCCTCCAAAAAGTTTAACACCTTTTAAGCTCATTTTAATATGAAAAGCCAATAGTCTACAGAGACAACAATGGAACAAAAGGCATGCAAGTGTTGCCACTCTGTCTATGATATTACTCTGTGGCTAGACTACAAAACACTGGTAAAACCTTACATTTACACAGCTTAAACTATACTAGACTGCAGAATACAGCACTGCACAGCTCCAACGTAGCACTGTAAGACATTATTATGTATCACACACCGCTATTCGGTTGTGTTGGTTTTACTTCGCTGAATGGTACAATTCACCGAACATATTACAATCAGAAAAAAAAACAAATTTCAGGTGTATCGTTTTACATCGCACTGACCAAAACAATGTGACCCAAAATGGCGCTATTAAAATGTGTATACTACCTTAATATTTATGGCCACTTAGCCCGTTTAAAGTCTCTTCTGACAACTTTAGTTTCGCATATAATTAAGCTTAGGGTTTGTCCAATGTTCTTCGATTTACCTATGACTTACTAACACACACGCTTTTGTTGATCAATTCGTCGTTCTTGCCGTCTGTTCAGGAAAGAAGGACGAAATTCATAACTCTGCTGTGTCCGACATAGAATCAGCTAACAGGTCAGAGCAAACTGCAGGTTCGTCGCATAACAAGTGGCTTCGTCAACCACGTAAGTTTCTGACATTTCATTTTTATATGTATACACACATGATGACGAGCATTCTTTTGTACAATCTTTCCTGCACATTGCAAATTTTTTCATTTCCCGATTAGGCCGAGAAAAAGTAATTGTGCTGTTCCGATAACCCGACCTACCCTATTTTTGACCTGCCGACCCTAAACTTTTAGAGCTATATAAACACAGAAGTAAAATAAGGAAGAAAAATCCCATAAAATCACGCATTTATTACCTGGCATTTGATTTTTGCTTGAATGATGATGTCTTTTATGTTTTTATTTCTTTTATATGTATGATACGTTTTTGTGGAAATGTTGTGGCCAGTGTTTGGTAGCTCTGAACCCCTGAAAATGCATAACTATACTTAAAAATGAAAATATTTTGGAAAAAAAATCGCTGCCAACCTACCTACCCTATTTATGAAAACCATGTTATCGGAACAGCACAATTTATTTTTTTGTAGCAACAACGAAGTCATGTCACCCTTGCTAGGTAGCGTTGTTTGGTAGATATTCAAGTATCATTTGCCGTCTGTAATTATTGAAATCCTCAGGAGAAATCGGAGTCCACGTCAACCCAGACGAGATCATATTTAACGAAAGAATGACAACAGAAGATGTCATTCTCAGAACAAAGGCATACATTTCCAGACGCATATTCGACAACGTGAGATCAATGGAAGACATTCCATCGGCCATGGAATACGCAGAGAGGATTGGAATCATTCCAGACGCATATTCGACAACGTGAGATCAATGGAAGACATTCCATCGGCCATGGAATACGCAGAGAGGATTGGAATCATTCCAAAGGCAACACACCCTAGCAGTCTTATCGCTGTGTTTGAATGCACGACTCATGAAGCACTGGAAACATTGTGGAATGATAACAACGGTGGAACACTGAAGAGAGTTTTTGAGAAAGATATAGTTACGGAAAGAGTCTTAACTAACTTTAATGCCAGCACCATTTCATTGATAACTACTATAGAAACGTGGCAATACCAAAAGTGTGCACTCGAGATAAAATATGGAATTAAAGGTAAAGAGTATTTTGAATAGAAGTATGTTAGATTGGAGCAAGAGGTTATCATGTACTGAAATAATTTATTCAAATGAGGAACGTCACTAGGAGTATTATCAACTCTTTATATGTAAGAATTCTTAATTGTTTCAATCACACTCTTTCAGATTGTGTGTGTAATACTCATTCGTTATTTTAATTAATCTATGTGTGTCATCGGGAGACATAGCGGCGACGTGAGACACAATTCAACCTTTGTGTTGAACTTAGCCTTCAAAAGAAAACAAACAAAAGACAAAACAAAAAACTAAAACAACAATCCCCAAAATAACCTGTTGATGAAATACCGTTCCTTCACTGGATTATTGTTTTATTAGAATACTCCCCAAGTTACTATGACAACGGAGAGGAATTGGAAGAATATGATGACAGTTTCGAGATTTCCGAGCGAATGGTAAGTTGATGCTAAAGCAGGTGACAATCACATCCACTCAAAAATGTGTAAAGATAGGCAGTCTATCAGGCTGGGAGAATAATGGGTACGTCAAATACCCTCATTTCAAAAATAAACATTTGTGTCGAAAATTGAAACGGTGCATGATAATTTTAGAGAAGTACTATTTAAGACATTCGGAAGTGTCCTTGCTTGAAACACGGAAGATGACTTCTCGTCTTGGAATATTTATCTCTATATCTCTCTTTTTGTTTTAGTCGGAGAGTTCAGAGGAAATCCGTATGGCTGACGAACTTGCTTTTGGCTCCTTGTTTGGAGACGACCCTGAAGAAACGATGACCTCTGTGGATGGTGAGGCAGCATTTTTAGTCTTACAACGGCAGTTTGTTGTGGTTGACTGTAGCTGTGTTTGAAATTATTTCTCACATTTCCATGTTTTTTCCTCAGATCAGCCATCCTTGCTGTCCATTGAGTGTGATGGAAAACATCCTCCGACATTGAATCCAAAGGTATACCTCAGTGAGGTCATCGGTGGTTTCGATGAGATTCGTCCGACAAGTCCATCCACAAATCTGAGCAAGTATTTAGGTCTTGTCAGAGTGCATCAAGGGCACAGATTGAAGACACTCCTCAAAAGAAAACCACCGATACTTGGTCTGATTGGAATCAACAAAGTTCTCGTCAATGGAAGTTTGCAGTCTTGTCTCCGAACACAAGACGACGAGGAACGATTTGACATCAAAGGTTAGTTTTTATACACAGTGAAAAAAAAGCACGTGTACATGTGAAGATCAGCGGACTCCAACCTATCGATACGAACTAAAACGGTTTTCCTGTAGTCCGTTATCTGTGTATTTCTACCCTAACCATAACCATAAAGACTCCCTAGCGGTCACAGGCGATTGACAGAATCGCTGTTATTTTAATCGAATACCCGTGAATAATAATATTTTACAAGGTATCCAATTTTTCTTTTAAATAACGAAATAAAAGATGCAGAAGATCAGAAAATAAACATTCAGGAAGTAGAATGTTATTCGTTGGTTCATTAGACTGCTGTGGTATTTTTTAGTATTGCACTTGCGCCATGCACAAGTATTTTTCAATTTGGCAAAGGGAGAGCACATAAAGGAATGCTCCATGACATCAGTGAAAGTCATCAAAAGTTTTACCAGAAACAAGTATAACAAGTTATAGTCAGGAACGGAGCACAGACTGAAGCATACTGTTTCTGTATTTGTGTGCGCAAACTAAATATTCGCCGTCTTTGAATTTTTGCAGAGCTACAACACCAGATGGATATCTACGGATCAGATACCAGGTTCCTAGTCGATCAGAAGTCTGAGAGTTTGGTGGTAAGAGGTTTAACTCCGTCAGTGAATGTAACCACAGTTGAAGACTATGTTCGCGTCGTCGACCAGCTTGTAAACAGATGGTTGGATAGTGCATGCAGATTAAAAAAGGAAAAGGCAGAGCGAGTTATTGCAAATAACCTTCTTCATTTCGCCAACGATCAAGTGCGCACGCTTGAACAAAAAGTAAGAATGGGAAGTGATGACAACATAAAAATATCACGAATAGTCACTCAGCAAAATCAGACAATCTCCCTCTTTGAAGAAAGAATGAGATCATTGAAAACACACATCTCTCAAAAGAAAGAGGAGGGGGAGGGTCTGGTTGATACCGATGAGTTGCTGAAATATTTGGAAGTTGAAATCCTACAGATGTTGGACCTACCACAATCCTCAACAGAAACACATCAGCGTTTACAGACAGTGGAAATGGCGTCCAAGTCTACACTTTCTGACACAGGTAATCATATTCCCAGTGCTGTGACTGCGCTTCGATCAACCATGCTGTCTCGTTTGCGTTTGAAAAAAAGACAAAAAATATTATTCTGACACTCTTTAGAGGTAAATATTTACACTGTCCATTTTGTTTGCATTGCAGGCACTGAATTACCGAGGGAAATGACCTTAGTTGGTCCAACGGATATAAAATCTAAATCCAAGATCAGGAAGGTCTGTATTAATTATCTACAGTCCTTCTATAATCGAATCAATGAATATTCTCATTGTACTATTAAAGCAGTCGTTTAGACATACGATATTTTGAAACTTCTGTAAATTTTCTATGACTCGGATACCAAATGAGTTTTATTGATAATGTATTTCACCATACTGTTCAGAATTGGTCCGATATTCTCATTGCTGCTGTAAATAAAGACTTGTCAACGGTAATGTCACTGATACAACAAGGCGAAGATGTTAACGCTGCAACGGAGGTCAGTTTTTTTCCGCTTAATACTTTCTCGGGGCCTCATATGTCTTTCAAAAAGGAGTCAACTACAGCAGCATATCAGAAACGCATTGTAGAATATTGAGTGTAAAAATTGTCCCGAAGGCGCATTCTATGCTATGAAACTTTACTTTGTCTCGTCTAATACTGTTTTTGACTTCAAATAGTACGTTTACCGTGCTCAGGCCAATCAATTCTTACAACAGTACTAGAAGAAATCACCGATTCTACCATTGTTTTAACCTAAGTTTCTAGAATGTAATTAAGATAGTTTCCCTCATGGATGGTTGTCCTAAGGTAATTAGTAATATATTATGTAAGACAGGGCACATTTCGGTTGGCCTAAGCGTAAATATACTTGCGGTAATGACAAAAAATAAACCAGACACTCAATTGATTTATGCTCTTTATTGTTGTGTTATTTCGACCTCTGAACAAAATCACGATTGCGTCTTTCAGGATGGTTATACTGCACTACACATCGCGGCAGCTGCCGGTGATTTAGACATGGTAAAATGCGTTGTTGAAGGCGGTATCGATAAAGATGCTGGTGAGAAGGTAAGATGACTATGTCTTCATGACACAAAGATACGTATTCGAAATCCAACAGAAAATATACGTAAACATTCATAAACTGTCTGCTCAACTTCGCCTTTGCATTAAATGCCAAGTGATCTTGCGGTTACTCTCTTTTTGCATCGAAAGTTTGACATGCAGTTGTTTTCACATGAAATTTCTTCTGTCTCATACTAACAGCTAAAATGGACAGCTCTCCATTTGGCGTCATGGAATGGTCACTTAAATGTCGTCAATTATCTGATAGATGCCGGAGCAGATAAAGAAGCCCGCAATGTGGTGAGTATGCGCAGGAAGATCTCATGGCAGCTATAGCAGGCAATTTTGAATTTACCATCTAGAATTTCCCATCGTCAATATATGCATCTTGCTAGCTAGCTAGGTCGGTCGGTCGGTCGGTCGGTCGGTCGGTAGGTAGGTAGGTATCTGTTCTATTCGTTCGCCCGTCAATATACACACAATCGGTTAGTAATTAACGTGTGATTTAGATTTTAGTTTCACTATCGGCGTTTAGTTTTTGAAATTGAACGTTTACATTTCCCTGTGTAGGATGGATCAACAGCTTTACACTGGGCAGCAAGAAATGGCTACGTTGATATCGTCAAATTATTGATATCGAAAGGTGCTGACAAGAATGCAATTGACAAGGTAACTAATTACCTCTTTTATATGATTTCGCTCGAAAGATATGAATCAACCTTGCAGAAATCTTAAGTAAGAGAGATTAAGAGAGAATGACTCAAATTTATCCATGAGTCGTCAACCGATAATAAGTCAACCAATTGACAAGAAATGATTCAATTCGTCACGCATAACCTGGTAGCATTTACTCTGTGAATATACCATTACAGAAACGCAGAACGCCCCAACATTTTGCAGCATTCTATGGCCATGCAACGACTGTCAAAACATTCATCGATGCTGGTGTCAATAGCGAAGCTAAAGATGTGGTAAGATGACAATCCTAATTTCTTTGTAATATGATTATGTTCTTGACTGCTGCATATGATGTCAAAATATTTTCATTTTGAAATTCAAACGGACGAAACCGATTATTGTAGTGTAGAATGGCCTATCTATGAGAATTCGTATGCTACTTTACTTTATTATTGATATTCCATTTGAAAGAATATTTACACACACACACACACACACACACACACACACACACACACACACACACACACACACACACACACACACACATATATATATATATGTGTGTGTGTGTGTGTGTGTGTGTGTGTCTGTGTCTGTGTGTCTGTGTGTCTGTCTGTTTGTCTGTTTACATGTATAAATGATTCATGGATCCCTTTTCCTGACTGATAGAGTGAACACACGCCACTGTATGACGCAGCCGAGCAAGGAAAACAAGACGTTATCAATGTTCTGACAGATGCTGGGATTAACAAGGAAGCGACAGCGAAGGTATTGTCGGAAACATTTACAATATTTTCCGACATGTCCGCAAATGAAATTTTATGTTTAGCTAAATAGAAATAACGTCGGAATGAGTAAACTTAAATGTCTATGACAGACGAAATAATACACATTTCAAACAAAGTCAATGGATTTTTTGCGTATGATTTGAAGGCGCTCCGATGAACTTCCTTCGTGTAATGAATTGCATCCATTATGATCAATGATAACAAGGGCTTCTAAGTTTGTAAGTTTTCTAATTTTGCTCAATATTCCTGCAGGATAAGTGGACCCCTCTCCATGCAGCAGCTGCAAAGGGTCATGGGAAGGTCACCAAACTTCTCATTGATGCCGGTTCCAACATGGAGGCTGGAACAGAAACGGTGGGTAATTTTACATAGCTAAAAAAAGGAAGAAAATGGTTTGTTTCTCATCTTCGCGCGCGTTGAAGTACACTAGCGGCGTCAGCCTTTCTCATGTATGCTTAAAAATACAGTATTTGGCAATGAACAACACAAGCAAATACGTCAATGTCAGTAGGATCAGATGCATTCAGTGTACCGTACTGAAAAGTGAACTTATCGTCAGAATAACCACTGAACGTAAACATTCCCTGATTGTTAGTTTCGTGTCGGTATCGTTTGACTGTTTTGGGCTGAAAAATAAAACAACAAAGAAAATGAAATGAAATTAAACACGATCACACCATCACATGATTTTGTCAGAGACTCAGATTGAGAAACGAAACCACTTACTCTTTTAGCCAAGAGATGCGCCCTCACCGGTCAACTGAAACATTAGAGGTAACCTCCAACCTCCATGTCACAAAGGACATTTAAAGAGGTACATATGAGCGAAATGTTCTGAAATATCAATATAGCACACTGTATGCAATTCCTAGTTCTCTAGTTCAAAATTCAATCAATGGAGTCTGCGCATAATACTGATATACTTTAAATCTGTTCAGTATGAAAACAAAGCAAGAAGAAGTTCTAGCCAAAACATTAATGTTCTTAATGCTCTCACCAAGAACTTTCCATTCATTTTGATGTTATGTTACCTGATTTAAATTTCCCTCACGTGTTTCAATTAATATATTCATTGAAATCGGATTCAGAGAGCTTTTTTGAAAAGGCAGGAATGATATCTGATTTATGAACTAACTTGTTATTACAGGATGGATACACAGTTCTACACGTTGCTGTTCACAAAGGACGAGCGGAAGTCGTTCAAATTTTGCTCTCAGCTGGTGCCAACAAGGAGGCTAACGCAAAAGTACGTTATGTTGTTTGTTATTTAAGAAATCTAATTTTTTTTCAAAATGGAGACTATTGATGTATCTCTCTGCTTTAGACTTTCAGTCTATTCTAGCCAGTGGAAGAACATTGACGCTCTAGTTTCTGTATGAATCATTGACGGTCTATGCTCCGTTTCTCCCATATCGTATATTTCAGAAATATACTCTTAACACTTTAGTATTAGGTTAGAAAAAAAACATTTATAAAAAAGGGAAGGAAAAGAAGAGCTAACCTGACGCAAGTCCGTCCTATAAAATGCGCCGATTGAAATCGTTGACATGACACATACTGCAGCATGCTTGGCATATTTGTTTCACATGATGTATTGTAGGATGGTTACACACCGTTACTGGTGGCATCGGAGAATGGTCACGTGGTTGTTGTGAAAATCCTCGTAGAAGCTGGTGTAAATGTGGCTGCCTGTACTTTAAGTGTAAGTTTATAGAAACGTTTTTTAAATTTATATCTATTGAACCTTAAGACGTAAAAAATGTTGTTCATAAGGAAAAACTGAGAGAAATCAGTACCTCACTGTTACTGCCATCGCTTTGTTCTACAAGTAGCGAATACATTACAAATTATTTTAAAAGCTTGTCTGGATGAAATGAAATCCACTCAAAATCAAATGTAGAGATGGCATACGCCCGGCCTAGTGAAGCGACAAACAGCCAACGAAAGCAGCATAAAACAGATAAATGTAGACACGTCACCATCTCTACATCTGATTTGAATCAGATTCCATAGACTTATCGGACAGTTATTCAGAAAATTGAGGAAATATATTTGTTTACATTATCGGACCTTATTTAAGATGTGTTTTACTGTTTAAATGAGATTATTTTACTGTACAGGACAATCACACGTCACTTCATCTAGCAGCAAAGAAGGGACATAACCAAGTCGTGAAAATTCTTGTGGAAACGAGGATAGACAAAGAGGCAAGAACCAAGGTATGTACTTTGACATGAACCTCGTCGGACTAACGTTTTAGTATTGAACTTTTCAGTATTGACATTGATGTAACACCTATCTCGTCTCGTGATGTCACGTTCTGAAACAATGTCTCCAATTACAATGAGTTGGAAGACTCAACATTAATATGAAGGTTGACATGCGTTATATTTATACTTAAAGCATATTTCAACCAGGTTCATTGGTATGTCCGTTTTCAGAATGACTTGATAGCGCTACATCTAGCTGCCCAAAATGGCCACACAAATGTTGTTAAAACTCTCACTGACGCCGGTTTGGACAAAGATATACGCGGTGGAAAGGTAATTATAACAATATTGCTCGAAAAAACATATCCCATTCTACCCACATGCATTTGGAATCATGTTATTAATGACGAGAATGATGTACTATGGTATTAGAGTGTGTACGATTTAATCATGTAAATTTGAAGAGTATTTTCTCCATTTTCAATTCCTCATGATATGAACGTTTTCTAGTGAAATTACCCCTATTGAAATCTGTTGCAGCTCAAGTCAACGGCACTGCACCTAGCAGCCAAGGAAGGCCACGTGGATGTCATCAAACACCTGATATCAATTGGATCTGACATAGAAGCAGTCGATACGGTGAGTATTTATTTGATTGCCAATTTGTATGAACAGTTGTTAGTCGATATTCAGGCGCAGCGGCCATATATTTTCATTTTCGTCTTGTGGTGGCCTTTGTTGTTAGAATTTACTAGAAGAAATCTGTCTGCATTCAGTGCGACCGTCTAGTCGTGAAAAAAAATATCCTGAATTTCCAAATTTGCTCGCAGCGATAAAAAAGTCGTCATGATGGAAATCACCACATCCAATAAAACTAGTTTATTATTTATTGACATTTGAGTTATGAATTTCTTCTTAACGGACTGGGAATGGGAAACTGAATTGGGAGTCATCACTCAAACTTTTGTTTGAACATAGACAGTAGTGTCTGTGGTTTCAATGACGTCTTGTGTTAAACAAATGATGAAGAGTCAAAAGACTTCTCATTAAACTGAAGTTTCAATTCTGAATATTTCCTTCACTAACCCATTTATTCAAAGTGTGTATTTTCATTGTTTTCCTCAGAACAAGTACACACCTTTGCACTGGGCTGCTCAGAAACGACATGGCCCTGCCGTCAAGGTGCTTGTCGACGCTGGGGCGAGGACTGATGCTGTCGATAGGGTAATAAGAAATCATTTCAATTTGATTAGATTAGTTTAAAAAGATGTTGTTAAACTAGAATGTTCAGCGCAAAATAATATTGAGAGAGATATATCATACTTTGCTGTGGGTATAAATTTATATATTGTTAGTTCTAAAGTTCAAAGTGGTATTTTCACCAACATTTGTCCCTCGTGTAATGTCACGTCTTCAAGTTTGTTAGTCTTTCCTCATGTAAAATCATTGTTTCCAACATTATGACGTAATATTTTCATACAAATTGAACTCTCCTGGATATGCTAAGCCTTTCAGTAGCACTTGCCATGCTATAGGTACGCGTTAACACTAATTCTACATACGTGTTCTACGTATACATTGCTGTGCTGTAGATATGTACACTTATTCTACGTAAGGGTGTTATGTACACGTGCATTTTCTGGGAGACTTGTTTTATTTACAAATTGTGTTCTACGTAACAATGTTGCAGTGGAATACCACACCTCTCAGCCGGGCTTTTCAGTACGGTCACAGTGATATAGCAAAACTGTTGATGGAATAGGATAAACCGACTGATAATGAACACAGGTAAATGTATTTTTCACAATATTGGGATTGTTCGTCTACACCAAAAATGGTTGACATAATCATTTACATTACTACATCGTATTATATGATATGCACGCATCAAATTCCGCACCATTCATAAAAAATGTAAAGAATGCGAAAATATACAGTTATGTTTTGAAAATTGAAAATTATGGCAATGTATTTCTGACGGTCCGCTGCCCTAAGAACTCCCTAAATGCTTTAATCGTTGTCAGTTTATATTAGCCGCTGTCCCTCCTTGTGGTGGAGGACTGTGGTTTCTCATTTGAAGGGACATGAACCGTTACTCTTGATAATATTTTCACATTTTCCCCAGAAACCAGCATATTTCTTCTTTTTGTTCCCCTAAATGTGCCGAGTATTATCCTTACTAACACAGCGCATAACAAATATATGATGATATTGTTGACAAATTACTCCAGTCAAGATTAAAATTAAGCAGTCAACAAGACTGGACATTGCACACATACAGATGTGTTAAACACAAATATTTTGACATGCTTTGGGGAATAGAATAAATTATATATCACCAACAAAAACAAATATAAAAAACGAACCAAACGATGTTTTCGAAGGCGCTTTAATTCAGTCAATAAGCTTATTAGTGAGTTTGTAGACTGTCTCCGAAATTCAAGAATTTGAAAGACAAAGAGCAGTTTCAAACAAAAAACCATGGCCAAAAGCCAAGTCATTTCGGTATAACATATTATTAAACTCATCCGCTGGAAGACAAAGTTTATGACTGAAAATAATTCTTTTTCGAATAAATCGATAAGAGCAAGATAAAGAATTAAAATTCCCAGAAATTATCTTCAATACCACACTCTTATGACTGAGAACTGGCGGCGCTCTGAGTGAGATCAGCACCTATAATGTTATTGGTTACTCAAATTGCTCCATGGGGGCTCTGTTTCCAGGTGAGACCTGAGAAGAGCCCCAAATTGCAGTCTGGGTAACAGACACTACAACGGAGAGAGCCAAGCATCGATGCTTGGATTTTGATCCAAGATAGGGGAGCATGGTGCCTCTGCAACAGTTGGTCTATATTTTAATACAACCCAGTAGATCATAAAGCTTCGTATACGCTTGACATTCTTACTTACCGACTCTAAAAGCTATCACCGAAACAGAAAACACATTTAAAATTGTCATTAAAGCGAATTCGTTTATTGATACACACAATGACGATCCATTTTTTTCAGGATAATCGAAATTCGTCACGTGAAGATGACATTTGACATGCACTATGGATTGGAAAGAACCGACTATCAACGTACGTCACTGCGTCCCGATGTGAAGCTCAGACGAGTGAAATTTCCATACTGCGAAATAAGGCCTTTGAAGACAGTGTCCGTGATGCCCTTTGATTAAACTACCGCTACGGTTCTCTTTTGGAGTTGCATTAGATTCAGGACGTTGATATTACGTCACATGGCGGATATCCGTTTACATTCACCACCACAGACTAGATATCTTTACTGTGTTGGCAGCAGACGACAAACGAACCTGGTGCCCCTATACATGTTAGGCCACCACCAGCCAATGGGGCGCTAAATGTTTATATTTCTGTAACCATAGTGATAAACCTCACATGTATAATGCATGGAACATTACGCAAATGTTGAAATTGATGCTATGAATCGAAATTTAAATCAATCGCTATCAGATTCTCAAAACTGACAGCATTTTGTGTAGCAAGTTTGAATACATAGAGCACATCTGCTCCATGGTTCAATTCTGTTTTGTGTTTTCATTTCGTCGGTATTTAATGGCGAACAGTATGTCTTACTTTCCCTACAAAAGTATTTTAACACGACTTTCTTTTTGATGACGCTCTTTTCCTTAGGAACACATGTTTTTGTCAAGACATTAGAAATGATTATTGGTATTTACTGAACAATTGATGAATAGATTTTCCAACATTTTCAGGTCAACCTATTGACTGATAGATTTAATATGTCGGCGAATCGGCTTTCATAGAAATTGTCATCATCGGAACAAAGGACAAAAGATCATCATCATGTATTGTAAATTGCTATCACACTAGCGTGTCATTCACACTGGAAGAGCGCACACAGTGGCTGTGGTAAAAACTGTTTTACCATTGCTGAACAAGGCCCGTCAACTGACGAAAGACAGAGCTTTTTGATAGCACGAAAAATCAACGTTAAAACTAATTACGGCGGGATTGGAGATCATTTTTGCAAGAGTAGTGTATTAGATTAAAATGCTGCATTTAGAACTACTTTGTTAAAAAATTTGTCTTGCGCTTCACAAAATCAGCGTTGTCACTTTTTCTCATCAGCATCGCTTCCACTGCAATAGCTAGTGTGTCGGTGTGCTTTATATTCTTCGCGTCAACAGTAGTCGGTCCCAGTCGCTGAATTTCTGCTCAACGACGATCATTCAGTGTTTTGATTCGGAATTCTCCTCGTTTCGTTCCAAATCTACTGAGAAAACAAGTTTGGACACCATACATAGACAGGTCGGTATCATGTGTCCCTCTATCTATATGGACAACTGTGATGTGATATAGAACTCGCCTAGCAGCTCGTGCTGTGTGTCTTCATTCTACCCAATTTAGTGTGCATCTACAGGCGGCCAGGGTTATTCCTTCATTGCAACTTTTGAATTTAGTTGTTGTATTTTACAATTCATTCACAGGCATACTAAATGATCATTATCAAGTTGTAAGTTCATAATGGAAATTCGTATAAATGTCAGGGAATGACACGCTTGTCATGTGAGTAAAGCAGTCGATCAGAAAATATTTGAAATATAACCATCACCGTGCACAGAAATATAAACGCAGAGTTTAAAATGACACATTAACATCTGATCTGTCTTGTTTGTTTTCTTTTTTGTTTCGCGACATTTTGTGAACTCTTTTGAGCATGGCCGGTTCACCTTTAAAATAAATTTGAATGTAAACTTTAGTACGCGAAAGTATTTTTTCTCCATGACTGTCTCGTTTTATATTATCTTGATATTTCATCGTTGTTTATATTTGAGTCGAGTGAGTATGGGAGAACGATGCAAAATAAGTAAATTTATTGCTAAATGATGAATGACATACATTTAAATACATCAATAATATGCAAAATAAATAAAAATTATGATATATTATACTAGGATTGGTGAAATGTATTTACTTCAGCCATCTCATCTATACAATGCAAGATGCTAGGTACATGAACATATCATATTGACTGGAAATAATTAGCGCCGCAATATTGTAATACAGAATTAATTCATACAATTACAATTTGCATCAATTAATACTTCTCCGCCTAACATCTTGCACTAAGAAATTCAAGAAGCTTACTTTTTCTTGACCAGGGTGGTGGTTTGCAAATACGAACGCGTAATCCAAGATTATCGGGGAGCACTTCAGTCGTGACTCCATTGCGTCATCTCGAAGGTACACTGGGCTGATCATGACTTGAAGACTCACAGGAGATTAGCTTGCCATTTGTTACAGAATTTACGCACCTGTTGAGTAAATTCACTCATTGGTCTGATACTCTGGGCACGTAAAGAAATAGACCAATCAGTGAACAGACGACCTTGCCAAACAGCTACAGGCAGCTAATTTCTTAATGTAGCCTTGGCTGATTTACTGGCCATTCGGCACAGAGACTACGAAGAGACTAGTATATTTAAACCTGGACAGTGAATGTGAGGTACCAGGCAATACTCAGTATTTTTCTTGTTTGTCCGTAAATTTTGTACCATCATGCGTTCACAGAAGAGAACTAGTCACTGCTGCCTGAGATATTTTCTCAGCGTAGTTTCGATCACAATCCTTCCATCACGTGATGGGAGCTCTGTGTTCAACTTATCACGTGTTATACCTCTTTGTCCCTCATTTTGCCCGATTCGGTTCGTATTTCATCACTTGGGATATTAAGGTCATTTCAATAGCTCTGCATTGTTACGTTGCCTTGACTACTAGACAAACACAGTGTTGTTGTTTCAGATCAGTAGTCAAAAGTAACAAAATTTTGACGTCCAGTGAAATAAAAATTGATCACCATGACATTTAGAATTAGCTTCATCATCATCTGCCCATTAATTTAATGAGTGAGTAACTTTGTCTGCTAATTTAATTACATCGGCAAAAGTTTGCAAACCTTAGATTCATATTCATTATGCCATCTTCATCGAATCGGTAACACGTGCATCAACAAAATAATACCGTACAGTAGAATGAACGCCGACGCTGAAGCGAATACCTATGAAGTGATGTCAACAGTTTCAAAAAGGTGATGATAAGTTTAAGTATCGCAGTTTAAGTATAAGTTTAAATATAAGTTTAAATATCTGCAGTTCCTGCAAAGGAAAGTTGAAAGTAATATATCAAACGACACTATAATTTTTGCATATAAGTAGACAGAAAACGCCCCTTGTCATCACAGAGTTCAAAGGTAATCACAAACGTAATCGAATTAAACATGTCAGTTATGATGTGACGGTTCATAATGAAATGGATCTAATTATTTTCCGAAAGTCGAACAATCCCTTCATGCAGGTACAACATGAAACACAGAAACAGAAAGACAGATAAAACGCATCATTGAATTTTTCTGCTGTATCTCTGTATCACTGAATATACGTCGGGGCATTTACTCCTGTGGTATGAACCTACGTAGTGTTAGTTGTACAACTGCTAAGACAAATGGAAGTGACAATGCTGTCAAAATTTCTTTATAACTTTATCTCAATAAGACAATTCCTCATTTAATAGTCATCTTACAAGTATAAATCGTCTAGGTTTCTGCCAAAAGATACCGGATACGTGATTATGATTTTCTTTGTATTCTGCCTTTTTGACTCATAGTCTACAAGGCAACAACGACCATGCGCATTACAGATGACAACAATGGAATTTAACAAATTTTGTAAGTGATTTTCTTCAACGTTGGATGAAATGCTTTCACACACGTCAAAATCGTAGAAGCACGAATTGCAAGGAAATGCTTTCCTTTTCCAATTTCGCCTTAAAACTCTACCGTTCACGGATGGCAAACCACTTACAATACAATTAAGAAACATTATTAAGTAATGTTGTGTTCAGAGGCTTACATTATGATGGTTAATCTGGCCCAGTGACCATATCAACTGAGAGAAACACATTTGCTTGGTTCATGAAGAAATTACTAGAGGATACACACAGAAGGGCCATCCTTTACCTCTGATGAGAGGTAAGACTAAGACAACGTTGACGTACCCGGCTTAAAGAGAAACGTGTCGAATCAAAGAAATAAATGAGACCAATTAGATAATTAGCCGCAAATGTAGCCCATTGGCAAATCTTTCACATTTGCCCTGCCCACACGTAAGTTATTCATTTATTCATTAAATTAAATCGCGAGCATTATATTGGATAAAATTTTAATATCCTTGTCATTTGCTGATCGGACTTTATGTACAGCTGCAAATATGACTCCTACTGGTATATTAACAAAGGTGTTCATAATGACTATGTGTATGTATGAATGTACGCACTCTCTCAATCAGGGTAAGTTGTATCATATTTCTCAAGCACGTTTTCCTTGTATTTCATTAAATTAAATTAATAATAATAATAATAACACTTTATTACCATATGTATAAAAACGAAAATACAATGGAATTCTGAGTGGATCTGCAGAGCTCAGGCTAGAAATAAAACAACAAATAACATAATATCACACAGACAAGTTAAAAAAGACACCAAAAGTAACACAAAAAGCTGACGCAGAGTTCACGTAGATGAACACCAAGACGTACAAAATCACGAGAGCTCGCAGAACCATGTCGCCATGTGCCGGCGCCATAATGATATTTAAACGGTGTTATGTTTATCTTTAAAATGTGTTACTTTATTACAACATAAAATAGTGAATGTTGATTAGTTTTTCCGTCTCTCTCATCGGACTCCGATCTTTGAACTAGAGGAGGAAAGGTTTCGAGTAAGTTGTGATTTTGCACTTGATCAGAATTGCAGTAAAATGTTACACACAGTTAGGCCTAAGCTGCCGGGGCAATTAT
The DNA here is from genome assembly GCF_041260155.1 of Ptychodera flava. Taxonomy (NCBI): domain Eukaryota; kingdom Metazoa; phylum Hemichordata; class Enteropneusta; family Ptychoderidae; genus Ptychodera; species Ptychodera flava. Next base: position 1,108,973 of record NC_091938.1, read on the forward strand.
CCGACGACTCCATGGAAGCATTTTTTCTATTGAGATACAGTGAGAAGTTAGTCCTATTTAGGCGACAAAACTATGGGTAACTTTATCAAGTTAAATTTGAACTGTTTTGAACAATTTCACATATTGCATTTTTCTGCTCACATGTCGATAGTATTCAATTTTCTGGAACGTACAAAATTTGTTCAGTGAGTGTATGAATTCCTTCCAGTCAATTTTCATACGACCGTATGATACTTTACAGAAGTTTCTTTCATCAAAACTGTTTATAAAATATGAAGTTCCCTGTACCTTTATCAAAAGCGATCTGCACGAAAAAGAAACACTTAACCAACGATGACCAGTTTAAATTTGAAAACAACGGAAAAGCCTGAGTGCGCGACATTTTCACCGGTCAACATCAGTCCGAATTTTAAGAAAAAAAATCAAAGTAGAGGGCGTAATTATTTTTTCAGGTAAAAAAATTAGTAATATGCCAGCGACAACGGGAGAAACCAATAAACCTGACAACATTCTAAATGCGACTATGATTCAGAAAATAAATGTTCTCAGTCGTCACTTTCTTTTCAAAGTCAAGAGAAGAGTATAACATTTCAGTAATGATTTTTATTTTCACAGGTTATTCTACTCTAGACTTCCTATTTAAATTATTGAATTGTGCAAATACTGAAACTACTTCATTTAAACTCGAAAAACTTACGCGACTTCATTGTTATAATTGCATTTGAATTCTTATACGATTATAATTACTGAACAGGCATTCGACGTTCATATACCATGCATATATACTTTGATAATTTTCATTCCAGATAATAATGTCCTTGAATTAAAAAGCACAAAGACCAACATCAGTGTTTCTGTACATTTTCCTGATATGTCTGCTTTAACTGCCTGCATTTGGGTGAAGAGTGGAGAGACGAGAAGCGCAGGGGCGCTGGTATCCTATGCAGTCGCTGAATCCCATAATCAGTTCCTGATGTTCTATGAAAATGACATTTTCAAAACTTTTATCAAGGGTTCGGATTATTCATATGGTGCATATACATTACATGATGGTTCATGGCATCATGTTTGTACAACATGGTCATCAAATTATGGAAGACTGGTATTTTATCATAATGGATCTATCGCAAAGGAAACAAATTCTGTTAAGGCTGGGGAGATGGTACGAGGTGGAGGAGTCCTAGTTCTTGGACAAGATCAGGACAGCGTAGGAGGAGGCTTCCAGGAACACCAAGCTTTCATTGGTAATTTGACAGACTTCAACATGTGGTCAACAGCACTGAATGCCAGTCAGATTGCTAGAGTCACATCAGATTGTTCCATCGGTGGAGATGTGTTCACTTGGAATGTTGCTTATCTTCAGATAGAGGGTGACGTCTCCCAGACAAACACCAGTGGCTGTGGTAAGTAGCTTATTTCTTGCTCTGGTTCGTATGATAATGCCGTCATCATAAGACATTGAATGTTAACACAATCTCTTGTCTACCCTCTTATCTTCGAGAAAAGGACTATAAACATGAATGGTGATACTAATGCACTACTCAATTTTACGTATTAAACGCCCTATGATCGAAAACTATAGTATAGTTTTCTGTTTTTAGTTTGTGTGTGTGAACAATGTATTTCCTAGTACAATTTTTCTATATTTTACGTCTATGGGCCAAAAGCCTGATTTAAATGAATAAAATAAATAAATAAAGCATTGCTAGTTTGATTAGTTTTGCTAAAACGTGACGTCCTCACACAACAGACATGATTACCAGTTTACAATCCATTCACGTGGAAATGACAGCAAATTATTTTAGCCTTTAATCGCCCGCAAACAACTGAAACACAAAATATTATCACAGCGTTTATTTCACTATCTTCTCAGGATTTGTTTTGAGTCCATTTATTAAATAAACAACGAACTGTTTTGTTGAGATTTTTGCAATATGTTGTGGTATAGCTCACCTGTTTTTACTATTTCGGCTGTTGTTTGATAAAGTAGAACATTTAAATCCTTTCCTGCCCTCCTGATCGACAGATTATAGATATGGCTTTCTTTTTTTGTGCAAGTTGAAATGAGAGATAAAGTATAGGGGACAAAGTCGGCCATTTTTCATGAATTTTGTTTGATACAAGATACTACTTATATTGTTTGACATGTTGAAAGATACTGAATGAACTGGTAACCATGCATATATTCGACCCCGGTTTTAGACACGATAAGCGAAACCATCATTCATTTTCGTGATGTTTTCATTGAATTTGTGTCTAAAACTAGCGCAGTGTATCGTGTTTCTCTTGGATAAAGGGTAATTACGCATTGCTTCAACGTATTTATCTTCGTTCGAGTAAGAACAAACTAATGATCGATTGTCTTGTCGAATTGAAGATGAGTGCTAGCACTGTCATTATAAAGTGGAGAGAATTTTAAATACGTACACCGATCAAATGCATGAGCCAAGAATTTCGTCAACTTAAAAATGTAGTTCACTGACACAGTGTTCGGTTTGAATCTCTGAATGTTGTGATGATATCCATACGCCAAGGGAAGTTGTCAATCTTTTAATGTGTCTACGTGAGCGGGCCAGGTGAAACTCGTGCACGGCAAGACAGTCGATCAGTCAATGTCTGTATCAAGTCGACTTTTGAATAATGTCGAAGCTAGATGTAAATATAGAAGTTCGCCCAGGCTAATTAAAAAAAACCAATAAAACAAAATAATTGAATGTTTATGACACAGACTTTGTCGTATTTGTTCCAGTCGACCACAAAGTTGCAGCCAAGTTGCAATACGTGCGAAACCCAATGTTTACTGTATTCACATTTAGGCAAAATGTGACCGGTGGTATGTTATTTGGAAAGAAAGAAATAATGCGAGATTGCTTTCCTTTTTTAAATATATAGTCTCTCAATCCTATATTGTTTCAGCTGCATTATCATTGTCGTCATCTAAAACCATGTTAATCGCATGACCGTGACGAGTTAGCCGGCTGAGCTTACGGTCCAGACATGTTCTTGCAGGGGTTACACGATTAGGCTGTCGGGTCAAGGCAGTCTATCTTCCATACGAGTAACTCAAACGATAATACAAAAAACAGAATCCGAACTAATTTCGGAATTCCAAAGTCCGAAAAATAACACCACTCTTCCTTGTATGCATTAAGTGTATGTTTGTAGGAGGTTTACAAATATGACACTATATTTAAATTTGTAACCCCAGAATTGGGCCACGTCGTTCCAAAAGCATGTGATCAGCGTAAAATTCAGCTGAACTTTCTGGGGATCACATTAATCTGTCAAAAATGAGCAGATTTTTTTCAGCTGTTTTTCCACGGCTGAAAAATTCTGGCGAATATATCTTTGTTAACAGAACAATCGGCTTGGTTTTTAGATATCATGTGAAAAATCAGCTGCATATCTTGTTTTTAGACAAAAATTTAGCTGATTTTTAGAAATTATTAGAACATTCCATTCAGCTGAAAATGTCAGCTGATTTGCAAAAATTCAGCTGATTTTTTACTGAATTACTGTGCTTTTCTAAAAATTCAGTTTAACTTTATACTGAACAATGTGTTCCTCCAAAAAATCAGTTGAATTTCTTACTGAGTATGAATTTTAAAATGGCATTTTTGGGTTGTTAAATATCTTAACTGGAAAGTTATGGTACAATTATATTCAGTATATTATATTTACATTAATGTCTGGTGAGAAAATTTGACATTAAAAGAAAATTCCGAAATGTGTTCGAAGATTCCGAAATTAGTTCGGAACGCGTTAAAGGCAATTTAGTTAGCAAGTTGAATACCCTTGATGAGATTTTTATTATGACCGATCATGCTGTACTTATGAACGTGCAAGAAATAGCCACGACTGTGTTGTTGCTTTAGAAAGAGCTTTACGGGGTCCTATAGCCACTAAAACGTTTCCACTCAAGAACATTGGTAGCAAAGACCCTTATGGTATGAACATAGGCGGCCCAGACGTTATTAATATTATTGAGTTTTCACACTGTTTTCTCTATAAGTTCCTCTCCTATTCTTCATGCTCTGACTGATCGGAGTAAACAAAATAAATGATTATATAACATAACCTAGCCTCTTGACTCTTTATTTATTTTACACCCCATTACAAGGACGCTTATCTCTTCATATAGACATCTTTTAATTAATGAGTCACACAACTAACTATATAGGTGGGTTTACACGTGTATTTTTTTAAACCTGAGGGAATCTGATTAGTTTCTCTGTAAATATTCCTTATCAGCGATCTAAGCGATCTCACGTTTACACGTCATGCACAAGGTATAAATTTAGTTCGGGTCAAGCGACCTCAGCGATATCTGGGCTAGAGAACAATCGCGTGCTTGCAATGGCGCACCCACACATCGTGCAGCTGCTGTCTACGCTCTTTTTGTGTTCTGTCAACCAATCGAGACGCCTTCGACGAAGAAATTTACTAGGAGAGAATATTGATGGCCTCGCCCCGTCTGATGTCGGTATCTATTTCATGTTAAGATCAGACTAGTACTCTTATACGGAAAAATGAGACAATCAAAGTTCCGGCCAATGTAACACTAGTAACAGGGGATGTAATTCCATGTACACGAATACACCACGTAATGAGGCAATTGAATCAGTCGACAGAGCATTAAATCAGGAAAGATCATCAAACAATTACATAATCAAGCAACCACCAACGAAGTACATGATAGCTCCGCTAGAAATAATCTTAAAAAATAAGACATTTGAATTAAACGATGAATTATACCGGCAAATATGGGAATGCTCGATAGCATCTCCTCGATGGGATCGCCTTCTTCGCCAGAAATTGCAGATATTACATTTCACGAGACAGAAATGAGAATAACACAGAAACACAAACAACAAATACCGACCTGGCTGAGGTTCAGGGACGATGTTTTTCTGATTTTATCAGAACACAACACGAACTCAATGAATTAATATGAAACATCAACAAAATGCATCCTACTTTCAAATTTTCGTTCGAAAGCTCCTCTCAAGAAATCACATATTTAGACCTGACTATCTACAAAGGTCGTTGATACAACAAAGAGATATTCTCGACATCAAGACACACACAAAGCCAACAGATACGTTCCAATTCTTACAAAGAAACTCATGCCATCCTGCAACAACATTCAATGGTCTGATCAAAGGTGAAACATTACCATACATCAGAACACGTAACAACGAAACCGATTTTACACAGAAAGTCACACAATTTAGTGAAAAAAAATTTTGTGAAAAATTACAAGACCGACAATATAAAAAAATGAAATAGAACGCATTATCAGAGAGACAGATCATAAAAACAGGAAAAGACTGCTTGAACAACAAAAAGAAAGAAATAACGCCACCAACAATACAGTAGTCTTCATAACAACGTATAGTCCCTACATCGAAACAACAAAAATCAAGCAAGCCCTGACAGAAAACCGGAGTGAACGTGAAAAAGACGAAACACTAAAAAAACTGTTCCAAAACCAACCAATAATCGCATATAGAAGGAACAGAAATATAGGCGACACACTTATAAGCGCCAGACTTCACAAAAACTACAATAGCTCAAACTCAGGTTCACACGAACCTACACAAACACAACGAGATCAAACAGAAGACATTCTAGCTTACCTACTTGAACAACAAACGTAAGTGGAACAACATATTACCAAATAAAAACAATCAACCATTCAACACGTCTCACCAATCAAAAACGAATTTTAAGTGACTGATGAAGAAAACTATGCATGTTTTCGAAGCTTAGCGCCAAAGGATCGCAGTGTCACAGTAGTCTCTCCGCTCCAGTGCGGATTAACACAAGACACGTAGATTACGGGTACGTCTCGCCATGGCTAAGCAACACTTTACATGAAACAGCCAAACATGATTTACACTTATATTATACACAATATCATACACAAAGCGCAAACAACCCAAATATGAACGATGTGTGGAGTTGCTTTCCCTTTACTACCAGTTGCTTTCCCTTTACTACCTACAACTCATCGTAAAATGGCATAGTTTTTCTAGCTCTGCCATCACGACGGTTGTTGTCGGACACGGACTTGAACTGAGCTCGCAACCGTTTGATTTTGTTGTGGCATTGTTCGGCTGTCCTCTCGAGTCCCTTCTCCCTGACTTCATACACTTGCCGATCCCTCGACGTGCCGTCTTTCATACGGATGACGTTTTCGTCTCTCCAGATTGAAATTAGTAGCCTGATCTCTTCCTGTGACCAATTGTTGCCGCGATCGCGAGAGCTTCTTACTTGAACCATGGAGGTACTTTCTACCTCCATGCTTGAACACCGTCCATTGCGGTAATGACCGCAAGCCCGAAGGCAGGATATAGTTCGGCGTTCAGTTTGGTGTTCTGGTCACACATGTAAATACTTAGTAGGCCATTGTTTAGTACGGAGCACCGAGCCTGGACCAGCCCTCCGACACCGAATTAATTTAGTTCTTCGTTAGTTCGGTGTTGTCTGTTCACAGGTTCAACTGACACAGGTTTAAAGTTATTCCGATGTCAACTCCGGACTAACTCACACGTGTAAACCCCCCCCTATGCTAACCCGTGGACTTATCAGGGATTTTATGGGTTTGTCAACATTGCGAAAGATAGGAAAAGTTCCTTTTCATTTACATCTCTATCTTTCGCCATGTTGACCAACCCATAAAATCCCTGATAAGTCCACGGATTAGCATAATTAGTTGTGTTGACTTATTAATTACAAGATGTGTATATGAGAGATAAACGTCCTTGTAATGGAGGGTAAAATAAATAAAGAGTCAAGAGGCTAGGTAAGGTTATATAGTCATTTATTTTATTCACTCCGATCAGTCAAAGCATGAAGAAAAGGAGAGGAGACTATAGAGAAATCAGTGAGAAAAACTCAATAATATTAACAACCTCAACCAAATTTTGAATTCACAAAGACGAATTAAGAAAACTTTCTTGCATACTAGGGTACTATTCAATCGACAAAGAGTGCCAAAGAATCTTAATTTGCATAGATCTAAATATGCTTCAATGGAATATAAACCAAGCGTGCTTAGAGCAATGTCTGACGAAGTTCTCGTGGGCAAACCTTGTATCAACTTTGCTGCATAACGTTGACATCTTTCAAGCATTAGAAGTTCTGTGTCGGAGATGGTCCAAAGTTCACATGTATGAAAAACTGCCGGAATACACATCCTTTTCCAAACATCTGCGCTGATAATAGGAATGAGACCGTTTGGGCCGATACCGAGCTACGAAGAGATTTGATGATTGCTCTAGCTTTTTTACAGGCAGTAACAGTTCTCTCCATTGAAGATAAAGAGCTGGTCAATTTCATGCCAACGATTGTAATGGAGTCCGTTTCGGTGACTGCTGTATTGTTCAGGAGTAAGGTTGAATGGGTTTGCCTAGATTTGCGCTCAACGTTCGATTCTCCAAAAACAATTAAGCTGCATTTGCTTGTGGAAAGTTTTAGTCTCCATAGTGAGCAGAATTCACTGACACAATCTACATGTTTTTGACAGCTAGACAGGGTAGGTGCAAGAATTGATATGTCATCTGCTAGTGCGGGTGCACCAGCAAACGATGATCCAACAAAGCAGCCAATTTCATTAGATTCTAGTTCGTTAAATAAATCGTTAATATAAACAAGGAAGAGCACTGTAGAAAGTACACTTCCCTGTCTGATTCCCTGAAATATAGCAAAATCTTTCGAAGTATATCTGCCAATGGCGATTCGGCAATTTTGGCCGTGGAACATTGTGCGTAGGAACCTCCAAAGTTTTGAATTTATGCCCAGTCTATAAAGTTTCGTAAAAAGTCCATTCCACCAAATTGTGTCAAAGGCTTTGTGTATATCTAAGCTGCACATGAAGACTTTATTACGACGTTCAATGTGATAGTTGATAGTCTCTTGGATGCCGAAAGCCGTTGTGACGTTGCTTTGCCCTGGTTGAAATCCCGCTTGGAGTGGGTGAGGGATGTGAAAACTGGATAGCCATGGCTGTAGGCGTTGAAAAATACACAGTTCGAAGAGTTTTTGTAGAGATGGCAGTAAAGAAATACCTCAGATTGTTAACATTTAATTTGTCTTTGTTGCCACCTTTAAATACTGGTACTAGGTATGCTGATTTAAAGGCATATGGAGAATACTCTACATCAACCATTGCATTAAATAAATGCGTAAGACAATTGATGAGAACTGGCCCACCAAATATAATATGCTCATAAGTGATTGAATCTGGACCACCAGCTTTTTTGCGTTTTAATTTCCTTACGGCACACGAGATTTCTTCGTCAGTGAAAGGAGTAGACACAATCTGTTCCCGATTCAAATAACTCTCGGTAACTAGTAAGTTAATGTTGAGTGAGAAAAACTCAATAATATTAACAACCTCTGGGCCGCCTGTGGTGTGACGCCTGCGCATGTGATAAAACCACGAAAATGTTGCTTCGTCGATAAGATGTTTTAAGAAAATATTATCGTGCGAGTGAACAACAATCGGTCACATTCATGTTACACTTTATACTTCTTCAAGGTTGTCTTCAAGTTAATGTTGAGTGAGAAAAACTCAATAATATTAACAACCTCTGGGCCGCCTGTGGTGTGACGCCTGCGCATGTGATAAAACCACGAAAATGTTGCTTCGTCGATAAGATGTTTTAAGAAAATATTATCGTGCGAGTGAACAACAATCGGTCGCATTCATGTTACACTTTATACTTCTTCAAGGTTGTCTTCAGTAAATGCTGACCGTTTTAACGTGGGCGAGCTTCCATCTTTTGGAAGAGATACAAACCCTATAGCATCTTTTGCAACGAAGAAGACATCATAGCACACTTTTCAACAATTAGATATTATTCCCTAATATTTTTCTTCGTTCTGCGAAGGAAAATACGAGTGACGTAATGACAGTGTCACCACGAGTCGAAGACGAGTGGTGACACGGTCATTACGTCACGAGTATTTTCCGAGCTGAATGAAGAAAAATATTAGGGAATAATATACTTATCACATGCGCAAGCCAATAATTCGTTATTTTTTGCGAAATAAAATAAGTTTTCCATGACGATTCCGCGTTTAAACTTTTGAACTACTTTAGGAATAAATATCAGTTCGCCGTGCACAAATTGTCAATCATTTCCAGTCCGAAGGTCCGTCGTGTGCATTTGCGCTCACGTTCGTTCATGTGTGGATCAAATGACAGCTCTCAGTCTACATGTAGGCTACCTTCCGCAAAGTTATACTCTATTTCAAAGATAACATAGTCCTAGAAATTTATCACAGACGAAGATACGCTATTTTTCGGGAACAAATATGGACTGAATCTCGACAGCGCGAACACTGTAAACGTCGCGCCTGACCCTGTTTGCAATGCGTACGGAACCCACGGTATACACGACCAGCTTCGAGTTCGTTATTTCCGCAAATTATTCACGTAATTCCTTCGGAATATACAGGCGGTACCCTCTTGTGTTTACATTGTTCGGATTAGTAATGTCATAGTCTGTGAAAATATCGATTTCATTACATGACTTTTGATCGTGGGAGAAACATCCGCCACCAAGTTGTTTGTTTACATATTTACGAGCACACTGAAGATCGACAAAAAAAAGGTCCGACGCACCAAAATTGATGACATAGACGCGGGTTGTCATGACGTAGAACGACCAGAGAATAAATCCCGTATTTTTTGTTTGGAGACGACAAACTTGGCTTGTGCATGTGATAAACGCATGTTATCTCAGCAATTAGTTTAGTTTATCACAGTTCGTTCTTTGGTATCCTGTGTATCTATCTAATATCACAACAATACAAAATTATACCTATTATAGTGAATATAGATCATAACTACAGGTTATTTCTGCACAGTACATTACATTACATTACATTACATTACAGTACAGCCATTATAGTACAGTACAGTACGGTACAGTACAGTACATTACACTACATTACAGTACAGCCATCACAGTACAGTTCAGTACGGTACAGTACAGTACAGTACAGTACAGCACAGTACAGTACAGTACAGTACAGTACAATACAATACAGTACAGTGCAGTACAGTGCAGTGCAGTACAGCGCAGCGCAGCGCGGTACAGCACAGCACAGCACAGCACAGTACAGTACAGTACAGTACAGTACAGTACAGTACAGTACAGTACAGCACAGCACAGCACAGCACAGCACAGCACAGCACAGCACAGTACAGTACAGTACAGTACACCAAGTACAGTACAGTACAGTACAGTACAGTACAGTACAGTACAGTACAGTACAGTACAGTACAGTACAATACAGTACAGTGCAGTACAGCGCAGCGCAGCGCAGCACAGCGCAGCACAGCACAGCACAGCACAGTACAGTACAGTACAGTACAGTACAGTACATTACAGTACAGTACATTACAGTACAGTACAGTACAGTCCAGTGCAGTGCAGCGCAGCACAGCACAGCACAGCACAGCACAGCACAGCGCAGTGCAGTGCAGTGCAGTGAAGTGCAGTGCAGTGCAGCGCAGCACAGCACAGCACAGTACAGTACAGCACAATACAGTACAGTACAGTACAGTACAGTACAGTACAGTACAGTACAGTACAGTACAGTACAGTACAGTACAGTACAGTACAGTACAGTATCAGTATCAGTACAGTATCAGTACAGTACAGTACAGTACACCAAGTACAGTACAGTACAGTATCAGTATCAGTACAGTACAGTACAGTACAGTACAGTACAGTACAGTACAGTACAGTGCAGTGCAGTGCAGTGCAGTGCAGTACAGTACAGTACAGTACAGTACAGTACAGTACAGTACAGTACAGTAGAGTAGAGTACAGTATCAGTACATTACAGTTCAGTACAGTACAGTACAGTACAGTACGAATATATCGTGTTCCTTTTTATGCCGAATCTTCACAACGGTTTCTACGTATGTGCAATCTTTCAGACGCAGTGCTCTTATTCGCGCCATTGATTTCCTAATCACTTTTCTTTGTTATATATACGTGTCAGCCTTGCCAATCTTCTAAACTTGGAAGATTCAGTGTCCGTGAAAGAAACATCACTAAATTTGATATAACGATCCGATTCCACACATTTTCATCGTGCATGACCTTCACCTGATTACTGTAATGAACTTTGTAGTGTACTCTCTTCATGGCAGATTTTTTTTATTTACAGGTAAAAGACAAATGTTCACATTTTTAAAGAATGTATCCGCTACATCATATGCACAGTTCATTGGTTCGATTCCCGACATGTCCGACATGTCCATGTGTCTTTGGGTCAGGATACCAGACCCGGAAGTGGGACATATCTACACATTTGTGTCCTATGCTATTAAAACCAACGGAAACGAAATTACCATGGAAAATCCGTACAAGAGAGATGGAACTGATACGTTCAGGTTGCTTGCTACGATAGCCAAGAGAATGTATTGGTATGTAGAAGATGTTGGTTTCGAGGACTGGACATTTTGGTGTTTTACTCTGAATTTTACAGGGGACAAATACTTGCTCTATCTCAACGGACATAAAATCAAACAGGAATCAGAACATGAGAAGAGTAAAAACGTCAACAAAAGAGTTCAAGGCGGTGGAATTCTGATTCTGGGTCAAGATCAAGACAGCCTTGGAGGAGGCTTCCAGGACAGCCAAGCCTTTCAAGGACATTTAACTGAATTTAACTTGTGGAATCAATTTGTCGACGAACGAGAAATACAGTTACTGATGTGTGGCCTTGAATACCATTCTGCGATTGTATCGTGGGCGTACTCACGTTTCCAATTATTTGAGATTCAGAAAATTTCGGATACAACACGTAAGTTCTCTTCATTTTCGTACCTCATCGGGCTTTCAATGTTTGCAATGAAAAACCATGATTTTAAGTAAAATGAAAGAAACCCGACGTACACAACAATATGTTAGCAAATACTACGCATAGTGTGTAAACCAATAATAACATTAGCTTACTATGACTCGACCCAATAGGAAAAGTAAAATATTTTCAACAGGATACAACTGGTATTTTCATTTGCTACATCGTGATGATTAATTCTACAATATTCATCAGCGGAAAGTATAACGAGAGAGTTTGGCAAATAGCACACGATTAACAACATGTAAGGATGTAAGAGGAATGCTCGTATCATCCAAGCATTTAACAAATATCCAAAAATGTAATACTAAACTTATTTGTAAGAAATTTGACCTGATATGTTAAGAACACTAAACTAGGCATATCATTCTACCAAATGACAAATTTGCCCAGCAACCATGGCCAAGCTCTCTGCCACTACAAACATTTTGATTTTTCGGTGAAGGTAAAGATGTCAGTACATTTGTCCAACAAAGAACCAAAAAACCCAGATGATTGTGCTTTCGGCAACTACGTGTGATCTTGCCCTGAGCAACCGATAATTTTGGAATTAACATGGAGTAACATGATCATTATTGTTTGGGTGATTACACGAACCAAATAAAATAGAACACAAATATGGCTAGAAAAAGTATGACTATACCCTTAACAACCAACATGATTCTTGCATTGTGGGCCAAAGAATAATGCTGACGATGCTTAATGTCCTGAAACTTATAACTGTCTTTAAATTTCACTATCTGATTGAACTCATTTGTTTCAACATGTTTCCGGCCGCAAGTAAGCCGAGAATTAGTGAAAATTTATGCCACGTTATCTGTCGGACAAAATAAACTTTTGTAAAATAAGATATATGATGCTTTCATCGTGAAAAAACGTGGACACATTTTTGTCGTCAAGAATACAAGTACGTCAGTTAACAGATTAGCCAATTAAAGTCATCTAGTGTGTCAATAGTCGCTAGTTTTTTGTTCATCTCCTTTGTTTTTAAACGATACTTTTCTGTCATTGAGTATACGGATACTGCTTATGCCTTCTTAGGACCTGTCAATTTACAATAAATGAGTAGGAAAATAAAATATGAAACATGAAGAAAAGATTAACACAAAATACATTTTCAATATTCTTAATGGAGTAAAGATGGTTATTGGATCAAAATATATACGAAAAAAATACATCGAATTAGTAATGATAAATTGTTGAATATGATACGTAGAGTATTCAGTTTTGTCTTTGACTACTACTGTTTTCAGCTAATACTTGTACGAAAAATGTTTCCTAGATTCTATTCGGAAACTGTTCGTACTCTAGATTCCAAGCAATATAAACAGATAGACTACCAAATACTTCTTCCATCGGCTCTTGAGCGGAGTAAACAAGTGCAATTCTGTGATACTGAACGTTCGGGGCATGTCATTATGCTCAGTGGAATCGTATTATCGTGTAGTGCTCTGCGATACGGAGAAAACAATTGAGATCATTGTTATCGCGTTATTTTACAACATTATCTAAGTTAAAATGCCATGAAAGAGAATTAAATAATGAACGTCAGAGAGAGATAGAAAATCAATTTAATATTTTTTGCATTTTGTTGAGGCGATGTTTCAGTCTATGGCAGGTAAAATCTTTTACGCAGCTGTGTATAAACAACGTATACATGCACAAGTATTCAGTGATAAAAATTGCTTCTTTCTTATCCCTAGACTACATCATCAATGATAGTAACTGAGTAAAAATTTAATCGTTCGCCTCGATTTAAGTTATGGTTTATGACTAAATTGACGACCGCGACGACAATTATGTCTTCTTAATCACATACAATCACCATAGCGACAGCCCGTAATGTTTCTGAACATGAAAGATTGCCGGGCATCGCGAAAATGTTTTGAGCTCATTCTGATATAATCGATATTATTTTTAAACGGATGCCATTCATTTATTGGAAGATTGCCTATATATTTTAATCTAGGTGAGAAGAACATCGCCATTAAACCTGGAGTGGTAGTATCTTCTAAGGGAGTCAACAACACGGAACACTTTGTTGATGGAGATAAGGACACATGTTGTCTCACACAACATCAAGGGAAATGGACAGTAACTGTCAAGTTAGGGCAAATTTTCTATGCTATACGCTATGTTGCTGTGTTAATAACATCACAAGACGACGCAGGTGGGTCATTTATTGTAAACTGTCACATCCATGTAGGGATATTCTTGGTCTTTTCCCTTGTAAAGAAAATGTTATTTCAACAGAAGATAGTTCATACTCATTTGATATGGATGACAGATCAGTTTGCAAAATTGTATGAGCCGGTTCACGATATTAGTTGCCGTCTTCACGATCACACACTTTTTCGCAACAAACTACCAATGGCACACCATAAGATGCTGAATGAAGTAAACACATTGAATTGTTCGGCACTATCGACACTCGTCAAAGGTGAGGGCGCTCTACAAGTGACATCACTAACAACGAGGGCGTTTTTTTGCAGGCCGCGCACAAGAATAAATGGGAACAGGTTGTCACATGGCCATGGCCAAATTGCCCTCTACACAAACAGCTATTTAACCCCAGAACGTTAACAATTTCTGCCCGAAATCAGCTCGCTGTGACGACAAATGACCATATATCAAAATCGAGGTTACCCTGTGTCAGTTACTTTCAATGTCGGGCGATCACTTTTGTTCAGACATCGTACCGGATGCCGGGACCGGATGATACTCTATTGCTCAGACTCGGTCGGTTCTATTTCACCAAAAGTAATTTTTATAGTAGTTGGTTGGATCGTGCAATTAAGTGATTAATGTACATTGCAAACTTATAAGAAATCGTCTCTAAAATCTTGCCACGTATATTGTTTTTACATGGAAATGCTGTGTTCGGCTCACAGATCAACTGACACGCTCCACAAACCAAAAGTTGAATGGCGGATACACGATAAGACATGTCTTCGCAGCGTGCTGTTGTTTATCAAAGTAAACTATTAACAGAGATGCACACCGAACAGTCTATCTGAATAAATAAATTCAAAAAACGGCACTATTTTTCTAAATGCGAGGGAAGAATTCACTTGATGATGAAGTAAAGTCAATTCTGCTGTACAATAGTTCGTTTTATTCTCTCTTCTCAGTTACAAACGCAGTGATAAGAGTCAAAGGGAAAACGCCTGAAATGTCCAATTGTGATGACGGAAGACAGGATGCATTTGGCACTGGGTATTTTATATCTCACTGTAATACAATCGGCCAGAAAATCAAGATTACATCCAAAGGACCTGTTCGACTATGTGATCTGATTGTCGTAGGGGGTAAGCTTACAATTTGACCGAGTTTAATTTGACATGGATTCATAAGCGAAATTAAGGCATTTATTTTTGTTGTAAATAATTCATTCGTTTAACAATGAAGCCATAAATTCTAACTTTGCCAAAAAATGACGGAAGCTTTTTGATTAGCAGAAATGCTACCTCATATTTTGTATTCTTACCCAATGTCGCCCGTTCCTGTGTCATATCAGCATGAGTGCCATTTGTGCTGCGTCCGAACACAAGACGAAGTCGAGTGTCTGACGCAGCACAAATGACGTGAATGCTTATGAGAATGCTGATACGACAACAGGCAATATTGGGTAATAATCGATTGATCATATGCCCCTGTCCAGAATTTCACAAATGATAGGAACACCCTTAAATTTGGTGGAATTTACTTTTATTTTTCTACGCGCAAACATATATAAATAATTTGTGCAAACCGGCTTCATTCATAAACTGGAGGACTCTTTCCACAGAAGTCAACGCCGAGCGCGACAATTCTTCCGTATCTCGATGAACACCGTAAGGAAAGCATGGGAAGAACGTGTCATGGTTCAAGATATCATTACCATCTGTACCAATCCAAAGTCTCCTCGGTTTCAATACTCTCCCTGTTTCGATTGCGCTCAATCGTCGTTAGCATATGTAGCAGAGAGAGAGGTGGCTATCTTTTTGTGTACACTGCGAACTGCCATGTAAAAGTGCAGCGTGCTGGACGTCACAATCATGCCATGTGCCCATTGCCTGTTCGTTGCGTGCCATTAAAACAGCAGAATGTTGCTAAAGCTTGTCTAAAAAGGACAGGAACTTCAATACAATAACAATGGGATAACATTACTCATTTGGGTGTCCTGTTAATATCATGAGGAAATCGAAAATTAATGATAATAATACTGCTATTCATTTCTGAAAAACGTAGTGGTGCGAGCTCCATGTTTATCATCAAACAAATAAATAATTTTAATGCCTTGCTGAGACTATTTCCGTTATTGACGGTAAACAATGATCATTGAAATGAAAATGAGTTCAAAGATAATATGCACTCCTTAGCGGGCGGCGTTATTTTGTGTTACATTTATGTTTAGACCCTGTAAATTCCTGTGAGCCATCAGCAGAAGTTGTAACAAACACAACTTCACCAGATGAAGGTTATGGCGAGGTGTGGTGGGATTTAGTGCCAGTACCAGAGAACAGGGAGTTGAAGTTACTGGATATTGTGCAGTGTGACTATCCGCTTGGAAGTCATTTCAAAATTGGCAAGACACTTATAACATGCACATCAAATACCACCAATGTTACAGCAGCATACGGGTGCTCCTTTGACGTTATTGTGATAGGTAAGTGATGATGATTCATAACTAAATTACGTTGCGCAAGGGGCTAATATATTGTGCAAAGGACTAATGTAGGAGGAGTGAGAAAGTACAAGAGAAAGTCACATAGCGGTATGTAAGTAAAGTAGGCATGTGTAATATCAAATTCATGTGAATGAGTATTCAACATGTTTTGGGAGCTTTCATTCTGTACGAGAGGCGGCGATGGGTTGATTTTACGAAATGGAGAGGTCAAATTCAATGGACAGTTTTGAGGGGATTGTATTTGGCACAGGATAACATTCACGTGGTTGTCATATCATCCGTCCGTGTCGTTGATTTTGTAAATTTGTGGGGGGGGGGGATCTAATTTTCGCCCATATATTTCTCAGAAAAGGTCTTTATTGTTAAACGTCCATGAAAGGGAATTCTTTAAATTTGCGGTGACAAGCATAAATGCATCCTTGGAGCGCCACCACTGGTCGTCAAGTGCTTTATTTATGCTGAATTTTAAGTTATCCAAATTAATTTGAACGCATAGTAGTTTATATAGTTAAGTATACTACGTAGATAGTCACACGTAAGATACAGTTACAGCATTGACATTGCCCATTAACAGAACAATATTGCGGGCATACCACTATTACGATAGGATTCTACTGTTATAATTTTCTTGTTGATTGTCTCAATGGAATGATATAAGAAGGTCATACTTTTTATACAGGGGTGTCAACTTTTACATTTAACGCGCATCTCAATTCTACCTTTCCCTCTCCGTGGAAAAGATGGTTTCATCACACACGTGCACTGGACGATTTTTCGTAATTTACGTACTTGTATTTACTTGTATTATATCAGGATGTGTCTGTGACATACAGACTGTATGAAACGAATTGATCATCATGTTTAGAAACTGATCGAAGATCTCTAGGATAATTTTAGATTGTGTTTATTTTATCATTATTTCTTCATTTGCTCTTTTGTTTAAGTATTTGTTTACCGTCTTAAATGTAATCGTTAAATGCTAGATATGGAAAATCCGAAGATCATCTCACCTTGTTGTGACATGGAAGTGAAGTTACCTGCTAAAAAGATGGACTGCGTTAATACAACTTGGCAAGAGCCTACAGCAACAGACAACTCGGGTGCCATTTTCCAAAACAAGACCCATGAACCAGGACATTGCTTTACCCTTGGTACAACGGAAGTGACGTATGAATTTTGGGACCCGTCAGACAATAGAGTGACTTGTTCGTTCAATGTTACCGTTAGAGGTAATTGGAGGATACTTTTAACATGTTATCATCGGAAAGCTTAAATGATGTAGAAGATCCTAAGATGCTCTAATGGCTTCAATACAGACCTAATCCCGACATGACAAGTAATAATGAAATGGCTTCAATACAGACCTAATCCCGACATGACAAGTAATAATGAAAATTGAACGTTAATATATTTTAGACTTTTTTATATCGTGAATTACGTTTATATCTTACAGAGACAATATTGATTTGAGAGTACAATAATACCATGGAAATCTCGTTGATGGAGTTTAGCATAGACATGAACTTTGTTTACTGTATTCATTCTTCACTTTGGAAATATTTTTGCCTATGCCTAGATTGCAGGTATTCGACTGGTGTCTATTTATCTCACTTTCTGTCCTTTGATAGGAAATTGCCCTGTGCAGCTCAAGCGTGCTAATGCTGTACTTAATGGAATCATTCTGCACGGTGAATCTTTGCGTATAACATGTCGGCGTGGTAAGAAACCACACAGAAGCCCAATAGTTAAATGCAACGACGGAGTTTTAGATGCAATGCCTGTCTGTGTTGGTAAGTAATGAGCATTTGAAATGATCGTTGCTGGTGTGTTCTGCGCAGGTGACATAATTCTGTTGATAAAACTCATCCGTTCAGTTTGTCACCACCCAAGATTTGTGTTCTTTATTAGTAATTTCATTAATGAGCTATCGATCTTTACTTCTTGTAGTACCATGGACCCCCCCCCCCCCAGCCCCTCATGGTCCATCCAGGGGTACTCCCAATATTGTCGGGGTTGTGCTGCTAGAGTTATTGCAATTATTGAGTCATTACATGTATGGGATATTTCTAGTCAAATTAGAGCCCAAGTTTTGAGTTTCAACGGCCGTATGAAATCAAATTGCCTAAAAAGTTGCTGATCTAGGGTGGCTTTTGGCATCAAATCGTACAAATTCCTCAGAGTTAAATGGCACCAGGCCACAGTCGCTCGTGGGCTTCAAGTCTGCTCTTCACTTACTTTCTAATAGGTCGTGGCTGTAGGCATCCTTACAGTAGCGATCTACTTGAATTTACGCACAAAGTAGATTTGCAACAAGCCCTAGACCCATGACACAATATATGCATGACCCCATTTCAGATGTTGATGAATGCTCCAATGGTGAACATGACTGTGACATCGCTAACGGGGCAGAGTACTGTGAAAATACCATCGGAGGCTATGAATGCAAATGTATGACACGTTACAAAAGGATGAAAGGAAGATGCCTACCAAAGATTTCAAGCGAGGAGACGACCAGTGGTTCCGAATGTACCAATGGTAAATAGCAATTATGCTGTCCACTACATTTCCGTTTGATCATGTAGTTCCACGACAAAGTCTATGTGTGACATGATTGATGAAAGACAAAAAAAAATTGAATCAGTAATTGAGACATAATTGGTCATGTATTTCTGAGGTCTGGTGGTATTGCTAATGAAATTTATAGCAGCGAAATGCAATTTCTTCAACCTCCTTCCTATTTCAATGGGTCATTTTACTGGTCAACTAGTTCCAGTATGTTTAATATTCGTTACACATGACTCTACATATACCTTAATAACGTCACGTGTGCATTATGCATTATGTTATGTTGCATTCAAGCAGTCCACTACTATTCTCACATTCCTGGCCGCTGGGAGTGTGGGATCGACAGTGTGGGAAAAAATCGATCCCACACACTCAGCAACCGTCCCACACTATGCAGTATATATTACACGAGCTCTGATTGAATGATAGACTGCCTTTCGTTCAACGCGCAAAATATCATCCAATGGCACGATGAGTAACACATGGAGTAAACAAAGTAAGCAGGTCATTGTACGGGGCAGACGACAGCATTGTAACGATATTAGATCATGTTGTACGTCCTTGGTGACAGACTCACAAAAACGGCCGAATTTTCCAAATAACTGGTGGACATAGGACACTTGGAACATATAGCAATTTTTGTCGGACATCTTGTCTGTAGCAGAAGTTGAAGTATCAGCAGTGGAACAAGCCACGGAGTTGGCGTTAGTGACACGGAATACTAAGCTTAGATGGCCACGAAGTAGGATAGTCGCTGATACAGATAAGCATTCAATGTCTCCGGTGTGAATTTAAAGCATTTTGTGGTCATGTGAGAAAAAGAATCTCACACACCAAGGACCTAGGATCAGATTTCTCACACTCGTTGGACAAAATATCCCCAACTCGTGTGAGAAATCTGATCCCATGTCTTTGGGGGTGTGAGATTCTATTATTCCCTATTTGTGTTGTTAAGGTAGCAACATACCAAATAGACACTTTCAGATTTTTATTTTTTTCTCAGTTATAAAAGTTCCAAACCCCAATAAAGTATATATATTTTTGAAAGCACTGATATTAGTACATCCGACCGTGCATGCGCTGAGTTATAATTTGCATAATAGTCACCTGACAAGCGTTTTGCTCAACCTTCCAAATATCAGTTTTTCCCTCCCTTAAGCGCACACGCTGCAAGATTTCTGGTTGAAATGTGCGCACTTACAACACTTGGTAATATCCTTCTAGGATTTCCTTTGTACGCCTTTGTTTTTTTTTATGCACTATTGAAGGTGTTAGATTAAGGTGCTGTTCAAGGAATTGTAATTTTCCCGCCATATAATTTAAATGGAGACTCGGAGAAAAAATCGCAGACACGGATTTTAAGGGTATTGCTAAGGCTTGTCAATTCATAAATTTCAACCGGAAATCTGGCAGGGTGTTCGCTAAAGGGAGGAAAAACGAAATTTTGGAAAGTTCAGCAAAACGCTTGTCACGTGCTATTATGCAAATAATAACTGTAAATTGTGCATGATCGGATTACCCAATATCAGGGATTTTAGAAAATATATACTTTATTGGGGTTTGGGACTTCTATAACCGAGAAAAAATAAAAATAATAAAGTGTCTATTTTGCATGTGGCTACATTAAGTATGTTCAGATCAGCAGTTCTCTTTCCATTTAAAAAGGGAAACAGATGTATCTCCGTGGAAACTAACGAGTTTATTTTTACATGCATACTGGACGGTCCCTAAAAGGGTGATTTACATTGACAATAAATCAATCGTGGGTTATTCAAACAAATATTGTAAACATATACTGAATTTTATTCTGTACAATGATTCACTCTTCGAAAAAAAAACTGTGTTAAAGTACTCAATGTGTTCTCTTTGCATGGCTGATATTTGTATTTCAAATAATTTATAGTGATAAAGAGAAGAGTATTCTTTTCAAGAACAAATAAAGATGTCAAAATTGAAAGCCATGTGTGGTTCTCCCGTCGCCCACAATCAGATGCTACATATGTCGTGTGAGCCTGAGTTCAACAAAAATTTGACACACAGTTTGAAATATCCGAACTTGTGTTATTGTTAGAAGTTACTCAATCTAATATATCCACAAGTACATGAATCAACTTTTCGTTGTTACTCTTAAATTCAACTTTATTTTTGGTGATAACTCTTGATATTTACGCCTTACGATTAACTTCTGACATTAACATCCAGATTTAATACCCTCAATCACAAGCTTTTCACAACCATCGTAAAAATCAAATGCAAAGATGAAACTCCAACGAGTCATGGTATGGAATATTCTCTAGTGTTTTCTTTGTTGGAACTTTATGCTCACCAGTCTTTCAATATGTAAATAATACTTTATAAACATATTTTGACAGGAGATTCACAGATATACTGTCCACAGCACACGGACCAACTTGGTGTTTTCTGGCCAAAAACCGTAGCTGGCTGTACTACGGACTGGCAGCGTTGTCCGAATGGTACACAAGGTGGGTGTGTTTTTGAAAATAATCACATATCAACATGGACGACAGTTTTCGTGACGATCATTATAAGGGGATAGATTTTTTTTTCAAAAATCAACAATAAAGAGTATCAGCTACATACAGTTTGCTGTTTACAAGAGATGACCATTTTTCTCTGCATTCACATTTTTAGGTTAAATTATTTCTATTCTTGTATCCTGCCATCTAAAGATCAATTCGAGATACTAACAAACCCAAATAAATGTACAATAGGAAATGTGAAGTTGGAACTGTAGTAGTGCTACATTGTTGACATACATTTAGTTGTGACATCACTGTTTTCTAGGACTCTTTCGGCGGAAATGTGATACCTTTGGTCATTGGATGCCAGCTGAATCAGAATATTGTCAATCCGACGTCTTGGCAGGAATTTCACACAAGGTAAATCTTATTCTGATTAAGATAATATGCACCTCGGAAGTGAAAGATTTAAAGTTTTGCTCAAACTTCCTCAATGAAACTTTAGACTATTCTCTTACCAAATCAAGACTAAAAAATCAAGGGTCAAAGTGCAAACTTTGGTATAGAGAGACAAATTACCTAAGATTTCCCAACATTTGAAATTCAAAATGGCCGCCATCCCTGTGTGAACTTTACATGGGAAAAGTAAAATTTTCGATTTCCAAAATACTAAGACGCTGAAAACTTTTGTTACAGTTATACCAAAAGCTTTAAAATGAGCCCCCCCCCACAAGTGGTAGGTCAGAAAAGACTTATGAAAGTTTGCGAGTCCGAATATCTGTCCCGAGGCGCGTTCTACCTTAAAGCTCCGTAAGCTGTATCTTTTGGCTATTCAGAACTTTTGTTTTGCGGTTTCCCTACACTTTCTGCATTGAATCCCTAAACTGTAATGTAATGCTAAGTATTTAGCATATCAACACAACCTATATGAGTATAATCTCCATTGTTATTGTTGAAAATTGTATTCAAGTCCGGACTAGAATTCATTTGTAAACAATAAACAATGATCACTACACACATAAAAGCTGTATTGACAAAAAAAATACTCGAAATTTCAGCATGAAAAATGGATTAGGGTAAGACACGGTAGTAGATATACTGAAGCAGAATACTGAAAAACTTGCCACAAGTTACAGCTTAATAATCTTATGCTGGAATTTCTGTCAACGTCTGGTCTCGTTAAAGTTGTAACATACCTTATAATGATGAAGTGAATAATTATGACGAGACGTTGACCAGAAATTCCAGCATGCATTTATGAATCGATTCGAAGACACTTTATTTATAGCTTTAGTACCGTTGATAACATTTCAGTGAAATGTTGATTCTTATCCAACAGAGTCAGAATATCACGTCAATTTCAGAAGCGATTGAACTGCTGCGCGCAGTCGCAAAGTTCTTATCAAGCCCGAACGTAACACTTAGCGGTGATTTGCTGGTAGCTGTAGACGTACTGCACAATGTTGAAGACAGCGATCCACTGGCAATGAGTGGCATATCTGCGAGGAAGGACGAATATACGGAGGTGAGCAACAGCACACTGTGCACATTTCTTTTCAGTACCCGTCAAAACACAGTGCTTAACCTTAAACTTGAATCGTCAATTTCAGCATACAAGTATTCCGGATGGTACTTCCAGATAAAATTTCGATACTTGGGAAGGGTGCAATATTTCACGAAAAGAGGCTTGATGTACATTACTTGCTTCTTACTGAGACAACACTTAAACAGAGCGATGCAGATTGCTCAGCTATACCCATGATTGCCGAAATTTTCTCTTGTCAATAGTTTTCAAAACATATGTTTCTGCAATAAGTCAATTTTCTTTTCCATAGAATCACCGTAATATCAATATAACCCTATTATTTAATTACCTCATTCTTGTTTGACCAGGAATACGTGAAAGTTGCAAACCGTCTGCTGGACGCTGACATGGAAAATCACTGGCGAGCTGTTCATCAGGTAAGA
This sequence comes from Ptychodera flava, assembly GCF_041260155.1. Taxonomy (NCBI): domain Eukaryota; kingdom Metazoa; phylum Hemichordata; class Enteropneusta; family Ptychoderidae; genus Ptychodera; species Ptychodera flava. The sequence goes on from NC_091938.1 coordinate 1,132,544, forward strand.
CATAAATGCCAGTCACAGCAGCTGGGAAGGTGCCTGTTAAGAGAGTAAGTTGGGTAGTTAGATGGTTTGTTAATTTCAACAGAAAAGCACGACTTTCGCAGTTGAAAGTTTCATGCAATGATTACAATCGTCAGTTGAATACATTGGGTTCGATAGGGCTGATTGGACCTCAACATATATGTTGAATGACTTGCGAGCAAATTTTGAAAATTCATTTACCCTTATTGTTGTTGGTATTAATTCATCACTTTGATAGATCGGTATGAGGCAGCTTACTATAATACCCACGTAATGTCTTACTGAATTTCGAGTTTCCCCGTTTTCAAGCAAATAATTTCCATTATTCACGACACGAAATGTTCAATGCGGTACATACATTAAAGATGTACGGTCAAGCAGGTCACAGTTACGTGGAGTGCATTCCTTGAGTACGAACAGGAGGCAGAAAAACACAGCGCAGCGAGTTGAGCGATTGAGGAAGGCGAAATTTTCTTTACATGCGCGCTCATCTTGTTTACAAAAGTACCATCATGTATAAATAAGTTAGCTCTCAGGGCACTTATGTAGCACAGTCACATGTAAAACCTTTGCGAAATTCTGTAATAGTTTTGGTGCGGATGCCAAATATACCGTCACAGCTTCGTTTAACTTGATTCTACATCTGCTACGCTCCATTATTGAAAATTCCAAACCGTTGTCACGCTAAGCATACAAGCAGACTGACAGTGGTGCAAGGGTCGTGAAAGTGACCAAATATTGTCGTCTTTCCTGACATGTCCTGTCCGGTGAAAGGTTCACTTAATTAACATTAACTGACGTAAAAGCTCCCCATACCAAATTTTCACAAATTTAGATTGATAAATAAACGATCTTAATTGGTTTCCAAAGTTAAAAGTGACGTCTGAACAACTTATTTTTTATCATAGAGCAATTTGCCATGCAGATGTAGAATGGTATATTTGCTCTTCTGATGCCTGTTATCAGTGCAAGGAACTTAAAGTCATCGAACACTGTGGAATCTGCTGGACAATATTTTGTTACACTGCTTCGTAATTTCCTTAAAAGTACGTAGGCTGAGGTAACTTCTCTCGATTTGGAAAATTCAATGGATTCCTACTTAATTGACTTCAGTATGTTATTGTTTCTCAGACACAAGAATTAAGAAAGGGATCCGTCAGGGTGTTCGACGCGCTTCAGAAATTTGCTGACAGCATGAATAATCACTTACAAATGGAAGACACTGGCGTTTACCTGAATTATGAAAACATAGGTAAAGTAAAGGAAATTTTCAGTTTTGCTAATTCGAAGAATTTTACATTTGTCCAATGACCAGATTGTTTTATAGATGTTAACAAACAAGGAACTTCAGGAAATATCTGAGCAATCCATTTTCTTGTGATGTTTCATTTCTTTGGAAATTGCAGTATCCAATGAAGCTATTGTTTCAAATAGTAAACAACCTAGGGATATGCGCTGTTTCAATAAATGTGTTCGCATATCTTTTCACCATTATAGAGAATTCAATTTTTATTTTCACCTGCCGTAGAGTACCAAGCCTTGACAACGAACATGATGGTTATGAAAATGAAATCATTGACGTTTACTGGATCAAAGAGACAAAAGAGAAGTACCGGAGAATCAAAGGAGGTACTAAATACTAAGTTAACAGTTAACCAAGATGTCCTCAGAGGCAGATCAGGTAAGCAATATAATGCTTTAATAAATGGCCAATCAAACTGTTCATTTTTACACCATCATCATCACCATCGTCATCGTTTTCGCGTCGTCGTCGTCATCATCATCATTATCATCATCGTCGTTGTCGTCGTCGTTGTCGTCATCATCATCATCATCATTATCATCATCATCATCATCGTCGTCGTCGTCGTCGTCAACGTCCTCACTACAGGCGTAAATATCATACCGATAATTACAATCATCGTCGTTATAGTTAGTATTGACGCTATTATCACCGTCTAGTTTTCCATCACTTTCGTCTTGGAGCGCTACAGGTGTGCATTCTACCAATGGCCCGTCCCTTTCAGTTAGCTATATGGCCGCATAAATTTATTTATTCTCGCAATCTTATCCTGACCATTATTAGTATTATTAGTATTTATGCAATGTTTTGAAAGACAATCACATCCACAAAACTTTTAAGAAATATCTTTGCAGCCCTCCTATTGAAACTGCATTTTGATAATAATTGTTTAGAGATTTTACAGGTGAACACTGTTCAAGATATACTTCAAGATATAGAGAAAAATGATTTAATTTCCCATCCCTTTATTTGATGCATAGCAAAAATTATATGACGTCAAAAATACATTCATATGTTCAAAGTACAATAATCGAGTGATAAAACTTAAACTGTTCGTTTGCAAAATAAAGTAATTAAATAAATAAATAAATTAAAAACTGTTTTCGATTAGCAAAATCCAAAACTTTATTGAATGAGAAACACATTGAATGATCATAATCTCACGCAAAAGAAATTATTGTTAAATTTCAAGAAGTCAGGTACGTTTACGTGGTCTATATTTCTTGTACAGATGTTTCACTCATCATTGCGTATGTATATCATAACCCTGGTGACATTCTCCCCGTCAAGAAGAAACGGTAAGTCTATACCTAGCTTTATAAAACAAACTCAAGTAAAAAATTCGGATGATGTGACGATACTTTTTGAGCCAAAATGCAAAGTGACAACGGAAACGAATGCATTTGGCTTTTGCATACCTTTGCTCTAGGAAATGTACGATAATTTGATTTTTATTGAATGTAAGCATTATATCTTCTCTTATCTCCACCTTGCAGGTCCCCGAGTGATGAGATTGTGAAGTCAATCACTGCCACTAAGAAATTACAAAAGGTTAACAGTCCTGTTGTCGCTGTGAAGATGTACAGTGGAAACAGCGTCTATCAATATCCAGAGTCAGTAATTCTTAAATTCCCTCACAAGGAGGTATGTCACACTTCGATCAATGGCTCACTGTCCGGCTATTGTTACGTTGTACTAAAAAATAATTCGTCGAACACTTTGAGATGAGAATCACCTTACTTTGAATACCTGGGACACTATAAGATGCGTGCATATGCCGATTTGCTCAACTTCTTGCATGTTCATCATCTTTACCGACAATGTAAAGGAAGCAGCAGTGAATTTTATGTGCTATCTTTTCGTAATAACATGGCGGTCTGAGCTGTATTTATCCCATCTGATCTATCAAATAGCTCTTAAGTTACAAATGTTGTGATACTTTGTATTGCATTGTCATTTTTGCTTACCTGTTGTTAATTTTATGACAATATAATTATTTTTTCTCTCAGCCTGGGTATGGTCCAAAGTGTGTGGCAATGCAGTTCAATAAAGCTTCAGGGTGAGTATGTTCGCAATCATTCTGCCTAACACAACACAGCACCCTTCAGTCGGTCAACTCAAAGTACTCGCTAGACACAATTATTACTAATTAATTAATTAATTAATCTATTAACCGTACACAGGTTTCCGGCCTTAGGTAATATGGCGGAAGTGGAAGCATGCATGGTCCATCGTAAAAGAGGGCCAGAAAAGCCGTATACGTTCCATGAATGTGTTATCATATACCTCATCAGGCTGAAAAAAATCATTTGAGTGATATAATTGTTTCAGAACTAATTTAAGTTGGCTTGAAAGAGGAAATTGTAAGCGAGAATTTATCGTATAGTGAGAGTATTTCTGGTTTTTGGAGCCTCTTTACTTTTGCACGAATGTGGAGCTCATTCATTCAAATGATTGGCTCTGCAATATGTGGCAGCTAGCTGTGCGCGACCATGTCACCAAGTCACCCGTACGTCCCCATGGACTTGTATATGTATATGTATAGACGGACAACTAGCATTTGTTTTTGCATTATGAGTGTGTTTAAATGAACAGCATAATTTGTAAAAAAAAAGTTTTTTACCGACAAATTCTGCAATCCACTGAATATATCACGCTATTCTTTTTGAAATAAACAAAAAGTAAATCCGTTACTGGTCGCGTTTATCCAAATTGGGGCAGCCGAGCCAGGGCATAATACGTGGGAGAGTGCATTGTTCATAGCGTTTCGTGAGTGAACGATACGAGGGATATGGTGATACATTTAAAATATGTTTGATACATTTGGCATGCTACGTGATCAGCTTTTTGTCTTGTTTGTGTACTCTCTGTTTCTTGCCTTTAACAGAAGTCGTGAAATGATGACTTGCGTAAGTTATGTGAAATGGTTTCGAAATAAAATGCTTTCGTATCACAGTTAATTGGCACTACAAAATGTCACTATAACGTGTGTTCCATTGACGCTTGACATTTTTGAAATATTCCTTGGTTTGTTATGTGACGTCTTTCTTGAACACTTTCTTAATCATTACCACACTCTGGAATTAATTGCAATATCTCACTTTTACTTCATGATAAACCTTCACGTTAATTCTTATAGGATTTGGAAAACCCGCGAATGTTTGCTCCTTAAGTCAGAATCTGGTAAAAACTACACATCTTGTAAGTGTCCTCAGCCAACTATTGCAGCAGTTGTCATGACAATGGGAACCAGGTCACAGGTCAGTTCTCTCTCTCTCTCTCTCTCTCTCTCTCTCTCTCTCTCTCTCTCTCTCTCTCTCTCTCTATATATATCTCAAAAGCTACTCTAAACGGTATGTGTGTACACAAGTACCAAGTACACAGTTTTATACTAGATATAAGTCATAGATTTCATACACAGACACAACGCTGTCATTTGAAGTTGGCGTGATTCACACTTTTGGAAAGTCATTGGTACATTTAGTAATTCTCGAGAGGTCTTACAGATTAAGGAAAAAGTGAAGTAATTTTAGAACTTGCAGTAATTATAGAACTTTTACCATTGTGTATAGTCCATTAAAGATCAATAGCGACTGATCAGGCACAAACTCGTCACGAACTCGTAATGAGTCACGTAACGGTGCCGATTACTTCGATGAAATACGACCGTAGATTAATTGATGCATTTTGTGTTTAATGTCAACTAGTATTACGTGTTCTACTCCCTAGAGCATGTTGACGTACAGCATTCATCTTGCATTTCAGTCAGTAGAAGTGAAAACTCAATTATTCCTGTTTTACAAGTGAATTCTTGTCGAGACCAGAATTCGAACAACGATTATAGTGCATTTTTATACGTATAGACGCTGTGTTAACAAGCCAAGTGGTAGGTGATTCAACATGCTTTGGGAAGTAGAACAAGAACTTGCAATGACATACAAAGTCAAAATTAGTCAAAACATCTTCGAAAGTTACAACTACCGGCCTTTTAACCAATGGCTTTCTTATTTGGCAGATTGTGTATCCCAACGTTCAGTAGCTATGGTCTTCTAAATATTCTGTTCATTTGCATATTTACAGCCATTTCTCGTCGCCGCAAGAGACGTCATAATCACAATCACAAACGGCCTGTCATTTCTGCTGATATTAATCACTGCTGTATTCATCATTTTATCAAGGTAAGGTTCTTCCACAATAGGATTAATGATGCAAGAAAAAATGAGCAGATATTGAAGAACAATGAATTAAAAATCACCCTTATATCATCATGATTTGCATTTAACTTTAAGCCTTCTTTTCAGTGTCATGTCAGCCATATAGTAAAGCTGTACTTTATCCCTTCATATTTTCAATACCAGGTTGGACACAGAACAATACTATGTGATCAGACATTATACCATGGCCTTTCTGCCGATGCCTTTCCTCATTTTCCTTGGAGGACTAACAAGCGATAGCATGGTTAGTCGAGATGTTTCCGTATTTTGCGCATCCTTAGTCTTTTCGAGATATGTCTTTTTAAGACTTTCATCGTGAGATTCATGCAGATTTTCATACTCTCGTAAAAGTACCAACATTACATACTTTTATTGTAAGTTTAAAACTAGCTCTCGGCATACATCGTACAGAATTACGGTATTTGATGGATTTTTATAAACTTTTAAACTGTCACTTGATCTGCTTTTATGATTCACACGAATACTACGCATTCAGGTCTTAATTTACTCCATATTTACCACCACCGATGTAAACACACCTCCGTTTCTTTAAATAGGTCAAGAATGTCTCCACTGCTGTGATTCAATACTCATTTCTCAGTACCACTGCGTGGACCCTGAATCTATCCATTGAGGCCTACAGACGACTGGCTTGCTTTATTCATACCAGCAAGCATGGGAAGTGAGTGTCAAATTTCAATTCAATTGAATTTTAAACGATCGTTTCTAAACTTATTTTTTTGAAAAACCGTGACGTTGACATGGGTATAGTGTAACCTCCCTAGAATGAAAGAGCAATGTCGAAGAGATGAAAAGTGTTACAGTGCAAAGGACTACACAATTCATTTGTTTTTGAATGCATCGCTTTGATGCAACTATAATTACACAGAGTTTTCTTCTTCATAAACTTTGAAATCATAAATATTTTTAATTATCAGATTTGCATACACGTTGAATGGATGGATCCTGCCTTTGGTCGTTGTGTTGCTGTCACTGTGGTGTAAATTTGAAATCTATCGTGACAGGCACAGGTATCTTAACACTCTACTTTTGATTATCAACATGCTTTTATTTCCTTGAATGCAAACAGATTCTTGATGAGAGGCTGGTAGATGTTATCAAAAGTGTACCACCATATTGAATTTGCGTAAAGAAAATTATATTTTGTACTGAAAGTAATATCTTTAATTAGAAATAGTCTGGTCATGAAATGAAATGAATTCTTCTCGTTGGAGATTGCTCAAACATTAGATGTTTCTCCCGTTCAAAGTGAAATTACAATTTAAAATTTCATCTACATCTAATCGGCATCCGAAGCGGTCATTCTTTGCGTTTCATCCATGTCAACCAACAAATCCATGAGAAAGCAGATTGTTTCAGTGAAGGAATATTTTATACATGGTACAGGGCTGTTCTATTGAATCACCGTCTACAAAATTGCATTGCTGTATTGCGATAGTCACAATAATTATGGTTATTAATTCTGGCAAAAACAAAAACAAAAAACAAAAAACAAAACAAAACAAAACACATCATGGCATTCTCGCTGCTCGCACTTCAATATTTCTTCAATCTAATTATAACGCGAATTACAATTTTTAATGAAATAATGTTTATCTTATGACATTGCAGTCTATGGTTTCCGTTGGCTCCTGTTATTGTAGTGCCCTGTGTCCTTGTCGTGGCAACAATGAATCTGGTAATTTATGACAAAATGTTAACATCCGTACAGCTGAGCATGCTCTCTTAAAGTTTGTACGTCTGTTCAAGAGGTGGATGCATTATGCAACAGACGGACAAATGAATGAATGAACAGATGAAGAGATTGATGGTTGGTTGCTGTGTTTGACGGATCATGTGAAAGATGAATGGAAGATGGGTGTTTGAATGGTGGGACAAATTGATTGATTGAACTAAAATTGCTTTAATGTAGAAGGCATCAAAAGCATTTCCATCCATGTCCTAATATCATCTCAGGAGCAGACCCTACAAAATTTGACTTTACAATACTCTGGGCAAAGTTGTGAACTAACAAACTACCCATTTCGCCATGTACTCTGCAATCCTTCTAAAATTAGATTAACCAAGAGTATCACACACCTTCCTAACACTGACCAAATCCAAGTGACTATCACGTCTTCATACATAATACCAATTTGAAAGGAACAACTCTTTTACTTTCCAGACCAGTGTCGTATTGCTTGTACTCACAAAGCGGCAGTTCGACAGCGAACGGCGCCTTGGATATTATGAATTCGAAGAGTGGCAGAAATTCTGGTAGGTTGATTTCTTTTATCTTACTCACGAAATCTGGGTTCTTTGACAGGGCGCATCGGAACCCCTAGTAATCCCCCTTCCGAAAAACTACTTCTACTCAAACACGAAACCTCAAATTATCAAAGGTAAAGCCTTGCTAAGGAATTGTGATAGTTGGCGCTCCAATACAGTGAACTTTGCGTATAACACCACATTTCATAAAAAACTTAATTATCATAAAACAAACCAACTATTTCTCATCTTTTCATCGTAGATGTTGCAAAAAATAATCTTCTTAAACTTTTAATTGCAGATTGAAACATGTGCGCATGATTCCTTTCGTGATACTTAGTGAATGCAATGCTGACTGAATATCACTTACAGTATTTAAGAAAATAAATATCACTTGTACTTTCCTTGAAATTAGGGGAGATCTTCGAGCCATAATGTTGATGTTGCCTGTTACGGCGTTGACTTGGCTGGTAGGAACATTTGCTATCGACACTACGGATCTGACTTCCGGATATGTCTTTGCTGGATTTTCGTTTAGTTTGGTATGTCACTACATTTTATGTAATTTCATAAGAACGCCGCTTTTGAGATTTTGATGTTTCTAATCTAGGATTATAGTAATAAACTACGTTTACTGGAGTTTAAACGAACCTGAATTCGAGGCTGAGACGAGGCCACGTCGTGGATTCATCATTATTGACTTCGACCCGTGAATCCTCCCCCTTGAACCACAAGTTCCTGGTTTTTCCGTCTTTTAGTCTTGTATGTCGGCAAATATTATGCACCGCCAGTCAGTATTGTAAAGACGTTGTGGACCTTGACCCTCCCAAGATGTCTGTCTGTCTGTACTAATATTAGTGGTGTAAGCAAAATTTAAATTTTAAATTCTTGCGATAAGTATTTGTAGAGAGGAAGTCGGTTATTTGTAATTCAATTAAAACAGCTTTAAAAGTCTTTACTACCATTTATCATTAAAAGTCTTCACTGGCACTCATCAATATTTCCAGTTATACCACTCTCCGCCTCGTGCCCATTGTTCTAACCATGCTCTCTAATTTCCATAACCGAATATTTTATTATATACGGCCATCTGGCTTTCTTTTGTTTAAAAAGTGTCCGATTTACAAGTTCTTTTGTTTCAAAGTGTCCGATTTACTAGTAAATCGGACAGTTCTTTTGTTAAAAACTGTCCGGTTTACTAGTAAATCGGACACTTTTAAACAAAAGAACTTGTAAAATGGACACTTTTTAAACAAAAGAAAGTCACGTGGCGACGAGTAAAAATAACAAATGCGAGACATTATACCATAAGAAATTTATTTCACGATTAAGTAAAGAGTAAAGACACTTTAAAAGAATCACCGGACTGAATTAATTTTGCACGACTGTACATCTCAAAATCAATTACAGGTCACCGTGAAATAACGGTATTGATTGCAAATATCACTTCTGTGTTAAGGTTATTGTTATCACGATCATTCGAAGCTGAAATTTAAGATTTCAAAGTCAGTTATCAAACACTGAATGTAGAGGTTTCAGTCGCCTTTGGTAAAGTTAAATCTAGCTATAGGCAAACACAAAACGCGTCAATGTTTTCCTGCCAAAGTTTCAACTTGCACTGCACTAAAATTACAAATAAAAACTTTCGGCGCGCAAACAAGGCTCTAAAACTCGGCAAATTCGTGGTATAACACGGTCAGCGAACTCGTAGTCGGCGGTTTACGAAATTTAACGGTACAGTTTGCCATAAAACTCCTCGGCGCTGCGGGCCTCGGAGTTTTACTGGCAAACTGTACCGTTAAATTCCGTAAACCGCCTCCTACTCGTCCGCTTACCTATAGTAAAATGATTAAGCCAAAACATCAGCGACAAAGTGATGAAGCAAAAATATTAGTGACCGTTTTTGTTATAACCTAAAGAAGTTTTAAAACAGTAAATAAGGGAGCATTTTCTTGAAGATTTTAGATATATTACGATATCACTGTCTTCCAATGCTATCTCTATAAGTCGTGACGGTAAAAAAATTCCAGGACATTTCCATTATTGTATATGAATTGCAGTGGACAAACAGTCAGATGCATGGTACCCAGTACAAAGTAGTCATTTTACACTGTACATCTGCGGTTAAGAATTCATGAATATCCTTGAATGAGTAGCTGTCAAATGGCGATTATTTATGGCTTTTTAATTTTATGCTTCTAATTGTTATTCTTCATGAAGTTTCGCGCTTCCGTGTAGACTTAAAGTTACTCGCCCAATACTTTGTAATTTGCATATAACCATACATGATAACAGAGACGTGTCAGCCATGTTTACCCCTAGAACATCTATGTAACCACTCTATACAGCATTTCTTACGCAGTTGTTTTTGGATTACATAGCCAACTAACAGAAATGCGTAATCGGCTAGGAGAGATACATGTGACAGAATTCCTTGAAATCGCAAAAGTACATCCTTACTATTTTGTATGTCTCTAATTTTAGGGATCCCAGATATTTTTGACGTTGTTTGCAACTAATGTCGAGGTAAGATTCCACAGTAATATTTTGTCACAGCAAAATCGATGTCAGTTAAACGCAAGGAAATTAAAATATGTTTCTTCTATTAATGCAGTTTCTGCACGCGCGCGAGAGAGCTGACGAATTCGAATTAACCATAAGATATAGGCTTATAGATTCCAGGGTAGAAGGATTATTAAATAATTGCTGTGGTACGTCCATACATATGGAACATTGAAAACGATCATAGGCAAACGTGTGTCCAATTGAAGAATGCCATTAGCTGTATCTTCTTGCGATTTTTCCGTTAGTTTTGATTGAAATGATCACTGGCTCATGTTGAATAGCCTGTCAAATAACAGAGAATCGCATGTTATTCGGAAACATTACGTGCCCTACAACTAAATAACATGTGATTTTACAACGAAAATTTCAATTTTTGTCCGGACAGAAATACAAACTCTGTTGACACGCGGATTGCAACGTAGGCATTCTTCTGCACCTGCGCGAGCCATTTACAGCAATTTCAAAATAAATATTTATTACTTATGCCCAGCACTAACGTCGTAGTCCATTGTCCGAGCACGTTGCGTAGCCAGATATCTGGCAATCCTCGACGCAATGTTGTTTTGATCCCGCAATAAACGTGAACTTGTACATCTGGCGTGATCGCAGCGTCACCATATCTGCCTTCTCCCCAGCACGCTGAGCATGCCAGACGTCAAAAAATGAGCTCGGAAGGGCAACACGTTTGAACAAAAATTAGCAGTTTTATGTGGCTGTAACATCACTAATCATGTTTGTTTCTTCGTAAAACAACATTTTGCAACAAATATGAGCCTCCAACTTGGAATTTTCCGAGGTAAAAAATGGTCAAAAGTTACAAATAATGGCCCTTTAAGAAAGTCATAAGTCGTTCCTTCTGTTCCTCAGACAAAATCAATTGATATTATTGCGTAATTTAAAAGAAAAGTATGCCATTCACTTGCAGTCTCGTCACATTCGTTTAATTATGGAATCACAGTACTGGCTTTGGAAATACTCTTCACAGAGAATGAGTTAAAACTAGGTATTCTTATGAAAGAAGAAAATATCAGTTTTCAAAGTGGAACATACATGTTGCCCAATAATAAAATAAATTAAATTAGATATTCCATCTGCTTAGGTTTTGGTTGCTGTTCGGGTTCGCTTTGGAGACGACGACGATGAAAAAGAAGCTCTGAAGGAGTACAAACAGACGGAACACGATAGAATTGATGCAAGAAGATCCATACAGGCGGAACGTATGGAGATACTTAAGGAGAAACGACAAGAAGAAATTAAACAGAAAAAGAGAAAGGATTTAATGGAAAACCTGTTTCTTGGGGTGAGTCTTCATTAATAAACACAACCAAAGGTACTTTTCAGTGAAACGAAAAGCCACCTGCTGCATCATGTCGGGTACGAACTCTGGTCACATCCATAGGTTATGGACTATCAGACAACTAAAAACTTATTTGTATTATTTCAGTGCAACCTCAACGTAAGCAGCATTTATGGTTTATAACTATCAATTAGGTGGGCGACTTTTTATATGTTAGTACGTGTCTCCATTCCTTTTTCGTCTCTTCTTACACGACACTTATATTCTAAAGCCGATAATTACAAATAATTTACGTAAAATTCAAGCTTAACAGTCGGCTTTTCCTGTTTTCTCTACAGGGAAAGAAGACAAAATGATAGCTCCGCTAAAGTTGAAAAAACCTGCTTACTGTAGATGTTATAAACTACTCGAAGTTGAACACTACATAGGATGTATGCACATACTGTCGCATGTAATTTTACATTGTTGAAAGTAGAAAATTAATTCAGCTAATTCGTCACTTTAATCAAAAGTATGCAGATCATATAAATGAACATCTTTTTTGAAACCTTGATGTACTTAAAGGCACATGAGCTGTAACTTTTTGCATTATTTCCATGATTTTACATTCAAATTAGAATTAGTTCATGTGTATTAACTAACTGATGGGTGTGCAAAGACGTGTTATTGGCCACGTACTCAAATCGCACGTGTAACTTTGAACGAGTCAAATAATAAAACGGTGCCGCACCAGATTATGGCGGCGCCCATGGCTTGAGTTCGCAAGAGTACACATAAAGTGTGAGTTGCGCATGCGCATTAGATTCCTCACAAAAAATGGCGTCTCACAGTGGAAACGTACGCCCGGTCATATCGGATTCTGACAAGGAATGGAGACAACAGCGCAGTAATGCGTCTAAACGCCTTAGCAAACTAGACATCGAAAACCAGATCGGGAGATGGCTTCAGTTAGAGGAAAAAACAGGGCTTGCAAATCCCGATTTGGCGGAGGAGTTAATTGATTGGTAAGTATAGGACCGGACAGCGAGTGACTGTACACAATATACCGTGTCGAATAGTGCGTGCGAGTGCTTGACGCACCATGGGTTGTCAAAGAAGGTCACGTTTTAGCCTTTGAAAGATCGACTTTTGACTCTCCAAATGCTAGGAAACACCATAGCTTAAATAGAAATCACAACAAAATCTCATACTCGCGTACGGTAAGCTTTTACAACACAGTGAGTTACGTACTGAATCGTTTCACACATCTTGTCGCAGTTACAACAAGAATCGAAGTAAACAGTCACTGTCCTCCCCGGACCAAGCGACTGCTATTGCTACTATTTTTAATACCGCCAGTTCTAAGCGCATGTTACGAGTTGGCAAACATCGGCTCTCGTAACATGTGGTGACAGGTGCAGCTAACGGAGCTACAGCAATATTTGAGGGCAGGGGAACTATTAATTTTGCTTGGGTAGGGGACATATTTTTAGCTGGCAGGGGAGCAAATTTTATTTTTATTGTCGGGCAGGGCAGATATCGGTTGGTTGTCCCGGGGACAGGGCTTTGCGAAAAACGAGGAGAGGGGGAGCTACTTTTAAAACGGGGACGGGAAGTTGAGCCATTATGTTTTAAGGGGAAATTTTTTCACAGGGCTGGGGAAAATCAACAGTTTTTCATCACAGGGTAGGGTAGCTCCATGTCTGCAGGGAAATGGAATGACGAAATTTAGGGGGAATTTTTTGCAGGGCAGGGGAAATAGGCAAGTTTTTTCCGCCACAGGGCAGGGGAGCTTCAAAATTGACAGTGGGGAGGGGAAACAGGCAAAAATAAGTGGGGAGAGGGTAAAAATGAAGTTTGAGTGCGGGAGAGCAAGTCGAAAAATTTTCAGTGACAGGGCAAATTATGAACAACTAATTAATTACTCTCATGACTTAAAATTAGTCAGTTCACATTACTTGTAATGCACAATATATCTTGTCATAGTGTTACGTGCAGAGAAAACGAACAAAAGGGTGAACTCAGCAGTTAACGTTTAAACAAAATTTATTACAAAAATAAACTAATTGCTAAGTCAGGGATAGAGTACAAGCTTTAAGAGTGTACAGACTACTTATCTCAGCTGGGACGGCAAAGCTCCAGTCTCAGAGTTGTAACAGTCAGTTGGATGAATGAACAGTCCTTGCAGGCTTGCAGCTGCACAAAGTCCACAGTATAAATCCAGCGTTGACAGTGAAGGTCTTGAAAAGTCTTGAGAATGACTACTACTGGAGTTTAGTAACACACAAGAGACACGATCCCAAAAAGTCTGACTGGAAGCTGTGCACGTCCCTTTTATAAAGGCATATAAGAACAATCTAGAACTTTTATTGACATTCTAATTACTGTTCTAAAATTATCTCCCTTACACAACTAATCAACTTTCCAGAACATTCCAACATGACTAATTGAATTCAAGGTTGTGAGGTCATTAAGGGCAGTGACCTTGAGAATGTTCTAGACTAATTGAACTCAGGTCATGATGAGTGTGGGGGAAATGACCTACATGACACACCCCCTCTTCAAAAAAGAAAATTTTTCAAAGAAAAATCTTTCTTCTACAAATGTAATCTTAAAAGTGTTAACAACAATAAGCTCTAAATACGAGAGAGACAGTCTGCAATTAAATTGTCTCTGCCTTTGATATTCTAATGTCAAGATTAAACTCCTGTAACATTAAACTCCATCTTAGCAATCTCTAATTTTTGCCTTTAAATTTCTGCAGAAAAACAAGAGGGTTGTGATCAATATAAACCACTATTGGCTGATTTGAAGAAGTAACATAAACTTCAAAATGCTGTAAAGCTAATATCAAAGATAAACACTCTTTTTCAATTGTAGAGTAGTTTCTCTGGGATTTGTTAAATTTGCGTGAAAAATAGCAAACAGGATGATCTACACCATGACTATCCTCTTGCAATAAAACAGCACCAGCAGCCGTATCACTAGCGTCCACAGCTAATTTGAATGGCAAAGTGAAATCTGGTGCAGACAACACTGGAGCACTTTGCAGTATGGCTTTAAGTGTATCAAATGCCTGTTGGCATTGCTCTGACCAAACGAACTTTACTTTCTTTTAAGTAAGTTAGTCAAAGGCTCAGTAATTGTGGAGAAATTTGGACAGAATTTTCTGTAGTAACCAGCCATACCGAGAAAGCGCATCAGTTGTCGTTTGCAGTTTGGTATGGGAAAACTTGAAATGGCACTGATTTTGGCATCAACAGGTTTTACCTCACCCTGTCCTACAGTATGTCCAAGGTAAGTTACCCTTGCCCAACCAAACTCAGATTTGGCAAGGTTGACAGTCAACATTGCTTTGCTCAGTCTCTCAAAGAACTTCCGCATGAGCTTGATGTGTTCCTCCCAGGTGTCACTATACAGAATGACGTCGTCAACGTAAGCTGCACACCCGTCTAGCCCGGATATGACGTCGTTGATCATCCGTTGGAACGTTGCCGGAGAGTTCTTCATTCCAAATGGCATCACCCTGTACTGGAACAATCCGTCTGGTGTAACAAAGGCGGATATTTCACGAGCACGATCTGTCAGAGGGACTTGCCAAAATCCCTTCAGTAGGTCAAATTTTGTCACATACTTGGCTTTTCCCACTCGGTCGATGCAGTCATCAATCCTCGGGATTGGGAAAGTGTCTGTCTTTGTTAAAGTGTTGACCTTCCTAAAGTCCGTGCACATACGATAACTGTGATCTGATTTGGGAACAAGTATGCACGGCGAACTCCAGTTACTTTTACTGGGTTCAATAAAGTCATTGTCCAGCAGGTATTTGACTTCTTCCTGGAGATATTTCGCTTTTGTTGGATTCAGTCTGTATGGATGTTGTTTTACAGGCTTACTGTCCCCAACATCAACATCGTGATAGATGACGTTCGTCCTCGTTGGAACATCTTGAAATAGGTGTTTATGTTCGTGGAGCAGTTCTTTCACCTGTTGTTGTTGTTCTGGCTGGAGGTGTGCCAACTTTGTAGACTCCAGCTTCTCCAGGATTTCTGAGTTCTGAAGCTTGACCGAGCCCAGCTTTGAGTTTAGAGTATTTTCACTCAAGTCAGTTTCAGTATCACTATCTTCATAATGGTTTGAACTGACTGCACTGACAGGCTGAGTTATAGTAGGATTATCCCTATCAAAATATGGCTTAAGCATATTTATGTGACATAGCTGTTTTTGTTTTCGCCTGTCAGGTGTTGTTATGATGTAATTTAAATCACTCAATTTCTTATCAATTAGATATGGCCCAAAGTAACGAGCATGGAGTGGTTTGCCAGGAATTGGAAGTAGAACAAGAACTTTTTGACCGGGTTCAAACTTCCGTTTTGAGGTGTTTTTATCGTATTTGGTTTTCATTGACTGCTGAGATGACTCAAGATTTTCTCTGGCTAATTCACATGCTTTAGAGAGTTTTGTACGAAAATCTGACACATATTGCAAAATATTCAGACAATCATCATCGTCTGATAGGAATTTCTCTTTAACGAGCTTAAGTGGGCCACGGACTGTATGTCCAAATACAAGCTCAAATGGGCTAAAACCAAGAGACTCCTGAATTGACTCTCTAACAGCAAAGAGCAGAAAATGAATTCCTTCATCCCACTGCTTCTCTGTGTCAAAACAGTAGGTCGTAATCATGTTTTTCAAAGTTTGATGAAATCGCTCAAGAGCACCCTGACTTTCTGGATGATAGGCGGAGGACCTATACTGTTTAATGCCTAGCTGATCCATTACTTGTTGAAAAATACCAGACATAAAGTTGGAGCCTTGATCGGACTGGACACATTTAGGGAGGCCAAATAAAGTGAAAAATTTGACTAAAGCTCTCACTATAGTCTTTGTCTTTATGTTTCTCAGTGGTATGGCTTCTGGGAACCGGGTTGATGTACACATAATTGTCAACATATACTCATTTCCTGATCTTGTTTTTGGTAGGGGCCCAACACAGTCTATTAGTATCCTACTAAATGGTTCTTGAAATGCAGGAATTGGCTGTAAAGGGGCCTTTGGAATGGTCTGATTTGGCTTTCCTACCATTTGACATGTGTGACAAGTTTTACAGAAATGTGCTACATCCTGCCTGAGATTAGGCCAATAAAAGTGACTGAGAATTTTATGATAAGTTTTCCTGACTCCTAAGTGACCAGCCCAGGGGGTTTCATGGGCCAGGCGCAATATTTCAGCACGATAGGGCTTTGGAACCACAATTTGATGTTTTATAGCCCAATCGTCATCAACCAAAACATCTGGAGGTCTCCATTTATGCATGAGAATACCAGATTTTGTATAATAGGAAACAGAGCTATCTGAAGTTTTACCTTCATCATCTACCCTGTCAAACAAAGACAAAATATCTGGGTCTTTGTGTTGTTCTGCAATGAGATTTGATCTAGAAAATGTCTGACTTTGGTCAGCAGAAGTTTTACTGGAAGTTTCAAATCCACGAGGGATAACGGAATGATCCGTGTCAAACACCTGACTGAGAAAGGTGTCATTTAAGTCAACATCTGTGACATTATTTTTGAGAGTATTTTGATTCTCGGAAGTTTTCTTTGACATGGCTCGAGTAATGGCACATGAAGGAAATAAATCGGGTATCTCTTGTTCAATTGGCTCTGGATCCTGATCTAAAGTAGGATTATCAGTCACAAGTGGATTAGTAATGACCTTGTCCCCAGCAAGGTCGTTTCCAAGAAGAAGGTGAATCCCTTCAAAAGGCAAAAAAGGCCTAATACCTAAAGTCACAGGTCCAGAAACAAAGTCCGAAGACAAATAGACATTATGGAGAGGAACAGGAATAAGTCATTGCAATCTACCCCCTTAATAAGAACTTTAGAACCTGAAAATGACTTTTCAGAAAACGGCAGGGTATCTGCCAACAAAAGAGACTGGAAGCCCCGGTATCTCTTAAAATTTTGACAGGGTAGCGGAAGAGAAATCACTAGAAAGTGATATAAAACCATCATGAATAAATGGTTCGAAAATACCCATAATGCTATCTTGAGAAGAATTGACCTTGACCTCATTAATTGGGGATAAGAGGGGTTTAACCTCAGAAAATGTGTTGCACACATTATTAGACTCTAATTGAGTTGATGAAGAAATAAAGCCGGTTGGCTTAGATCCACTTTGACCACTTTGACCTTCACGTTTTCTTTTCAATTTGAAACACTCTGACATTAAATGGCCGTCCTTTCTTACAATAATTACAAGAAAGTGTACCAAACTGTTTGTCAGAAGGAGATTGAGACTTGGGATCTGATGATGTGGGAGTGTTACTTGAACTCTGTGAACTGTTGTCATTTGATTTCCTACTCTCCTTTGAGAAATTCTTGGATGAAAAGGGGGAGTTAAATTTACCTGCATTGTTTCTGTATGAAAAGGACTGGGATGGTTTGCTGAGAAATGAAGATTTGTGGGTCAATGAATAATCATCAGCCAAACGTGCAGCAACCTCTAATGTATCTGCCTTTTGTTCATTGATAAATGTTTTGATGTCACTCCGGATGCACCTTTTAAATTCCTCAATCAAAACGAGCTGTCGTAATTTGTCATAATTCTGACTGACCTTTTCAGAAGAGCACCAACGATCAAACAGTTGTTCTTTTGTTCGAGCAAATTCAACATAAGTTTGATCCTTCACCTTCTCACAATCCCTAAATTTCTGACGGTAAGCTTCAGGCACCAACTCATAGCCCTTGAGAATTAATTCCTTCACAGATCATAATCCGAAGCCTGCTCTACTGACAACTGAATGTAAATTTCTCTGGCTTTACCCACCAAAGCACTCTGCAAAAGCATAGACCAGGACTCCTTAGGCCAATCCAGACTCTGAGCAATTTTCTCAAAATGAAGGAAATATTTATCAACATCCTTTTCTTGGAAAGGGGAACTAACCTGAAATGCTTAGTGATGTCAAAACTGTCTGAAGGAAGAATTTTCCTGACTTTCTAAGCTCTAAACGTCTCATTTCTAACTGCAGTCGGTGTTCTGCTAATTCTCTTTCCTTTTCTTTTTCCTCTCTTTCTTTCTCCCTTTGTCTTTCTTCCATTTGCAATTTTTTCTTTCATTTCCAATTCCCTCTCTTTCTGTCTTTCTTCCATTTCTAATCTTTCCTGCCTATCTTTCTCTCTCTGTCTTTCTTCCATTTGTAATTGCATTTGTATTTTTCTTTTTCTAATGCCTGTCTCTCTTTTTCCATTTGTAATTCTAGTTTCTTGATCTCCAAATTTGTCTGCATTTCTAATTCTAATTTTCTTTGTTCAAAGGTAGACTCGGGCTCATAATCTTTCAAGGTGGATTCCTCAAATTGGCCTAAATTAACTAAATGTTTTACAATGTGGTACTGTATTTCCCGCTTGCGCATAGATCTTTTGACATCTACTTTAAGGAAATTGGCCAGTGCTATGAGGTTGTCTTTTTTGAGGGAATCAAATGCGTCCTGATCAAGGTCATCCATAAATTCGTCTGGCTTGAATTCCGCCATGATTGAATTTTGCTGAGTTCACAGTATACAGTAGTTTTGAAAAGGCTAGCAAAATGTTGTCAAACGGCTCAAAATATTCGTATCCCGGACGAGCCCCCAATTTTGTTACGTGCAGAGAAAACGAACAAAAGGGTGAACTCAGCAGTTAACGTTTAAACAAAATTTATTACGAAAATAAAACTAATTGCTAAGTCAGGGATAGAGTACAAGCTTTAAAAGTGTACAGACTACTTATCTCAGCTGGGACGGCAAAGCTCCAGTCTCAGAGTTGTAACAGTCAGTTGGATGAATGAACAGTCCTTGCAGGCTTGCAGCTGCACAAAGTCCACAGTATAAATCCAGCGTTGACAGTGAAGGTCTTGAAAAGTCTTGAGAATGACTACTACTGGAGTTTAGTAACACACAAGAGACACGATCCCAAAAAGTCTGACTGGAAGCTGTGCACGTCCCTTTTATAAAGGCATATAAGAACAATCTAGAACTTTTATTGACATTCTAATTACTGTTCTAAAATTATCTCCCTTACACAACTAATCAACTTTCCAGAACATTCCAAACATGACTAATTGAATTCAAGGTTGTGAGGTCATCAAGGGCAGTGACCTTGAGAATGTTCTAGACTAATTGAACTCAGGTCATGATGAGTGTGGGGTAAATGACCTACATGACAATAGTAATGACCCCTTTAAAAGTGCATTGTTAATTGGCTGCACCTGTGTTGAGCCAGTACAGCAAGAAATTTCGTGCACATCATCAGTTTCATCTGGTCATGGGAAATAAATTATCCTGTTGTGTAACCTTTCTGTATAAATTGTCCGAACTATGGATACATCTTTGCTTAATGAGTCAGAAAATACTTGTTAGTAGTAGCACAGACACTAAAAAAGAGGGTCTATGGTAGTAGGAAGTGACGATTTAAGATTTGTATTCAACATGATTCAATTAAGGTGTAACTATCGATCCTTTCAAGCAAAGTAAAAATTCCATTTGCTTTACAAGTGTATCTGTCTTGAGCAAAATATAATGTAATCATATTTGTAAAGTAACACTTTCTCACAGTAAGTGAGGCTACCCACAATTCCCCTTGATTTGTTCACTCAGATATTTTTTTGCTAAAGGCTTTTTCAATTTTATCAGTTTCTTAACAATTTTTAACTTGCAATTTAAGTTCAGGATTATTTGTTAAAACTATGTTCCAAAATTATTGATTATGTTTAAAATTCAAGAATAAATTGAATGAGAAGTCGATGTTTGGAGGTGCTAAAAATTGCACGCTTGTCAAGATAAAGTTATCAGCAACTAAGATGGTCTCATCATACCACCTGTCAGACATGCAAATTTCCTTTGTTACGAACATTAAAAAAAATCAATATCCTTTCTTTTACCAACACAGATGCAACTTATTCCCTTAGTTTCCTTGAAAATATTGTGTATGACTGTCAAAAATCTATGTCGACAAAATTACAAAATTGCTATCTCCTCCACGGAAAGGGGTTGATCTTGTCATTATTCACAGGGAGAAATCAGAAAATTATGATTATCAGAACTATGTTGCCAGAATTTTAAAATATGGACTGAGTTGTTCTCTGTACAGAAGAAATTTGCTTCAGTTCAGTTAGTGATCTCCGTGTGTACAGATCATGGAGAATTGTGGGTAGCCTCACTTACTGTGTTTCTGTTTATCCATGGGACACTCAAAACTCATGATTGTAGACTTACTTCAGCCATTCGCTCATGGTGACAAGCAAAAAACTGATAATGCCAGATGTTTAGATTGTTCAGCCTTTTTCTTCAACTTTCATCACACAAGTCTGCTAACATTTTATTCCTTTCAGTTTCAGGTTTTGCAAACTACCGTGCAATGTTGTGAATTGAATGGTGTCTTCAGTATGCTGTAGCTGCCAAGTTGTGATGTATAGAAAGTACTCTATATGGATACATTTACCATCTTCCCTTTTATTAGAGATGTAAACTTTCTTAAAAAGCATGACAATTTTATACATTTTAAAACGTTACCTTTTCTTCAACACATCGTCACTGTTTTCAATCTTAAAAAAGCTTTCACCTTTTTTTACAGTAAATGAGACAGTAAGCATGCAAGATAAAACATTCAAAATAAGAAAAAAATTCATGTAAAATTAGGGTAAATCCCTTTCAGGTCTAACCCCTATTTATAGGCTGAATTTGGGTACTTTACTGGGAACTCAGGCAGGAAATAAATAAAAAAATTAGGACAATGATTGCACTGAATGTCTTGTCACATTGAGGAATGTCTGTCCCCAGGACTGGCAAAATCCTGGTTATTGGACGAGTGTCTCTGTAAATACATGACATGTATGCAAATAAACGTGTACAACAATAAGTGTACATATAAAACTTTGCGTGAAAAATTCACATCAGTTGCTTCGTAGACATGAAGATAGCCATTGATGAATTTGATGGAAGCAGATATTCAAATTTGTACATGAAATGAGAAATGTGGCACACCAATACACATCACCATGAAAGGGTGATACAGTTGTTTGGCCAAAGCCAACTGTACTCCACAACTACTTGACACACAACAGTTACCAATACAATGGATGGTACGGTAAACATGATATGTTGAGGTCAACAAATTAAAACAGTACAGTTCATGAGACTTCCCCCTGGTATATATACATACACCACACAATAAATTCCCACAATTTGGTTTGATTTCTACACACAACATTAGAATTTTTGTAACTTTTTCAGTTCTGCCTGAAAGCAATAAGGCAAACCCTCTAGACAAATGCCATACTTTTGGTGAGCAATTTATGACAAACTGAAGAGGTCATTCTCTTAGATAGAAAAGTCAGCATGTAAATTTCTTTTGTCTTTCTGGTGGATGGGGAAACAATATCCTTTTGTATCATGAAACAGGTGCAACTAGTCTCCCTACTTTCAATCACATTCTGTATGGCTGAGGACACAATCAGTGGAAATTTATGAAAATACTATCTCCTCTCTCAATCAAGCATAATTTTCTGAGTCATTTAAAATGGCAATTTAGAAGAATGGTGTCCTTAAAAGTACATTTTCAGAATTAAAGAAACCAGTCTGTGAATTTGTGTACACAGGGGAGACTTTGTAGATTTCACTGAAGAGTCTCTGAGTGTATAAATCATGATTAACATGTATAGGAAATATCAAGTACTGTGCCAAATGGGAGGTAACCAAGCTGCTGTGTTTGGGTTAAATGAGCTATATATCTTGTTATCATTTTGTCACAATTATGCAATTCAGCACCATTTTACAAGTGGTATAGCCACAAACTGATTACATCAAATCACTGTACACAAGACACAGACGCCCTGAAAGTTATGGCACTGTGTATCATGTATGGCAGTTTTGACGTCATTAATTAGTGGCTATATCACTTGTAAAATGATGCCTGCAATTCCCTTTATGCAAAACGTGTTGGAATGAACCCTGTATATTGACCAAACTGATCAGGATATTTATCTCTTATTGCCCAAACACAGCAACCTGGTATCACTCTAGTTTCCTGCGCCAGGTTTCCCATGCTCCCACAAAATAAATTGCTGGTATGCAGCATGCCTGTTGCACTTGTGGTAGTCATCAAAGTCATTGGTGGCCATCATATCCATCCGATAGGCTCTAGCAACTGCAAGGACTCCTTCGTCAAGGCAGATAACTCTGAAATCATGAAAAATATTATATTTGTTTCAATATGTATTGCTTTTGAGTATATTTGCCATTATTGGATAAATTCTCATTGATCTCTACTCTCTTTCCCAAAGTTCTGAGTTTGGTACTAGTTTGCTTGTCTCAAAAATATTTTTGGAAGAACAGTAACACTGTTACAGTATCTATGCTGATCTTCTGAGAGGTGTTCTTCCTTTGAAATACCAAATGAGGATTTTTATATACACATGTAACAGTCTCGTCTTACATTTTAGGATTCCTCTGTGACCATGCCAGTGCATTCTCAACACTCAAGAGCATTACGTATCCAAAAGTCATTACATAAATAATTTGCCCAGCACACATGGCTTTCCATCTCAGTCAGTTGGTATTCATCACATTTAGAACAATTATTACATATGCATCAAGACTGTTTACCAGATCTGATCTAAACGCAAAGGATGACTTGCAGTTGATTGGATTTATTGCATTAAATTGACAATTCAGCCCATAAATGATCATGGATAGGGACAATATGGTTAAAGTAGGAATTCCCTAATAACTTGTACGATGATTTTCTTTAGAAATTTCATGGCAAACTGTCTGCTTGTTTGCATTCAGTTCATAAACATGCTGACTAGCAATCTGGAGATACAGAGCCCAGGCACCTCCCCACAACATTTTCTCTAAGCAAGGGTTGGCATCTGCCGACAGTTTTGACGGACACATCAATCCTGACTGCTTTGTGCAGGTCCAGGATGGGATCCTCCAGCCTGTTCAGATAGGACTGCAAAGTCAAATATTAAACTTATGTCCCTCTCAACCACCTGCAACAGAAGATCATGCTTCTGTTCTGGTGTCATTTTCTGCAGCATCTCCTGAAAAGAAGATGATATTATTGCGATGGCTATATGCTGATGTCAATCTGTATGCCCCATTATCACGGTGTGTATACAAAGCAAAATTTTACTTACATGAAGAGTACTTTTCCGTTGCTGCACATCTCGCAATGCCTCATCTGCTCTTGTCACAAGCCTTCCCCATCTAGCCCCTCTTCCTCTGCATCCCTGTCCTCACCCTCTCCCTGTGCCTCTCCCTCTACCCCTGTCTCCCTCTTCTTGCTTGGGATTCAGTTATTACAGAACTATCAGTAGAATCGGTCGGTGATGTCTGCAAAATGAAAGAATCAGAAAAATTACAAAGGAGATTCAAATGTAGATATACTGCACTCTGCCGGTCACTGATCAGTGTTGAGTTTTTCTTTGTTACCATCTTCTCTTCTAAACAAAGCCAAGTAAGTAGTCGACACTTTACTTTAATTCTTGACCATAACATGGCAAGTAAACTGTGGGTTAACTCTTGGTGGAAATTAAGATGTGTAAAGTCAGACTAAAAATTTGGAAGGAAATATGCTTTTGATGCATAACATATATATTTGACATTTTCAAAGCCACTGCATAAAAGGACCACCTTTGTCATTTATGTTGTATCATAGACCCTAGAGAAATCCACTGAAAATGTGTTGTTTACCCTTCAAATTTCCCAGCAAATTGTACTTCAATCAAAAGCCATGGCGAAAATACAAATCACAATAAAAACAGCTGTTTGTCCTTGTTTTGGTATCACCATAGCGACGTTATAATGCGCTTTTTCCATGCTCAAAGTTCATCGCTTTGAAAAGAAAATTTCTAAAACGAGTTGGCATAAGTTTACAGCTGTACTACACATCACACAGCCGCCTTGTACCTTTCTTTCTACCTCCATGGTTGTAATGCTACCGTAATCATCACGAAGCTTGCTAAACTCGTCCTCTCAAACATAGAAGTAGGATCGGGGCCGTATGTCTCAACAGTTCGATTAGAGCTGACTAAAAACACACGAAAGGCATTGTTAAACTCAAGGTTATTCACACAATAATTCCGAATCTATGTGAAGTAAGTAACCCGTTTGCAAAATGACTCGGAAATTGACAGTGTTCAGAAATAAGATCGACTGCATTTGGTCAATGCCGCTCATGGTTCACGCATCATGCGCATGGCTCACTCAAGCCAAATATTATCGAATACCGTATTATACGTTCGTAATTACAAAACCCGAACGGCGTATCGCTAACTGAAAACCATTCTGGTAAATCCAGATTCAAAACGAATTACTAGTTCTGGAAATCCATGCGAAACAACGAACCACAACGAGACTCTAGCGTACGCGATGGGCAGCTACCCGTACGCTTGGTAACTGGTCGTTTCGGCACCAAGTCGTTTCGGCCCAAGTCGTTTCGGCCCCGCAATTTCCGGCCCAAAGTCATTTCGGCACCGCAACCCAAGACGTTTCGGCATCCCTGTTTCGATTTGTTTTCAAACTATTTAGTAATTGACTGACCAGTCATATTCGTAAGTGTGACCTTTGCGTTCTGACCAGTACTTTTCTATGCATTTGTGTGACATTTGCCGTGCAATTTTGGCACCGCTTTCAAACATTTGCCGCGTCGGCGGCTATTGCTATCGATAAACTGGTATCACAGATTTGAAAATGATATGAAGATTTTGCCTTACGGTCTCTTACTATCTCCGAAGTGAAGCATGATGTACATGAATGTTATTTGACACTACTTTTTAGTGCTTGGATGTGCAACATTACGCTCCAGCACTAGTTCCCTCAGATAGCCCTTAGCAGTGCCGAAACGTCTTGGGTTGCGGTGCCGAAACGACTTGGGGCCTGAAATCGGGAGGCCAAAACGTCTTGGGCCGAAACGACTTGGTGCCGAAACGTCTATTATCATATACCTAGATTCACGTACCCATGTAAACAATTAGTCCAGTCATTTTAGGCCAAAAAAAGGGGGTAACCCACCACAAAGAATTTATTTTTTCACCATTCATCTCAGAAAAACCCATATAAAAACATATCAAAAGTCTTTCAAAATCCACGGAGTGGAAAACCGCTTAATTTGCATAAATCCAAAATGGCCGCCCCGGTATTATAGTTTCAACGTTTTTGGCCACTTACTGCCCAATATTGGTCCGATTTTAATAATTTTTTTTTATTTCCATATACCTTGTACATTCCCTTCATATTTTAGACATTTATCCATCGTTATTATTTACAAAACAGGAACATGAGTCCGAATTTTACTGTAAAACAAAAACTATCCTCACACACTATGTCTTGTAATCAATACTTGTTTTATTTTATATGATACAAATGTCTGTAATGTGAAATAAATAAATAAATAGATAAATAGATAGATAAATAGATAGATAAATAGATACATAAATAAATACATAAATAAATAAATAAATAAGAAAGAAAGAAAGACAAAATTATTCATCAGTTGTTGTTCGTCTTTGCTAGTAAAGGGAAAGCAACTCCACCTCATATTTGGGTTGTTTGCGTTTTGTGTATGATATTGTGTATAATATAAGTGTATACGGCTAGTTTTCAATCGGATTCGAACCCACAACATACGGCATCATATCATGTTTGGCTGTTTTGTGTAAAATGTTGCTCAACCATGGCGAGACGTACCCGTAATCTACGTGTCCTGTGTTTATCCGCACTGGAGCGAGAGATTGCTCTGACACTACGATACTTTGGCGCTACGTTTCGAAAACGGAGTTTTCTGGGGTACACACCTGGAGATAGGTTCAGATTAGGGAGAGACAGAATGGCCGGAGACAGCTTTGTATTGTGTCTTAGTATGACGAAGTTCAAAGATAAAAAAGGAATAAACATAAACACATAAACAAGAATCATAGAATGACAAAAATAACGAAAAGTCACAATAGAACAAAATTGAGCACTGCATCAAACAACTCAGATTCATTAAGAACCTATCGACACACAAACTCACCAACATTGAAATCAACGTACTTAGCAAAGGCTTAAAATTCATTCCCACAACAAATCGTCCTAACAGAATCCACCTGTTAGGGGACATAAAATATACATTCCGAAAATGAGACTCCGATATATCATGAGACACAGACCGTGCAACACCCAGTCAAAATGAACTCGAAATGGATCCCACATACAACCGAGAACACAAAACTAGAAAATTATTTGGAAGCAACAAAATTGGCTATTGTTAACACACCTATTCGAAACACACAAAAAAACAACATGACACGTGCAGAACAAATAGTGTTCAAAACGCTATCAAAAAACAAGAAGATAACCATCAAACCGTTTGATAAAGGACGGGGGACAGCAATTTTAAATACTGATGATTACATAAGAGAATGTCAACTTAACGATCAACAATACTACACAAAATTGGCAACAGATGACACAAAAAATACAATAGAAGACATACCGGTACACAATCTCATAACAGAAATGTACAATGAGAAACACATTGACCATCACACATATGAATATTTGAATCAATTTGGTACCTTCTACCGAAAATACACAAAGTGCCGCCACCAGGAGCTATGTTCGTAGTACGGCCAATCATAAGTGGATGCTCCAGTCCAACATTTCACATATCAGAATTCATTGACCATTTTCTCAAACAAATTGTCAAGAAAGAACCAACATACATCAAAGACAACAGACTTTATACGGAAAATTGAGACAATCAAAGTTCTGGCCAAAGCGACACTAGTAACACTGGATGTAATTTCCATGTACACGAATACACCATATGATGAGGTAATTGAATCAATCGGCAGAGCATTAAATCAGGAAAGATCATCAAACAGTTAAAGAAACAACTGAGAGTAGGAACTCAGCTTCATATCTTGATCTGTTCCTACAAGTTGGTACTAATGGGCTACACACCAAGCTGTATGACAAAAGGGATGATTTTGATTTTGAAATCATAAATTATCCCCATTATCAAGTAATATTCCATCTGCACCTGCTTATGGTGTGTATGTGTCCCAACTTCTCAGATATTGTAGGGCTTGTGATTCCTACGCGGATTTTCAAATGAGACACAGCTTATTAGTACCAAAACTAGTGAGACAGGGATATACATCGAAAGACTCGTGAGGACTTTCAAAAAGTTCTACGGTCGATATTATGACATTGTGGCCAAATATGACACCTCGGTCACTCAAATGATTAGCGACAGCATTCCCGGCTTTGACTTATAACAGTGATTCATATACTGTATCACTTCATACAATATTAAACAATTTTGGGACCAATCCTGACGGGTGTAGCATGCTAGCAGGGTACGCTTACCCATTCCGGACACCTGGTACCACCACTAACTATCAGTGGTTCAGGATGGTCCTACTTAAATTTGTAAATCTCAAATGTCCCATGGACCTGGTAATGTATTACCTTGAATGAAAATGATTATTGGAACAGTTTAATGTCATATTACATAATCAAGCAACCACCAACGAAACATATGATAGCTCTGCTAGAAGTAATCTTAAAAAAACCCAACACATTCGAATTCAACGATGAATTCTACTGGTAAATATGAGGATGCTCGATGGGGTCCCCGTCTTCTCAAGAAATAGCAGATATTACATTTCATGAGACAGAAACGAGAATAATACAGAAACACAAACAACAAATATCGACCTGGCTGAGGTTCAGGGACGATGTTTTTTCTGATTTTCATCGGAACACAGCAAGAACTCAATGAATTCTTATCAAACATCAACAAAATGCATCCTACTTTCAATTTTTCGTTTGAAAGCTCCTCTCAAGAAATCACATATTTAGACTTATCTACACAGGTCGTCGATACAACAAAGAGAATATTCTCGACATCAACACACACACAAAGCCAACAGATACATTTCAATTCTTACAAAGAAACTTATGCCATCCGGCAGCAACATTCAAAGGTCTGATCAAAGGTGAATCATTTCGATACATCAGAACATGTAACAAAGAAATCGATTTTACACAAAAAGTCACACAATTTAGTGAAAAATTACAAAACCGACAATACAAAAAAATGAAATAGAAAGCATTATCATAGAGACAGATCATAAAAGCACAAAAGACTGCTTGAACAACAAAAAGAAAGAATTAACGCCACCAACAATACCAACATATATAGCCCGTACATAGAAACGACAAAAATCAAGAAAGCCCTGACAGAAAACTGGAGTGAACTTGAAAAAGACGAAACACTAACAAACTGTTCCAAAACCAACCTATAATCGCATATATTTATTAGAAGGAACAGAAATATAGATGACACACTTATAAGCGCCAGACTTCACAAAAACTACAATAGCTCAAACTCAGGGTCACACAAACCTACATGTACACAAACACAACGAAATCAAACTGTAGACATTCTACCTGAACAACAAACGTAAGTGGAACATATTACCAAATTAAGAAATCTAACAAACGATCAATTGGTCTCATCAATCAAAAATGAATTTTAAGTGGCTGATGAAGAAAACTCTGTTTTCGAAACGTAGCGCCAAAGGATCGTAGTGTCACAGCAATCTCTCCGCGCCAGTGCGGATTAACACAGGACACGTAGATTACGGGTACGTCTCGCCATGGCTAAGCAACAATTTACATAAAACAGCCAAACATGATATACACTAAGTCTTATATTATACACAATATCATTCACAAAACGCAAACAACCCAAATATGAACGATGTGTGGAGTTGCTTTCCCTTTACTACCAATACTATTTAATTCCCATGTGATCTGTACACCTTCCAGGAGACTTTAAACCCCCTCCCTTTGCTCGGCTCTCCGCGCTGGCACACTTTGTCAATTCAGGCGAGGCTGTTTATCTACAATTTCGGTTAAATACACAGCATTTGGGAAACTGGTAATTTTACAATTACCAGCTAGTATTGAACCTCATGTTGAGTTTCACAACTATGGTGACAACCAGTGTACCCTGGTAACACAATATCAACACACTAGATATAAATAGACTTCAAACCAGGTTGACTGTGTTTGATATGAATAACCGCCCACTTTTATAGGACGAATGTTCTAAAAAATGCGTAAGTTCCGCCGGTGGCTTTAAATGTGAAATAGGAATAGTTTATTGGCAAATTAACAACCAAAAACAAAATGGATACATATTCTGTATTAGTTATACTGAGATTGCTTTCAATTTTATTATATATTTCACACAATATACGTTAGCATCTTGCAAAATTAGACCAGCATTGATTGGAAGGTGAAGTGTGTTTGTGTACCATTGTTTTACCCTGAAATTCAGACTTGTGTGCCTGTTTTATTAATAACTACAATTGGAAATGCCCTAAAAATGTCGGAAATTAGAAGAGAATGTACAATTTGTAAGGAAATAAAAAAAATATTCTCCAAATCGGACTGATATCGCGCAATATGTGGTCATAAGTGTTGATTCCTTAATACCGGGGGCGGCCATTTTGGATTTATGCAAATTAGGCATTGTTCCACTCCTTGTGTATTTATTTATTTACTTATTTACTTATTTATTTATTTATTTATTTAACATTACAGACATTTGCACCTTATAAAATCATGAAACAAGTATTGATTAGAAGACATACATGTAGTGTGTGAGAATACCATTGTTTTACAATTATGTTCCTGTTATGTAAATAAAAACAATTTAATTTTTGTAAACATGTCTAAAATATGATAAAAATGTACAAGGTCCATGGAAATAAAAAAAACATTACCAAAATCGGACCAATATTGGGCTGTAAGTGGCCAAAAGCATTGAACCTATAATACCGGGGCGGCCATTTTGGATTTATGCAAATTAGGCACTTTTCCACTCCTTGGATTTTGGAAGACTTTTGATATGTTTTTCTATGGGTTTTTCTGAGGTGAGTAGTGAAAAAATAAATTCTGTTGCAATTTGTGGTGGGTCATTTCATATTTTGACTGGACTAAATGGGAAAAGGCGCTCTTACAGGTGTGTAATAAGTTGCCGTATCACGCCCAGGCACACTTTGCCCAAATAAGGTAGTGTGCGCGCTTTTTCGAACTTTTTCGTTGTCGTTGCTACGCGCGTTGCTATCCACGTACATTCCATTCGAAAGCACGTCAGCGCGAGATTCGAACCCGTTTCTATGCGCTTCAATCGTAGTTTTGAAGCAAATTGTAGACAGTTCGAATCTTATTTCGATCAGAATTGGTTTAAAACAAGTGCTTGATAGTCTCCTCTCAATGTTTTGCTGAGAAAGTGTATTTTAACGAGCAGGATCAACTACTCATCTGTGCTCATTCTGTTGTGACATTGGCGTTCGCATAGAACAAGCTCGTGACGCGTTCCACAACAGAACAAATGACAACATCGTACATATTAATCCGCAAAGTTGCGTGGCTCATGTTTTTTTTTAATTTACGCCCATAACTTTAACAAAATTTTATTGATAAATACTGAAACATATCACAACCGTTCAATAAGGTATATGATAAAACCTTTACGGCCCAGATACGGGTTTTGCGGACCTCGGTCGTACGGCGTACGGGCCCTCGCACGCTCGGGCCCTTCCGCCGTACAACCTCGGTCCGCAAAACCCGTATCAGGGCCGTAAAGATTAGTAACCGTACGCTTTACCGGACTGCGACCAGCGGCCGCCTGGCCGAGCCAAATTCACAAACAAGCTCTAGTTCCTTGTCATTTCAATCGCATCGTTTATGCCTACAACTGTTGTAACACCCTCTTTGTTCAAATGAAACATCGAACTGGAGAACAATCAGCATTAAATACTAGGTTTGAGGGGGCAGAAAACACGTGAGTTTGTTTACAAAATAGGCATAAGCTAAGTTACATTACCTCATGTGCGGACTCCATTGTTGTCGAGTTGCGAATGGGGTCACGCTCCCACATCGCGCAGTATCACACAGTAAGATCCCGCTCTCGTCCTCCGTGTGACGTTGCATTTGCTGTGTTCTTTGTCACGTGACTGCTTTTGAGAAATGGCGGTACATTTAAAATGAGGCGATATCGCGAGAATTTCCTTGCGTTCTGTGTCGTTTGTGACTGTCCTAGTATGTTAGTTGAAGGGTATATCGCTTAAGTGCAAGAATTCAATCAACCTTCGAGACGTTTGGGGGTTATTTTAGGGTAAATAAAATGTTAAAAGTTACAGCTTACGGGCCTTTAATGTTCTGCTTTAAAGTGTGAGTCCTGCCACATTTTGAGACTTTTTCGTTTGACTTGGGGCGTATACTCTAGTTCTGGTTGTCAATGAAATTGGTATTAATAAAACAAACATTTACACACACACTGAAGCTTATTTGAGCGGTTTTTAGACGGTTCTATTATGTTATTTCGACGAAAACACGGGAAAAGTTGCACTTTTCGATTTCAATCATGGCGACATTTTCCGGAAATTGCCGAGCTCGCCCCGTTTTGGCGTAAGTAGCTGTGACGTCACTAATGGAACGGGTGGTGGTGACTTCGTGCATTGACTATGGAGATAGTGATAATTTCATGAGTGAAAGCAGTGCAACTGAGAATGTCATCGTCACAGAAGATATGACAAAGCTGTTCAGAATTTACAGGCCTGCAAATTTTAACAGTCGGAACCTTAACTTAAACGAGAACAAGAGCGGAACTCTTGTTGACCGTCGCGTCAGTGACAAGCCCACCGTGACCACAGTCAAACACACCAGTGCACTACTGTACACACAACCGCAAGCTACCAAAATATAAATATAAGTCTGGAGTTGCCATCCCACCTTATTATTACTTCTCAACACAAATTGCCTCGTTAAAATCTGTATATAAAAATTTGAATTACGCCATGACGCTTGTAGATAAATGTAGTAGAGATCAAGTTGAAAATTGTCCACCGTTCATAACACACATCTTTCCTATCAACAGCTGGAAGTGGAACAGGTCGAGGGTCATGTTAGCATAAACACCAAAGGTAGTATTCTCGCCGCAAAATCTTCAGTTTGGCGTTATAAAACCTCACATGAACATTGGCACTTTTAAAAATATGTGACCGTAAAGACATGTCTAGCCAAATTCTCGGGAAGAGATAAATTAAAATTGACATGATGTAAATATCGGGCATACTGGCACCTGAGGCCGGGCGGCTCAGCTGGCCATTTCTGACGGAGTGATCAGCTGCACTTCCGCAGGTTTTTTTCTTGATGAATTGTCAGCGATATAAAGCACAACGTTGATTGTTTCATGACTGCGAAATTCTCAAAGAAGCTAAAATATTAGCTTCTTTCCATTTTGAATATCCCATTCGGTTTACAGTAATAAAACACATGCTCAAGTACTGGCATAGACTGGTTTGACCGATGACATTTTACTTAAGTCTGCATACATATCATCGAGGTTTAATTCAAAATGGTCTGATTTTGTGTATAACATTTTGAATTCTTACAGTGAAAGTAATGTATGGACTTCCGTATGTAATATCAATTCCACAGTAAGTGTTGTTGTTGATAATTTATGTAAGAGTTATCATCAGACTTGGCTCAGAAATTTGCATAATGATTCACGAAACCCGGGTTCAGGAAAAAATAAACTCAGAACATATAGAGAATTTAAAACTTCTTTTCACTTTGAAAATTATTTATTGGATATAAGAAATTTTACTTATAGGAAATGGCTTACAAAACTTCGAATCTCTGATCACAACTTACAAATTGAATTAGGTCGGAGATCAAACCCAAAAGTCCCTGCAAATGAGAGATTTTGTAAGTATTGTAAATCTTCAGTAGAGGATGAATTCCATTATGTAATGATCTGTCCAAAATATAGCACTTACAGAGAGATGTTATTTTCCTCAATAACTATGTGCAGTCCTGGTTTCGTTGACTTAGACCAGAAAGAGAAGTTCATTTACATCTTTAGTCAGTCAGATAAATTACCCCTTGTTAAGTATATTTCAAGTACCTTACTTTCTCCCCCAGCAGCAGCTACAACCAGTGTTTGTTAATCCTTGTATTGTTGAACTGTAAAGGTATTTTTGCCTTACCACACTTCTTAAGTGTGTTGTTGCGCAATAAACATTATTATTATTATTATTATTTTAGGGGAGACTTAGTCGAGCAGAAGGGAACAGATGACGACAACGCGACTTCTTCGCTACACGTTGTGTCACTTTTACTGGCAGCGCCGTGCTGTACAACCTATCGTTCAGTCTCGCTAAGAGTCAGTCAATCAATACGTAAACTTTCTAGGAATATAAAATTAGATATCTCCTAACGCTACTAATTATAGAGTCACACATGCATGAGATCTAGTACTTGTATTCATTTATTTATTTACAATCACTTTCGTAAAGCATCTGAATCGGCGATCAGTCTTGGGGATGTAAACACGGCCATACTTCTCCGCGGCCCCCGCATCCTTGACATGTTTTGGGCAACCTGTCGCAGTCTTGCTGCTGTTCTCGCTCTCAGGTATCCACAGTTGATGATGATACACGCGAACGCTTTCTAGTGACAATGGTCGTACTGGTACGGCATTGCGATTACGTAATCGATGTAGTAACTCCAGGAATTAAAGTCTATCTTACCGTACATCTGGCTTCCGAAACCGTGTTTATTCGACGCGAAGTCACGGCACTCGAAAATGTGCACCGCAGAAAACGCTTGTCTGAATGCCTCTTTTCCGACCCTTTCTTGTAATTTTGGCAAATGCGGCTAATACGGCATCCTACAATGCAATAAACTGACAATGGCTGCGGTTACTTCAGCCACCAAAGGCGTAACTTCTCACCATGTTGAAGCCACAGCGGTAAGCATTCGCTATGGCCGAGGTGAACACACTCACTCGTACATTCTATTAGTTACGTCATTTCCGGTGGCAATGCCCGCGAATTCCGAAACGACCCGAATGGCAGCTAACTTCAAAGTCGCACAACATATTGCATTTTTATAATATTTAACCGCGTCGTTTCATTGGGATGATGCATTTATTTGATAAAGTAGGGGTGGCAAAATCATATAGCATGGCTCATTTTAAGCAAAATTAACTTTGAATTTATGCGGGACATACACTTTAAATTCCCGAAATGTTCATAATAACTATTTGACCTTGTACCGATGAATTTTACAGTATGTCATGAGCTATCAGAGCGTATGTATTTCTAACTTTAAGAAATACGTTTTATCCTTACAACGTAATTAAGTCGAAAGTAGTTAACAAAAATTGCAAAGTGCGTATTTGTATGTGAATTATTTTGATATCATAAAGACATAATTATATGCTACCAACTGAATCATTATAATTTACTGTACCTCGAAAAGCACTATACGCCCTCAGTGTTTTGATGGGCACCATAATGTACTGTTATCTGTATGCCTTGTCGTTCATGATTTGATGGTTTTAAGTCATGTAAACATCTTTTATACAAATAACGTTGACGTCCTTTTTCTATAAATCCAACCTTTACTTATATGTCAGACACGTATTCTTCCGATATTCAAATATGTCACTTATACAATCCATTGTTGAACCTGAATCACAAGTATGTGAAGTTTATGAATATATCAATTGAATTTTATTTATCCTTTTCTAACGTTAAATATTGTGATTTTGGCTATATTATTCTTATTTTATAACGAATGCTTGCACAACAAGATGATCAAAGTTTGGCGTGTTCAATTAAATAGTTTGCGTTGATAAGAAATGCAGAAAACTTTAGTAAATCATTTGCACACCTGAGATTCAGAAAGATGTACAAACGGAGCAAATATCGCAACCATGAGATGAAGAAAATTCCATTCCTAGAATACTTTAAATAAATGCACTTTCTCGTGGCGATAAATTTCACTGCAGAGTTTGCAGCGAGTACAAGGTTAGTTTATCATACTCAGGCTCTGCTGCTCTTTTGTCGACGGTTTTTAAAGAGAGTTTAGCACTCTAGTCTGTCGCACACTATTTGAACACTCAAATTTATCAATTTCTCACAATTTTGGTTACAATAAAACTACACGTACTAGCTGTATAGAGTAACAGTAATCACAATCTCAAAGTAAAACATTGAAATGATGCGACCAAGTTAGATATCTTGGGCTTCAAGAGAAGATTCAACAATATTTACACAATTCCCAACCAGGCTTCACTTCTTACCATATGCTAAAAAGATAATACAGCCAACACTGCAATATTTTGGAAATGTTAAACAAATTATTATTCATTTCCTGCTGAAACTAAATAAATATCTATCTGAATATTTGCTTTGTGTCAGTGTTAGTTTCACTTCGTAAATATTCTGTTTGAATATTTTGATGTGTGTGAAATGATGAAATGATGTAGGGTTCTTTAGGGTTGATTTCTCATTTGGTATTTACAAGATGTGCAAAGTCATGGTTTTATATGTCCACAATGCAGGGGATTACGGGATGTAGTGCTTACGTCACAAATCGGTCCTGTGGCCATAGACGGAGAACAAAAGATATTCTGTAAATGATTACAAACGACCTCAAAAGAGCGATAAAACTGCAGCAAGTGAAAATGAATACAGTAAAATATTAGCAGACCAGCGGGAGATAAAATACTTGTTAAAAAGGTGAAGGATAAAACTGCAAAAAGTTAAAAAAATACAGTTAAATACTGACCGACCAGGGGAAATAAAACACTTGCAAATCGCAGAGAATAAAAACACAGACGTTACTGATGCAACCCTTCGCCAGTACTAAAACTCGCTGGAGAAACGTGAAACATAAGAAATTAAAACAGCAAACCAAACAAGAGAACATTCCTGCTGGTGCCAGAGTTCAACTTTAAAAATTGTGGCCTGTTGGAGTTTATGGCAAGTATAGTTGGTGGTGGAAATAATAGCAGACACTGCCATGTCAGACCGATCGCGGCGGGGTGGTATACAGAAATGTTTGCCACCGGTTATGCAAGCTTGCTGTCGGTCACGGTGCGAAGGTGTTCAGCAAAGCGATCGCCTTGGCGACGCTTTGTTTCGCCAATATATATAACATGCTGCAGCGTTTGCATTTGATACAGTAAATGATATTAGCCGACGTGCATGTAAACACGCCGGAAACATTGACTTTACCACGCAGGCCCTGAATGAAATTGGTAGTAAAAGTATGCGGGCAGGTGTTACACACTCGACGGCCACATGGTGATGTTCCATTGCGCAGTCGCGATTAGGTAAACTGGAACGTAAGAGCCGGTCTTTGATATTCGAGTCACATCCAAATGCTATGATGGAAGGTGCAGAAAAATCATGCTGTGTGTTTAGGGAGTTAGTTAAGATGGTAAACTCCTCAAAGATGCTTTTGCGGATTCTATGGTTAAAAGGATGGTATGTTAACACAAGAGGAATGCGATCGCCTTGAGAACGGGTGGTTGACATTAACGCATCCTCCTGTGTTAGTGGTTCGATGCGCTGTTTGCCTTTGTCCATTACAGAGCGGGGATAACCCCGAGCCGACATCCAACTGCTTATAGTGTCTAACTGCTGCTCAAAGTCATTTTGGTCAGAGCAAATGCGCCGAGCGCGTAGAAACTTTGAAAATGGAATGGATTCCTTGCACCGACGGGGCGAGGTGAGCTGCATAGAACACACGCATGAGATTCTGTGGATTTATAATGTATGGATATAGACAGCGAGTCCCCATTGATAGATTCTGATATGTCAAGAAATACCACCGATGTGTCTTAAAGGGCCATTATTTGTAACTTTTGACCATTTTTTACCTCGGAAAATTCCATGTTGGAGGCTCATATTTGTTGCAAAATGTTGTTTTACGAAGAAACAAACATGATTAGTGATGTTATAGCCACATAAAACTGCTAATTTTTGTTCAAACGTGTTTCCCTTCCGAACTCATTTGTTGACGTCTGTCATGCTCAGCGTGCTGGGGAGAACACAGATATGGTGACGCCGCGATCACGCCAGATGTACAAGTTCACGTTTATTGCGGGATCAAAACAACATTGCGTCGAGGATTGCCAGACATCTGGCTACGCAACGTGCTCGGACAATGGACTACGACGTATCTGCTGGGCATAAGTAATGAATATTTATTTTGAAATTGCTGTAAATGGCTCGCGCAGGTGCAGAAGAATGCCTACGTTGCAATCCGCGTGTCAACAGAGTTTGTATTTCTGTCCGGACAAAAATTGAAATTTTCGTTGTAAAATCACATGTTATTTAGTTGTAGGGCACGTAATGTTTCCGAATAATATGCGATTCTCTGTTATTTGACAGGCTATTCAACATGAGCCAGTGATCATTTCAATCAAAAATAACGGAAAAATCGCAAGAAGATACAGCTAATGGAACTTTAAACAGTGAAGTAAATTCCAGTGCAGGGTGAAAATGTGAAACGAATTCAATAAAATTGTCCAATTCAGTGCGTGAACAAGATGCTGCTCCAAAGCAGTCATCAATATGCCGTTTAAAGAGCTCGGGAATGTGACCGGTATATGAGTGTATTATCTGTTGTTCTATATACTAACAAATAAACAAGCGTAAGAAGGTCCCATACGTGTACCCATGGCAACATCGCGAACTTGTGTGTAAAATTCACTATTACAGGTGAAGCACGTTAAAGTCCGCACTAATTCAGCTGATCGAATTACCACGTTTGTGGGTGGATCCATAACGTCGCGTCGGTCAAGAAAATATGCGAGTGCCTGGAGACCATCCTTATGAGGGATGGAAGTATAGAGGGCCTTAACATCAAGTGTAAATATATATCAATGGGTACTGACAAAAATGGGTGCTGACGAAAATATTATCGAGAAATGTTGAAATGAGTTCGGTAGAGCAGGAACATGCCGAAACAATGGGGAGCCAGGAATTCCTGTTTTATGAATTTTGGGTAATACGTAAAAGCAAGATGTGCAGGAATACGAGATGATCAAGGATTTTGCATTATCGAGCAGAAGGTTATCGTGAACTAGGTCACTGATAGTACGTTTGACGATATTTTTGTGTTTATTAGTGATGTCGGTGTCGAGATGTATATAGGGGGAAGTGTCAGAAAGCTGCCTTTGTGCCTCAGCAATATTAAAATATTTACGCCATACTACCACAGCACATCGGTGCGAGATAAATCGCGCAGAGCCTTTTATTCAGCTTAAGAGATATTGTGTGCTTTTTATTTATTGGTATTGTTGATCAAGCGATTAATTCTGTGTTGACAAATGTTAATGTAGAGATCGAGTGTGGGATTACGTCCTGAAGGGAGAGTCTAAAAAGACTCGCGTTTGATGGTGGTAGAGTATGGGTTTGGTCCATTGTCGGAACCATTAACTGCTGAATCATCAGTAGTATCTAAGTGACGTTCATGAAAAAATTCCTTCAAGACTAAACGAAGAAAGAAAGAATGCACATCCTGACGTGAAGTGAATTCGTCGGTTGAGTTACGTGGAGGAATGAATTTCACCGCTTTGGAAAAAACAGAATGTTCAGGATCAGAAAGGGGCAGGTCGGGTGGAATGCGACTGCGCAACTGGAACATCGCCATCGAGTGTGTAACACCTGCCCGTGTACTTTTACTACCAATTTCATTCACGGCCCGCGTGGTAGAGTCAATGTTTCCGGCGAGTTGCATGCACGTCAGCTAATAGTATTTACTGCATCAAATGCAAACGCTGTAGCATGTAATATATTGGCGAAACAAAGCGTTGCCAAGGCGATCGCTTTGCTGGACACCTTCGCACCGTGACCGACAACAAGCTTGCATACCCGGTGGCCAAACATTTCTGTACCGCGGTCGGTCTGACATGGCAGTGTCTGCTATTATTTCCACCACCGACTCCACTAGTCATAAATTCGAACAGGCCACAATTTTTAAACTTGGAACTCTGGCACCAGCCGGAATGAATGCATTGCATATTTTAATTCGATGGGTCGTTCTCTTGTTTGATTGGCTATTTTATTTTGTTTTGTTTCCACGCTTCTCCAGCGATTTTTACTACTGACGAAGGGTTGCACCCGAAACGTCTGTGTGTTTTTATTCTCTGCGATTTGCAAGTGTTTTATTTCCCGCTGGTCGGTCAGTATTTTATTTTTTTTTATATCTTGTTGCACTTTTTATCTTCTGCCTTTTAACAAGTATTTTATCCCTCCCGCTGGTCGGTTAATATTTTACTGTATTCTGTAAATGCGTGTCCAAATTGAATGACGTCACAGCTCGTGCCTATTGTAGCCTCCACATGCATAATCTGTTGATGTCATTGCTCAAATTTTTTCAGAAATTTCATGCCGTTTAATTCATCTTCGGTCACGTCGCATTTGCTTATGGATAACGAAAGGCAGACATGACTTAAAAAACCTACTGCTATTCTGATACTAAAAAAATAATATTCCACCAGCTAAGGTTTTGGCTGCTGTTTTGACTCGCTTTGAAGACGATGACGATGAAAAAGAAGCATTGATAGAGTACAAACAGACGGAACACAATAGAATTTATGCGAGAAAATCCATACGGAAGGAATATATGGACGTAATTGAGGCAAAAGTAAGAGATGAAGCTCAATAAGACATTCAAAACCTTTCGTGCAAATTAAATCAACAAGATGAAAACAACTCAGTTCTTCACATAAATCACCGCCGTTTAACAACGACAAGAAAACATGTCAACCACCCGTAACTTTCAATAAAAAGTTCATTAATGAAAAAAACGACTGCCTCACTTGGATGCCGTGCAATATGTTCTTTTCAAACAAAATGGTTAATAGAGGTCGTAAACTGCAAACGAGGTCATTTGAGACATTGTAGTGGATATGAAACCCCTCTGGGAACAATTAGCATATTTGGCGGAAAATAATCACCGAGCGGAACGAGATGATGACAATATTGCATATAATATGCTAGTTTTCCCCAGAAAGGTATCATATGCACTACCGAATATCCGCATGCGAGCGCATCGTTTTAAGCCCAATAATTTGATAACACTTTGCTACAAGTGAGCGTCTCAATTTTAAATGTTAAGAGGCTCATTCACTCTTTCTATATAACGTCTGTCCGAATCGTGTCAAACCTCGTGCAAACTCTTTTCTACAGTAAATGACTAAAAATGCGGAACTTCAAGACTTTTACTGTAAACACCCCCAACAATTAAAGTGGAAAAAGATAACAGATTTATATAGTAAGAAATTGGGACAATGTTTCACAAGACTACAGGATATAACAAAAATGTTCAACGGCTAGATGAAAAATGGCGTTCATATATCTAGTCAGTCTGGTATGATGACAGTTCTACTTTGAGGAATTATTGTAAGTTCTATAAACATACACATCGGCTGAATTTACAATTGTTGACAAGTTGTGTGACCAACAACAACTGCGAAAGGCGTCAGAGTTGATATCAGACGCAAAGCATTGTGGGAGGTATAGTATTTGACATCAAAGAGTCTTTACATTTCCGTATTTCCTCCTGCAAAACTGTCATGGCTACAACTACGAATGACTTCCTTCATTTGGATGACCACGTAGCTTTATTATTATCCGAGGTGGCACACCAGACCCGTTAAACAACTTTATCGTGGTTGATCGTACACAGCGGTTAGTGTACATTACATTCAATTGTTTTTCACCATTTCACAGTATAAATAGTGACGCAGGAAGGGGTGTTCGCGTACCAAAACGTTTTGTTACCTGTGTTAAGTTAGCAATTTGGCACCAAAAGAAACATTAGTTATTTCTATTAAGTGCAATGAAGTACTTTAAAATGACCCATGCGATTTTTTGACTCCACGTCGTCCTACAAATTTCCCATGATGATTTTTGTAGTTTTCAAAAGTGATAATGCAATGAATTCTCTTCCCTGGTCATCTCTTTGCAAAATTAAACTCCCCTTGTATAAATCTCAAAAACCCTCCCGTCATCTACGACGAAACAAAAACTCCACATTATAAAATCAAACCAAACTGCAGAACAAACACGACAAAGAAAAATATAAAGACAAGTAATAAAGCAACCAATTTACAGGGATAAATTCAATAAAAGAAGTATAATGCGTAAATGAACATCGTGGATCATAAATTAACCAGTTCCTGCTCAGTATCCTCATGGTAACCTTTTTATGGAACATTGCACCCTACTTGCAACTTGTTCTCGTGGAGTAATTGCACGTTGGTCGCAAAATCATGATTTTGCTGTACCCTTCAAAACATGACCATAACAACTGTTGCATCCCTATATTTTTTCTGTTAAAACTCAATTTCGTATTCTAGTAGGGATCCTAAGGCTTTTGACAAATATAGGCTGATTATCCTGTGGGGTGCACTTAAATTTTCTCTCCTGGTGATGAATCAAACTTTCCTTCAACATAGGTATCATGATTGCTGGAGAAGACATGAATAGAGTGAGGATACTACAATAAGGGGTTGCCAATTTGATTTCGAAGGGGGGGGGGAGCTGGAAGCAAATAGGTATGGAACTTTTTTACCCATCCTTGCATCAAAATTTGTTTTCAAGAGGTTGCTTCAAAGTAAATTTTTCTTTTGACTAGTAGAGTCACAGCAATATTTTTCAAAATATAAAATCATTAAATCAAAATTAAGCCGTTTTTAGCATTTCAAAATTAAGCCTTTTTTAGCATTTAATTTTTATTTTTTGTAAACATTAGAAACTCATTACCATAACAATTACATTAATTCTTATGAAAATTAGCCGCTACTGTACCACGTCTCCTGGGGAGATCACTGAAGCAAGTATACCTTTTGTTGTCGCGTTGTTTGTGTAGCATAGTTTGACTTTTTGGTATGCTAGTTATTTGTTGTTGTAAAGGTCCGTTTGTTTGTTGTTTCGTGGGTGTTCTTGCAATATGTTTCATTATCATACATATAAAGTAAACGTTCATGTACTGAGTTGACGTTCGTGTGTATTACTTGAGTTGAATTCTGTTTTCTTTTATTACACCTGTTGTTTTGGTCGGCCACTTACCAGGCTAGGACAAGGGCTTAGTATTTTTTTAACATTGTGAATGCATAATAGATAGACCTCATATACGTTGCTTACTTTTGAGCTGATATCTTTCAATGCTTATTTTTCATCGTGTTTTTTGTCATTTTCTTTAGTTTTCTTTTAAAACAATCTTCTCTGTAGCCGCTTGCCTGGTGGCTTTTAAAACTGGTTTAGAAATATACAAGGATGTTCTCTTTCAGTTTTATTTGAATCAATTCAAAATTAGTCATTTTGGTCAAAATAAAAATAATTCTCAGAATCTGCTTATGCTCTTTCCTTGAAATCTGGTTTTATTGGGATGTTCTTGTTATGGAGTTCAAAAATTATAATAAAATTATCAGTATCACTCATTTTTGGCAATTTTCATCATTTTAGTAAACATTTTATTCTCAGATACCACTGTTTTAATTGGAAAACGAGTTTAAAGTTAATATCTAATAGCTAGACATCAGCGGACTGTTAGGAAAGTGTTTCTCAGAAATTTACATGTTTTGTTCATTTTTTCTAATTTAAAAGTAGTTAAACATTTCAATTAAAACGTTTTTAAAATGTTTGAGTACAACACAGATAATTGTTCATTTATTCTTTGATACTTTTTTACGAAGGATTTATTTAAATACAGAAATATATATTATTTTGATCCTATCAGGAAGTTTGCAAATCTTATCCTTTACATTTCCAGTCATTGTTTAAAGTACACCACCAAGGCAATGTCAACAAATGCGACTGAAGACTTGAGTTAAAGCAATTACACATCCAATGAATATCACAAATCATACATATTTACTGAGACATGAATGGCAGATTAATATTCTTTCCTTCATCATGAATGTCTGATCAGATGGCATACAGCATGACATTGACATTCACAAGTTGTTTTGTCTCTTAGTAAAAATTGAGACAAAATGTTAAACTTTAATAGATATATATCTATTAATAAAGAGTTACCGCTTTATCGGATATTTATTTGTTGATTGGTTTCAATCTCTTTACTAGACTTGACAAACATTCTCACGTTTATTCTAACGTTAATTCTAGCAATGGCAGCATCGCATTAATAACACACTGCAGTTGGGGAGTGCAGCAGCAGAATACAAGTACACATACGATCACTCTCACAAATAATGGTGCCCTTGTGCATTATTTACTAAAAGAAAACAATTGTATTGTACATACTAAATATAGATTCCAGACTAATTTATTCATCTACTGGCTTAATGTTTTCTTCTGCGGCGTGTTTTCACTGTTTCCTACATGTAAATATTACATGTCACAGCTGGGTGGATTCTTTTAATTTGAGGCAGTAAAATCACTCAACCACCGTGACTGTAAACAGTCAGTATTAATATATCTACTCAATTCAATGCATTATTTTGACAATTTGAACAGTATGTCTAGAGCTATCTATTTATCGAAAAAGGTGTAAATTGGTACTTTAGTTTGACAAATTATTACTGCATTATGCATTGGTATTAGAAGACAAGACTATTGAGTATGCATGCAATATATCTCCATGGTAACAACAAACTACTGAAATATTAGTTTTCATGACTACTTGAGCCAATTCAATGACGTCACATGATCACCCATGACACATCGGCTGTTCTGTGCTGTTCACTACGAATGCATACCACTGTATATCAGTAAGCATGGAAACATGTATCTTCACAGATTATGATGATTATGGTTACTTTAATTATAGTCACCATCTTGATTCGAGCTAAATTTACGTTCACATGGAAGTCTATAAGTTCACCTTAGCAAATGATGATACAGTTTCAGGTCTCTGCATGTTGCTATGTGGAATGGTGAATGAATGTTGTTCTGCCTCACATTTGCCATTGTGGTCAAGATAAACTTGCAATTTTTAGCGCTGTCTGTTTCTCTCGAAGAACAACTCTGCAGGAGTCAAGTTTTCACTAAAATAGAT
The DNA here is from genome assembly GCF_041260155.1 of Ptychodera flava. NCBI lineage: Eukaryota > Metazoa > Hemichordata > Enteropneusta > Ptychoderidae > Ptychodera > Ptychodera flava. The sequence goes on from NC_091938.1 coordinate 1,177,120, forward strand.
CACGTTGCCCGTCATATGCAGCTGTACTTCACCACAATCGCATCAGTGTCTTCCTTTGCTTGTACTTGAATCAAAAAGACTTCTAAATTATTTCTACGCGTGTACTGTTATAGATCACTGAGTTCGATATTAGTTCAAGTGAGTTGATCTTATTTATCTCTTCAAGTTGGTTTCTATTTCTTATACTCGATCCATGACATGACATGACATGACATGACATGACATTACATTACATTACATTGCACTCCATGGCATTTCATTCTCTGTAAACATCGCCACATCGATATTTATGATACATATTGAAGCAACATCTCTTTGGAATACGGTGTTTCCAGTTGGTTTCGAACTCACAACCTACGGTATGCAGTCACCTAGTGGAGCACAACAGACAGAACCGCCGGCAAATCCCTACTCCAAAGAAGAGCGATTCTATAACTGAGCTGAGTTGTTACATTTTTGTGACTGCGACCTCTCCACACGTTGTAGAGTTCAGAAGCACTCACGCCCGTACACTCAGTATCACATATAACACACAAACTTTATCGAAGCAATTGATATATCGATTAAACTGGGCGAAAAACAGTCTTTGGACAATTCTGTCCACCATCAAAGCTATCAACCCAGGGCAGAAACTACCATGTTTACAATCGGGTTCGAACTCACAACAGAGGGTGACAAGTCACCTATACTAGCGGAGAAGCAACAGGCAGAACGGATCGGCTGAATCTCCACTCTCAAAAAGAGTGGTCCAATAACCAGGCTAATCAAACATTTCGTCATCAACTTTTTTCTTGTTTCATTGCAAGGTAAATTAACGAATACAATGAAAAACTATAATTATTTGTTTTTGTCAAGGGATATATGTTTACTCAGTTATATTAAAATTATTGAGTATGATTTGTCTATAAAACCACTGGGCAAAATTAAGCGCAAATTTAATCCAACCTCAAATCAATCATCGCCCACGTGACAACTGTCAGTTTGAAAATTTCAGAAATGTCATTCCAAATATAATTATTGTTAAAATCGACTACGTGTTATTCGTTGTAGTGACTTTACAAGTAACTGTAACGATGGCTCCCATCGGAGTTCTCATGAAGATACTTATATTGATTATTTTTGCTTTTAAGTGCACACATTGTCAAAGTCAAGGTAAGTACTTTGAACTTTCTGACAGCATATTATGCCATAGATCTATTCGAATCATAATGTGTTTTCCTGTCAAATGTGCTCGATGAAATATCCTAAATAGTACAAGACTGAAAGAGTACTTTATCAAATTCCAATCCATTTTATCCGACGTTTTAGAGTTTCCGATGCATGAGGAACGAGCTGCTGGTAGATATGGCATTATGTCTATTTATTTATTTATCTATTTATTTATTTATTTGCTTTTTATTTAACACTCTATCCGCGATTTCAAAGAGCGCGTGAGATGCTGAAAGAACACTGCCCAGGAAATACAAGGTGAAATAGAACGGAAGAAATGATACAACGGAATATTTTCTCTCATGAATTTTTCAAACTGTGCTTTGAAATTATTTACATTGAGAGCAGATTTCAAAGCACCCGGTAAATGACTCCCTGGTAGACGATAATTAAAACTTCGTTTACGTGTAGATAGAATTTCTTTTGTAATAATACAATTCATTTTCTGAACATAAATTTTCAGTGAATTCTGATGAATTTTTCTTTGCGAAGTCAGGTATGGTATTTGATACTTAATATGGGACAATGACAATGTTTACTTCTTATAGAGGTTTCGTTTGACAGGTCTCGACGACGTGCAAAATATGTTGCTGATGAAGAATATTTGGATTGTGAACGTCGAGATGGTGGTTGCATTTGTGCTTTTACCACCAGTAACTTATTTCTGGTTGGTAAAAAAATTGGAATTTATCTTCACAGAGCTGCCATGGAAATACATGTGTGACATTTTAAATTTAATCTTATAAAGTTGGGGAAAAAAGTCATGGCAGCCAATTTGATGCTAGGTAAAATCTGACATATTTTCTTCCTCGTCCACGCCATTGGCATGCTGCGCAAGGCAACTGTTGCTCTTTATCACCCTGTGCGCCATCTTCAAATTTTCGGTCATCTTTTTCAGTTTACTATTACTTTATATTTTTTGGAAATCAGTTCTCTATGAAACTTTTATGTATGATAGGATCTCGCAATCTTACCTCTCCTTTCCTTTGTGTAGAAATTAAATTTATTGTTGCCCTTCAGCAAAATTAAGTAACGGTTAGCTTGAAACTGCTTTGGTAAAATGGATAAGGTGTCACGAAATATGTGGAATTTATATCTACCAACATAAACTTCATTTTTCAAATCAGCTGTTTACGAATTCAATTGTCCAGGTAGTATTGGTTAAATGATAGAGAAAAAATAGATTAATCAAAAAACCAAAACTGATACATTCTTTCTTTCTTTCTTTCTTTTTAAGTTATTAAGAATAAAAATGAAAATCGGCGCAGTACGTAATTAGTTGAGATTATTTCTTTTCCACTTTTTATTTTCTCATTGAAACACCTAGCGATTTTTACGCAAAACAGTCCGTGAATACAAAAGTTTTTTTTGGTAATGGTAAATATTACACTAACGACCTTTATACCTATAAATTGTACAAGATGTACGTCCTGTGATAAGATAAACAACTAGGACCAACTGAAAACACCGTATTTCACATTTTCTTAAAGTCGAGAAAATAAAAAAATATATTTCTAAACCAATTATAAATCTGGATCGTGTTCGATATATAGGTGAAGACTTTTTAGATGTAACGCCGCTTTACTTTAACACAGACATTTACATTTTGTTGAAGAAACCACCCGCGCATTATCGTTTCACATACAGCAGACGCTACAAATCATGGGATTAATTTGTTTATCTGTTCTGTCTAAACAACAGGATGAATGTATGTTTTGTTGGCCACTCTCTGAACAATTGTAATTTGATGAACATCTGACGTGTCATACAATGAGCAGTTAAAATATCACAAGACAACAAATATATTCATTTCTTTGCATTCACTTAGGCTTGAGAAGTTTTAAAATCTGTATTTGATGCAAGTGGCAGTATTTATCGTTGGATAAAGTAAGAGCAAGTTATTCAATAGCCTACAATAGGTTCATCTATCTTGTCTGTCACATTTCTATGAAGTACTGAATTGTCACAAAGGAAATGCATTATGCAGCTTCAAGATTCTAGGTGTCATTACAATTGAATTCGAAACCACCGATTACAAATAAAAATTGAGCATTTGATAGGCTCATCTTTGACGCATTTATATGTTTATGTCTTTCATTCCAGATGGAAATGTCCTTGAATTGAAAAGTACAAATACTAACATAACTGTATCTACATCCGTTCCTGACCTGTATGTTTTAACTGCTTGTGTATGGGTGAAAAGTACAAAGAATGAAGGTCAGGCAACGCTGGTATCGTATGCTGTTAAAGAACAAGACAATGAGTTCCTGATTTTCTACTATTCAGACGCATTCAGAATTGATATAAGGCGTAAAGCATCATCATTTCATGGATATACGTTACATGATGGTTCATGGCACCATGTTTGTACCACGTGGTCATCAAGTGATGGCAGAGTGTTATTTTATCATAATGGAAATATCGTCAAGGAAATAACGAATGTAATGGCTGGGCAGATGGTACGAGGTGGGGGAGTCCTAGTTCTTGGACAAGAACAGGACAGCGTAGGAGGAGGCTTCCACACTGTAAAAATAGCGGACGCTAGACGCGTCTTTACGCGTTCAAAATGTACATGTCGGCGTTCAAATTTGAACGGTTAGTGTTCATATTGTTAACACTAGTGTTCATATTATTAACAATGATGTTCTAACCTGAACACGTAGTGTTAACAACTATCTCCTTCAAGTGTTCAAAAACTCAGCATCACAGAAATTTACAATACTGTGAAACAATTAACGATCTTTTGTGTTTTTTACTTTACAATGGCTATATTAACTTTACTACTGCCTCGCTGTCCGGAATACGTAAACAGATTTCGGTGTTGTAACGAATTTCACAAGAAGTGGAAAATATTTCCGGTCTACAGTTGCTGAAAGCATGTTTTTTCTAAAAAAGGAAGTATAAAAAATAATTTTACACGTTTATTACGGGTTGAAATTTTGAAATTTTGAAAACAAAATCAAAAAACCACCATGAACGTTTTAATTTTAACATCAGCGTGCAAGAGGCGTTCTACTTCTTAACACTTGGTGTTCAAGTTTGGTGCCTTTTCTTATCCCATGATGCATCAAAACGGAAGTTGCGACATCTTTCTTGTAAGCGCACGCTGAAGTCGTGATAGTGCGAAAGCAAGACCAGAAAGGGTAAGTTTTCTCTCCAAAATATTAAAAGGTATTGGATTTTGAAGCATCTGTATTATTATCCTTCGAAATTAATTGTATTTTACTTTGAAAAAGCTTAACTACGTGAAAAAACCTTTATTTCTTTCAGTGGCTGGTGGACCATACACTAGCTGTGAATACGCAGCAGTGTTTTGGGCCATGGGGTATCGATCGCACTCGGGTCAAGGGCCATCACTGGAGCGATGACCCTTGACCGAGCCCGATCGATATGCCACATTACCGCTGCGTAATCACAGCTAACACATGTCTTTTAGTAACCACAATCGCATGTAAATTTAAAACTTTAGTTTAACATCGAAGAATATTGTTTTAGCATATGAGAGTTGGCTTTGCTTTTACTTTTCATCAGTTGATGACACGAAGAAGCCAATATTTTGTAACATTGACGAAAAGAGGCACTGTATACAAAAGTCGCCCCTATTCCTTAACCTAATAAGGCCAAATTGTCTTTCATTTGAAGTCTCATGGCGCCATATTATCTATTGTTGCATTATTTTCAGGATGTGAAAAGTTGGATGAACGTGAAATCGAAGAGTTATTACAGAAGCTATTGGTACAGAAATTGAAGAATATGAGTGTACAGATAGCTGTCTGGAACAAGCTTGAGAACCTCAGTTCATCTCTGATGTAGATTTGAACTTTCGAGGGTTAGTAACTGAATTGATAAGTTTCTGTATTTTTGTTCTGAATTTATCTGAGCTATGTCCAGAACGCTATGATTAACTAAATGTTACTGGAGAATAAGCTTTCAAATACTTGTAGTCGCCCTTATCAGATGCAATGGTGGAATGAAGAATTAAAGCAGAAAGCCACAGAAAATTCACAGTGAAAAATGTACACTCTAAATTTCGGAATTTTCTGAAATTTCCACTCTGAATTTCTGTCGCTTTCTGCTTCAAATCTTCATTGCACCCTTGCATCTGATGAAGGAGACGTCACGTCTTTGAAGGCTTATGCCAGTAAATTTAGTTGATCATAGCCTGCTACCAATCTTTGATTATTTTATATTTAGATCAAGACGTCTTTTGTTCTCGGTTTGTTACTGATTTTAGCTTTGCTGTTAAGGACGTAGACCTTATATCATAGGTGAATGTGTGGCATCATCCTCAAATGTTTACATCCCAAGCGTTTTCTTCAAAACGGCCAGTACGATTCATTTAATATTTGGAGTACAGGTTTCCGGGGATTTTCCTAATCATATCTCTACAAGTTATGATGAAATACACAAATTGTATTTTTGAGACATTAAAGACATTTCAGACATTTTTAAGACTAAGGAATTATCAAAATGTGATATATTCAAGTAAGCCAAATTTTTAGCTTTTTTCAAACAGATGTTTTCGTACGTTTTTGCAAGTATGAACATATAACGTAATCCACAATAAGTAAAACCTGTTTTGTCACTACTTTGTCATATTGTTTGAAAACGATCTACAGTGTTTATGGGGATTTTCTTTAGTTTATGTTTTGATAGGAAGGTGTTTATTAGCGTTGGTGTTTTCCTCTGACAAACTTTACAAAGTGGCCATATGGCCACTTTGTAAAGTTTTCAGAGTAAAACACCAACGGTGTTTATGTGCCCGATTGACACTTAATAATTGTATTTTACCAAAGAAATTTTTGTGTATTTTAAATAAAATAATTTTACTGAATATAAGTGGTCTGTTTTGTTATTTCCAGGCTTGAACACCCCATGAACGCGCAAAATTAAAGGTGTTCAACAAGTGCATATCATGTGTTCTAACCTTTAACACACTTATCGTTGAACGGCGTCCATGCGTTCAAAAAGTGTTACAGCCCTTTGAACGCGTAAATGCGTTCAATTTTTTGAACGCATTTCATGTGCAACGTATGTTCAGATATGGAACACATGGTGTTCAATATAATGTCTGATGAACACGAAGTGTTCAAAATCTGCACACGTGTGTTAAAAAATTGAACATTGGTTGAACACGTAGTGTTAAATTTCTGAACGTCTGGACGCGTTCAAAAAGTGTTACAAAAAGGCGTTTAATTGGTGTTCTATCCTTTAACACTTAACTTTACAGTGCAGGGAGACCAAGCTTTCATCGGTAGTTTGACAGACTTCAATATGTGGTCAACAGCACTGAATGCCAGTCAGATTGCTAGGATCACAACAGATTGTTCCATTGGTGGAGATGTGTTCACTTGGAATGTAACTGCTCTTCAGATAGAGGGCGACGTCTCTCAGACAAACACAAGTGGCTGTGGTGAGTTATTTAATTCTCGCTCTGGTTCGTATGATAAAGTCGTCGTAACAAGATATCGAGTTGATACAGTCTCGAGTCTATCCTATTAACGCCATATCATCTCGGCCTCACGTAGCTTTGATGCGAGTTGAGGCCTTCATGTCTTTCACGTTGCACAGCAAAAGCGGTAACCCGTAAGTAACAAATTCCCAACAAAATGTTTGCACCCTTTTCTTCAATTTTCTCATTACTTGTAAATTAAGCAAACTGCAGTATTGTTATCATTTAACTTATCGTTTAACATAGTTACTGTAATCCTTGTCCTTTTTAGTTCGTAAAGAATGCAGTTCCCCAGAAGTTTTTGGCTTTTTGAAATTTAAAATCATGTATTCGTATGAATCTAGCATATTACAAATTTTACATTTTTCTCTGGTTTCATTTATCCACCTGAGAAGATTTGAGCCATGCATTTGAAAGACGATAAAATAAAGTAAATGCAGATGATTTTTCTGTTGGAACGTTAGAATGGTTTCTGATAGGGTTGAATACAATAATTTAAAAGTTAAGTTTGCAAGATTTTGAGGGAAATAGATTTTCCCCATGATATTCAAGGAAGTTGTGAGAACTTTTATGATCAATACAAAGGTTCTTTTCCAACTGGAAGGTATTGCTTTTGTAACAATAATCATTGTAGAAATTTCGTTTCTTGTATCTTTCAATTTCAGTAAAATTTGATTTACGTCGATGAAATCTATAACTCTGTCTAGGATATCGTCAACACAGACTTTGCTAAGAGCTTGGGCTTCGATAGTGCCACATCTTAACGATAATTTGGATTTTCAATGTTTGAGATTTGGAAATATCACTGTATTTTGGTAATTTAAACGGAAGATCAAGCGATCTGGCCTAATTGTTCCAATAGTTGAAGGGTATAGCATTCCATTTGGCATCGTCACTATAAGCTTATCCTACGTATCCAAGATGCATTACAAAGAATTAAAAAGTGAATATCCTCGATTTTTTATACTCTAACTCTCATTGCATTTTCTCATCGTAATTGTATTCCTTGTAATTTTTCAGTGGCTTTGTAACATAAAAAACAACAAAATAAAGGATTGATTTGTTTTCGATAGGTATCTGGACATCCAAGATATCCATATTAAAATGAATTTGTGGCATTGCTAGACAGTTGAAAGTTTGTGATTTCGTCGTAAAAGGTGAATTTCCTTTCTCCTCATATTTTTTGTAGTTAAACGGACTAAACATAACTAAAGATTTTATTTAGGTCTAACATCCAAGGTAGATCCGTTAATTTGTCATTTCAATCGCACATCCGAACCAAATATCCTCATTTGGTAACGTTTAGCACGGCTTTACTGATGTTTCACCAAGTTAAAACGTGTTGTATTGTCAGTAGATTACGAATACTAATTCTATGAATATCAGAGTTCTGTCAAATGTTGCATGCCATAATTTCAAGTGCGATGGGCAATCCAAATGTTGAGAGAGAACATCATTGACGGATGCGACTATGTCATTTAAAACACGAAGAGCTCTTGGCGTTATCTATAATACTGCTTTCACAACGATTTTCAATACATGTTGTCTTAAATGTACCGAAACCAAATTCGATAAGCACTTCAAACAGAGAGACCACTCGATCGAATCGAAGGTTTTTAGAAGTCTAAAAATACTCCCACTATATCCTCGTCTTCTGCACATGGTATGGTGTTAAAAACGGATAGTGTGTCTGATCAGGTGCTAATAGTTTGTATTAAGGTATTAAGGAGGCTATTTGGTTTCCAATATTCTGCAATTCAATGTCATCAACGAATAGTGGTGCGACCTTGCAAAGGTGGTATGTCATCTGTTTCAAAACCTTCACCAAAATAATATTACACTTAGGTCTATAAATATGCCAGCGCCGCTTGTAAAAGTTCGCTGCCAAGCCATTTAATCAAGAAATTTTGCAATTAAGGGGGCGCTGCACCTAACATATGTATTTTGCTCAAAAATCACCTTTTTGCAAATATTCATTCAATGTTAATTAGTTTATTTATCCAAGGTTAAAATAGTAATTGGATTTACCTTGTAGCTTGTCAATCAGTCGTAAGTTACTTGATAAAGAAGTGTTGATTTATGCAAATGTATGCAAATCATCCGATTTCCTGGCTTCTTTTCCCTTACAATTTCAAATTTCCAAAGAATTTAATTCCACTCTGGCTGGGTCAAATTTTCCGAAATGTTCACATCATGTTCTTTAAATACTATAAATTATATAACTTTTTTGTTTGGCAATAAAGTTCTTACATATTGAATAAGAGGCATTTTAATTTTGGTCATTTCTTTTAATGCTAATGGTCGATATTTGACGTGGCGACTGCGCACGGATCGCGATATATCGATAAAAACATGCCATTTCCCAAGCGTATTTTTCACATCCCGAGTACGATCGTTCCTGATTATGACCCGAATCCCCCGAAGGATTGTTGTGCTGATGGGCAATATTTTAAGGAGTCCAAAAACGTTCGAATGATGCAATTAATTTACCTCCCACTGCGAAGACTTTATATACATCATTAGGCCTTTACCTCAGGTGAGTTTTTTTAAAACTTCTCCTCAGTGTTTGACGTTTTCATTATTCTCAGTCAGTTGTATTAGATTTTTAACCAATACCACATAGACATCAAGTTTTTACGAGTAAAATATTAGCCGACTCTGATGACTACATTTTGTCGTCTGCCACATATTTACGTGTGGTTCGATACATAGCGGCCGCCACGTGGTATGCGTCTGCATACTACTCGGCGGCCGCTATGTATCAATCTAAATGTAACTGTGCCAGTCAACTATGCGAATTCTGGTGGAATCAGCAAATTTTGTTTTTCGTCTTTTTGCCAAGCCAGTAAGACTCGGCTTTCTCCCAAGGGATATGAACGATCACCGACGAGAGTGGTACTGTGGCGTACAGCAACGTCAGCGTAGACTCGTACGCCGTAGCTTAGTTGACAATGGCCCCAGTGCCGAACGTTCGATGTTCGGAAGCTGAATTTAGGTGGGCCACCGGAATTCAAACTTTTACTTTTTTGAGGATATGTTTTTATCGATATCTTGCGATCCGCGCGCAGTCGCTACGTCAAATATCGACCGTTGGCATTAAAAAAAATGTGTTTTAAAAATGTTACCAAGTGGGAGTGCCACTTTGAGTGAAATATTAGATTTTAGAAAATAGCGTCAAGTTTTTGACTTAAATCAATTTTATCATTAATACCAAAAATTGACGTTTTTACCCCAAACATACACCCACTTCATCCTTCGAGTAAATTACTGTTACCATACTGAAAGTTAGAGTCTCTGCTTTTTGAAAATATTAAAGGGGATTTCCTTGTCATCTTTGATGATAAATATTGCTTTGAAAAAGTGTGTTAGCAACATGCAGCTCCAACTTAATTACAATTTAACAGCTTTAGTATATGCATCAAATGATAATTTCAAATCACATATTTTTTATGTTATTTTCCATGAGACATTTAGGAGTGTCAATTTGCTCTAAATAGTTTTGTCTTTCAGTGGCTTGAATTTAAGTGAAGTTGTATAACGTTCTATGGAAATTAAAAAAAAAACCTGTGCAATTGTCTTCAGAATGTTATAATCGGACAAGAACTCTAGAATCAAGTGTTTCATCTAACGTTTCCGTAAGAATCTGCAGTTTTCGTTCAAGCTGATGGCGTATTTATCTTTTTATCGTATACCCATGCCCATGTCGCCCCATCCTTGTGTCGTTTTTTACCGTAAAATATCAGCAGTGATATTTTAAAGTTAACGTCGAAATGTGCACGATAAACGTCACCTGTTTTGCAGTGTTCCCAGGTACATTAATTTTGCAATTTTTAGTAAACAAAATTAACAAACAAAACAGCTGTGGCTCTTTGCCTACGAAGTGATGTTACCGAGATTAAAATTTGTGCTTTAAGAAACAAGAATATTTCGGGTAGCTAACGACGGCAATAATATGTTGGATCTTGTAATATTATCCCGTGGTTATTCCGTTCGTTCTTGTAATTTTTTAGGCAAGCTCTAGCAAATATTCTACATTAAGCACGACACGGTCAAATAACGACACGTAGCGAGCGCATGGCGTGACAGCGTTGTCGCGCGAGAGACACCTGTTGACATGGCAACTCTCTGTGTCAACAAACAAAAAGGCCGCCTCTTTTGGCTCCATACGACGATGGAGCGCTATCAAATTCAGGAGAGATTTAAAGCAGAGGAAAGTTTTTGATCGGTAACGATTGTGATAACATATTGCTCCATAACAAGTACCTCCCGCACGACTATTTTCCGATTCGGGTATCTTTTCTCTCAGTGTTCATTGAGATATGGAGGATTTGTCGCGCAAGGTGTTGACTTCTTTGTATAGTTTTAGCATGAAGCTTCTTTACACAAATATTTCTATATTTTTGCGCATGGCGGAATAAAAGTAAAGCCTCGAAACTGAAGTTTTTTGCTATCATTTGTAAAATTCTTGGCATTGGTATATGATAATGGGTTGTTACCAAATATCGCTGTTCCTTGTGTTGTATCAGCATTCGTGTCTGTACTGCGTCAGACTCTCGACTTGGTCTCGTGTCTGACGCAGCACAATTGACAGTTATGGTGATACGGCACAGGAACAGGCGATATAGGGTAATAATCTCTACTTGTCAGCTGCTTTTTAGTAAAATATACTGAATTATAATTTTCTTTTCTTTTTTGTGATGTCCCATAAAAGCTTCTTAGTGTTGTGGGTGTTTTGTCAAATTAAAATTAATCAGCTCTATTACCTTTTCACATCCTAAATACATTCCAATTCTTCGAGAATAAAGACATTTAGTCGAAAAAAGTCTCTTACCATTTAACAGAGGTAGATAATACGGCCTGATGCTCGGATAGCAAACATAAGTTTTATAGGCGTTTTCAAAACCTTTTTGCCTTGGATTTTTACAGAAGAAATAATACAGCCGAAAAGCTTTAATGAGTCGACTTTGATGCCATATAAACTGTTTGCTATTTTGCGTATTGTGTCATCAAAATATCAACGCCTTTAAATTTTCAAAGGTATAATTTTCGGTACGGTGCCAGATTGCACTTGTTGGATCGGGGTTTCTGACTTAGTTCATTTTCTTTATTCGAACGTCACACTTATGTCCGATATCACTCGAGTAACAACATCAAGTAATTAAGAGCTTTGCACTCGTCATTTGTGAGGTTACAACGCGGATTATTTTTTATACCTAATAGAATATCAACTTCTTTCCATAACTTTAAAATGACACCACATTCAAAAAAAACAATGCACAAGGCCTTCTTCAAAGTAGCGACAGAAAGTGAATTTTTCAGAATTTGTGTTCCTCTTATCTTCAGAAATTTGTCTGTAGTGAGAATTCTACTAATAATTCTGAACTGAAAGTAACGTAAAGTACAATCCTTTGTTATGATAAACGGAAGAGCAAAATGTACTTGGGAATTAAAGTTACCAAACAGACGTTCCCATTTCTGTATACATCTCATTGGTTTAAGGTTATTATCCAAAATATCTTCAGTTAAAATAGTATACATCTTTTTACACGATACCTTCTCAAAAAACGTTTCGGGAATCATCATCTTGAACACGATCCGATTGATGAATCTCTTTAAGCCATGACTTTGGAATAGAATTTATCAAGCCCAGGCAGTATCTGCAGCTGGAGAGGGAGGGTGGGACCAAAGCGCTCAACCCACCGCCGCCCGTCCCAAGTCGGGGGCAGCTGCAGTAGACTGAGAAGAGCTGATAACAGGATGTAGTGAAGCCTGGGCTTGATAACTGGAAGAACATCACCCACACTGTACACGTCATAATAAAACGTTGATGCAGATCAAGCCAGGCAACGGCCACCACCCGGCCATGGTTTCAATCTCTGAATACTGCATACCAAAAAACGTTTCTTAGCAAATTCAATCACTTGATCTGGTGTAAAAAATGAAAGGCAAAAAGGATCCATGGATACCTGCCCATATTTTCAACATTTCGACCACTGTGAATTTTGATTCGACATTAATTTATGAATGCAAAGTGCATGCACTGCTTGCCCGAAAGTCATACGCAAACCACCATCTTTATAATCACAACATAATCTCAATCTATTAACCTTATGTCGCTTGGAATTCCAAATACAATTGTAAAAATCTTTCATGAGTGCGGTCAATTCTTTTTCCTATATATACAGGGTAAGATTGAAAAAATGTGAATGAACTTGGACAAAGCAAATGTCTTAATAATTGTAATCTTCCCAGATAGAGTCAAAGGACGCCATGACCATTTATCTAGGAGAACAGCTACAGCCTCCACTTTTTGTACGAAATTGGGCCCATTCAGCCTATCTAGATCAACATTTAAAGTAATCCCTGGTGCTGAGAACGCTTCATCAACCCACAGTAGATTTTGGCTTGGTAACAAAATATCCCTTGAATGGCATTTTGCACTAAACAAATTAATTTTGTTTTATCGTACTAATACGTAACCCTGACAACCTCGCGTATAAACACAAGGTGTCTAAAAGATGATTTGGAGAATTTTCGGAACAATCTAGAAAACGAATGTATCGTCAGCGTATTGCCAAAGTAGAAATACTTTTTCTCTAAAGTTTTACCCTTTATATTTTCATTTTATCTTAATTCATGGGCAAGTATTTCGACACAAGTAATAAAAAGATAAGGTGACAGAGAATCTCCTTGTCTGACACCTCTCTCAAGAGAGAAGAACTCTGAAAATTTACCATTATTCATTACACAGCTTGTAATATTTGTATAAAACACTTTAACCCATTTACGGAAAGATGTGCCAAAATTAAACCTATGAAGAATATTATCTATGAATTCCCAGGAGAGTGTACCAAAGGCCTTTTCGAAGCTAACAGTACAAGTAAGCTAGGCACGTTGTCAGTCTTTGAGGTCAGCAAAACATCGTAAAGGGATACGAGTATTTTCACCTATATATCTTCCTTTTAGAAAACCACTTTGATCGGAGTGGATAATGCTCGGCAAAAAAGTTTTCATTCGATTTGCTATAACACAGGAAGCTATTTTATAATCTATGTTGAGAAGCGTGATAGGCCGCCAGTTTTTCACGTAAAACCTATTCTTATCAGGTTTGGGGATACACATAATAATGCCTGGCTTCTGAGAAATGGACATTTCATCTGTGAAATAGGCAGAATTTATGGCACGGACTACATATTGGCCAATATCAGCCCAGAAAAACTTGTAAAAATCAGCCGAAAACCCGTCTGTTCCTGGTGATTTGTTATTTTCCATCGAATTAAGCACTACTTCACATTCTTGCATGGTCAAAGTCCCTTCTAAACTATCCCGCTCCCCGTCACTTAATTTTGGAAGGGAATTCTCATGGAGCATGAAATTGTTTAAACTATTTAAATTACAGTCTACGTTCTCGGATGCCGCGTACAGGTTACTATAAAAGTCAGCTTGCGCACGGACGATATCTTTATATTCTGTAATTGTCGAACCATCGCTTAGGTTCAGCTTACTAATAGTCTTATTTGTGTAATTCCTTTTTTCCATCGGGCAAAAATACTTAGTTGGTTTTTCACCTTCTGTTGACCATCTGGCCCGAGCGCGCACTCTGCTCCCTCCAACTTTCTTTTGTCGAAGCTGTGTATAACTGCTCTTTTTCGCATAAAGCTCGTTAAAAGAGTCCATTGAGGAAGACATATTTACACGAGTTTCCAACAAATTTATCTCCGACTCAAGCTTCAGCGCTGTCATACTCCGCTTTTTTACTAGTAGCATTGGGATAGTAACTCCACGTATTTTCATTTTTAAAACGCCTAATAACAACTGATCTGAGATACTAAAGGTCGCCTCGCCTTGTGAATTTGCGTTTATCCTGTATTCATTCACTGTTTCGCGAATCGTTTTCCTTACTAGGTCTGCGTAATCTGTATCATTCAACAGTGATGTATTAAATTTCCAAAAACCTTTACCACGCCTGTTCTGATGCAAACACAAGGACAACCTAATTTTAGAATGGTCACCGAGATAACCAGCATGAATGTCAGTGGCTGTAGTCATATTGACGAAATCGGGCGTAATAAGAAAACATTCAAGTCTAATCTGAACTATTGTTGCACCAGTGGATTGACGCGAAGATTCATTCATCATCCGCCAAATATCTATCAAATTGTAATCTTCACACCAAGAATCGATTTGCTGACGTGCGTCCGCATGAATGTCCGTTATGCGGCCATCTGTATCTTTGTCCAAATCCCTTACGACATTCCAGTCCCCTACAACGATAATCTAATCATTAACGATCACATTGATCTTTTCTTTCAAATCAATAAAGAAATGCGGGTCACATTCATCAGGGCCATATAAACAAACAAGAGTGGAGCAAATTTTTTCTACGGTCAAATCTAACAGGATATACCGACCGTTAGGATCACCCTGCTCAGAATGTAACTTGAACTCAAAATTATTCTTGAAAAGCACAGTTACTCCCTTAATATTGCTATCGCTTGCAGTAGAAAAAACAGGTGCGCCCACTCTAGTCGCCAACTAGTGAGATCATTTGCAGAACAATCGGTTTCTTTCAGACAATAAATGCAAGCATCTGTTTTTCGCAACCAGTTCATAACGTCCCTTCTTTTGTACAGGTCACGCAGACCTCGCACATTCATAGATTTATATTGAAATTCTGACTCATTTTAACGTTGCGGCAGGTGAAACACAGACGTATAATGAAGGTAATTTTTATGATCTAGAAAATACATCAAGAAGAACAAAAAAATTATGAGCTACTGGTGCGAGTATCATAATGAAAAAACATATAGCCAGTGACAACAGCAAAAAGAAAACCACAACGAAAGAACACAGCCGGAAAAGAAAAAACAACCACGAAATGAAAAGAAAAAAAACTTGAAACCGCAAAAAACGAGGCGGGCGCAAAAGAAGCCACAGCAGTTCAAAATAAAGAAAAAAAACCAGCCTGGGGGCAAGGAAACAACACGAGAGAAAAACTTAGGCCGAAGAAAAGAAAAAAAAAGGCACACAAACACAAAAACAAAACAGAACCAAAATGGCGCAAGCTAAAATTACAATTCTAGGTCACTGTAGCCTGGAATAAGCAGATTAATACAAAAGCCAAAACTCGGCTAGTAAACTTCTTTTTACTTATTTAGTTCAATAAATTTGACACTTCTACCTTCCTTTGACTTCTTCACAAATGTTGTTCCAAATTTGGTCCACACACTGTACCACTTCTGCTGTTTTCCCAGCTTTCTGGCTCTGTGGAAAATCCTTGCATTTTCTTTCGTCAAGTTTTCATTAATATATATTCGTTCCGATTGTGGGAAAATTCCAATCTCTTCGTTCTTAACCCGACTTTAATTTAGCTCTTGCGATGTACAACTTGTTTGCAAGGTGACTGGATTTGAACTTAACCAGATGTATCGGCAGTCCTTGACTTGAGCTAGGTATAGGATGACAGCGACACTTCGACACCAATGGAAAAGGCTATTTTACAAATTTCGACGTTGACGTTTTCAAAAGTAGCATGACCGGACGATTTTTAAAAACTGAAATTTTTGCCAAAATCTCGATGGCAAATGTTGAAAGTGTTGTTATAAAGTCCAAATCTGGAAAAATAATTTGGCCAATTAGCATAATCACAATTTGGCAGCCTCAGGAAAATCAAAGTTTCCAAATTCTTTTCCTGAGAGCATTGTAATCAGGAATAATGAGACAGTGTGACCAAAAATCGGACCAAATATGGTTGAAATGGCTGCAAGATGACTAACTGTAAAATAATAAGTCCAGCGAAAGGTGCATTTACAGTTTCCAAATTATTTCCCTGAGAATATTGTATAGGTAGATAAGTCCAGTAAATAAAAATTTCGTCAGCAGTTTCACGTTTTTGCCCTAATGGCAAGAATTTACCTAGTATATGTCCTCAAATGGTTATCTTTACATATAAATGAATAAATAAATAGTTACATAAATAAATAGTTGAATAAATAAATAAATAAAAATAAATAAATAAATAAATAAATAAATAAATAAATATCACTCGAATTGAACAAAGCCAGTAATAAATAGTAAACTTGGTCTGATAGAGTTGACCACCGTCAATGTGTAATGTGGTAAAAAAATGAATAATTAATACTTTAGTCTGCAAACCAAATGATTATGAGCCCTTCTCCGTACTTATACGCAAATAACGAACCACGAGCTTTTGTTTTCCATCTATTTCGCTTTGTGTCATTCCTTACGACTCTTAATATTATTAAAATGTGTTTTATTGAGCTCATGGTAGATAGTTTCATGGGCTATTAGTTTTTTCCAAAGTCAGCAGAGTTACAAGGACATGAAGTGTAGCAATGGAAGACACTTTGTCCACGACAGTCATCTCCCAAAATATCGAAATTTTATTACGTGGAATAGTAAAATTACAAGCCAATGTATGGCACTCTTTCACAAGCTATACACTTTGTTGAGAGAAATTTACCTTAGGTTGAAAACATAGAAAGTCTTGTATTTACATTTAATTTATAATGAGACAGTTAAGTGCAAATTTACAGTCAACGAGTTGAATGGTTTGTTTTTCATTAAAGATCTCTATGGTAACAAAGCTAAGCGTATACAACGTTAAAATTATGTGTAGCATCTCGTGGAAAATGGTGTAATTGTCAATTTAAGCAACAAATGTACGTGAAGGAGGATGCAGAGGATGGTAGTTCCAATTTTCAATATGCTGATACATGGTTGTTTTATGCAGTCTTTCATGAAAACTTTAACATACCGCCTAAAATAGTTTATAAACGTGATTACCTTGGTGTTTATAAAACTCAGATGAGGTAGAGCGGTAGAAATGGTAGTCTTGCTTGGAGGACTGTCTGGGGTAAAAGAGGGTCAGCCTTGGGGGAGGACCTCATGACTTTTACAAAAGGTGGCGCTGCATGGACGTTTGCAATCGGATAAAATTACGTCCTTATAATTCTGTACTAACAAAATGGTTTGCTCTCTTTGCCATTTGAATCTTCTACAGACAGTACATGTTTTATGTTTCCAGACTTTGAGCGGTGCACATAAATTGAGAATAAAAACTGCATGCGATTTTAAAAGAATTATTTCTATTCCTGAAAATCGATGTATGGAATAACCGACGATCAAAGCAATGATGGTAAATTTTTAATTTACAGGTGACGGAAGAGAAATATTGACATTTTCGAGCACATCCGTTGAATCGTACGCAAGGTTCATTGGTTCGATTCCCGACATGTACGAAATGTCGATGTGTCTGTGGGTCAGGATACCTCAACCGATAGAAAAACATATCTACACATTTGTGTCCTATGCTACGGAAGAAAACCCAAACAACGAAATTTGCATGGAAAATCCGTACAAGAAGGGTGAAAGTAATACGTTCAGGTTGCTTGCTACAATAGACGGGAAAGGGTTTTGGTTCACAGAGAGTACTGATTTCAAGGAATGGACCTTCTGGTGCTATACTCATAGTTTTATTCCAGAAAGACACTGGCTCTATCTCAACGGACATAAAATAGGAAGTACAAATACGAAAGGCTCTGCAAAGGATAACGTAATTCAAGGCGGTGGAATTCTGATTCTGGGTCAAGATCAAGACAGCCTTGGAGGAGGCTTCGACGTTCACCAAGCCTTTCAAGGAGATTTAACTAAATTTAACTTGTGGAATCAATTTATCGACGAACGAGAAATACAGCTACTGATGTGTGGCCTTGAATACCATCCCGCGATTGTATCATGGGCGTACTCACGTTTCCAATTATTTCGGCTTGATGAATACTACGGTAGTGGTACATGGACTATGAGATGTAAGTCATTCCAATTTTCGCAACGTCATCTATTTTTGAGAGCATGTATGCCGGATAACTTTATATGATGTCAGTTATTTTTCTTCTTTAACGGAACTTTAACGATATTACAGCTTCTTATTTACCTAATGCATATGTTGAATTAAATCCTCTCAATATGTTAGTTAAAATATAGAAATAACGGACGACGCGCTGACCATTAACGTTTATTTATGGGCAAGGGCGAGAGGAAAGCCAAAAATTAACGGGCGAGGCTTGCCGAGCCCGTTAATTTGGCTTTCCTCTCATTAATGGTCCGCGCGGAGTCTGTTATTTCAATTATATTATCAACGAACCCCGAAAAACCATCAAAATTTACGAAAATTTCCCGTGCGAACGACAACGGGGCCCCAGAACCAGTCAGTGAGTAGTGCGCGCTGCAAAAATGTGCAAATCCGGAGATTTTTTGAAAAAAAGCGTGTAAACTTGGCCCACAAATGCTCCATTTTATTTTGTGGTTGATTGTTATCTTTGCACAAATCACAATTTTCGTTTTAGCCGTAAAGTTACTATGTTTACGATATTATTCATATTCATGGGCATAAAAAAAAACCATTACTGTGTATTTGTGGGCAGTCACGTGGTTCAGCTCGACCAATTAAGACGCAATGGACAGGGAATGGTAATATAATGTAGATCATCCCCTGAGACAGATATTCGGATTCAAACTATTTAACAGTGGTTCTCTTGATTACAACACTGGGCGCATTTTGCAGGTCTGTGAGTAAAGGACTTTTTATCGCCTTTCTTAAAATGGAAATTCAATTTGCCTCCGTAGAGTGAACAAAAGGATAGCGCCCAATTTGGTTGGAATTTCAAACAGTCGGTTAACTTTCAATGATTGTTAGTTCATTCTTTTCTAATCCCTTAAAGACTTAAATTATTAATAACCCAGACGCTGTCATGACATAGAATATTTACATACGGTTACATGTACATATCCTTTTTTGATGTTTTATATTGCACGTATAATTAAAATAATCAAAGTAAATTACATGCTCATTGCATTCAAGTCATATCCGCTACAACAAAAGGGCTTGCGGCTCACATTTGTATCAAATTGCAAAAGAATCAAATTATTATATGATAGACATATTTAAAATGCGTAAAAGCATGATGGGTTTTGACTAAATGTTTTTTGAGCTTATTCTCTACTGGCAGACACTGATCAATTATTCCAAATATGTTTTTATTCAGGGCAAAATAATGATTTATTGAACAGAAATTGTGGGGCAGTAACTCAAACAGCAGACGACAACTTTAAAGAGTTCGTAGATGGTAGGCGGGAAACATGTTCTCTCTCAGGAAACCAAGGGCCATGGACAGTCAAACTACGAAACACTGCCTACACCGTACGATACGTTGTCGTTTTGATAATGCCACAAGACACTGAGGATGTTTCAGGTATTGTAATGTCGGAGACATAAAGTTGTGGGTATTTGATTCTTTGCAGGGTAAGGGTTATCATTTTGAAAACAGATCGTATGCATGGCGTTAGTTTAAAAGAAACTGCACATCTATTTATTCGCCTGCATACTTAGCATCTCTCTTTGATAAAATATCGTTTCATGTATGCTGTTTACCAATCGAAAATTTAATGAATTCTTTCAAACAAATCATCGGAGACAAAACAACATGAGCAAACCGTCAATAATGACATATTATATTGCCAGAAGCTATATCTCAACATAGGTGATCTTCTATAATACAATTACAAGCAAGAGAGAATGAAAAGGGTGGTGTTAGAACAGTGGCAATGAATTGGCGAATATGTAGCACAATTGTTGTAATATCAAACCAAGTGTCAATACCACATTTGATTCTAACGTATAAGGTAACTTCAGTAACTAACAAACTTTCTGATGGTGAGTATTCGTTTTATTCTGTCATCATAGATATTACTTCTGGGGTTGCAGTTGGCGGGAAAACTAGAAGCGTCAATTGCACTGAAGAATGGCAAAATATCTATCGTCATGGTTACTCTGTGTTTGTTTGTAACACCATCGGGGGAACTGTGAAGATTTGGAGTACAACTGACAAACCTGTACAGCTCTGTGATCTTAGAGTGGTCGGAGGTCAGCAAAACTCTTATTTCAAAAATCTGTCGTGTGAAAATATAAACAATTTGATGTGTGGACATTAAATTATTTAAATTTACTGCTTGTAATAAAAAGGTATGTAAATTTATTATACAAAGTTGATTTAGCCAAAGATTGCAGCAATGCCTCTCCTTTTCAAGAATATATTTGTACATATATGGCGCATGGTGAGAAAGAAAATGTCTCTCTTTCTACCTCTGTCTGTCTCTCCCCCTCTCTCTCGCACACACGGATACAAACACAAACACACACAACACTTCAGGTCACATGTCAAATGTTTAGGTCGCATGTCACATGTTTTGCTTCTCAACTAGTACTGAGCGAAACCATCACAGCTCCCTTCCTCTATCTCTGTCTGTAAATTGTCTGTTTCAGCATGCGCTCTCTTGTGCCTACGTGCATGTACTGTATACTCATAAATATCATTTTTGTATTATGTATAACGAGTCTACACTTGCAAAAATCTATACGACTTAATTCAATAAAGCGCAAACGCTTCCAATGAACGAGCTCTTACCGAAAGCAGTAAAAATGATCAGTTTAGATTGAATTCTTACCTGAAACGAAGGGCTGTTACGATCATGAAGCAAGTGTTTCTTTAACAAGATCTGACATTATGTTTACTCTCTATACTTCCGATAAAGCAAAGCGCTGTAGGCCATCGACGAAAGCTGTAAATACAACCCTGCCTGGTGTAGAGTACGGTGAAGTGAAGTGGAAGTTAGTGCCTGAGCAAGGAATTGAGGAATTGCGCTCTATGTACTGTGACCATCATACTGGAAGTTACTTCCAAATTGGACAGACGACTGTAAACTGCTCGTCCGAAAATATCACCAGTACACCATACGAATGTTCCTTTAACGTCACCGTAAAAGGTATAACTGAGAAATAAGCTCAAGTGTTAAGTAAAGTGGACTGCTTTATGCAGACAAAAAGTCAATTAGGGAGCCATCAATTATGGCAGAGAGATCGGGGAAATAAGATAAGTCATTCAAACAACGAAAGGCATGTTCAATAAATGTACGAACTATCTCATGATTGCAGGGGAATTTGCTGAAAATGTTATACCATCTTGATTAGTTACAAATAACGTAGTTCAAGTCACGTGATCGATATGCGTGTCGACAGCGTTGCCAGCTAGTATTACTTCTGTCTCTAGGGGAATTTAGAAATAACATTTTAGATCTGCATCTCATTTTTAATTTGTAAATGCGGCATATTATGCTTTCATTACAGGTGTACATCTTTTGTCATGTCAACGTCTGATCAAATTTAAACTTCACTCATTGTAATTAACAATTATGGTTGCTCAAAATAACATTAAAGCCACACCCAGTACTTTAAAGTGGGTTTTAAGCCTACCGAGCAGCTTTCTGTTTGTAGTAAAACAGTTGGGTTGTTAACTCTTGAACAGTCTAATTCGATATGTTTTAATAATGCACTATCCCAAGGGAAAGAACATTAGAACGATGTCAAGGACCATCTTAATGAGAAGGTTATGTTTCTCGAAAGAACGTAGTGGGAGACACATATTTTTAACTCCTTAAACTATGTTATTTGCCTTGAATGGCAAATTGACAAGGAAATATTTTTTGAATAATTTTCACATGCAATACTTAATAAGAAATAGGAAACATTCTACGCAATTTCTTACCAACCGCAAAAAATTTCTTCGCGTACAATTAATCTTCTTATAAGATTCCTACTTAATGTTCAATTTCGTATTCCTTAGACATTTCTTAGAAGAACACAATAATATTTTATGGATGTTGAATGGCAACTAAGGATATATTATGAAAATTAAAATGATACCATATTTGCTTGGGCCAACTTGGTTGATAGAACTTTTCATTTTGACTTTCTATTGCTGCGTGTAAACTGAAAGCCTTCATATCATAACGAACCTCACTTCGAATTAATTATCCGGAACACTTTATAATCTGAAAAGATTTCTCGCATACACAGTGTACACTCGCTCTATTTTTAGGATAAACGGTATTTAAAAAGAAAGCTCATTGATTTTAACTGTTTTATATTGGTGTTGTTTTTCAGGATTATTGGCATAATCAGTGGCCCTTAATCTAAATATAATAATATCAACCATCCTTCATTAAGCTTAGTAAGGCTGTAGCGGCTTTAGCCACCCGGGCACTTCGGCCTGAGGCCGAAAAAATTGAATACAAGCCATTAGGATTTCAAAAATGTATTTTAAGAGTTGCGAGGCATTTGAATAAGACGCTCTAGCCGGCACGCA